>NC_141143.1:148496822-149699322 GCF_053477565.2 Lygodium microphyllum | reverse complement strand
ACATTGACCATGCCTCTAACCACTAACCACTAATCACTAACAATCATTTTCTATTAAACCACCAACCTTACAAAAGCTAACAAGAAATCCATTGTACATTACTTTGGAATGAACACATGGCCCACTTAATGCTACTACAAACACATAGCCCACTTCAAACACACGAGCATTTACATTGTTTGTTACCCACTTACATTGCCAACTCAAAACACATAGTTGCCACATTTTCTTGTCACCAACTCATAAGGTGTTAACCAACCTTGGAAGGTAGTAACCCACCATTGCTTATAACGTTGCTAGTCACTTTGCATTGCCATTGTCGATAATTTTCTACCAATCCATTGACCCTACAAAAGCTAACAAGAAATCCATTGTACATTGCTTTGGAATGAACACATGGCCCACTTAATGCTACTATAAACACAATGCCTTCTACAAACACAAGAGCATCTACATTGTTTATTACCCACTTACATTGCCAACTCAAAACACATAGCCACCACATTTCTTGTTACCAACTCACAAGGTGCTAACCAGCCCTGCAAGGTAGTAACCCACCATTGTTTATAACCTTGCTACTCACTTTGCACTACTAGTGACAATCATTTTCTATCAAGCCATCAACCCTACAAGCCAAAAAGAAATCCATTGTACATTGCTTTAGAATGAATACATGGCCCACTTAGTGCTATTGTGAGTGAACACATAGCCAACTATAAACACAACACAAGCATTTACATTGTTTGTTATCCACTTACATTGCCCACTCAAAACACATAGCCACCACATTGTTTGTTACCAATTCACAAGGTGCTAACCAAACCTATAAGGCACTAACCCACCATTGCTTATAACCTTGCTACTCACTTAGCATTGCCATTGACAATCATTTTCTACCAAGCCACTGACCCTACAAAAGCTAACAAGAAATCCATTGTACATTGCTTTGGAATGTACACATAGCCTAGTTAATGTTACTACTACAGATACATAGCCCATTGCAAGTACACGAGCATTTACATTTTTGTTGCCCACTTACATTGCCAACTCAAAACACATAGCCACAACATTACTTTTTACCCACTCACATCATAAGGCACTAACCAACCCTACAAGAAGATAATAACCTACCATTTCTTATGACCTTGCTATTCACTTTGCGTTGCCACTAACAATCATTTTCTACCAAGCCACAAACTTTACAAGCTAAAAAGAAATCTAGTGTACATAATTTGCTCTTTGGAATGAATACATGGCCCACTTAATGCTACTACAAACACATAGCCTGCTACAAACACACGAGCATTTATATTGTTTGTTACCCACTTACATTGCTGCCCACTCAAAAGACATAGCTACCACATTGCTTATTACCAACTCGCTGGAAACAATGTGTTGCTTGAGCCAAGCGTGGGCTTGCTTGTATGTCGGTTGAAAAACTGCAGGGCTAATATTGGTGGCTAGGCTCGCTGCTGTTCTGGGCGGTCCACCAGCTGTTCATCATGCTTAGCGGCTCAATAAGCG
Source organism: Lygodium microphyllum (assembly GCF_053477565.2). Taxonomy (NCBI): domain Eukaryota; kingdom Viridiplantae; phylum Streptophyta; class Polypodiopsida; order Schizaeales; family Lygodiaceae; genus Lygodium; species Lygodium microphyllum. The sequence continues at coordinate 149,697,798 of NC_141143.1, read as the reverse complement.
GCGATTATACTAGTGTTGTTGTATGTATTGGGGAGACGCTATTCATGTGGAAGGTTGGTCGACGTGGAAAAGCCTTTTGGTTTGCAGCAATAGCTTAGCTTTATTGATAGCAATAGCAAGCAAGGCTTCAGCTGGAGATGGAGGAGAAAAAAATAGGTTGATCATGACGGGTGGTGGAGGAAAACAAGCTATGATATTGAAGGATCCGAGTGGTTGAAAGTGATACTAACTAAGGCCACAGCTGGATAAGAATGGCGCTACTAGAAAATGCAGCCAACGGCCCTTTTTCTTTCAGTAATTAGTCGTTGGAAGTGATGAGACAGCTCCCTTGTGCCAATATAGATGATGATTTTGGAAGGGATTATGATTAGCTTCCATGCTAGTGGCATCGATTGAACTGCATTAACGCAATATACCTGATGATTAATTATACCGTGGTTTGGCCCTTTGATCGTTGTAACGTGGAGACGGTGGCTCGAAACGCAAAATCAAAAAGAAGAAGAATTCTGCCCATAAGAGTTTTTAAAAACAACCTAAACATAAAAAAAGAAGGAAAGTTTAAAAAGCTTTCAAAAAGCAAAAACACGTACATGTCGTGTATCTGGAGAAAAAACTATCCACCGAGAAGAAAATGAGAAGTATAGTCCCTTCTCATGTGATCTTAAACTCTTTTCTTGTAAGATCACACAAAGTCAAGACGTAAAAGACTAAAGTTTTTCGATTAGACCCTTGGTTCTCCTTGTTCCTTGCTAGATTCAAAACTTGTGGAAGTATCAAGTGCAGTGGATTTTTGTGATTGTGTTGACACAATTAAGGTATGAATCTTATTGCTCTAGTATTAGTCGTCACTTGTGCGTGTTATGTATTCTATGTCTCATGTGGCTTAAGTTTTGGCAAATTGTTTGCATTAGAGACATTTTCATACACTACAAGATATAGGCCTTATACCGACGTTTAAAGCGACGAGAATTCAAATAACAAAATTTGCCCCCCTCATCGCAAAAAGCGTCGTTATTGGTGACGCCATAGAACAGTCGGTATTACCGTCGCTATCAGCGTCGGTATTGGTGTCGGCATCAATGTCGCAAAAATACCAATACGACGTTGATAGCGACGGTTTGTGACGTACATAACGATGCCAATAACGACGCGAGCAGTAAAATTTGCGACGCTAATAGTGATGGTAATAGGGATTTTTTTTTTGTGGCAGGGCAACAAAATAGTTTCTGCACTAATGTGTACAATGCACTTGCAAAAAAAAACAATGTATACTGAAATCATAAAACTGATACATAAAATAAATACATGATCTCATAAAAAGCGATTGGTACAATCATGACAGGATATCACTAATACATAGAAAATGTCTACATAGATCAGGCGACTCAAAAATAAAGGTGTGTGAGCTCCAGGGATCCAAGGGCGAGCTATAAATCCTCGTCCCCCGAAAGCTCGTCCCACCGCAAAGGAGCATTGAACGGACTCTGCAGAAAAAGAAACAACACATTAATCCACCATACAATAATGCACTCAAATATCTCATGGTAACTACGGACAAGAAAGATGAGTGACTTACAGGGCCGCCGCGTTTATACAATCGGTCGATCAATGCAGTGAAACCGTGCCTCTCTGCATATCGAGTCTCAAGGCCAGTCGGATCGCGATTTGTAATGAAGTGCTGCAAAGAAAACAAAATGCTAATTATTAGAAACATGATTGTTAGTACAAAGAATATTTCAAAAAAATAAACAAGCAAAACAAAAGAAAAACTTACAAAGTTCTCCAAATATGTCCTGTGGCCGCCACTCCCAAGATGATGGACCACTCCGGCCTCGAGTCGTGCCCTCGCCGCCTTGTGTTGCTAACTCCAACGTCCTGGAGAATCTAAAATGCATATCTTATGTACCCTTATAAGCGATTGGTCAACGAATTGAGTAAGTGGATGCTCCAAGTATGAAGTATCCTATGGTCCCATATTAATTTCCTGACACAACTCCGCATACACTGGAAGGTCGATAGACATGTCATCACAAAAGAATGAGTCCGCCTCATTCTCAAAGAATTCTTGGACTCCTGTATTTCCATCATTGTTAGCCGATGCTGGCTCCAAGCTTTCGACGGCCTCCACCCCTTGCAATATTGACCCCTCTATTTGCATATTATCTTCATCTATGCTCGGAACATCGCTTTGATCATATAGTCTTGTACTTCGGGGAGTTGAAGGTATAACATACCACCATCAAGGTTGTCGGGGGTTTGGATAGAAGATTATCTGTTCACAAACACGTACAAGAGAGTTCAAACCATTGTGACATAAACCATGTCGTAATGCAACTAGCAAGTAAATGAGTCCATGCACCTGTTCACAATGGGCTGGCAACACAAAGGTGTCGCGCAAATCCGTCCATTTTTTTTCGGAATCTATTTCGAGAAATCCAGATGGATCTCGTCAAACTATTACTCCAGCTCCTCCAAGTACTACTTTGAACCACTGCACATCGAATAGTATCATGGAGAAGCTATGGTAATCCACCGTAACAATACTTTGCAAGTTCCCAAAATACTCTATCTCATCCACAACTGTGTTTGGATCCATTGCTCGTCGCCGGCTCTCTTGCTCGAACCTTGCCATGACACCACAGTCTATTGTGGAGCGCATTTTGTCAATACGCTCCACGCGAAAATACCGTTCGTGCGACCATGCTGCACTATATATTTTGTACTGTACATTGAAACACTCAAATTAGATGTCTTATATAAAATTTAGATACGACAGATTTTAAACCCCTCATCACCTTTGGACTACATCCCCTCGAGAATTTCCACTCCTCCATTAAGACCTCTGTCCCTTCGCGAGACGCTGCGGTCAAGGCTCCATGGAACCATCGCGTTGACATAAACCGTGGCATCTCCTCCATGCCTTCGGGATATCGAATCGGTCGATGATGCATACTACGTCGGAATTCAGCTCGCGCTTCCTGTCAATCTTGCCTAGCGATCTGGTACTTGGCGAGCCACGTCTCCATAGAGGCATGGTGCAACATACAAAAGCGATTCACCTTCTCTTCCATTGAGGCATCCATTCTTTTTTCTACCCCATTTCCAACCACATCTCTAGTCAGTCTATCATCGTCCTTCAACGACCATAGCATTTCATTGTCTGGTTCCACCGTTGGTAGCCATTGTAAAATATGCACTAGTGCCTCAAACACCAACCAACCTTCGGCCTGCTACCTTCTGGCCGAGCTCGTTGTCGCACAAAGCCTTTCAGGGTTTTCATGAAGCGCTCCAAGAAGAACTTTCATCGCTTATGGACAGGTCCAGCAATCTCCACTTCATCCACAAGATGCACAAGAAGGTGGATTTGTATCGTGAGGATGCTGGTGGAAAGGTATTTCTCAAAGAGACAGATCGTCTCCACTGCTCCCCGCCTCGCGGATTCAATAGAGGATGTCTTAATCTCCTTCTGTGAGATCCATTGCACCAAAGACGACAACCTGTAAATGGCCCCGCGTATTTCTGGAGTAAGACATCCTGCGATCGCGATTGGTAGTACAAACTGCCATAAATGAGAAAGCATTATGAATAATGGCTACATTCCAAATATCAAAATGCCCACGCTAATTACAATCCATTCGTAGTACAAAACCTGAGATATCTTATGCTAGTCATGGGATTTTAGCCCTGATAATTGGTTATCTTTAGAAAATGCGGACCTGAGAGAACGCATCATACCCATCGGAGTGCGGATAGACTTAATTACTTACTTCACAATGCGCTATTCTTTAGTGGACAAAACCCAAGGAGCGTGAGGAAGTTGCATGTGACCATCAACACTCGACTGCGGTCAAAGCGCCTCCATCTTACCTACCTTCTTCAAATCCATTCGTGCCCCTGTAATGTCTCTCTTTCCTGTGATGTGGTCCCATAACAAGCTGCCCACATTCTTGAAAATATGCATGGGATCCAACAAGTGGTTGACCTGTAAGTGGGTCCAATATGGCAACTCATAGAAAATTGAGAACCATTGCATTCCATTTGGATGTGATTCCGCGTGGACCATTTTTAGCTCGTACTAGCTTGCGGCGTTCGTACGTGTTGGAGGTCGTCCAAGGAAACCTTCCCTGAGTTCATGATCCTCTGGCAAGAAAGCAACGTGTCCTTGATATACCATCTTCTTCATGGTTTGTGACATTCGGGAGTCTAACTGCCGCACACTGGACATGCATGATAACTTGAGGTAACCAGACCTGTTCCAAAACCACGACCTAGTGAATACTTGGTTGAACGAGATAAAATATAGATATTACCAGCGAGAACGGAGGCCTACTCACCTGAGCACTCTCCCAATCCCGAAAAGTCATGCATGGTCCAGATGAGAATGGCTCGAATATTGGCTGACCACACCGACCATCGCGCCTGCTCATATCTTGCACGATGACCCCCTCCTCCCACAAAATCTTAAGCTCATCGACTAATGGACGAAGATACACGTCCATATTTTTTACTTTGTAGTGGCCTGGGATGAGCAAGCTAAGGATGAGATGTCCTTTCTTCGTAGAAAGCCATGGAGGGATATTGTAGTTGACAAGGACTATAGGCCACACACTGTAAGAAGTTGAGTGTAGACCAAATGGGTTCGCGCCATCCATTGCAAGACCAAGCTGAAGATTCCTTGGCTCTCGGGCAAAGCCTGGGAAGGTTGAGTCAATGTGGCTCCATGCGTGCGAATCCGCTGATATTCGTTGAGCTCCATCCGTGGACCTATTCTGCACATGCCATGTCGTCAAGCTCGCCATGCCAGACGTACGAAACATGTGGTTTATGCGGGAGATGAGCGAAAAGTGTCTGAGAACTTTTTGAGGGATGGTTTGCCCTTGCAAGTCCTGTTGATACCTGTGAGCAGCACACTTTGGACATGTCTCCATAGTCTCGTATTCTCCTCGGAACAGTATGTAATCGTTGATACATGCATGGATGTTATTGTAGTCCATGCCAAGCTTCCGTAAAACATGTCGTGCATCATTACGAGACTCAGGCATGGTATTTACAGGTGGTAATATATGATATTTCAATAACTTGAAAAAAATCATAAAACACCTTGAAAAAGCACAAATGTTTGTAATAACAGTGCCGAAAAAAAAAACAATGAAGCCTATGTACAAGGTACCTGAATAACTCGATCACACTCGTATCGCTCCACCCGTATTTTGCTTGCACACTTAAGAGTGCAAGCAGTGTCTTTAGTCGAGATACTCGGTACCCATCATATAATGGTATGGATGCTTCCTCTCTAAGCGGATCAAAAGTCTCGACATCCATGGAAATCAATGCATCGATCATTGCCTCCATCTAAGGCTCTAAGATTATAGGTAGGTCTGGAAGGTTGCCTGTCTCCTCTGGCATTGACGGTATAGATTAGCCTTGCGAGTGGTGGATTGGCTCCTGCACTCCATCCATCGCATGCCCACGTACTCTTCTAATTGGCCGCAAAGGGTGCACTCCCCCTTGGGACGAGACATCACCTCCCTGGATAGAAAATTTGCCAGCAAGACCCAATCTTATTGTATATGGTATTCAATTAGCTTGCGAGTACAATGCATGATTGATATTAACTTCAAATTACTGTTTGTTGAAAATCCGTAATCGCCTGATCAATGATCTCAGATTAAAACTCACCAAATCGTCGTACATATTCTATAGACAATCGGCATTTTCGTCTAATTGCCAACTTGCATTGAGAGCAAGGATATGGGACACGCTGATTAAGATATGCCTCGTGATCTTGAACAACAGGACCTTCTTCGTTTTCCATTTTGTCTACATTACAACAAACAATTTGTTTTTGTTATCATTCTTTTCTTTTCTTAGATTGTTATCCTCTCCTTCCATCTCTCTCTTTTTCTATGACCTAGCATATAGTATCATAGAACACTAGTATTTAGTACCTAGTACTCAGTACCTAGCACATAATATTTCGTTTTCTCTCTTCCTCTCCCTCTCTCATTTCCTCTTCCTCCCTCGCCCTCACCCTCTCTTTCTCTCTTTCCCTATTAGGTTTAATGATATTTCTATTTTTCTCTCTCCTCTCTCTCTCTCTCTCATTTCCTTTTCTCTCTCCTCTCCCTCTCTCTCTCATTCCTCTCCCTCCCTTGCCCTCTCTCATTCCTTTTTCTCTCTCCTCTCTCTCCCTCTCATTCCTTTTTCTCTCTCCTCTCCCTCTCTCATTTTCTTTTCTCTCTCCTCTCCCTCTCATTCCTCTCCCTCCCTTTTTCTTTTTCTCTCTCCTGTCTCTCTCATTCCTCTCCCTCCCTTGCCCTCTCTCATTCCTTTTTCTCTCTCCTCTCCCTCTCTCATTTCCTCTCCCCTTCTCGCCCTCACCCTCTCTTTCTCTCTTTTCCTATTAGGTTTAATGGTTTTTCTCTCTTTTTTTCTCTCCTCTCTCTCTCTCTCTCTCTCTCTCTTTTCTCTCTCCTCTCCCTCTCTCATTTCGTTTTCTCTCTTCCTCTCCCTCTCTCGCCCTCACCTCTCTTTCTATCTCTCTTTCCCTATTAGGTTTAATGATTTTTCTCTCTTTTTCTCTCTCCTCTCTCTCTCTCATTTTTTCTTCTCTCTCCTCTCCCTCTCTCATTTACCTTTCTATTTCTCTCCCTTTCTCATTTCATGTCCCTTCTTCACCCTGACCCTCTCTTTTTCTCTTTCTCTATTATTTTTAATAATTTTTTTCTCATTTCCTCTCTCTCCCTCGCCCTCACCCTCATCCATACCTCTCTTGCTCTATTTGCCTATTATGTTTAACATCTTATCTCTTTTTCTCTCTCCTCTCATTCTCTCTTTTTTTTTCTCTCTTCTCCCTCTCTCATTTCCCTATTATGTTTTCGTCTCTCCCCCCTCTCCCTCTCTCTCTCTCTCTCTCCCTCTCCCTCTCCCTCTCTCATTTTCTCTCTCTTCCTCCCCCTCCCTCTCCCTGTCTTTAATTTCCCTCTCTTTTTCCCTCTCCCTCTCCCTCATTTCTTCTCCTTTTTTCATTACATACAAATTATACAAAAAATAAATAAAAAAGAGAGAGAATACACTCTCCCTCTCTCATTCCCTCTCTCTCTTTCTCTCTCTCTCATTTCCTCCCCATCCCTCTTCCTCTCCCTCTCCCTCTCTTTCTCTTTCTCTTTCTCTTTCTCTCCCTCTCTCTCCCTCTCTCTCGTTCTCTCATTTCATCCCCCTCCCTCTTCCATTTCCTCCCTCTCCCTCTCCCTCCCTCCCCCTCTCCCTCTCTTTCTTTCTAATTTCCTCTCCCTCTCTCAATATATATACACAAATTATAAAAGCAAAAGGGAGAGGGAGAGAGAGAATGCACTCTCCCTCCCTCTCCCTCTCTCATTTCCTCCCTCTCCCTCTCCCTCTCCCTCTCTTTCTCTTTCTCTCCCTCTCTCATTTCCTCCCCCTCCCCCTCCCTCTCTTTCTCTTTCTCTCCCTCCCTCTCTCTCTGCCTCTCTTTCTCTCTCATTTTCTCTCCTAAACAAGCAAAAGAGAAAGAGAATTAAACCCTAAACAAGCAAAAGAAGGAGAGAATGGACTCACCGATGAGATATGGCGAGGGTTTGGCAGCTCCTCTTCGCGATGAAGGCTCCTCCTCTCCTTCGCGAACGACGGCGGTGGCGGTGGCAAGCCTTCTTCCTCTCCCTCTCTCACAATGGTTGCTCTCTCTCTCTCTCTCTCTCTCTCTCTCTCTCTCTCTCTCTCTCTCTCTCTCTCTCTCTCTCTCTCTCTCTCTCTCGCTCTCCCTCTCAAAACGATCGACAAAAATGTGCGAAATGAACCCGCGCTCGGTTTCGACCTGTTTTTTTTCCCTGTGGGGCGTTGCTATTTGCGTCGCAAATGCAACTCAGATAGTGACGCAAATAGCGATGCCGCTACCTGCGTCGCTACCCACTATCGCTATAGGTTTAAATCCTTGTAGTGATATTGATTACAATACGTAAACAAAATCATATATTCAAATCGCCACCCATTATCCTCTTATTTTTGATTTGCATAAGAGGATTTTCTTTGATCACCACTTGTGAAACATCTTTTTTTGGTGCCCTTGCTAAGGAGTGTCAAAAACTGACTTTGTTTGTGATTTCTGAATTGTTAGTGTAAAACCATTTCAAGTGGCTAGTTCTTTTTTGAAATTTCATAGTATAAAAGGAGAGGATCCTTAGTGATTTCTTGAGAGATTGGAGCTTGGATGCATAAGCCATTGGATTATTGACTCGACCTTGAAACTTCAAATTCTAAAAATTCAATTATTGGATGAAGATAGGAATTAGTTTGAAGATTATGAAAAAATTTTGACCGAGAAACCCTCGAGTTCCTTTAGAAATGAAGCTACCAAGTAAGCATTTCTTGACCAATTTAAAGAGACTAAGACTTTCCAGGACCATTGGCAAAAACTAGATCTCTGCTAGAAAAAAGAAGACTAGACCATATAATTTTTTTTCTTAGAATACACCAAGCTTTGGGATCGTTGGAACACATCTCTAGGCTTAGGAGAGATAGCACCCATATGCTAAAAATAGAACATTTTTTGAAAACATTACAAGGAGAGGTGATAACTAAATTAGAAATTATGGAACTAAGTACCTTTGAGGAAGCAATGATGATTGTAATTGAAAAAGAAAGAAAATTTGAGAAAATAAAAAAAGTGATAACCATTTAGAACACCAAACATTGAGAATAGAGACCAAATTTGGCAACGGGATGGGAGAAATCATAAGATATTAGCAAGATAGAATGCTCAATTAGCTCCGGAGGTTGAGGATCAATTGTTTAGGCAAATGCAAAACATGAGCTTAGAAGCTTTGAGAGGCAAGTATTTAGGAAGAGGTAATGGGGGATTGATGGGATAGATTAATCAAGAAAATATGAGAGGAGAAAGAGGAGGAAATGGGCAAGAATATTTCAAAAGACCATTGGTTTGTTACTAATGTGGGGAAATAGGTCATATAAGCATAAACTATCCATATCCACCTAGAGTAGGAGGGGATATATATCGTTTATCTTGAAATCTTTCAAACAGACATAATGATTATAATATAGAAATTAAAGGCCATACTTCATCATCATATCACAAGCAACAAAGGCAACAGAAGAAGAGAAAGGAAAGACTGTCATAAATTATATTTGGTTGAAAAAAAGGGTGAGGAAAATAAAATAATTGATGTAATACCAGCAACCAAAAGGAGGAGAGATGCTTTCAATACCATCAACACGGTATCGAATGCATGTGGTATATCACATTAGTCATTTTCCAATTGTTGACCAAGATAATACAATTAGAGGTCACTTTCTCTCATGAATGAACCCCTAGCCAGTTCTTAGCCGTACTTGCATTTGAGGACATTGGATTGCACATAAATTTGCAATTAAATCTATGTTACCAGCTAGAATTAAAGCTGCCGACTACATGACCATCATCGTTCTTTCCTTCAAGGCTTGGAATTTAAATATCTTTAAGAAGAAGTATGGAACCACATCTTCCTTTTTTCAAAAAAGAGCAAAGCCCCATAATATTCAATTTATAGCTATGTATTTGCTAAAGAGTTTATTGAGAAACACAATTAGGATCAAAATCTAAAGTTTCATCAACATCAGCAGCCAATGGAGCATAAATATTGCATCAAACAAGGGTATCCTTTTAAGAGAAATGTTAGCTAGCTTTGCCCTTACTATTTTTGGATTTGATATCTTCTTGCTACTTCTCTTGTATCTCCTTGCTTTCTTGTTAGAAGGCTTGGGATCCTCCTTTTTTGACACCTTATTTTGCAAACTTTTGATCTTATTTGTATCCAAAGGCCGTAGTGCTTTACTTTCTAGGTTGTTGGAGTTCTGAGCCTTTTTGCCTTTGGATTCTAGAATCTCCTTTTTAGGCTTGTCATCTTCTTTTCCATGGATTTGATTGGTTGCAACACATATGTTTCTTTTTATGATCTCCACCTTGCCCCATAGTCTTAGGAATGAAATCCACATTGGGTACTCATGCATCAATGTACCCTTAAGGGAAAAATGAGGTGACCAAGGCAAAGCATATACAAAGTTACCCTTGGATCTAACAACTGAGATCAAAATTTAGTCTCTCTCTTGTTGTGCAAAATAGAAGCCCTTCCCCATAAATACTAGAGAAGCATAGCTATTGCCTAATAAGTTTGGAGGAGTCACCTCACATATTCATCCTCCAATGGCATACTTCCCATAAAGAAGAAGTATATGTGAAACATTGATAGTTTTGCATACCTCTTCTTAATGCACAACAACAAAATAGCCATCTATGCCTTGTGAATCCTTCCTTCACTTTCAATCAGTTGAGTCCTCTTCTTACTAAATTACTAGTGATGATGTCAAATATCCATCTTAATCCCAAAAGCATCAAGATCACCATGTTTTGTAGCAGGTAAAATCCACTTTGTCCCTACTAATTAGATGTTAATGCATGGCACAAATTTTGCCTTGATTTTTTATAACTACACATATATCGTACATACTATATTAAACAATGAAAAATATTTTCCTTAGGAAATATGTTAAGCTTGCTAACTCTTTAATATCGATTGTCCTAATATTAAGGATGGGATGTTCTATTTAGTGTACCTAGTGGTAGTAACCCATGTCAAACAAGTTTTCCCACCATTGGCCTCAATCCATCATTTGTCCCCTCAAGTGGTTCTCAATCATATGCAAGGACCCCTAGGCAGTGGCTTTCTTGCTTCACAAAATAGTATTTATTCATAAATGAAACACAATTACAAATCAATTGATATCATTAACATATCAAGTTTTTAGTGTCATGGTATGTAAAAGGATATGCATGTCATTTGTTAACCCCAGTACATGACAATAAAAAAAGAAAAGCAAAAATAAATCTAAGAAAATTCCAAATTGCGGACCCAATGAAGTTAACAAGAAGGAGAAAAGGCAATAGGCGCAAAAGCATTCTCAAAAAAATGTAAAAGATGGAAGGCACAAGTTAAATGAAAGACACCCCTAAAATTTTGTAAAAGAGCGTTAGGCTCCCTCCTGTGGAAATTGTAAGATCTAAACAGGGATAGGTGAAGAGATAAGGTAAAGCAAAGGGAATAAGAAAAGAGGACTTTGGCAAGGCGGGTGGTCATGTAAAAAAGGGGATGGGTGCCCAAGGGATTTAGGGCTTGTATATAAACTCAAAAAGTGAATGAGAAGCTCATTCTTGGTGTGTGGAAAAAGGAGCTCTCTTCTTCTCCTCTTGCTTATGCTTGTGCTTGTTGTGCTTGAGAGAGGGAGTGTGAGAGTGGTGAGGGCGAGCGACAGTGGTGGAGAAGCTCTCCATCTTCTCCTATCTTCTTCTCTTCTCTTTTCTTGTGCGCGTGGCTATGGTGGATGGAGATTGATGGTAGAGGGTTGAGCTTTGCTTGAGCTCGCATCACAAATCATGGAGCTACTGGAGTGCTTGAGGGGGGAGGCTACTCATTCAGGCATCAAAGTAAGCTCACTACACTTGTAGGATTAGAGATGAGTGGGCTAGGTGAAAGATAGCCATTAGAGTTTGCTTGAAATGCTTGAAATAATAAGCACTCTGTGGGTCTTGGCAATCAAGCGTGAGCTCCCACTTCATTCTGGTTTGGTTGCTGGGACAACGGAATCAAGCTTGAGTACTTGTGTGCTTCAAATGGAGGACCAAGTAGGATTTCACTCCCAAATTGGTGCTTGATGTAAGTAGGAGATTTGGGAGTTTAATCTTAGAAGAAGCAAGTAAGTATTTTGAGTTTTTAATGATTAGTCAGTAGAATAAATCATTTCAATACTTGAGCTTTGATTTTTGTTGCATTTAGAGTAGGATAGGACCAAGAAATTGAAGCGAATTGCTTTAGGGTTGTTCCTCTAAATAGGCCCAAAACAGGGCAAGAATAAGGAAAAAAAGGGAGTGAAATCTATTGGCAAGGCAAGAGTACAAATGGGGCAATACTTGGCACTAGAACCTATTATAGTTCAGAGAGAAAGATGGACAAAAGATACAGGCAGGAAGGGTAGCATACATGCTCCCTTCAGTTCATTCCATCAACACAATCACTAAAGTCAACTGTGTGTACTATATACACAAAAGATCAAAATGACCTAGATTTAACCATCGTTAAGTCAGTGGGACTTAACCTTATTCAACTAAGGTAGACAACTGTGAGCTTGAATCTCAACACTCCCCCTCAAGCTCAAGTGGGGTACTTCACTCCAAGTAGCTCTCTAAAGTGCACAAACTTATCTTTACCCAATGACTTGGTAAAGATATCTGCAACTTGGTCTTTTGTCCTCACATGGACCAAATCAATGTCATTTGCAATCACTTTTTCTCTGATAAAGTGATAGTGCACCTCAATGTGCTTAGTCCTAGCATGATAGACAGGATTACTAGCTAGGAGCACACTATTCATGTTGTCACAACAGAGTGTGACAGGCCTAACTTCCTACATGCCCAAATCATTAAGGAGCTTCATGAGCCATGTTGCCTCACATGCAGCTAATGCAACACCTCTATACTCTACCTCAGTACTAGAGAGTGCAATAGTAGGTTGCTTCTTACTGCTCCAGTTGACCATACTACTACCAAGGGAAAATGCATACCCACTAGTAGATCTCCTGTCATAGGTACTTCCTGCCCAGTCAGCATCTGTATATCATGTAAGCTCCAAAGGCTTACCATGCTCATAGAATAGACCATAATCCGATGTAGCCTTTACATACCTCAAGATCCTCCTCACTGCATCTAAGTGCGGCTTCATAGGTTTTTGCATAAATTGGCTAAGTAGTCCAACTGAATAGCTAGGATTCGGTCTAGTAATGGTAAGGTAAATTAGGCTACCCACCACTTGTCCATACATAGTGACATTCTCAATCTCATGTCCAACATTTGCAAGTAGCTTAACATTTTGCTCCAATGGAATGCTCAATGCCTTGCAATCCAACATACCATACTTGGTCAACATGTCTTTTGCATACTGCTTTTGCAACAACCAAGTACCATGAGGTATAGAGAAAACCAAGACAACCTCAATCCCAAGGAAATACTTCAATTCTCCCAAATCTTTGACCTGAAATTCAGCATGTAACATTTCCTTGATCTCTCCAATTCCTGTGACATAATCACCTATAATTATCAAGTCATCCACATAGATGACTAATACCACATAACTAGCCCTTGTCTTCTTTGTAAATAGGCTATGATTAGTCTTGCCCATAGTGAAACCAATTTTCTATAAGCATGCACTTATCGTAGCATTCCAAGCTCTAGGTGCTTGCTTCAGCCCATATAATGCTTTCTTCAATCTACACACATGTGTAGGAAAATCTGGATGTACATAGCCCTCGGGCTGATCCATGTATACTTCCTCAACCAAATCACCATTAAGAAAAGAATTCTTCACATCCATCTGATACATACTACATGGCTGAATGTTTCCTCATAATCAAGACCATATTGTTGTGCATATCCTTTTGCCACAAGTCTTGCCTTATATCTTTCCAATGTGCCATTTAATTTGCACTTCACTTTGTATACCCATTTGCAACCAATACACATTTTTCCTTCAAGCAAATCAACTAAATATCAAGTGTCATTTTCAGCCAATGCTAAATATTCCTCATCCATTGCCTTGCACCAATGATCATCTAAGATAGCTTCAGAAAACTTTGTGGGTTCCTTAAAGCTAGTGACTTTTGCCATATATGCATAGTGTCTCATTGTATAACCACTGTATGTAAGCCTATCCACAAGCTTCTTGACTCTTTCTGATCTCCTCAACTGAGGTGTAGTATGAGACTCTCCTCTCTCATGAGGTGGTACATATCTATGTCTCACACTAGGAGTCACAACTAATGGAATATCAAACTCACTATCCAAGCTGTTAGTGCCAGGTGCATCATAACCACAAGTGAGTGGCCCTGTAACATCATCAAGTTTGCCTTTGCCTTTATCCACATTTCTCCCCCTCACTAACATACCCATTTCAGTGGACAAAGATGCTGAAGTCCTCAATCTACCTCTAATTGATGTAGTAGCATCTTTATAAGGCCCAAAAATTTTTGCACTTTCATTTGTTCCTGCATGTACATAAGGTTCATGATAACCATCATCATCATTTATCAAAGTGATATTCTTCTCATGCCATGATTTCAGCTCATCAAATACCACATCTCTTGAGACCAATGTCTCATGAGTAGAAGGATTGTAGTATTTGTATGCTTTCCTATCTTGTGCATACCCAATAAAGATGGCCTTTTCTGCCTTTGGATCAAGCTTCTTCCTCTTTTCATCTGGAACATGTACATATGCCAAGCATCCAAAAACCTTAAGATGGCTAATGTTCAGCTTTATCCCATAAAGCCTCTCATGAGGAGTCACCTCATGTATACCTGCTATTGGTGTACGATTCATGACATACACTGTAGTCAGTACAGCCTCTGCCCAATATGCATTTGGTAGGCTCTTCTCTCATTCAACATGGCTCTAGCTGATCCCATGATCGCCATGTTTTTCCTTTCTACCACACCATTTTGTTGTGGTGTGTACCTGCATGTCAATTGCCTTTTAATCCCATGAGTTGCCAAGAAGTGATCAAAGTCTTTAGAGACATATTCTCCACCACTATCAGATCTCAAGCATGAGATGTAGCAAGCCAATTCTTTCTCCACATGTCTCTTAAAATCCTGAAAGGCATCCATGGCATCACTCTTGTGCTTCAGAACATACAACCATGTGTACCTATACTATAGTCATCTATGAATGACACATAGTAATGTGATCCTCCAAGAGATATATTCTGTGAAGGTTCCCATACATCAGAATGTATAAGCTGCAATGGTCTAGTAGTAGTGCTGACATGCCTCATAAATGGAAGCCTTGATTGCTTCCCAAATTGACAAGACTGACATACATGTCCCAATTCCACATGCTTGACTTAGGAAGTCCAAGTACAACTTGCTTATGTTGCATATTCTTCAACTTTTGAACATTTACATGACCGATCCTTTTATGCCATATCTCAATGTCCCTTATTGCAGCATTGTCATGTGAATTCATAGTAGCATTCAATGTTGGAATTTTCGTATCCAAAGTAAAAATCCAACCATTTCTTTTGCCTTTAGCAATGAGTTTGCATCCTTGACCATACTCTTCAATCTAGCATCCAGCTCTATTGAATCTAACTTGTAGATTTTGTTTAGCCATTTGCCCCACAGAAAGCAAGTTTTTGGTTATGGAGGGTACATGTAACACATCATAGAAACTCTTTTTCTTGTCACCATGCATCATCAAGGGAATAGTACCTGCATGCATAATGTCATGCTGCGTATCATCCCCTGTGCAAACATATCCATGAGCACCTTCTACCAATGTGTCAAACCACTCTCCATGAGGAGTCATGTGGTTAGATGCCCCTGAGTCTATATACCATACATCATCTGCTTTGCCTTGTGTAGGCAACCCTTTCTTCACATGTTGCATAGCAAACAACTTGTCATCCTCTTGCATACCACTAGAAGAAGCATAATTACCATATTTCTTCCCTCTTGCTCTCTGATCATTCTGCTTCTTGTAGCAATCCTTAGCTACATGTCCGTATTTGCCACAATAATGGCAATCCTTATTTGTATTTGATCAGTGTCCATGACTCATTTGAGGCTGCTACCAAGTGCCTCTTCCTCTAGGTGAATAACCCCCTTTTCCACGAGCATTTGAGGCACCTCTATTTGCTTGAGGCTGCCTATTTTGCTATCCAGTAGCTTGCTGTCCACGGGCTGCATATGCATTTCTAGCACCTCTTCCTCTAAAATTTGATCTTCCTCTTCCACCTCTACCCCTTTGATTGGAGTAGAAGACACTGTCCCTGCTACTTTTAGACCCACTGGAACTTGTATTGAGTCCAAGTTTCACTTCTTCATGTAATAGAAGTGCCACAAGTTCATCAAAGTCAGGCTGCTCTTGACGCACTAAAATGGAAGTATCAAACTGCTTATACTCCTGTCAAGTCTATGGAGGGTAGTAGCCACCAAATCGTCATCGTCAACTTTAGCTCCATTTGAGCCTAGTTGTTCTGCAATGGATCTTATCTTACTAACATAGTCTTCAATAGACCTTCCATTCCTGGATATGTGACTGAATTTTTGCTTCAATTGTGTCTTTCTCGCATGAGTGACATGCCCATAATTCTTCATCAATAAGTCCCAAGCAGCTTTTGGGGAAGTACAATTTGCAATTTGCATAGCCTTTGTGTCTAACACACATAACGACAACCAATGCAAGACCTTGCTAGCCTTTTTCAACCAAGTCATGTGTGCCTTTAACTGATCATGTGTTAGAGGTCTATCCTCTGGTAGCTTGGGCTCATCTTTAAGACCTATAACTAGGTCCCAATAGCCTCTTCCAATTAAGAAATTAGACATCCTGAATTTCCATAGAACGAAATTGTTGTAGTCTAGATTCTCACCAACTATCTCAGTGATAGTATCCTTCTCTCCTGTGTTTGCCATTTTCAAGGTCTTAAGCTTTGCAAAACCAAGATATATTTAGTTCACAACAATGTCATACATTTCCAAACATGTGGCAAAGCATTAAATGTAATAGCATTCCAACCAAGTAGCATTGTCTGATCAGTAGACATGTAGGCATATGTAGCATTCAATGGCTAACATCAATCTGTAATCAGCATTCTGTAAGTAACCAACTATATATTCTCTATATCCAAATGGGGTTATTCTCAACTCAACCAAGCCATAAACCACAACAGCCAGGTGTCACAATCTCTGGGAGTCAATACATAACTCAATAGACCCAATGCTTGTATGCTTGTTGGAAATTGTTAAGAGTCAGTCCCACTGCAAAAATTGTGGTAAATCAATTCAAAACTGAGCATTTAATGCTTACAACATTCCACCTTTACAAAACTAAATTTCTCAAAATGCGAGCAGGCAATGTACTTCAATACCCTGTAATGCAACCATTTTTTACTGTAAGACTTTCAGCAATAACCACTACTGCATTCTCAGCCCAAACATGTCTTTTGTTCCCATATAATTGCAGTTACAATACATCAACAACTTTGCATTGGCAAGCAGGTTACTGTATGTTTGTTCACCCATATCTACAAGGTTTTTAAATGTTGTGGACCACGATGAGGCAAATGCCTTGAGAGTGTACATGTTCATTACAACCATTCTGTTGTCAGTGTCATAGTGACATGACAATACACAGGCTATAGCACTCAATTTAGCACAAGCAAAGCAAAGTACTAGCACAATTGCATTTGTAGTGCATGGTGGCAAACACAAGTGTAGCAGTGGTCTTATGTCATGACTTAGAATGTGTCTGCAAACACCTATTTTTCCATATGCACCTGAGTTTGCAGCAATTCAAGGCCCTCCACGTCCATCAATTTACACCTTCATAAGCCTCCTCTATTGCTTTTGACAAGAACATGTAATCTCTGTCCTGGATAGCTTCATGATGTCGAGGAAAGGTTGAAGCAACAGAAATAGTGTTATCATTTTCTTGTATAGTCAAATCCATAGTTTCATCCATTGATATAGAAAACAACTAGAGTGCTACCAAGTAAGATTCCAATGAGTCTCCATGTCTTGTATACCTTGTGCAACGGCAGCCAAGACAGCCAGTCAATCCTTGTGACTTCCATCTGATTCCTTCTGACTATTTTGCTAGACCTATGGCTTCCAGAGGCTTGCTTTCTCTTCTTCTATTATTAGTTTTCCATGCAGTTAAATGCGTGCAAAATACGAGGAGAAATGGGGCCTCTCACCAATGCCATCACTTACACCTCAACTGTCTTAGGGACAAATCATAGCATGAAGAGGGATTGTGTTCACTAGTCTATTTTATCCTCTTCTTTCCACGGGCTATGCTGAATGGGATCCCCTCCTTCATGGCTGTCTGGCTTCAAACCAAATCCATGCTTCCCTCGACATATGCCCGTGTTACTAGTGAGGCCACAACTGAGCAAAAGCTTGCTCAAGAGTTTGATTTCACAAGATTTATGAAGTCAAAGGTTGTTGTAGTGCACCTCACTCTGAAAAAATGTATGCATGTGCGCTTCCTTGAGAAAATTCATGAGACGATGCAGTACTCTCTCCTAGCTAGTGGCAAGCGTGTACGCCCTACTCTTTTCATTGTAGCTTGTGAGTTTGTCAGAGGAACAGAAGTAATGGCAATGCCCTCTGCATGCACTCTGATACCATATTATAGTTCAGAGAGAAAGAAGGACAAAAGACATAGGCAGGAAGGGTAGCAGACATGCTCCCTTCAGTTCATTCCATCAACATAGTCATTAAAGTCAATTGTGTGTACTATATACACAAAAGATCAAAATGACCTAGATCTAACCATGGTTAAGTTAGTGGGACTTAACCTTATTCAACTAAGGTAGACAACTGTGAGCTTGAATCTCAACACAACCAGGGGTTAAAACCCAAGGAAGAGGGGGTGAAGGCTCAATTTTAGTCTCAGCAGTGTGAGTAAGAGAGAGAGAGCTTGAAAGAGAAGAGATAGTTCTAAGGGAAAGCATGGATCGATCGTCGCGTATGGGTGCCTTCCAACTGTTTCAAATATATAAAAACATTGTCCCTTGTCCATTCTTGCATTCTAGAAGTTTGTATGGCTTGGCATGCCCATAATCATTATCAACGATTCAATTTTCACCTCATTTGGAACCTGGCAATCAAAATTGGACACACTTGATAGGGTTAGATTCCTAGAATTGATCTTTGACATCCGATTTTGGATAATTGGATGGTCCGATTTTCAAAACCGGACCAGTTGGACACACCCAACCCATCCAATCGCACACGTAGCTCGTCTGATTTGGACAATCAAATAATCAGATAATCAGACCATCGACAATCGGACAATCGAGAATTGGGCACTTGAACCTCTCAAAATTAGACATCTTAGAATCGGACAATCGGACCAACTGAAATGATAGTTCGATACTGAT
This sequence comes from Lygodium microphyllum, assembly GCF_053477565.2. Taxonomy (NCBI): domain Eukaryota; kingdom Viridiplantae; phylum Streptophyta; class Polypodiopsida; order Schizaeales; family Lygodiaceae; genus Lygodium; species Lygodium microphyllum. Next base: position 149,678,794 of record NC_141143.1, on the reverse strand, counting down.
AATCAGACACCTACAAATCAAACAGTGCAAATCAGACCAGAAGCTGATTGGAAAATTTACCAGATCTAATGTATCCTAGGCTAGATAGAGCATGTCTCATAGTAGGAAAACCTTTCGACAGCCTTCCAAATGCATCTGACGACTCATAGTGCCTCTTGACTACAGAAACTGCAACCCGATGACCTAAAAGCGATACCTAGCAAATCGGCTAGCTATCTGCCTATTTAGAGCCCCAAATTGATCCACAAACCTCAATTATTCCTTGACCAAGCTAAGAAGACATAGTAGAGGTCCTAGAGAACCCATAAGAGTAGCTAGCAATTGTGCTTAGAGCCAGCCATATTTGGCCAAAAATGGAACAAGGTTAGAGCGAGAATTGCATTCATTGTCCTACATTTGCACCCCACATTGTTTGTCATTGGAAGTGCACTTGAAAGTTGAAAGCCTGATTTCACACCGTGCACAAAAAGATCACCACACACACATTGAGTGGATGTAAGTCGAGGGTTATTTGTAAAAAGAAGGAACACACTCAGATATAACAAGTAGAATGAACCCATTAACAGGAGACAACCCTCGGACTTAGACAAATGATCGAGAACCTCAGTCAGCAGGACCAAGAGAGAGCCAACACAGAACGCTAGAGGCAACAATGGACTGGCACCATTGGAGGCACAACAGTTCCTGGCTTAATCAACCTCATCGATAGCCTAGTGGAGCAAGAGGCCATAGACATGTCATGATCCACTCCAATTGTGAGAATGACAAGCTCAACTTGGGAGATTTCCCAGCTGACATCTAATAGATGGTGAAAAAATATGACTTACAAACCAGGATGGACCCCCACGGTAGGCCATCGGAAGACATCATAGTAGACCTCGAGGAGGAGGGGAGATTAGTGCAGCTAATGATGTAGAAGATAGCAGCTTACAACCGCGAGCAATGAACTAGGACATTGCAACAAGACATTGAGATGTGGGAAGTCCAGCGTGTTTTAGCTCTAGCCAATAGGAATCGTATGGGACCTAACATAGAAAGGGAGAGAGTGCTAGAGGCACATTTGATGCTATGAGTGAGCTTCTCACAAAGCGACTCATAGACAATACACTTGCAGAGCAAAGTGCAGTAGCCTTAGCAACCTTGTTGCTCAAAGGGTTAGGAGTCACCTAGGGCTCCAAGAGGTAGTTGAAAATCCGCGCAGTTGCAAAGCAACTAGACAAATACTAATCAAGCAACAACTCATAAGCTTTGTAGAGGAGTTTGAGTAAGTTTGTGAGGCTAACGGCCCCATGGACCTTGCCCAACGTTCGCAAGATTTTGGCCTTTGCCTAGGTGATAAGGGTAGGACATGGTATACCAACATAGACGCGATGGAGCGCAACAATTTTAACAACCTCAAGAATCTCTTCATCAAGAGGTCCTCTGAGGCTAGGTATTCCAACAATCTCATAGTAAGGCTGATGAATATCTAGCAGAAGGACAAGGGGGACATCAGGGATTACGTTACCCATGTGCGGAGTCTCTTTAAGAGAATCTCGACCAATGAGCAACCCATTGAGAGAGTGGTCTCCATAGTCTTTGTGAACAGAATTTGTAGTAAGGAACTCTACAAGGCCTTGATAGGTAACTCAAGCCTGCTGAGAGACACGATAGCTAGGGTCTTCGAAGAGGCCATATGAGTGGATGACAAGCTCAAAGAGAGAAGCTCTAGGAACTCAAACTAAGACAACAATAAATCCAGATTCTCAAAGAGAACCATGACATTTATTAAACGGTCAACTCCAAGCATCCAAGATAAAGGAAAAAGCATTGACCCAAGCCAAGAGCTAGCAGAGATGAAGATGGAGCTAGCAAGGCTGTAGGAATTGGTGAGGAGACCACGTGCCCACATGTCCAGTGCATACATTGTGGTGGAAATCACCTTCCAGCACAATGTGAGGACCCTAGTTCTTGATCTTGCACCACTTACAACACGTTCGGCCATGACACCATGCATTGTAGGGTACCAAGGAGGCTCCCATATTTGCAACCATACAACTAGCCATACCTAGGAAATAGGCCATCAAACTTCCTTGTAGTGGAGCCCCATTGGCTCTCCTAGTGGCTAACGATGTGAAGATGGTCATCCCTAGAATGGAGATTAATCCCACATGCATCCCTAGGCCACCTTGACCTTTTGTAAGCCATCCATCGAGCGATGCTCCAGTCCATTACATGGAGAAACCAAATGATGAGGAGGCATATATAAACCCTTATGTCTTGTATGACAAAGTGGGGAATCCCATTCTCATGGACTCTCAACCAATGTCGATGATGGCATTAGGTAGAGGTAGAGTAGATGCATGGGAGGGCAGAATCAAGAGCTAATCCAATGTTGGACTTGTGGTCACCGAGGATACATTTCTCTACGATGCTCTGAGAGAGAGCAAGCCAATAGAGAGAAGAATGACCTCATATGTCTAGAGTGCGGAATCACCCATCTGTTCACCAATTTCCCTAGAAGGAAACCATCCTTTAGTTTGGCAATCGTGCCATTAGTGCCATTGGGGTTGTTTAGAGTTAAAACACTCAAGGGAGAGGCTACGCCTATCCCGTTGCATGTTATGACCCGAGTACATACAAAGCAAGCTGACATATCACTGCCAAGCCCTAGTAACCTAGACACAGCCTCAATAGAAAAAGCGAGTCATAGGGAAATGAAGAAGAGAATTGAGGCAAAGGTCACATTCAAGATGGAGAGTGCCACAACACTACCCACCATAGGAAAAAGAGTCATAGATGCAAAGGCAAAAACAACCGCTCAAAAGATTGTAAAAAAAAGGAACTGCCAAGGTTGGGGAGGCCAATAAACTAGCCACCACCATTGGCCAAGAAGCATGGAGTTAGGAGGGAATCGGGCAGCTGGCAACCTTCTTAGGATGCTAGTGTCAATCCGTGTGACTCTGCACTTAGGAGACTTGCTAGGGTAGCACCTAATGTTGTGGCAAGAGTTGAAGTAGTGGGTAGAAGGACCAATCGAGTAGGGGGGCAGCTAACCTGCATGACCTCGATGCAGTGACTCAAATACCAAGCTTGATGTTGCACTCATTAGTATCCAAGTCCTTACATGTTAATGCCTTCTGTTAAGGCACTGAGATGCATGTGGTCTTGCCCATTTTGGTACTAGTAGATGCTACAAGGAAAGAAATCATAGACACATGGGTAGGAGTTAGTGTACTAGCCTCACAGTGCTCCAAGCTTGAGGTAATCCACCTATCGAGAATGCTAGGTTCAATGTCACATTGGCCAATGGGATGAAAGTTAAGCCATTCGGGGTGTTGAAGAATTGGCCATTGAAGTTTACATGAATCCAATTTTCAATGGATTTCATCATCATGAAGGGGGTAGACTATGACATCTTGCTAGGTCAACCTTGGATGCAAAATGGCAAGTCATAGAAGATTGGGGCAACTGTCTGATCTTCTTAGGCAATCAAGCAAAGGCAGTAAGGGTAGAGATGGATACCTAGAAGACCATGCCAGTCGACCTATATACCATCTCCACCATGCTAAAGGGTGACACTCAAGTTAGGAAATGTTACAGGCCACTGAGGAAGTATATTCCTTGCATCGAGGATGAGCAGGATTGGATGCATGTGCTAGCCAAGATTGATTTGCCATTCTTAGACACGAGAAGGAATATGAGGACACCCCTAAGGTAGCTAATAAGCCCATGAATGAGCCCTTAATACCTTTATGCATGATGGCTAGAAGCTTTTGTAGCCAATCCAACCCTGTCACATTCCATGTCCTGAATGACAAGCGAGAGCTCCACGAGATCTAAGAGTACTTGACGAACAAGCTAGGTGGAAACCCAACCGCTAATATGAAACCCCTCAAGGATCTTATGGATGAACCACACTAGAAATGGACTTGGTATATGATCTGAACCTGATGTACAATTGGGCCTTGGTCACGGATGAGAAGAAAGAGAAGTATAGAAACCTAGGAGATGATGAGCAGTTGGACGAGGATAGTTTGGGGATGATGAGTATGAGGATAGTTGTTCCTTCAGTGAAGAGAGCAAGGAAGAGATTGACATGATAGAGTATAACATTGATAGACATGAGATCGAGCAAATACGAGTAGACTCCAAGCCATGGGAAGAGAGCACCTTTAGAATTGAGAGAGGAATCGTGTGAATGGAGTGTGATCATACATGGTTGGACCACACACAAGTGATTGACTATGAACGGGCATGGCTCACTCAACCTAGTGCCACACCGCTACATAGGACAAAATCACCTTTGGAGCTACGACCACTAGGAGAAACTCTCTCTTCCAACAACGAAGACGGAGAGTTTGACTCTAAGTTGGAAGTAAGCTCATATAGTGACCTTGAGATCCCCCAACCACCTAAGACTAAACACACCAAGGGGGACTTGCTAGTCCACCTAAGGCACAGATGAGTGAAGGAGGAAAGAAAGAGGCAACCTAGGGAGCCTAAAACTACGGAGCAAATTAAACCACAAGATCTACCAAAGTGATTTACGAAATTTAAGAAAGGTGATAGAGTAGCAATCTTGCTGGGTGCCAAGAGGCAAGGACAAGCAAACGAACTTGTAGAAAGGCTTGCCAAGGTTAAGGATTCAACCTGGTTGAAGAAGGGGAGAAGCTCATTATAAGAAAGTTAATGCTGTGACGAAAAGAGACAACTATCCGCTACCATACACTGAGCATGTGCTTGAGAGAGTGGTTGATAAAGAAGCCTACAATATCTTAGATGGCTTCTTAGGTTACAATCAGGTGCAAGTCCACCCCAATGACATGCATAAGACTGCATTCACTACTGAATGGGGCGTCTTTGCCTACATGGTCATGTCTTTTGGGCTAACAAATGCACTAGCCATGTTCCAATGGCTCATGTGTGCCATCTTCAAGGACATTCTTAGGAGAGAGTTAGAAGTGTTTGTCGATGATCTGTGTGCTCGCTTGAGTTGGGGGGAACACCTAGACAAACTTTGTGCAGTATTTGAATGATGCAAGTTGTATCGTCTCTCGTTGAATCCCCTTAAGTGTCAATTTTGGGTGAAACATGGATGCATCCTAGGGCACATGGTGTCCAAGAATGGCATTGCCACTGGCTTCTCAAAAGTCAAAGTTATTGTCGATCTTCCATTGCCAACCAACTACAAGGGAGTTCAGTGCTTCCTAGGACATATGGGATACTATCGATGCTTCGTGTTGAACAATGTGTTAATCTCTAGACCACTCTAGAAGTTGTTGATAATATTAGAATGGACCGAGGAAGGCCAATGTGCATACAAAGAGTTAAAAAAATCTATGGCAACTACACCCATTCTATGAGCCCTGGACTAGATCATCACCTTCCACATATAATGCCACGAAGTTTGTTGTGGGAGCTATTTAGTGTCAGCATGGAGAACACAACTTAAACTATCTTGTGAGTTTTTCTAGTAGACAGCTCATAGATACTAAGATGAACTATTCCACAACTGAGAGAAAGGGTTTGGCCATGGTCTTTGCTGTAAAGAAATTCTGACACTATCTTCTAGCAACGCCTTTCACCTTCTTTGTTGACCATCAAGCCTTACTTTATCTTGTAAATAAACCTTGTGCTATAGGACGCATTGCTCGATGGTTACTTCTACTTTTAGAATTCGACTTCTTCGTGGTGGTACACAAAGGAAAGTAGCACTACATGGGTGATCACATGTCCCACATACCCATGGGAGAAGCCGTTGGACAAGGCATAGTAGAAACTTACTAGATGCGCATCTCTTCAACAACCTAACTATAGCGAAAAGAACCTATTTAAAGCCCACTTGATGCCATATTGGGCAGATGACATAGTCCAAGTAATAGAGCATGGGATACCCAAAAGGCCTATCAAGAAGGCCCAATTCAGGCAACTTATCCTTAAGATACAACCCTATCTGTTGATAGCCAGTCAACTCTATAGGTGAGGACAAGATGGCTTGCTACGAGGATGTGTGTGCAAACATGAGATGCATAACATACTTATGGAGGCACACGACGGAATCGCAAGAGGACACTTCAATGGAGATACAACAACATGCAAGGTGTTGTAATTCCAACTGTGGTGGCCCACACTTTTTCATGATGTGCGTGATTTGTGGAGCACTGTGATGAGTGCCAACGGACCAAAGTCTCATGACGTGCGTGATGGACCAAAGTCTCAGTTTGCAAGGACAAGATGGAGCTCACCCCAATCATTAGAAGGAAGCTTTTTGAAAAATGGGGGATTAACTTCATTGGGTTAATTAGTCTTGCAATGCAATACTCGCAGGCAAAGTACATCATAGTCGCCACAGATTACCTCACAAAGTGGGCAGAAGAATGAGCCACGAGGAAAAACGATACTCGAACCACAACCAATCTTCTTTAGGAGGAAGTAATCTCACCATTTGGTTGCCCCATTGAGCTAGTCAATGATCAAGGCACACGCTTCATCAACGAAGTGTTTGTCCACCTCCTGTCTACCTTCCTAATCATCCATTGGAAATTTGCACCCTACTACCATCAAGCTAATGGCCACTGAGTCTACAAATAAGATCTTAGTGAATGTCGTGACCAAGGTAGTCTCTGTTTCTCATAGTGATTGGGACAACAAGATGATGGCAGCTTTGTGGGCCTATCAAACAGCCTATAAAACAACTATGGGGTAGACTCCCTTTAAGCTGACCTATGAAACTGAAGCCATTCTACTAGTAGAAATATTTGTCCCTAGCTTGAGAGTGGCCATCCAAGAAAAGGGGATGAACAAGAGGCATGGACGGAATACCTAATTGAGCTAGAACACCTGTCAGTGACTCAACTTCTAGCAACCCATGTGCTAATTGGCGAAAAGGTATGACATAAGAGCTAGTTTGACAAGCACGTCAAGGGATTAGGGCCTTTCAAAGTCCGCACCATCAACTGAACTAGTAATGTTGAGCTTGAAACCCTAGATGGCAGGGCATAGGCTTCTTCAATGGTAGCTGCATAAAGAAGTATTACCCTCCTGCATCTGCTTACCTATACATAACAGTCACTGCCCCACAAATGCATACCTTTGATGCCTTGATAGATGAGGGAGTTGATTTTAATATCCTAACTCACTATCATTGGATTGGAATTGGTCAATTGCAACAACCCACAAATACTAAACTGAGCCCATTTGGGGGTCAATCGCTTTTGGGAAAGTGCAAAGTCGTAGTCTCTATTGAGTTTGAGAGCATACCCATGATCTTTTATGTGTTGCCAAACACATAGGATGCTGGTAAGGATAAGCTGTTAGGATGCACGTTTAAGAAGAAAACGCATTGCAATGTTGATTACGAATCACAGTGCATTCACCTTGCATTGGCAATGTATGCATAGTGACAACTTTTAGCAAGGGCAACACAACCACACAAAAGCCTGCAAAGCCACTAATAGAGAAATCTACAACCAAGTCTAAGGAGGGGGGTCATGACTTGTCACAACCCACCAAGTTTCAATGCTAGCGCGTGATTGAGAAGGCCATCAAAGCCAACGAGCCCAAATTCAAATGGGTACCTAAACACCTAGGACCACCACCTAGAAATTTGCAGACATGATCTTGCAATGCTAGAAATTCATACTCAAGACCCAAGAGGCAAAAAAGACACTATAGGCAATGACACACGATTAAGCCGCAATGGGTTCCCAAAACCCTATTACAAGCACAAGGCTATTGTGAGGGAAATGCCTGGATGTGGGTGCCTAAAGCCAAGACTGCCAAGGGCACTGCTCAAGCGCAACCCTCAAACTTGTCTAAATATGCCATCGCAACAGTTAAGGAGCTGAAGCCACAAATGACTCAAGTTGCGAAGCCAATAGAGCCTAAACCCACTATGCCTACAAAGCCTTGACAAGTCTACCCATTGAACACATAGCTTACTTCCTCCAAACGGTCTCAACCTAGCACTGTTAGTGTTTCACGAGCCTCACAAGCATCTAGCAACACAAAGATAAAATTGCAAACCACGCCCATTTCCCAAGAATTGGAACTGGCAATGCCAACTCTGCAGAAGCCGCAGCCATTATCTACTAAACTCTCCAACCCAGTCAAACCCCAACCTCCTGCCGGCCTTAAACCCATGTACAAGCAACGATCTATCCTTACCTTGGCCTCAGAATTAGCTAAGAATACGGGGGATGACTTGGTTACTTGCATTTGACACTTACATGCTACGTTCACCATGTTTGGTAAGATCTATGAACGATTAGACTTAGGTCTTTTAGATGAGCCTTTAGCAACTCAAGTGCACACGATACCTTGCTCATGGGAGGAATCTGAATTTGTATTCTTTAAGGTGCCCACGGTAGCTGAAGAATTAATTGACAATGAGATCTCTTGCGAGAAAGCGTGCAAACAATGACTTATTACATCTTATGACATGTGTATGATCTCTACCACACGACCTAGGAAATTGAAGCGTTAAAGGCCCTAATCAACACCGAGTCTACCTTCTTGCATAAATGGTATGCTCTTTGACTCCAATGGGAACAAAAGGGCTGACACATCATGACCAATGCTGAGCAAAGACATGCAATCAAAACCTTAGAGTATGATACAAATTATGCGGTTCCTACCTCATTTAGAGTCTTAGCCATCACTCGTAGTCACTCTAGATAACCGCGAACTCTCCCATCCCTACCTTGACTATGTCCTAATTGAGGAGGAATTAAATACTGATAGCTGAATTGCCTCTAGTGACATTCTAACAGATGTCCTGACCTACATAACATGCATCATCATTTGACTTTTGATATGGACTGCCATGCCCACTTGGAATACAAGCCACACTTCTATACTTGGCTTATGCAGAAGTTAAACACCATTAATGCACAATGACTGCCCTTAACCCTTCACCCTCTAATCCTAGGAAGGATTCTTCTCATTTCCAAGGGAGGAGAGGGTGAGGTGGAAAAACATACTTTAAGAAAAATTTCATGGATTTTTATTGGATTGTCTGGATTTCTTAAAGAAAAATTCTCTTTTTGTACTTAAGCATTTCATGTTCCTACAAGTGCACAATCATTCTGTACTCATCTTTCTACAAGGATTCATTTAAGAAAACTAATGGTGAGTTTTGGTGTTATGACAAGGACACACAATGGTAGGTCAGGAGAAAAGCAACAAACTTCCATTGAAGAGAAATAAGCTAAGTATATCTTGCCAGTAGAGACAAGGGCCTTCAACCAATTCAAGTTTAGGCATGTCTTGAACGTGAAGGATGTAGCCATGGAAGAATAAGTAGTAAAACAAATGGTGAAGCAATGCAATCTGCAGAAGTATTTGGAGAAAGTCAGGCAAGCCGCCGTGGATTATGAAAAGTGTGCAGAATTCCTTCGATCCTTCAATAGGAACTACGACACTAAAAGTAATAGTGTGACAAGAAGAGGAAACCCACCAAGTGAAGGTCGAGTTGAGCCTTGAGTTGGTGGAGAGAGCATTGGGCCTGTCCAACAAGATTGAGAGATGGAGTAGAAGGGATGTGTATGATATGCTAGGAATGGTTAAGATTCTAGTCCCTACCAACAATGGCATTAGCCTTGCCAACATCTCAGATCCAGAAGTCCAGCTACAAGTGAAGATAGTGCATGCCTTGTTTTCCAATCACATGTACAATGCACTAATGAGCCATATCAATGTACCTATGCTGGAAAGCATTGCAGCCAAATCCTTGGACAAAGTGAACTTGAATGGCTTCATGCAAAAGACGATAGAAACTTCAGCAAAAGCACTGGCTAGAGGTGAGGACTAGCAGGAGGAGAGTCTTCAGCCAGGAAAGGAAGAAGTCATCCTCCAAAACCTCAACCATAGGTTTTGGTGGGTTATTGATGGCCATAATCCAGGAGGTAGTAGGAGAGGTGCAAAGCGAAGAAAAAGTTAGGGAGACACCCAACGTGTCACCTTTCCATGAGCAAGCACAATCCAACAAGAGAATGCTGAGTGAGGAAGGAGAGCGCGAGGCACAATCTAGCCAAGGAGGGGCTAAGAAAAAGAAGGAGACAACTCCCCAAAAGAAGGTGGAAGAAGAAAGAAGGAAGAAAGAGAAATCCAACTTCCTCAAGGCGCAAACGGAGTCCAAGAAGGCTGAAGAGGAGAGAAAGAGAAAGGTAGATGAAGAAGCTGAGGAGCTTAGAAAGAGAGGAGATGAGGACATAGCTAGGGCCATCCGCATGTCAAAAGAGTAACCCTCCAGGGAGGAGGAGTTGGTTGCCATGAGCCCTCTTAAAGAAGAACGCCCAAGAACTAGTGCCCAAGTGCTAGACAACATTCCACCCCTAGTGGTAGAAGGCATGTCAAAAGAGTAGCCCTCCAGGGAGGAGGAGTTGGTTGCCATGAGCCCTCTTAAAGAAGAACACCCAAGAACTAGTGCCCAAGTGCCAGACAACATTCCACCCCTAGTGGTAGAAGGCAAGGGCAAGGGCTTACTTCACCTAATCTCCCTCGTGTTTGTGCTGCCTACCCCAATAGAGCATCAGGAGCTAATTAGCTTGCAAAGGCAAAACAAACTCCTCATAGTGTAGAATGAAGAACTGATAGGGAAAATGGACAAAATCCAAGAAGCCATGGATTGGCTTGCAGCAAAAGAAGAAGCAAAAGCCATTAGGGGAGTTTTGAGGTCTTGAAAATGCCCTGTAAGAGATCCTAGAGAGAGAAAACAATTTAAGAAATAAAATCATTTTATAGAATTTTTAAAAGGTTTATATTTTGGTAAGTTAAAATATCAAAATTCGTTAATATGACACATATGAGATTGTATGATAATAACAATTGAATCTAAATTCAACTTATTAAAAAGCTTAGTGTTTATCTTTTTTCCTCTCTTGTTTTGTTTTTCTTATCTCTTTCCTTCATTGGTAGTGGCTTTTTTCTCTCTTCCCCTCTCTTTGCCATGGATATACAATTTCGACCTTCAACAAGGTGCTCATGGACTAAGATCACATCTATATCTATGTCTAATGCATTCCAAATAGATGGTTTCTTATCTTCCATTGCATAGACCAAATTATAAGTGTTTTATTCTCAATACTTTTTTAATTGAACTTGGTATTAGGTTATATGATGAAAACTTTGAATTTTATTTGTAGATATCTATCCTTTTGATCTTGAGGAATGACAACTTGTTGAGTCTATTATTGATGTTATTGGTATTATGCATGGTTTGATCGGAGAAGAAATGTACAAAGGTAGGAGAAAAACACAACTTGCAGAGAATGTAATATTTTTTAATGATCATTCTTATATTATCCCTATGTAGCATGGCCAATGAGGAGCAATATCTCTTCTTTATTTTCTTGATTTTACAAGTCTTAAGTGGTCTTTGTCAAGTCTAACCAATATTAGCGAGAGCTATAGATGTAAAATATTTTCTAAGATATATAGAGCATTAAAACCTAATATCTCAAGTAGACTAAGCAAGATTACTTCTATTAATATATTTATTGATTTCTTTTTCAATGTTGAGATAAGAAGATCAAAGACCATACTGTCAATGAAGAGGCTAGCATATGATCATATACTATAATTTGTCGATGAAGGTTTGAATACCAAAATAGAAGGTAAGACAACTTATAAAATAGATCAAGAATCTATTGCTTGTAAATACATGCTTGCTACTCAAAATCTCATACTTAGCTTTTATTATAGTAGATGGCATTATGTCAGTGGTAGTCTAGTTGCTTTGGATAAAAAACTTGAGGATTTTAGCAAAGATCATGTAGTGAATCTTGATATTTGATTCAATACGGACATTAATATGATACCAAAGGTTAGAAAATCATCAAGTAAGAATGGATTTATAGAATGAAGATATCGAATTCCATGTTTATTTGCATTCCAAATTAACCACAAATGGATATGTTTGTACATCGAGTTATATGTAGTAGATGTATGTTTGATTCCAATTTTTGAATGTTAAAAATCTATGCCAAAATTTTTTAGATTTCAAAGAGGAGAGAAAAAAATATAAAGTGCAAGGATATTGAAAAAAAGATCTCTTTACTTTTAATAAAATATAAGTTTAGATATTGCAACAAATTTGTATTTTCTTTCTTCATAATCTACATATATGAGGTCTTACAAGACAATATACAAAAGCTATTTCTTTTTGTGAGGAACATCCTTTTTAGGAAATTTTTTCCTTTCTTTGATGCATTGATTACATTACGTGTTGAGGGTATCTCTCCTTCCTTTTTTACTTCCACACTTTCTATGCCCTCCTTATCTCCTTGTTCTTCTTGTATGCAATTAATAGTTTTGTACTTGAAAAGCTTTGCTCAGATATACCAAATATACTCACTATTGTAACAATCCTTGGAAACTTGTCATACATTTGAAAGAAAAATATATTAGTTTAGTGCTATTTTACTCACTATTGTAACAATTCTTGGAAGCTTGTCATACATTTGAAAGAAAAATATATTAGTCTAGTGCTATCTTTTGAGTAAAATATTGTATTCATGTCAAACATCTTTCATATTACCTTTATAAGTTTATCCGTCATTAAGATAAATAAACTTAACCAATCTCTTGGCATTTACAATCACCCTCCAACCACAATAATGACTATCATCTTGATGAGGGCTCTACAACCAACAATATAAAGTAATATTATATGACTTATTTATGGTGGTTTATGAAATCAAATATCTTGATATATTTTGATAAAAAACCTACTATAATTTTTCTATACTCCATTTTGCAAGTAGATCATAAGACATAAGAGACTTTTTTTACAACACTTTAATTAATCTTTTTATATCTCTATATAAAAAAGGATAAAATTAAGAGTACTTACAATAAATAAAAGCTCAAATGATCAAGAAGTCTTTTATATCTTAGCATTTTCATAGACTCCTTTCAAATGATTGATCACAAATCATTGCTCAATGCAATTTACAATGTTTAGGCTCTAATGAAATCTAAAAATAAGTATAGGAAAATAATTTAATATAATACAAACATTTAAAACAAAAAAATACTTATTTTTCATGGAAAGGAATCAAAATAATCCCTACACTATCAAAATCAATTCAACTAAGCCAATGGCCAAATCTGTTTGCTTCAGTTAGCCTCATGTAATGGGAGATTAAAGGTTCAAGAATCTTGGTTTTTAATTGTATATTGAAAGGAAATTCACACATCACTTATCTAGTAAAAGTAGTAAGATGATGAGTATATAGAAAAAAAATTAGAAAAATATAATTCTTAATAATAAATAAATTTGGATATGTTATACCTCAATCTAGCAAGAAGAATAGAGTCATTTACTTCTCGCCTTTTATCTTTGAGGATCTAAATACATATTGCGTCTAAGGTAACAACATTATTTCTCTTATCTATGTCACCAAAAGAAAGAATCAATACAGATTGAAACTCGTTGGGTTAACCCCTTAAGCATGTCAAAAAGCTCATCCTATAGTGCTCCTAGTTGCTATGCTTCTTTTTCTTCTCCTCTTGTGCTCCCTCCATTTCTTTGATTGTTTCATTGTAGTCTTTTTCTCCTTCTCTTATATCTCTCTCATGTGTGATATCTTCTACTTTAGGACTTTTTCCCCCTTTTTTTCTTGTATGGCAGCACATTTAGAATATTGTATATCATCTCATCTCTGTAGGAGTAACTGGCTCTAATATATTGGAAAAACTATATCTCAACCTTCTTATGATAAGCATATCCTTATCCATAAGTGTTACCCTATGTGAATGGGTAGCATAAATGTATGCAACCTAGAAAAACTCAATCAAGAAATCGTCTGGAAAAACTCAATCAAGAAATCCTCTATAGTCTCCTGGATGCAATTGAGGGCATTTCTTGTCCACTTGAAACTATTGAGACTATAGCTATCACATATCTCTTGACCACCCTTTGAAATGGTAGCTTTAGAACTGCATTATCAAGAGCCTTCATTACTTTTCTGATATTTCTAAGATATCTCATAGCTTTGAAAATATCCTCTTATGCTTTTTTGGTGGCTTGGATGGCTTGGAGGACTAATGAATCTTCTGAGCGACATTCTTAGGATAAACATTTTGTTTCCTTATAGTAGCTTTTGTTATAGCCATAGCTTAACTCACCAATTGCAAAAAAAAGATGAGGCAATATAATCCATAAATCTTCATATCCACATCGACATATGAAACATGAAAACAATATCCTATAGCAAGTAGAGGTCTCTAAAATCATGTTTCACATGACATCAATCAACCAAGTTTGAACCTAAAACATATGAAACACGAAAAGAATGCAATTAAAGTGAAATCAAGCAACTTATTTATTTGTATTTCACGTTACTAAATTGCAAAATGCAAGTAGAAAAGAAACCATAAACATATGAAACATAAATAAAAGACTTCGTGAAGAAGCAAAACCAAATAACATGTTTCATACGATAAAGGTGCACACATACTCTAGCACTGTATGCAACTCAATATGCTAGCCAAGAAATGAGACAAAACACTCCAATCGTGTTTCACACAAAATGTTTGGTTCAAAAAACTAAGAAGAGTAGGTTTTTTGGCCCGTACCTTGTGATTAATGAAGTTTTTCCATGGAGGGTTGAATCTTGCTCTGGAAATGAAGAGCTTGTTGGATTCAAAATCAACTTCTCCTAGAAAGATTGAATTAAAATGATCTTTTACTAGAAAGGCTAGATTAAAATGTTAGAGTTTATCTTAGCTTTAAAAAATAGCATTAAAATTATTAAATTTTGTAGTGCTTGATTGCACATACTCTAAGTAAATACTTTTTAAGACCCCAAAAATAGCATCATGTGTGAAAAGTTGCTTTTGAGAAAGCAAAGAATAATAACTCTCATTAAAAAAAACATTTTCAACACAAGTTCCAAGAACCCTGAATCTATTATTAAATGCTTTTTTTAAAAAAAAGTCATTTAAGAGCAAGATCTCACATAAGCCTTTCGTTTCCAAACATAATCTTCTCATATCTCCATCAAAGCTAAGCAAAGTCCTCTTATGCCCTATTGCAAGAAAAAGCATAATATCCATGATCAAATCAAACCCCGTAATAAGTGATCAATCCATCTCATTTTTTGTCTCATTGTCTTATGAAACATGACTTTTTTGACCATGATTATGTTTATTTGAGAAGTTTTCACATTTCATACAAATTAATGGTTAGTGAACTACTTTAGGGGGCTATCAACATGATCAACATAAAACAAGAGTTTCATGTTGACCTTCTCTTGTGGCTACATTCTTTTTCACATTTTCATATATCAAGGACTGTAGTTTGCATCATCCATTGAATTGATCAAAATTTATTGTTCATTTGAGTTTCTTTTTTATAGTTGTTTGTTTTTGCAAGATTAGAATGTCATTGAAGATATCCCTTGAGGGAATGGGGCGAGAGGAATCATAAGGCAATTGTGATAATAGACTCTTTGCTTTTCTTTAGAAGACATGAAACTCATCCGAGTCTATACATTAGGGATATGCTAAATATTCCTTTTGATTTCAAGAGCTCTTGGGGGATCTTGAAGAGTAACAGATGTACAAGAAAATTTATGCTAGACATGCAGGGGGTCTCACAGTTGATAATTACATTTATTTTAATGATGTGATCCAAGCAACTAATGCTCTCAAGACAACTTTGAGTATCAGGTTTTGTCTTATTGATGAGAAATTTAGAAAGCATGAAACAAACTAGCTTTTTCATAAGGACTAATAATGCTGTCGTTTGATCCAAAAAGACATAGGATTACTTATGTACCTCCAATATATGGAAGATTCTTCTTCAGAGAGAGTGCATGAGAGACGAGAGAAGATGTTGGATGCATTGATCAAGAGGTTGAAGAGAAAGCAGAGATGTTGCAAGATGATATTGTGAACTAGTTGGTGCAATGTTTTGATTTTGGTGTGTTTAAGAGTCATAACATCATAAAGGTTTCTAAAAGAAAAGGATATAGAATTGAGTAAGAGACCAAAGAAGGCCCTCTTGATTGTATCCCTACATTTCGTACCTACCTTATCAATAAGAAAAGATATATATTTCTCAATTATATTCAATAATTTTTACCTTACAAAAGATTACTACCCAGCCATCTTAGCAACATGGGGCCACATTGACAAGGAATTCATAAATTATAAACTATGCTCATGAGTAGCTCTAGATATTGAGGGGGAGAATTTTCAAGCTAGCTCCATAGCCTTGCATATATGTATTGATCAAATTGTGGAATATGAAAAGAAGGGACTACCTAGAGAAGAAGAGTTCTTAGAGGTCAAAAAAAGACTTGGCATTAAGGGCATGGGTTATGAAGAAACATTGAAGTCTCCATCAAAGAAGAAGTTTGGCCAAAGAACTCAATAAATCTTTACAACACGATGAAAATTTAAAGATATGCAATATATTTCCAAGATTTCCATAAGATTAATACTAGAGTTTAATGGATAAATGACTTTAATATTTTCATCTATTAACAATAAAAACTTTTTTTTAAAAATGTAGATTGAAATTGAAGACTTTGATAACTTTCTTGGAAGTACCAGGGGCTCTAGGCCACTAAAGCTTGGGAAAAGTCAAGGCCTTGGCCACTATATTGGAAGTTTGAATAATCAAACTAGTACAATTTATCATGGAGATTCTCAAGCTCTCCAAGTTTACCAATGATGGATTTAAAAGCTATATCCAAAGTCATTGGATTTGAAGTTTTCAATAGAGGAGTGAAGATAATTTTGGTAGAGAAGAAGCTATAATGGTTTGGAGTTCTTAGCTCCTATTTACTCTCCCATGTAGGAGACACAAATGATGTGAAGCTTCTCCCAAACTATAGAAAGCCAGAGTTTTTAAAATGTAAAGGCCTTATTGAGTGGGATGAGACCAAAGATTCGTCTGCAATAGAATTAGATTGAAGGATCTTAAAGAATCAAGGGTTTCTTGAAACCCATCATTTTCATTCTCTTTGTTTAGTTTATAACCATTCTGAAAATCACTACTTTTTTGCACAAGAGTTTAGATATCTCTCTTTTCTTCTTTTGGTACCGATTTGTATGGTTTTTGCCAAAGATGATATATTACATCATGTGGTTCTATGTTTAAGCTTAAATTTATACCAAATTTGACTATAGAACAATTGAAAGACCTCTAGTAAACTATTTGCTTTGACTCTTTCTCCTCCATGTCTTGTGTGTCTTTTTTTTTTTTTGCTTGTGATAATGTAATTTTTCCATGCCTTGGGTTGACCAAATAGATAGGTTTCCACATTTTTTGATGAAATATGAAGCACGGTTGTATAAAAAATGTTGCATAATTAAAAAATTAAGAGATTTAGTTAAAAATATTATATGAGTTAGATAATTAAAAAAATAACAATATTGACTTGTTATTACCATATAGTAAATGTAGTACTGATTGCCCCAAGATTTTGTCATTGCCTTTTTGAAAAGGTTCAATTGGTCTTTGATGTCTTTGAGATCCTTATATTTTCAATCAATTTATCACATTAAAAATATATATTATCTAGTGTTTCCCAAACTTTGGCTTTTTTGTTTTGAGCTCATCCATTATTAGCATGATCCTTAACTACATTCTTCCTCATCCAATTCATATTCTATGATCATGCTGATCTTAGCACTCTTTAACTTGCACTTAGCCTTATGATTCGAGCTCTACTTCTCTTCATAATTGAAGCACAAGTCTTTGGTGTATATCTCTTTTAACTTATCATTAGATACATGCTTTCCTTGTGTATTATTGGTTGTAGGTTTTCCTCCAAAATATATCCTTTTAAAATCTGATCTAATTTTAGCATTAGTCCTTGGATTTATTCCCTATTTGTACCATGAACTATAGGAAACATGGGAACTTTGCTTTAATAAATTTGGAACCTTCTTTCTTATCTAAATGGCTCCCTTTGTTGGCTGAATTTATGACCCAGCCTTGAAGATTTATTTGAAGGTAAGCTTCCCACAATTTTATGCTAACATGAAGATACTTTGACTATATCTTTCAGCAAGCTGAATTGCTTCATATATATCCTTTGGATTGCATTGTTCTAACATCTGAAGAAAGATGTAAGTCAAGCCCATAAATATACTTAGAAATATGTTAGAATATTCTCATACAAACACTCCCCTTGGCTTCAAGTCATACCATTTTCTTTGCAAATTTTCCTTTTCCATGGGAGATACAAACACATCAAGCATGACCCACTTGAATTCATCCCAAGTATCATACATTTCCTAATCTTTTGCATATATCTCCACCAAGTGTGGGCATAACCTCAAGGTGAAGGGCTGCGTAATAAATCTAGGCTTCATCACTTCTAGGGTAGAGTGTAAAGTACATTTTAAGTTTATCGATCCATTCTTCCCATTTTGTAGGTGAAGAATTATCTCCCTTGAAATTTGTAATAATAAATTTCTCTTTATACTCCCTATCATTGTAAGGTAATGGACTAGAATTGGGATGTTCATATAATTGTTGTCATTAAGACTCTTTCTTCCATGAAATTTGCTTGTGATAGGGCTACCCATTATGGTTGCTACTAAACCCTTGAGGAGATGACTAGCCAATGCCATGATTGGAGGGCCTTTCACGTGAGTAGCACTCTCTTAGTGCTTGATCATGCATAGGTCTTCATCCATCATGTCTATATTCAAGATTAACCTCCACTCTTCATGGTATAGTAGTGGCTTAAGTGTAAAATGGCTTATAAAAGGGATCACACCCATGTTCATCTTCTTCAACTCTTGTATCTTCTTCATGCCTAGAGTCATTCTCTTGATTGAATTGAGGCCTAGACTTATTCTTGAGCTGATGTGTATCTCTAAGTTTTGAAGGCTCTTTGTTCTAAGAAATAGTTGGGTTAAGAAGTGGAGTAGGATATGGGTCATTTGGGGGTGAAATGGTATTAATAATAGATTAATTTTCTTGCATTTTATTGCCTAAAACCTTGATAATAGTGACTAGCTCATCAAATATGTTGTCCATCTTTGCCATCAACTTGTTTAGTAGGTGTGTTCCCCCAAGAAGTTCTGCGTTCATGCTATTAGGCTCCTTAGATAGTTGTTGGTAATCATGGGAACCTTGAGACACATGTAATTCTGCATGCTCTTGATGACTATTCCAAGCATTAATTGCACTTATACCTTTGTCATCTTGATGTTGGTTAAGACCAATATTAGATCCATTAAGTTCAGATTGATAGGATGTGGCATTCTCATTGATTGTTTCCAAAATGTGGTCCTTTCTCTTGTTCTTAGCCATGCTTGAAAGTTGCTATCCATAGTGACTAGTAGGGACAAAATTTTCATTAAGTTTCAAATAAGGTGTTGTTGTCCCTTTGAGGTGTTTTCTAGCTCTAAACCTACACTTTATAAATTCCTATAGCCACCTATAAGATCTATTTTTCATTAGAATCATGTTTATCTATTCTTGAATCAAGTTCTTTAACATATCTATAATTGTTTAGAACCAATTCTAACTTTGTTAATACATGTAAAGTAGCCTGCAAGTGTTTCTTCCTCCTTTGGCAAACCTTGTGAAATACTACAATGGGCTTATAGCTAGTTTGTATCTCCTATAGTAAGTCATCAAAAGTGATGGGAGTACTTGCAAGTACGTGTGACAACTTGTAATGCCCTATAAACTATTTGAAAAATATATTATTTGACTTTATCAGGATGAATTCCACCTATAAAATCCATGCTAAATTATGGTCAAGATGAGATCCATTGTAGGGATGAAAAATAAGGCTCAATTTTTTGTAATGGAACCATCTTCAATCCTCAACAATGCTGTACTTATATGAGGGATAAAATGGCATGACGGGCATCTACATGGGCTTGGGACTTGAGGGGTGTGAAAAATTCCTCCTTAAGTTAGGTTGTGCACCCCTTTTTGGGATTGTCCATGTGAGGGAGGGTCAGGTCTCTTTTGTCTCACATCTCACTTGGCATCCGCTTTTCCTCATAGGAAATCATAGACATGGCAAGTACATGCTAGTCTAATCAAACATGTATGATGTGCATTTAATGAAAGCAAGATTTGATGGGAACAAAAGGCTCAAATAAGATGGAAAATAGATAATAATTTACCCATTACTAATGACTTATTGATTTACAATATTTTTCCACTTACCATGATAGAAATGTTCCAAATTTTTATGATCAAGAATCACCCAAACAAGTCAAGATCAATATTAGCCATAAAAGGATAGAAATGATCAATTTGAGCACCAATAGATAATTGAAATCTATGGGAAAGATTAATAGGTGCAAGCACAATCCAAATCAGTCCTAGGATAGGCCATATATGCTCTTTCCATGAGAGTAATTGACTCTTAATCTCTCTTTTCAATAGCAAGTGGAGAATGCTAATCAATTGGATGGAAGATAGATTACATAATTTATGATCAAGTATACCTGTTGAATGTTAAGAAATAATATTGATAGAGACCCAAGATCAAATACTCCATCTCAAATTGATCCATACTCTTCAGTGCTTGTTGAAGTATTGATACCATGTAAGGATTAATTAATGCTTTAATAAATCCCCAATGCTTTAGGTGCCTTTGAGTGGTGCTTGCTCTATACCATTGTCCACAATGGTAATCTCCTCCCAATCTTGGAGAAGTGGTCCAATATCAATGAAGAGCTTTTATTTAATCCTTAAGCATAATCCTTGAAGTCATTAGATGAAAAAAGCCCCTTCAAATTGAATGAAATGGGAAATATTTTAAGCTCTGCTGTTGTCTAGGTTCTTCAAGAGATAAAAACACCTCCCAATCATAAAATATTGCAAAAATTATGATCCCATAATGCTTGGATGTTAAAGCTAAGATTCTTGGAGCTTCTTGAAGAAAAACCACTTCAAATAAGCATATATACATGTGGATTCAACTTAGGAACCATGCTGCCCTCTTTATTATAGCAATAAGGGAGAAGAATAATGCTTCAATAGAAGAGCATAGGCTTCAATGTATACAATAGAGTCCTCAAATGAGTTAACACATTCTTTAAGATGATAATAGAACTCAATAACATGCTAAAGCCTTGAATGGACTATGGTGGCTACCCAATCATTACATATCCTAGAAGGTTTAAATGGAGTTGAAGGAGAGAAGTAATACCTTATATGATCAATGAGGAGGACAATCAAGACTATTTGAAGTATCTAAAGTCTATCTGGCAAGGAGGAGCAGTAGTATAGGTAGGTAGGTCATGATTAGAAAATACTCCTTCAAGAGTGGCAAAAATCACACCAACAGTAGTAGATCACCTCCTATTTAAACCTATTGTTTATTGAGCATATGAAGCTCCATGACAAGCCATTTCCTCCTCTTAATCCTTTGCTTCAAGGTCTAGAAGCCATAGATCGTCTAACATAAGAGTAGCAGACTAGAGAACATGCATAAATTTTGAGACCGTGTAGCATAATTTTTGGCTTGTAACCCTAGTCAATCTAGTGCTCCTT
Organism: Lygodium microphyllum; assembly: GCF_053477565.2. NCBI lineage: Eukaryota > Viridiplantae > Streptophyta > Polypodiopsida > Schizaeales > Lygodiaceae > Lygodium > Lygodium microphyllum. The sequence continues at coordinate 149,657,322 of NC_141143.1, read as the reverse complement.
TTGATCCTTGGGTCACAACAATTCAATCTCTAGGGATTTGAGGAAGAGATAATGTCACGGGAGAGAGATCACATGTAGGAATCATCCATGGAGTTGAAGAAGAAACTTAAAGAAGAAGGGGAAACCCTCATTCATGAAAAGTAGTGGAAACTTTAGGCTCTATTAAAGCCTAGTACTTCCATTTTAGTACCATCAAAATGAGCTTCAAAAATCCACAACCTGCTAATTTGGCAAAACCATTGTATTTTTACCAAGAAATTCTTTCAATGCTCCAAATGTAACCACAATTAACTGTAGTAATCTGCCCCAGCCACAGCAGACTAGACATAAAAACCAAGATTATAACCATAGTCACATGTCCTAACCACTGATACCATATTCATAGCTTAAAAAAACTACTGGTTGGATCTAAAATATAGCTTTGATACTAATGAAATAAAGCCAATTTCTCATCACCAAGAAATATAAGAAGTGCTCAAGAAAATATAAAATAGCCAAGATTACGAAAACCATAGCTAATGCTCAGATTTCACATGAATGGATTACAACGGAGTTGTGGAATGGATGATCAATAAGAAACTCACCTCTTTCAATGATGGGATTAGATACTCACCTTTAATCTAGGTGGGAGGTCCACAAGTTGGGAGTCCTCAAGATGAACTTGATTAATGCAAAAAAGGTAATGAGTTTTGTTACATCTTAGCTTATATACTCCTTCCTAAACATATGCTTCATTACACTTCAAGTCTCCAACTATGTGCCATTCGACCTTATAGTTTCCAAATCCCTCAACAAATAGCTCTTCTCTCGCTTGTTGGCTCTTAATGACATTAAGTATTGAATTTTGATGGAAAACCCAATACAATATATCAAAATCCTCTATGTCTACTTCAAAAGCTCAATGGCATTGAATCATTGTAATGACTTGATGAATGTGCTCTATTCATTAAGATAATGGAGACTCTTTCTAATTTTGTGCACTTTAAAAGCACACTTTCATCAAATTTAATCACAAATTGGCTACTTCTTATGCCTCTTCTAAAGATGAATCATAGAATCTAATCATCAAATGTTGCACTATAGGTAGATCAAGAAAAATGTTGTTAAATTCATTGAAGAATAATCTCTTTTTTCTTGATCTTAGAGCTAGCCTTGATATGGAAATGATCACCCAAAAATTCCATCACTTTACCATTAACTCTTTGTCTGATAGTCTTCACCATAGATGGCCTTGGAAGTAAACAATTGCGTGCTTGACCTTTTTTCATATTTGATTGCATCAGCTAGAAAATTTATGCATAGTTGTCTTGACTAATGCCAATACTATCTAAAGTTTCCTGCACTAGCTCAAAACCCAAAGAATGGTGCTTAATGAAAGAATCCAAATCTCTTTACTATTTTGAATTTTTTCTTCTCATCAAGAATATCATTCGGGAGTGTTGAGGGAAAAAGATGATGTGAAAACTAAGATGCCTACATTTGGATGATGAAGAGACCTAAATAAGATAAATATCATAACTTAGATATTATTGTAAGCAAAGTTATATTCAACATGTCTTAAGCAAAAATATTTACTTTGTTGCTTGGATTATTTTACTATAGCTACTCCTCATTTGAGATTCTCAATATTCTTGAGAGTTCTTTGTTGATTTTAAAGACCTAAAATAGTTTGTTTTGCCTATTATACTTTGATGCATTTCTCTAATGAATGATTCTTCTATTGAGAATCATTTAGTTTTTGCAACAACTCATCTCTATTTTTATTAATAATTGATTTTCTAATGTAAGAACATAATTCTCTGTAATAAGATTGAGCATATAGCCTAAAATTCCATTATAACTATCATGAAAACTCATCAAGGGGAGTTATTATAAAAAGGAGGAGTACAATTTTTGGTAGGATGTCTAGGATATGACCTTCAATCTAACCAAAGATCAATATTTTTCTTTCCTTTAAATCGAAACACATGTTTCACGGAATTTGACACAATGTTTTGTTTTTTTAATTTTATTGATTGGTTCATACTCACATTCTAGCTCAATGTGAAGAATATAGAGAGATCTTTTACTAGTGTTACACAGAACATTGGATGTTGATCCACAACTAAGGATGTAGTCTACAACTTTGAGTAGGAATACTATGTGAATTCAAAAAAGAAGAGGAATGAGAAAGTAACTAGCAGGAAGAAGAAGAAAGAAAAAGAGAATGAGGATGGAGGGAGGTAACAAAATGTCAAAAAATTTCAACTTGAATATTCACTTTCAATTTAAGGTAGGATCTTCATTAAGTCAATCATTATCATCTTTATAGCGGCCTACATTTTTAGGTATGACCAAGACATGAGAATATTACGAGAATGACTTTTTAACCATTTTAAATACGTTTATTTAGCAAAATATACACTTTTTAAAGAATCCTAAAATTATTCTATTTTCTAAAATATTTTCTTTGTCTAGGATCTCTTATAGATTATTTTTGAGACTTCAAATTTTCCCTAATGCCAATGCATCTCGATCCCACACATCCACAATGGTTCCTTTTACAAGCATTGTGGCCGATAGCCTAGGATCTTTGGTTATAGGTGATATACCATCGCTATACACCATCACACTTAGCAAGGCCAATCGTAAGAGAGATAGGTCACCTTTCTTTCCCTTGCAACCTTTGAGTACAAGTGCCCTAGAAACTCCATTCAAGTTTTTGGTAATGCATGGTTAACACTACATCTTAATCCTTAACATTCTAGTCCTAAATAGTTTTTTCTCCCACCTTTTCTCCTTAATGTATGTAGATAGGTATTTAATAACTTCAATGAAGATCCTTAGTATGTTTTCCCAAGGCTGGTCCCTTGATTCATTCTTCAATTGATAGAGAGCTAGCTCTTGAGTCTTACTCTAGAGTGGTTCCAAGCCTAGGGCTCATTCCTTTTTTGATGAGGTGATTTGAACCAAAGATATTAAAATACTAGATAAAATATTGTGGATGGAAAAAACATTGTGGATGACCAAAACATTTTTCTTCCACCTACTAGAATTTCTTTCACATTGCTAAAAAGCCACTCAATTTGGGATTTCATGATGTAGATCAACCCAAGGGACATCTATGTATGTGAAAATGCTTCTCACACCACTCAATGTCTAGGTCACTAATGAGGGAACTAAACACTCTTGTGAACCCCACTTCAAGAAAATCCTTCATTGAATGCCACTTAGCAGCCATATTTAAACTGTTATTAGTAAAAAACTATGCCCAAAAAAGAGATTTGGGGATATGTAGAGTGCTTTGATAGAGTTATGCTTGACATGAGCTTAAATAATTTTTCATTAGAGCCTTTATGATCAAAGAAAAGAGAAAGGGGCAATTGGATATCCCCACCTCATTGATCTTTTTAGGCACTTGTCTCATATGATTGCAATGCTAGCTAAGACATTACTAAATAGAGGAAATGATATGAAATATCTTGTCAAAATCGAAGATATTTAAAAACTCTAAGGATAAAGGGAAAAGTTATACAATATTAAGACTTCTTAAAGTCCATGTTAATGAGGAGCCAACCTTGCCCTTAGGCCAAAGCATGGTCCATCACTAAAGAGAAATTCATGACTAAAATTTGTATTCTCCAACCAGCTACAAAGCCCTATCAGTGTTGATTCACTAGCCCAAGGAGCAAAACTTGACCTTTTTAGTCAATGCCTTAGAAAGTAACTTGTAGATTACATTTAACACGATAACCAGCTACCATTGGTAGGGTTTGCTCCTCTCAACCCTCTTAGTAGTTTGATGACGCCATGATTAAGAAAATGAGATAGAAAGCTCATGGCATCATGCACTTGACTTAAAAACGTGCATACCTCCTCAACAAAGGTCTTAAAAGTTGTCAGTAGAATCCCCTCCCATCTCCTCCATGGTAAAGAGTCTCAATAGTAGCAAATATTTGTTAGTTGAGAATACTCTTAGTGCACACTAAGAAACCCATTTCTAACATGTTCCCACTCCTCATTTAATTGTGAATCAACCCCAACCACTAAGGCCACATTCTTAGAAAACATTATGTTAATGGCTTCGTCAACATTATGCCAAACCACTTGATCACCCACTTTCAAGGAAATTGTGTCTCCACATCTCTTAGTTTTAGGGATTGAAGATAAAAGGAAGAATTGGATTTTCCCTCAATCAACTATTTACCTCTTAATTGCAATTTTGCACCATCAAAACAAGGTGATATGATGCTTTGAAGGAAATGATCAATTTCCTATAGGATCATGCACATAACATCATTGTCATTATTAAGAGAAAGAGCAAATAGAACATTTTTTAAGCATCAAGTAGGGGAGTGTATATGGATATCAAGTCCAATACTTTACCCTTGATGTAAGATCAAATGGCCACCATGTAGCTACTTTTTTCTATCCCAAAACACAGTAGGTTCTAAAGAGTGACCAATTGTTGTAAGTGGTAGAGGATAGCTATGTAGGCTATGCTGTCTCAAAAATGTAGGACTGAAGATATTGATGATTGATTTGGCAACAAAAAAAATAGAAAGCTGACAATAATAACTCTTGGAATGATTGTGTAGGCAGCTGCAAGCTGAAAAGTATGAGAGTGCGCAATGGAAGAGGAAATACGAACATGAAGAGAGAAGGGAAGATAAAGATTGTAATCAAAGAAGTGAATGGAAAAAGAAATCCACATTGAACTCTAAAAGAGTGTTGAATACAAGGAGGACTATCTCCAAAGGCCATGTAAAAAGAATCATATCTATAGGGAAATTCTTCCTCACCCGTTTTCACATCTTACAAGGCAACAACTTTTGATTTTTATTTTCTCAATAAATCATAGCATATTGATTTTCACACTTCTCTAAATGCATAGACCTAACATTCAAAGTGATAAATCTTAACTTCTTTTCTTCATGTAGCCATTTTAGAATGTCTCAAAAAAATGACTCTCATTTAAAATGAGAAAAATGTTGTTTCAACCATAGGCTTGCCCATAAGCTTCTTAAGAAACATCCTATTCTTGCCCTTTATTTGATTGAATAGATTAGCTTATCAAAGGTTTTTGTTTTTGCTATTTGTAGTGTTACTTTGAGCTGGTTAAATATATCATTCTTTTTGTTGTAGTTCATTTTTTGTTTTCTTTGCTGACCATGAGGTACTCATCTATGCACCACTGCTCTCCTTCCCATTTTTATAGTGCCCTAAACCTACTATTATTTGAGCTTTTAAGTTTGATAGTTATCCTTCCACCAACATTCTCTCCATTCTCTTCATTTTCAACTAGTTTGTTCTTTTGGGTAGTCTTCAAGAATTGGCCCAACCCTTCATAAGGATAGCAAATGTCTAGGAATGGAACGAATTTGACTAGTGTAACCACCTCAATGCAATGGGCATCAAATAGGTCCATCACTTTGGGAGGGTTGTCCTTCCTATCCCACAACACACTTGCACCTTTCTCTACCTACATGAGAATGCTACCATTTTTGACACACAATGCCCTTGCCAATGATTCAATCATAACAACAACTTCCTTTTCTAACCAATTAGGGAGTCTTGAGAAGGGTACCCAAACAGGACACTTATACTATAATATCTCATGTTTAGATTGAAGTTTTCTTATGACAACATTGAGTAGACAAGGTCGCCCTTAAATCCCATCACACTAAGCTATGTTTCATCTTTTTGATACTCGCAGTACAAAGAAGAAGTCCTTTATGATATATTGGTATTGTAGGGAGGCCTTAACTTTCAAGATATATCTCATCTTGCTGATCCAAGTAGAGCAAATAAGAAGCCCTTTATGATATAACACTATTGATATGGGGAGGCCTTAACTTTCAAGATGGAATGAACCATATTCTGCTCAAAGGGGAACCTTGCCATGAAGTACATAAGAACATATGATGTAGCATGTGAGGCATATTGTTGCCTTTAGCAATCAAGTGAGATGATTGTCAAGGTTTTTCTTACGATCTTCCTTTCCTCTTGCAGGACCTTGGTTTTGCACTCAAATAGTGCTTTGAGATCCCTCTTTATAAGAACAAGCTCAATGGGCTACATATATAAATCTAATCGTTATGACCAACATGAGTGCAATCTATTGCTTCCATAACCATCCTTTTAGTTCTCTTAGCCTTTTCCTCTACATTGCCCACAATCCCATCACTTGCAATGGCCCCTAAAGGGGCCTCTTCTTAGACCTTTCCAACTGCATACATAGGAGCATGCAAGAGCTACCACCTATATAGGGAGGTTGGTTTATGAAATATTAAAGAAGGTTTTATGCCATATCCTTGCTCACCATGTACACTCACAGGTCATGCACATGAGCTCCATGTAATAGAGCAAAATAAATACCTTGTAAAGCACATGGCTCATATATTTTTGCCAATAATCAAATCATCTTCTTGAGGACTCCTATTCTTGGACCTCCCAACATAGCTAAGGGATGAGTACCTTGCTCCACCATTGCAAGGCGTGGGTATCTTGTTGCCATATACATTTTACTTGTTGTATTTCTTTATCACTACCATCTAAGCATTAGCTATGGTTGTCTTGATCATGGCTTTTGTCATATTTCTTGGTTCAATGTGATATATTTATTATTAGAAAAAAAACTATCTTTCAAACATTGGTATCAGAGTAAGTCTTTGATCCAACCGAAAAGTCATTTTCAAGCTTTTATGTGGTCATGTGCATCATATATTAGTTACAATAGTAGAGTATCTAGTCCCTGTCTAGTTATTTCCTCTAATAGTGTGACTAGGTAGGCTCTGCTATAGTAAATGGCAGTTTGAAGATTAATGGAAAAATAAGGGCTCAAGAGACTTATTGAATACTATATTTTCCTCCACTTTTATGATGTTCCATCTTCTTCTCTAGGCTTGCTTTCAACATATCCATGGAGTATGAGGCTTCTATCTTGCGTCCATGGCTTCTTCCTTGCTAATGGACACTTGAAATAGCTTCTTGGTATCATATGGAGCTTAAGCCATACCATTCATGTGATTTTTGATAGGCGTGGAGTGCTACTACATATCAATGTGTTTTGTCTTGCCTTGTTTGGCTCCCTACACATGATTGCTTCAATGGCTACTCTTCCTTCTTGGATAGCTTTTAAACACCCCAAGTAGCCTTGATAATCCTCCACATTGGTCATTCAAGGTTCTACTTTTGCATTTAAACCCTTCTCTATCCTTCTAGGACTCGTAATAACAGTATAGCAAGAATCCACTTCATATTTTACCATCCTATTGAGCTTTATTCTCATTCTATCTGAAGTATTGGTTCATTTGAGGCCTCTATTGTATCTATTGAAGGTATCAACCATGATAAGGCCATAAGCTTCATGTTTCATTGAAGGTATAACCATGATAACCATTCTCTATCCTCCTAGGACTTGTAATAATAGTGCAACAAGAATCCACTTCATATTTTACCATATTATTGAACTTTATTCTCATTCCAACTAAAGTATTGTTTCATTTGAGGCCTCTATTGTATCCATTCAAGGTAATAACCATGATAAGGAGTCCATAAGCTTCATATTTCAAGTTGGAATACTCAAGAAAGCATGGTAGTATGGGATCTTTGTAGTTATCTTGGTCTAATCAAGGGGTTTTGGTTCATTCTACTTTCCTGAATCCTTATAAAGCTCAAGCTATTCATATGGGACCAACATTGAAGCATTATCTCAGGACTGAAAGCATTTTCTCTCTATCTTCCACCATGGGCAATAGGAAAATCTTAAAATCTCTTCTATTCTTATCGAATCAATGGGACTTTCAACATTCACTTGCCTCTAGGAGTGCGATTAAGGCACTCAAGATCAATTACTTCACTGACATTAGATTATTCTACCAAGATTTGAATCTTTCTTTTATCGTGGATAATAATTGGTAGCAAATGGCACTCAACAACACTTGAGGAATTGGGAATTTTATCAAAATAGTGATTAATCTTGGCAAGGAAGCAACACTATAGCAAGCATTGAAGATTTCGAGTGCGTGTGAGAAGCGAGATTTTTAAGCAAGCATCTCTGGGCAACCTCCATTTCTTGTTCCACATAGTCCACTTATTCCACCCCTTGATTTTTTTGACCTCCACCTCCACCACCACTACCACAACAACTTCCTCCACCACCACTACCACTGCTGTTGCTGCCATTGCCGCCACTGCTGCCACTACCACCATGCTACCTGCACCACCACTACCACCATCTCTGCGGGCTGCTGCCAATACTGTTGCCACCTCCACCACCACTACCATTATCTCCACCACCTCCACGATTGCCAACACTACCTTCACTCACACACACACACACACACACACACACACACTCTCTCTCTCTCTCTCTCTCTCTCTCTCTCTCTCTCTCTCTCTCTCTCTCTCTCTCTCTGTGTTTCTCCCTCTACGTGTATATTCTCTTTTTAGCACACTCGATCAAATAGCACTCCATCTCATGTAAACGATTTCTCTCTCTCTCTAGCACATAATGTGGATTCATTCATGCGATCACCCCAGAAGAATGGAACACCATGGCCCACCTCTCTCTCTCTCTCTCTCTCTCTCTCTCTCTCTCCCCCTTCTGTCTCTCTCACGAATTACTCCATGTCTTTACTCTCTCTCAGTTTAGGGTTGTATATGCAATTTCTCCCTCTCACTCTATATTCTCTCTCTCCCTCTCACCTACACACACACACACACACACACACACACACACACATACATATACATATATAAATCTTAGTCACTCACTCACTTATCTCCCTCCCTCTCTCACTTTCTCTCTCTCATGCATGCGATCAGTCCACATTGTATCATAATGCCTCACATCAGATTATGGCATGTGTTGTAACAAACACTTCTCTTAAATCCTAAACACGTCTCCTTACACACACACACACACACACACACACACACAATGTGAATGCTTGGGTAGCCACTCGGTGTTTTTAGAACTTTAATATCAATGCACCATATGTCACATCCTACTATTACGAACTAGTCTTACCTCGACAAAGTGCCGCCTCCAATGTGGATATCCGATATGCCGCCAACTACAACAATTCATTGCTGGTATATTGCAGTTTGCAACTTTCCTTGAGGCCCACCAAGCTTGAATGAATTGATATTGCATTTGTGTTGTGGCAGTAGAATTAGATAAGAGATTCTACCTTGGGTCATACACATGTGCTGCCATGGTGGTCTAATCATTAATGTGATGCACGTGGTCAAAGCATACCTAGCTATTACATAGGTCCCTAATGCCCTTCCTTTGCATACGATTCACTAAGTCAACCCTTGAGGTTGGCTTGGTTGTTGACATTTTGAATATAAAGCACCTACTATCATTGTCAACGGCTTGCCCAGGAAATAGACTACCATGGAAAAATTTGTATGCACAACATTGCTTTAACTTTAGAAGATGAGATTCCATTCCTTGATCACTCTCAGCACATGCTGCACAGACCATGTATTTGAACTTGCATGCACAAAATATTGATCTTCATATGCATGGCCTTTTAAAGATATTTTGAAATGTGTTGTGAATGGAATAATATGTTACCTGTTCCTCTGAATGAGTGGTTGGAGTTCCTCGAGCATCATCGAGAGTTCAGTGTCAGACATGGGAACACCTTGCTCACGAACCAAGGCACCCATCACTAGCCTTCTAGCCACAGTCATTTGCAGGTGTCGAGGTCCAGCTGCACTAAAGTCTCTTACTATTTCCTCTACGGTCTTTCGCACCTCTTTGACATTAGCTCTACATGTGCCTCTTTGCACCTCATAGTTATATGTGCCTTGATGAATAAATAGTCTTGACATTGGCCTTGCTGACATCACATAATACACTACACACTCGCACTTGGAGAGCAAGATGAAGGGGTTCTTACAATAGAAGCATCCAAGGCTTCCGAGACCAACAACTGACATTCCAACAATCGGTATGGTGGTACTGAGTTTACCTGCATGGTATGCATTTGGACTTGATTAGTGTGATTTACTTGCAATAGGATACTAGAACCATGTCATGAGACTCTGCAATCACTTTAATGATAGTGGAGTGAATGAAGAATCTTGCACTTATCCATGCCATCTAGTTTGGGGAGCTAAAAATTGACTTGCCAGTACAATCTCTATTGGGACACTCTAACTCTTTGATACATTTGCTTTGGTGAATAGTACCGAGGAATGCCATCGATGTTGATGTGGGCTTTGTCCAGCAATGGCCATCGTACTTTTGCTCCATACCCTCCATTGGATGCATATTGTCTGCTACTGGTGGAAGCTCATACACCACATTGCCATAATAGAAAACTGGGATCTCCTCTAGTCTCTCTATAGTGCTCGTATTCTGAAGCAAATGACATAAGACTCGATGTTGGCCCTTTGAAGACATTATGTACTCAACCACACTTACAGCATAAGAGGATTGTCGCATCCCCTCCTCTTCCACATCAAGCGTGATAGGGATGGTTTTGTTTTTCTCAATGTCCAAGGGGGGTGGTGAGGCTTCCATGGTGATTGTTGTTTTCTCAATGCTACAAGGGCTTTGGGTGAGCTCTATGGTGGGGGAAGGCTACAATGTAGGCCCATTTCCTTGTTCAACAAGATAATCTTGTGAGACCAAGGTATCCAGAACATATACCTGGACAGCCTCATGATCATTGTTACAATGGACCGGCGTGCTTTGTATTCGGCCATTTGCATGGGTGATAGCAAGAACACGGTAGGCATTGCCATTGCAAATATCTTCCTTCTTCAACATTAGGAACCGACTACTTGTGTAGTGTATAATAGGTTTGGTAGAGAGTGACAATACATATATGTGGACCTTGGTATTTGGTGTAGCACTGGATGTTGGATCCATTTCCAAAGCTATCTACACATATACAAATACTCATATCAGATATGAGTGTCATTGAAAGACTTAGTGTGGGGGTGTATGTCATATACAAGAGAGGGAGAGAGAGAGGAGGATATATAAAGTGTGTGCATGATAGAGAGAGAGAGAGAGGGAGGGAGATAGAGAGTGTACATGTGTTCGTGCGAGTGCTATATATACAAAGTATTTGGTATGAGAGAGAGAGAGAGAGAGAGAGAGAGAGAGAGAGAGAGAGAGAGAGAGAGAGTGTGTGTGTGTGTGTGTGTGTGTGTGAGTGAGTGAGTGAGTGAGTGTGCTAGATGAGAGAGAGAGAGAGAGAGAGAGAGAGAGAGAGAGAGAGAGAGAGAGAATATAAAGATTTGTGTGGGAGGGAGAGAGCAAAAGAGGGAGATAGAGAGAAAGAGTGCGTGTGAGTGGATGTGGGTGCCATGGAGAGAGAGAGAGAGAGAGAGAGAGAGAGAGAGAGAGAGAGAGAGAGAGAGGTTGGAGAGCACCAAGAGGGAGACTGGGAGAGAGACCGGGGGGATCGAATGGTAAGGGGCCAAGGGCCGATTCTGGGACTCGGCCCAGAAGCGACCGCTCGGACGGGCCGAACGAAGTGATGGATAGAGTGAGGGAGGAGGAGGAGGAGGAGGAGGAGAGAGAGAGAGAGAGAGAGAGAGAGAGAGAGAGAGAGAGAGAGAGAGAGAGAGAGAGAGAGAGAGGGGGGAGGGAGGGAGAGAGGGAGGGAGGGAGAGGTGTGCGTACCTGCGAGATTAAGAAAATAATCCACAACTTGAGGGAGGAGGAGGCATTGTGTCATAGGGGGTGTGTGGCCTTATATAATCACTTTGACATAGTGGGGCATTAAATGCATGTTAGAGAGAGAGAGAGAGAGAGAGAGAGAGAGAGAGAGAGAGAGAGAGAGAGAGAGAGAGAGAGAGAGAGAGAGAGATGGACAAAGGGAGACTGGGAGTCATGTGCCATATGAAGAGAGAGATGTGAGAAAGGGGGGTTGCTAGTCATATTTTTCTACACCAAATATTGGGATGTCGATGACCCCTTCTTTGGCGACAAAATGATCCCAATCCACATGCACTCTCTCTCATTAACCATCCTGACCCACATGCACTCTCTCTCATACCTTGGACCCTAAACCCAAATAACTAAGATAGATGATGCAGGCGCACAGACGACCCATTTCTCGGTGGGCAGAACGATCCTAATCCACATGCACTTGCACTCTCTCTTCATTCCCTCCCAAAAAAATCCCATACAACTAACGTATTAATGTACAATCATACTAACTGATTAATTAGTATTACTATTACAATACATTGATGTATATGAAATGATTAATAGTCATATATAAATTAATAAACAAGTTAAGTAATATTAATATACCAATGGTTCACTTTATACTAATTGATTACTATAATAACGAATTAATCAATAAGCTAATTGATATACATGAATTATAAAACAAGCTGACTATTATGAATAAAAAAATGAATTAATACTTTAGTTGATATACTTTGACCGATACACTAAATATCTAATTAATGAACTAAAGGATACCATCTTCTTAAATATTATTTGATTTATATTAAAACAATACAAGTTTAATTAATAGATTGATATTAATTAATTGAGTAGTAAATATTTTTAATTACTAAATAACTATGTGATAAAATTATTTAATATTTTTAAGTAAAATAAATATATAATATTACCATTAGCAATTACTACTTGAATAAAAGATATTTATTGGTTGTTAAAAACTAATTAAAGATATTTAAGTAATCCATAAATAATTACTAAATAATCAATTATTATTTATTATTTATTAATTTTAATAAATTAATTATTAATTTTAAGTAATTAGTTATTGGTTATTACTAATTGTTTTTTAGTTCGTAATTATTAATGTTAAACAAATAGTTATTAATTTCAACTAATCGATCAATATATAAATTTTTTTCCTAAGTAATTAATTAATAGTTAATATATAAATTAGTTATTTATTAATTATTTCACTAAGTAATTAAGATAAAATATAATGTTATTTTTAATTAATAAGTGGCTCCCTTAGTTGTGCAATGACCTTAAGTTTACAAAGTTCGACAAGTCAGCTTCATCATTTTCAAGACTTTTAGTTCAAGTTTAGTTTCAATAGGGATAATAGTCTATTACTTTTTTCTTTTTTGCTACTTAGAGTCATCAAGACTTATAAAGTTGTTACCTCACGATTTTGCACAAGCTTTAAGTGTATGGTTTGCTTTATTCAAAAGAAGAAGCCTTGCTTGGAGAACATTATAACAAAGTTGAATAAGTTGAGAGACTAAATGATGATAAAGATCTTCACTTGTGGGTTTAGTTTAACTCTTCTAGTAAAACCTTGAGTTTTTTATTTCAAACATGTATACAAGGGATAAAAGACATCTAGTAGACCTTATTATATGACTAATTAGACTTGTACTTAAGAGACATAACTATTCCAATGTATGGAGTTATGGGCCAACACCTACCAAGCCCAAAGTTGTAACTATAGTAATTAGCTAGCTCATTTAAGAAGATTCAAATATATTACTAGGCTAAATGCACAATAGTTAAGACATTCAAGGGACTTCTGTTGTTTCAAAAGCTACAACTCACTTTGGTACAACAATCTCTTACCTGATCTCTCATCACTCTAGTTTAACAATTATGCATCCTTCTCTATCCCAAGAAAGTAAGAACATAAGACTAGCTTCAAGGTGTAGTGAACTCACATAACTTACCTTCTTGCATTATAGTTTGGAAGCTCCAAGGCTCAATGATGGCTTCATGATCCAAACAACAAAATCCAATCTTGTCAATCCTTTGCATCCACCATCAAGCACACCAACAAGTCAAGAAGCTAGTAGAGAAGAAGAGAAAAGCAAAAAGATGACAAAGAACTTCACCTTATCTTAGTCCCTCGCTCAACACACCTATCACTCACTCTCTCCCACTCTCTCAATAATGGAAGAAAGATGATAAAATAAAATAAGAGAATAGAAAGCTTCAATAGTTGCACTAATAGAGCTTTTGTAGCATGGATGCACCAAAAGAGTCTCTGTTAGCAAAGCTTCTGTAGCATAGATGTGCCAAAAGGGTAAGTACAAGGGAGACCTCCCATCCTTGTATAGACTAAGATTAGGGTTAGGGTTAGGCCACTTCTTTAGGATGGCATCCCGTTTGTATTTTAGGTTTTACATCCCAGTTTGCATTTTAGGGTTTTCACCACTATGAATTAGGGTTTGCGCCCTTTCTTAGGCATCCTACATGCTTAGTGGGATCTAGGCTAATCCTTGAAGCATGCCCAACCCTTACCCTAAATATACCTAGCTTACGCTATTCTTATCTCAAATACATGTGCGCAACCCACACAACAACTACAAGTGTGACAAATACAATGTGGGAGATAAATACAATGTGCATGGGTATCCTGAGCCTAGATCTTACAAAATAGTACATCCATGAATATAATGTGTCCATGAAGTATTAACATAATAAAAGAAATCCAAAATGATCATTGAAGTGCTCCAAGATATGATCCACCTTCAAATAAATTCAACACTTATGCATTGCCTTTGCTTTAACCTTCTTTAACCTTAGCCTTCACAAAATACTACTAACATAATTCCCCTATAAGAGGAGTGCCAGTCCCATGGCACTCACATCAAAGGTATACATGGAATGGTGGGAATAGTTGATGAAGTGGCTCTGAAGAAGGAATGGTCCTAATGGTCAAAAATGAAAGTTGCATATGAAGAAGTCAAGATGAGGATATTCTCACTGCAAGTGAGACAGATGATGTTGTTGGTATATTAGTAGATGGAATTGATGAAATTATTGTTGGTGGCAAAACAATGTTAAGTTGACTTTGCTAAAGATACACTTGATGAATGGTTCTTTTGATGGATAGAACTTGAATTGTCAATGGGAAATGGATGGATGTTGCAAAGGATGGAAGATTCAATGTTGAAGTAGAAGTGTTGTTGCAAGGAATTGTGAATTTGATGAAGATGGAAAGAAGTAGCATGGTTGAGGAAAAAGGAAGTTGTTGATGAAGATTTGCGAGAAACACAATGGATAAGAGGGAAAAAACATAAAGTCCAATCCAATAAGCTTTTGAAGCATGTGCTTCTCTACTGGATCAAACACATGTGGTAGTTGATGTGATTAGTCCTTATCTGCTTGAAGGACCTTGTCCTTCCTACTTCAAAGTTGACTCACCGGCACTAGGATGAATGAAGTGAAAATGGAAAATTTACAAGTGACTCAAGGAGACAATTCTAACCAAGGTGAGTTGAGACTCCCTAGGCATGTCATGACCCGATGTACCTTGAGTAAATGTGGGGAAAATGGAAAAAGGGCTAGGGGATTAGAGATGGTGTTGTGGGTGGGTTCAATAAGCAAATCCAACAATTCCCTACATTAAAACCTTGATCACATAGCAACAATCATGGTGTTGTGCTAGCTCTCCATGGACATGCTTTTTTTAAAACATGGCATCCATCAATACATCCTTCTCATTCCATGAACTCTTGCATCATCTATACCAAAGTGTAAATGAAACTTGAAAGTCCAAAAAACTTTATTGTACACAATTGGGTTACCATGATGCCATCCTAGAAGTCCCCCCACAATGTGAAAAAAGTGAAACACGAGGATATAAAAATATCATAAAAATAGGTGTGTTGTTGCTTTAAAAGCTACACATCAAGGATGGTTTGCTCCAATTTAGTATGTTTATATAGCTAGGGATATATACTTATCTCCAACTAGACATTTTTCTCGATAAACACACTATAAGGTTTGATGCAAGTAATAAATCATGTTTTGTTCTACCAATGCAAGTAATAAACATTGGAGTATTATTTGTAGATATATTTCTATCAAAGGTTTTAAGTGATAGCATGTGGAGAGCCCGAGTGATAGTTTCCAAACCATTTATAGGGATTATCTATGCTGATCAAAGCCTAGGCTTCAAAGTGAAGGTAATATTTTTGTGTATCATATATAATATCTTGTCCTCTCAAGACTAGGTGTATATGGACAAGTTTGAGTTTTATTAGTGCAAAGCCTTTTATCTCTAAATTGGAAGATTCTAGAGAAAGCGATGATAGAGCTTTAAACTCAAAATCTCCTACGATAGGCCATGACTCCTCAAAGGATCTCAAGAAGAATATGTTTATCATGCATGGTTTTGCCCCTATATGTATTTGTGGCTTGCTTCAAAATAGCAAATTTGCAAAGGACATAGGCATTATGACTAAGTAGAATTTTTTAAAAAGAGAACTTAGACAATATTTTGAATTTTTTTTGGAAATCTAGAGAATGTGAGCATAAGGGTTACTTTGTAAGGTGCAATGCATGCCCTCAATCCTTGGCTTTGTCTTACAATGTCTCAACAATATCCTACAATAATCTTTGATTATAAGATGTATACATTTAGCTTGTATACCTAGGGACCTATAGATTCTAACGTAAATTGCATGCTAGTTGAACTGTGTAGGTTATTCCACATGAAGTAAAGAACATTAACCCTAGGGAGAATGAATGATGTATGAGATACAATTGAGTTTGTTAACAACACAACACATTGACATAAATTTGAGATCAATGGTACTATAATAGAAAAAGAGTTGAATGATCTTTATTTTATATGAGCTATTTACATTCTGCTACTGTAAAATTATTCTTTCACATTAGCATTATTGTAAAAAAACATTTGACAAAAGCTTCATTCATTGTTGAATATGCATATGTAAATAAATTATTTGATTTATATATCCAAAAGGACTTTATTACATCATGTGAGCTACAATATCCTTTGGATTTTGATGTAGATTAGAGTTTTGAAAACTTGAGTTGTAGAGGTTATTCAACATGAAAAAGGAATGGAACTTATAGTTATTCCCAAGTGGATATTCAAATATGGTTGAGATATTTAAAGTTCTTGACAAGACAATACAAGTTTTGGATATAAGTTCAAATTCATTAGTATAGACCATTAGAAAAAGAGCTGAACACTCTCTACCTTATATACTTTGTATAACTGTCATTATTGTAGTTTTTGAATCTAGAAAAATTTCAAATCCTGCTTATGCTCATTGGCATCATTGTGAAGAAACATTTGGTTGATAATTTAGACATTATTTAGTATGTTTTAACAAATTAAAAATATTTGATGTTCATTTCCAAAAGGATTTATTCCATCATATGAGTTATAAAATCTCTATGTGTGTAAGTACAAGATGATAATTTACACTTGAGATATTATTGGGATAAATATATAAAATGATAAAATAATGCAAGAGTGCAATAGTAATAAAGTATCAAATTAATGATGTTATTTGTATTTCTTTTGATTTTCATTTCTCCTTTTTAGGCCTTGTTTAGGTCAATGGCTTCATCCACCATTTCATCAAAGATGAGAGGTTTTCTTCCCTATCTTTGGACACGGGTTGAGGTTACATTCTCATACCAAAGTCCCAATGGTTCTCACCTACCATAAGGGAGAATCTTTCTATACATGGGACCATACATATCTAAGTGGTAGTCAGCCACTCTAGGTAGTCTATATACAACCACACGGGTGAAGAGTATCCAAGATAGCCTTGGGGATAGCATCACACGTCAATTGAATCTAATTATTGCTAGAAGTATGAATGTAATTAGAATAATTTTCCATATTTCAATGCAATAAAAAATCATTCCTTT
Organism: Lygodium microphyllum; assembly: GCF_053477565.2. Lineage (NCBI taxonomy): Eukaryota > Viridiplantae > Streptophyta > Polypodiopsida > Schizaeales > Lygodiaceae > Lygodium > Lygodium microphyllum. The sequence continues at coordinate 149,639,705 of NC_141143.1, read as the reverse complement.
CAAAATAAGGATTACAATAAACTTCCATAAAATTTCCAATAGATTCAAAACCTTCTAATAGAATTTTTTCTACAATTCTCACTCGTTCATTAAGGATTCAACACATAAAATCGAGCTTAATATGGTGCATGTGAATGTACTTTCACATACCATGCATGTGAATGTACTCTAATAAAATAACAAGATATCTAATTAACAGTTTTTGAAAAGAATTATGAAATGAATAAATTGTGTATTTTCACTAATTTAAAACTGAAAATAAAACTTACAAAAAGTTTACATTTTTTAACATAATTTTTAAGTCATGGTAATAAAATATTAATTTTTGTTGACTATTTAATGGCTTAATTAAAAAAATCTACAAAAAATTTTAAGCATTTCAAAATATGTTTTTTTAAAAATCTAGTAATTTATCATTTAAAAATTTAAATACATTTTACTTTCTAAAATATTTCTAAATCATTTAACTAACTTCTTAATTACTGTCAGAGAGAGAACTAGGGAGAGAGAAAGAGGAGAGAGAAGATTGCAGAAGAGAGAGAAGAAGAGCGACGAGGAGAGAGAAAGACTAGATTTAGAGAGAAAAAGATAGGAAAGAAGGGGAAGCCATAGAAGCTGTGAGCAAGAAGGGAGAGAAAGACTGTAATTGTATTAATGTGTCAAAAAGATATGAAAAATTACATCTTCTCTCCTTTTATACCAATGTCAATGTGACATGGCATAATATCAATATTATTAACACTAATTTGTTATTCCCAGCTTCTTACAATCCATCCCTTCCCAAAAGTTTTTGTCATAAAAAATAAACCTAGAAACAACTAGAAAGAAGATGGATAGAACAGAGTACTACTCTGTTTTACAGCTTTACAAATGGGAAATGAATGAAAAATGACCATTACATGAGCTGAATTTGAAGAACGGAAGAAAGCCCCAGCTATATACATGATTTGAAATACTTCAAAAGCAAATGGAGCCATAAAGTCTTCAACAAATAATCCCAGAACAAAGTAGACAGCTTGCTGAGTAAACAGTCCCTGTTGGACCAAATCTGCCATAACTTTTGACAGAAGTGTCCAAATGAGGTGTACCATATATCAAAACGAAGCTCTTGAAGAGTACTTTAAGCCCATATAGATAGCTTAATTCTGAAAATTAGGTACGATAAAAATTGTTCTAAAACAACATGCTGTCTTGAACCAGTTTGCATCATTACTAGCTCCATAAGCAATAGGCTTTAGCCACCAATGTCTCCCTCAAGTATGGATACTCATCCAATATAGAGTCAGATCTCCAAGAAGCCTCTTCAGATGGTAAACCTCTCCATTTAATCAAATATTCCACAATAGAACGTGATTGAAGCTTCTTTTCACGCTGACCTATAACAGCCTCTGGGATGTATTGAATAAGACCATCTTCATCAATGGGTGGCAACTCATCAACTATATCCACTGGATCACCATAATAGGGCTTGAGCTGACTAACATGAAAGATGTTATGAATCTTTGTAGAAGAGGGAAGCTCTAGTTTGTATGACAAATCTCCAATTCGCTTAAGGATCCTGTAAGGGCCATAAAACCTATGGGCAAGCTTATTACTGGATCCATCTTTTAACGTAGAGTACTTGGATTTGGGCACCTTCAACAAAACCAACTCTCCTTCTTGGAACTCTAAAGGCCTCCTCTTCTCATCAGCATACATCTTCATTTGATCTTGAGCCTTCCTTAGATTCACCTTACATTACTGAAGAAGGGTCTGCATTCTTTCCAACTCCTTCTTCCCATGAGGATTGATCTTTTCATTAAAGATGACTGTGAGTAAGGGCACCTTGTAACCATACAAAGCCTCAAAGGGTGAAACTCCTATGCTTGCATGAGTGGAATTGTTATAAGCAAACTCAGCCAAGTGTAACCAAGAATCTCATGAGGTTTGGACATCATAGCAAAAATGGCGAAGATAAGTCTCCAACCATTTATTAACTCTCTCTGTCTGTCCATCAGTTTGAGAATGATAAGCCGTTGATGGAGCCAATTTAGTGCCCATAGATGTAAATACGGCCTGCCAAAAGTTACTCATAAACTTTGAGTCTCTATCATGGACAATCACCTGCGGTAATCCATGTAGTCTAAAAATGTGCTCCATAAACTGGTTGGCCACTTGAGAAGCAGTAAACTGAATCTTTATTGGGATAAAATGAGCTGCTTTGGTGAGTCTGTCAACCACCACATAAATACTATTCCACCCCTTCTTAGTACTAGGTAAACCAGTAATGAAATCCATAGTAATATGAGTCCATTTACCCGTAGGAATAGACAATGGCTGTAACAAACCTCCTGGCTTATGGGTGCCATCCTTATTTTGCTGACAAGGCATACACTTCATAACGAAGTCCTTGACATCTTTCCACAGTCCTTTCCAATAAAAGCTTTTGTTGATCCTGTCATAAGTCTTGAAAACTCCCAAGTGTCTAGCTAAAGGCAAAGAATGTAACTCCTCCATAATTTTTCGCTTAAAAGAAGAAGTAGAGGGAATAACAATCTTGCCTTTCCACCAAATAAGACCATTTCTAAGCTGGTAATGCGAGTTTTCTTCCATAAGGCCTTGCTGTAATTTCTGAAAGATTTGGTTGAATTCCTCATCTAAAAGACAGGCCTCCTGTAGTTCTTCAATCCAGTCATTATGTAATTCTGTCATAGCTGAAACTTTGTAGGCCCACATATGAGAAAGAGAATCAGCCACTATGTTATCTTTGCCCCTTGTATGAATGATGTCAAAATCATAATTCTGTAATGTAGCTACCCAGCAAAGTTGCTTTGGAGTGAGATTTGACTGAGTAAGAAAATACTTGAGTACCCGGTGATCACTATGTACTCTGAATCAGCTGCCATATAAGTAATGGTGCCACTTCTTGATTTCATGCAGGATAGCCAACATCTCCTGGCTATAAACATTCATGGCCATCTCCTTATCTGTAAGCTTACGGCTCTCAAATGCAATTACTCTATACTCGTGAAGCAAAACAGTCCCAATGCCACGGCCATTGGCATCACAATGTATAGTAAACTCTTTGGAGAAATCCGGGCATACTAAGATAGGAGCAGAAGTAAGGAGTTCCTTTAACCGGTTGAAGCTGCTATCTGTAAGAGCATCCCAAAAGAAAGCCTCCTTCTTCAACCTGTCAGTCAAAGGAGCTGCAATTGCCACATAATGCTTTATAAATCGGCGATAGAATGAAGATAGACCAAGGAATCCTCTAAGAGAGGTAGTAGTAGTAGGCGTTGGCCAATCTCTTATGCATTGCACCTTCTTAGGATCAGCCTGTATTCTTTTTTCACTGACTATACATCCCAAGTATTCCACTTCAGTCTGCATGAAAGAGTACTTCTTCTCCTTAACAAAAAGCCTATGATGTCTCAATACATCAAAAACCCTCCTCATATGTGCCAAGTGATCCTGTAAAGTCTTGCTATAGATCAAGATGTCATCAAAGAACACCAAGACAAACTGAAAGAGGAAAGGTTGCAAGATCTTATTCATCAGGCTTTGAAAGGTACCTGGAGCGTTTGTAAGCCCAAATGGCATCACCAAGAAATGATAGAGCCCACGATCAGTCCTAAAAGCAGTCTTGACTTCATCACCCTCTCGCATGCGAATCTGATGATACCCTGATCTCAAATCAATCTTCGTGAAGAATCGAGCCCCCTTAAGCTCATCAAACAAATCATCAATCTTGGGTATAGGATACATGTTCTTCACTGTTATCTTATTGAGATCCCTGTAGTCAATGCACATTCTGAAAGATCCATCTTTCTTTTTGACTAACATGACTAGAGATGCATAAGGTGAAGAACTTGGTTCAATGAATCCCATTTCAAGAAGTTCTTTGATTTGTTTGGCTACTTCCTCTCGTTCACACTTTGATAATCTGTAAGGTGGCTTATTGATTGTCTTTGAGTTGGGCTCGAAATCAATGGGGTGATCCACTGCTCTCTTAGGAGGCAATGAAGTAGGTACTTCAAACAAATCTCTATACTCCTCAAGAAGAGCTATCAAGGCTGGATGGTTTGTTGAATTATTGGGCTGATCTTGTGTTTCTTTATTCAAATGCAAAACAAATATTTGTGAGTGCTTCTTGTACTCTCTTTTGAGTTGTTGAATGGTGATAAGCTGAAAATCAGATCTACTAGGAATTCCCTGTAAATGGATAAGATGTCCATTGGAGATAAACTCTATATATAACTGTGAGAAATCCATAGTGATCCTGCCTAATGTCATCAACCAATCACAACCAAGTACAAAATCTATGGGCCCCATTTCCAGAGTGATCAGGTTTACTTTGGCTTCAAAATTTTCAGCCAACTGCAAAGAAACCTGTGGGCAAATCTGTGTCCTGATTTCTTCTTCACCATTAGCCATTTGAACTCTAATGGGGTGCTGTAAGTCTGTGGGAACACAATTTAACTTGTCCGTGATGGACTTATTGAGAAAAGTATGAGTACTGCCACTGTCTATCAGGATGAACACTGGCTTTCCACATATGCTTCCTTTCATACAAAGTGTATTAGGACTCTTAGATCCCGTCCAAGCATCTATAGAGATAGAACAATTAGTGGCAGCAAGCAGCTCATCACAAGTTCCATCAGGGTCAAACGGAACATTTCCACCTGGATCAAAAGGAAAAGAGTCGGCTGGATCATAAAAGTACTCCTATCCAACTTCCTCCTCAATATCTTCATTTTCAACATTAATTGCCACTGCATTAGCTTCATCTATGTCATCTTCAAAATCCTCAAAAACCAACATACTCTGAAGCTTAGGCTTGACATTTTTGTATACACACTTTGAAGCATGATCAGGTGTATACTTTTCTCCACACTTGAAACATAAGCCCTTGTCCTTCCTTTCCTTGTAAAGATCCATGGGAATAGATTTGGGATTTGGATTAGCTAAAATGGACTTAGGCTTGCTGTCCCCCTGTTTGAATTCAACTTTTGAACTATTTGCTGTCCTGAAATTACTTTAAGGCCTAGAAGCATTAAATGGAGGATAAGTCAGTATCCGTAAGCTCCCATTATGCACATGATTACTGCTATAAGTGTTACCAACTTGTCCCTGCTTTAAAATATTCCTTGGCTGTCCAAAACTAGGCTGAAATGAAGATTCTTTTCTATACTTTCTTCCGTAGCGCTCCGCAAGCTCAATAGCCTTAAAAAGTGAAGTAGGATTTTGCGCCATAACATCATCTAACAAAGATGGCTCCAAACCATACATAAACTTGTGAAGCTTAGCGTCATCACTGATGCTTTCCACATACATGGTCAAGTTGAGGAATTGGTTTGTATACTCTCTTACACTTAGGCCCCTTTGTTCCAAACCATACCATCTCCGTGCTAACTTCTCTTTCTCAAGAGGCGAAACAAAGACTTTAGACATAAGTGCCTTGAAAGCTTCCCAATTCTCTACAAGTATATTTTCTTTCTTGATATACCTCCATCAAGTATTGGCAAATCCTTCTAGATGCAAGGAAGCAAAGTGAATCTTCATATCATCAGTTTTAGGGTATATATCAAAGTAGGACTCCATCTTAGAGGTCCATTCCTCTAAGTTTGATGGTGAAGATTTTGTCCTTAAACTCCCTTTCATGAAAGGGTTGCTATCCCATAATTGACTGATCAGGATTACCAAGTACAGAGCCTCCAAATTGAGACGGGAATCTTCCAACAGGTGGCTGAGAATTACTATGTAATCTTCCTGTTGGTAAAGCACCCCTAGAATTTTGAGTATGCAGTCCAAAAGCTTGAGTATTGGCCCCATTCAAACTGCCCAAATAGTCATCATGCCTCTGTAAAGCTTCTCCAACTTCATACTGACTTTTTGGAATGCCTCTTCTTCCAATAATCCCATTTCCATGACCATTTTGATTAGATGGCTGAAGTGGGGCTGAAGGGCCACTGTTTGAACAAGCCTTCTCATTACCTTCTCTTGATGCCATTTGCAACTGCATGAATTTAGAAATTTGTGCCATGAGTTGTTCATTGGATTCCACCAACTTATCAATAGAAGCCTTGGTTTGATCAGTAGATAGAACCATCTGCTCCATTCTTGACAAGATGGCCTCATTTCGTTCCCTATATCTTTGTTCATGGGCACATAGAATATTATTGAGTATACTGACTTCTCCTTGTTGTTAAAGCTCTTCAGGATTCTCTTGAAGTGTACTATCCATCATGGAATCCCTGATTTGCTGAGCATAATCTTCCTGGACCTTATTTTTGCCTTTATGTCCTGCCATATTAGTGCAGTCCTGCAGTACCCCCTGTCAGAAAAACGGCTATAACTTTGGCTAGGAAGCTCTGATTTTAGAAATTTTTTGTGCAAATCGAAATAAGAATGCCCTCTTCAAGATGAGCTATAGCACACTATAACATGTTTAGGACAGAAAATTCTATAGCTGGATTTCAAAGTCTGAACTGTCCAGTCCTACACCCTATCTAGACATGTAAGTGCCCTGTTTTGACCCTGTAATGCAAGATAGTAATCCCAAATGGCTACTAAACCCTGCCAAAGGGTATATAGGACCTGTGGGTATCCTGTAGTACCTGCACTTGTGCTTCAGTAATGAATGGTGTACCTGTAACCACCTGTAAGTACCCTGTAAGTGACCTGTAAATTTCCTGTTTTACCCTGTTTTAGTCCTGTAGGTACTTAAGCGCTTGGAAAGTCTTCAATCTTCAATTCTCCAGTCGTTGTACCTGTGTGAGAGATAAAACGGCATGACAGGGTCCCTACACGGGCTCCGAATCACCAGGAGGTGGGCAAAGTTTCCCCCGGGTCGGTTGGTTGCACCCCTTCGGGATCTTCGATAGTGAGAGAGGGTCACCTCTCTTTTGTCCCACTATCTCCCCCGGCATCCACCTTTTTCCTCGGTGGGAATATCAACATGGTAGAGGCTAGTGTTCTAAGCAATCAGCATGATATGCATTTCTGAAATATTCATTCAGCCTTTCATGAGATGCAATTGAATGAGATTTTGAAAAATTGGAATAGGAGAAGGGTCTTACCGATGCAATTCAATGACTCACTGATTGCTAGTACTTACCCTTTTACAATATTTCAACTTAGGCAAAAGAAATTCAGCCAATCAATTGGATTAGAGTAAACAAGTTCATCAATCAATGAATTCAGTCAATGGGATTCAAGTTTTATGCTGATATTTCATATTGAAGCCTCTAATTCACTGATTGGAACTAATATGCATAAAGCAAACATTGCATTCATGAATAGATGGATTCAAGAAAAGGTTGGCTGAGAATTTGATGAATAATATTCAATTCTTTAATCTCTCAATCAAATGGATTAAGCTCAGCAATTGGATTAATGAGAGAGATTAAGAATTGAAGAAGAGTACCTTTGACATGGCTAAAGATGACTTGATCAATCTCATATGCTTGATAGAGCCCCCGATTGTCCAATGTTGGTAAAATAATCCACAAGGCTTGTTTATCCGGTGCTTAAGAACAATCTTGGAGCCTCAAATGCTTGAAATTGAAGTATTAAACCCGTTTTCCCCAAATTTTTGCTCCATAGAAGCTCTTGATCTTTAATCTTTAACCATTTCGTGCTTAATCCTTGCAATTTGTTGAAGAATCCTTGCTAGGATGATTCCATAGGCTAAAAGGATGAAGAATCTTCAAGAAATTGTTAAGAAATGAAAGCTTGGGCTGAAGCTTTCATGGCTGCCCATGGACTATTCATGTAGGGTTTCAAGAGAGTAAAAGGATGAGGAATATAGCCCTATTTTGGAGTAAACACACCAGGAAGTTGAAGAAATCACTGCCAAGGATTATTTAGAAGCACCATAGCTGAAGATTGACTAAGGAGAGATGAAGAACAGGGCTGGAAAAATTAGCGCAAATTTTGGGCTGTTGTCCAGTCCACGTGGCAGTTCTTACAGGCCATAAAATGGTGCTCCACCTGTTGCTTTTGATGTCTAGAGTGCCATTATGCAGGCCATTGTTGATGGAAAGCAAGGATCAGTGAGTAAAGAAGGGATCTCAGCCAGCAAACTCCATGGAAGCTTGGGCAGAGCTTGAAGGAAGAGGAAAGGAAGACCTCTTTTGAAAAGTAACTATAGTTTAGTCTCTAACTAAGTCCAGTTAACCATCCTTTACCCCAGTTACCTCCATTTTTGCATGAAATTTGATGACGTCCAACCATTTAAGCCATTATCTGCCATATCTGACCTTGGATATCTTCAGATGTAGTCTCTTACTAACTGTAGATGTCCTGCAGCACTCCACTAGTCACTGTCTTGTACCATTTTTGTCTGAAATTGATTTTGAAATAGGAAAATGGGACTGAAAATGGAAGAAAAGAATGGATCAAAGACTCAAGCTCTGATACCACTTGTCAGAGAGAGAATTAGGGAGAGAGAAAGATGAGAGAGAAGACTGTAAAAGAGAGAGAAAGACTGTAGGAAGAGAGAGAAGAAGAGTGACGAGGAGAGAGAAAGACTAGATTTAGAGAGAAAAAGACAGGAAAGAAGGGGAAGCCATAAAAGCTGTGAGCAAGAAGGGAGAGAAAGACTGTAATTGTTTTAATGTGTCAAAAAGATATGAAAAATTACATCTTCTCTCCTTTTATACCAATGTCAGTGTGACATGGCATAATATCAATATTATTAGCACTAATTTGTTATTCCCAGCTTCTTACAATTACAAATACTTTTCTAATTACTAATCTATTTTTCAATAAAACTTATTTGATTTTTCTTTGTCTCTTTTGATTATCACAAAACTAACTATAATTTCTAGGCCAATTAAATATTTTTTTTCTTTAAACTACTAGTTTTTAAAAAATATTATATAATTGTGTTAAAATTCTAAAGGAGATAAGATAAGTTTTAATTTAAAAGAATCATTATGAATAAGATTATAATAATACAAATTATTTGTAAAAATAAAATAAAATACCTCCGCTATATTTGCGATCGTATTTTCAATGCCTATAAGAAGCTAGGAATAAAAAATTAGTGTAAATAACATTGATATTATGCCACGTCACACTGACATTGGTATAAAAGGAGAGGACATGTAAATTTTCACATCTTTTTGACACATTAATACAGTTACAGTCTTTCTCTCCCATCTTGCTCACAGCTTCTATGGCTTCTCCCTCTTTCCCGTCTTTCTCTCTCTAAATCTAGTCTTTCTCTCTCCTCATCACTCTTCTTCTCTCTCTTCCTACAGTCTTTCTCTCTCTTCTGCAATTTTCTCTCTCCTATTTCTCTCTCCCTAGTTCTCTCTCTGACAAGTGGTATTAGAGCATTGGTCTTTGATCCATTCTTTTCTTCTATTTTCAGTTCTATTTTCCTCTATCAAAATCAATTTCAGACAAAAATTGTACAAGACACTGACTAGTGGAGTGCTGCAAATCATCTACAGTTAGTAAGAGACTACATGTGGAGATATCCAAGGTCAGATATGGCGGAGGATGGCTTAAATGACAGGTCGTCATCAAATTTCATGCAAAATTGGAGGTAATTAGGGTAAAGAAGAGTTAACCGGACTTAGTTTGGGAACAAACTGTGGTTACTTTGAAAAGAGGGAGTTCTCTTTCCCCTTTCCTGGAGTTTCCTGCAGGTTTCATAGAAGTTCAGCACCAAGATCTATTCATTTCTCTCAAACCCCTGATCTTCTTGGCCAAGAATCACCTGGAATAGATCCCTCTCTTCATGAGCTTCAGAATGAGCACAAGATTGCTCCATCTTGGCTTAGCCAAGTAGCCAAGAACAGCCCCGAAAATTGCGGCGCAATTCGCCGCAATTTTCGGGCTGATTCCAGCCTGCTCTTTGTTCAGGTTGCTTCTCCTCGGGCCTTGGCACTCTCTCTGATCCTTTGCAAGCATTAAACATCAACGGAATGGAGATATTTAGCCCTCTTCAAGGTTCTTCAGCTTCTTCCTAAACCCTAGGTGAATAGGCCATGGCAGCCATGAAAGCTTCAGCCCGACCTTCCAATTTTCAACAATTTCTTGAAGATTCTTCATCCTTTTAGCCCGTGGGATCATCTCAGCAAGGAATCTTCAACAAATTGCAAGGATTAAGCATGAAATGGTTAAAGATTGAAGCTCAAGAGCTTCCATGGAGCAAAATTTTGGGGGAAACGGGTTTAATGCTTCAATTTCAAGCATTTGAAGCTTCAAGATTGTTCCTAAGTACTGAATACACAAGCCTTGGGGATTATTTTACCAACATTGGACAACCGGAGCCTCTATCAAGCATATGAAGATTGATCAAGTCATCATCAGCCATGTCAAAGGTACTCTTCTTCAATTCTTAATCTCTCTCATTAATCCAATTGCTGAGCTTAATCCATTTGATTGAGAGATTAAAGAATTGAATAATATCTATCAAATTTCAGCCAACCTTTGCTTGAATCAATCCATTCATGAATGCAATGCTTGCTTTATGCATACTAGTTCCAATCAGTGAATTAGAGGCTTCAATCTGAAATTTCCAGAATAACAATTGAATCTCATTGATTGAATCTATTGATTGATGAATTTGTTTACTCTAATCCATTGATTGGCTGAATTTCTTTTACCCAAGCTGAAATATTGTAAAAGGGTAAGTACTAGAAATCAGTGAGTCACTGAATTGCATTGGTAAGACCCTTCTCCTATCCAAACTTTCAAGATTCCATTCAATTGTATCTCATGAAAGGCTGAATGAATATTTCAGAAATGCATCTCATGCTGATTGATTAGAATACTAGCCTCTACCATGTTGATATACCCACCGAGGAAAAAGGTGGATGTCGAGGGAGATAGTGGGACAAAAGAGAGGTGACCCTCCCTCACTATCAAAGATCCCGAAGGGGTACAACCAACCGACCCGGGGGGAACTTTGCCCACCTCCCGGCGATTCAAAGCCCGTGTAGGGAGCCTGTCATGCCGTTTTATCCCTCACACAGGTACAACGAGTGGAGAATTGAAGATTGAAGACTTTCCAAAGGCTCAAGTACCTACAAGTCTAAAACAGGGTAAAACAAGGAATTTACAAGGCACTTACAAGGTACTTACAGGTGGTTACAGGTACATCCTTCATTACTGAAGTACAGGTACAAGTACTATAAGGTACCTTTTACAGGGTTTGGTAACCATTTGGGGTTACTATCTTACACTACAGGTTCAAAACAGGGCACTTACAGGTCTAGACAGGGTGCAGGACTGGACAATCAAGACTCCAAAATCTAGCTACAAAATTTTATGTCCTAAATCTGTTATAGCATGCTATAGTCGAAGAGGCATTCTTAGCTTCGATTTGAACTAAAAAGTTCTAAAATCGGAGTTCCCTAGCAAAAGTTATAGCCATTTTTCTAACAGGGGGTACTGTAGGATTGCACTATTATGGCAGGACATAAAGGTAAAAATAAAGTCCAAGAAGATTATGCTCAGCAAATTAGAGATTCCATGCTAGATAATACACTTCAAGAGAGCCCTGAAGAGCTTCAACAACAAGGAGAAGTCTTTATACTTAATAATACTTTGTGTGTCCATGAACAAAGACATAGGGAACGACATGAGGCCATCTTGTCAAGAATGGAGCAAATGGTTTTATCTACTGATCAAACGAAGTCTTCCATTGATAAGTTGGTGGATTCAATTACTCAAACCAAGGCTTCTATTGATAAGTTGGTGGAATCTAATGCTCAACTTATGGCACAATTTTCTCAATTGATGCAATTGCAAATGGGATCAAGAGAAGCTAATGAGAAAGCTTGTTCAAACAGTGGCCCTTTAGTCCCACTTCAGCCATCTAACCAAAATGGTCATGGATGTGGGATTATTGGAAGAAGAGGCATTCCAAATAGTCAGTATGAAGTAGGAGAGGCTTTATAGAGGCATGATGACTATTTGGGTAGTTTGAATGGAGCCAATCCTCAAGCTTTTGGACTGAATACTCAAAATTCTAGGGGTGCTCTACCAACAAGAAGATTGCATAGTAATTCTCAGCCACCTGTTGGAAGATTTCCGTCTCAATTTGGAGGTTCCAGTGGGACCAAAGGATTTAAGCAGGAGAAGGGGATTGAATTCAATGTGATCTTTTCACTGGTAGTCAAGAAAGATTAAATCACATGTTGCATATTTTTGACAAATCTTCTTCGTAATGATTCATTAAAAAGTCATTATCAACCATATCAAACTGCAAAGCATGGAAATATTCTAAAGTTGCATGAAGTAGGCTAACTCTATCTTCAATTGGCATAAATATCATTTAACTGCGTAGTAATTAGGAAAGGTTGCATAATGCCCATTCGTCGTACGAATAAATTCATTTAGAAACATAGTTAGGGAAAGGCTATATAGTTTGTTTTAATATAAACCCTAAAAGCTTAGTGGAATGAATCGTGAATGCATGTCCTAATAGGATCAATGGAAATTATGCCGTAACTTGACATGCGCTTTGATCTTAACAAGAAAAGTTAGGGTTTGTAAATCTAATCATACATAGAGGCAATGAATCGTGTGCTTAGGAGAATGATATCGTAATGCAACTAGTTTTTTCCCTTTTAGATCAAGACAACCTCTTTAGGAATGGCTCATGCTTGTTGTAAGACAAGTAAATTGGTTTACCCAAAACACCTAAATCGCAAAGGATTCATTTAGGATGGTTAAATCGGTGCAATATACTCCAAGTGCTAACTAGGAGCAGTTGATCGATGTAGATGAGTATTATTATAATGCTCATATGATTTCTACTACTTTGAACTCTTTGTCACTGTCTTATTTGGATTCATTTAGGATGGTTAAATCGGTGCAATATACTCCAAGTGCTAACTAGGAGCAGTTGATCGATGTAGATGAGTATTATTATAATGCTCATATGATTTCTACTACTTTGAACTCTTTGCCACTGTCTTATTTGGCCTTCCACACTTCATTGAATCTTACAATGTGGGTTTCTCCCACCTAAAGGCTACTTTATTGCTATGCACTCTATCTGAAAGTTGGGATACCTTCAGGATAGCATTGAGTAACTCGAATTCTCAGTTGTTATACTCTAATATGGAGAGTTCTTTACGTTGCCTTTAGGTGGGAGGTTGTTGGGAATAAAGGCTTATTGTGCCTTTCTTCAATGTTTGGGTGCGAATGCACCCTTACACGATCATGATCAGCCTATTTTGGGACAAAAACCCTTTCATGAAAGAGAGCTTAAGGACAAAATTGTTCTAGCCAAATTCAATGGTCGGTCATCTTCACCATTTGATTTAGAGGAGTGGACCTCTAAGATGGAGTCCTACTTTGACATATTCCCTAAAACTGATGACATGAAGTGGAGCCCCAAGAGGAACACCAAGGAAAAGGGAATTCTCTTGCAAGAAAATCTATCTTGTAACATCAACAAGCTTTTTTATTAGGTTTTATATGATCACAATGAAGAAAAGAACACCATGCACAATAAATCTTCATGCAGCATCATGTAGATCTCCCACGGATTTGATAGAATCAACCATATTCTTCAATATCTTCATAAAATCCATCAATAGAACAAAGAAAGCAAAGGAATACACCATCTTTGAATGAAAATACATCACATAGTATTCATCTTCAATGTCTTCATAGTCTTCTCTCTCAATCTCTCACATACAATCACACTATTTTCATAGAATTGACTATCTCTGACTCTCTCTCTTCCTCTCCATCAATAGTACATCATATCCTCACTACAATCACTCAATAATAACCCTCAATAATCCTTCTTAGGTCGTGGATGCACCTCCCAAGAGGTATGTCTGATATGAAGAGACACCATAGCCACTACAGTGTCTTTTCATAGTTCACCATTGTCACTTCACTCCAGTCTTTACTTGAGTCTTCAACAGCTACTTCTTTGACTTCTTTTAGATCTTTTGCACTTGTATTCACCTCTTTCCAAGGCTAAAAAACTTTCCCAAGCTACACTCTCATCCAACAGAACACATACATAAGCATACAGAAGGTCTACAGAAGCTCATCAGAAGCTCATCAGAGAGTTACAGAAGGTCAACAGAAAGTATCAAAACCACATAACTCATACCAAAACCATTCCAAACCATCAAAAATCACTCAATAATCTTTCAAACAATCTCAAACTCTATCAATCAATACTCCATCCCTCCTTACAGAGAGAAAACAGAACAAAACAAAAGCTCAATAGAAGCTATCAGGACCAATCAGAACATATCAGAACATCATCAGAACTTCACATCTCTACTGATAAACATCATGAGCTTAATAAAACAATTCCAACCTATCCAAAATACTCTCAAAACACTTCCAAACCAATCAATCATCTCATAAAATCAACCATTCAGCTCTCAAAAACAACAAAAATCAACCAAAAAACAGGTCATTTCAACACTCAACATATCCCCACACTTAATAAGGAAGCGTCCTTGCGACCCAGGAAAAAGGGAATACAAGTTCATTCAAAAGCTCAACTTTGATCTTCAATAAATCTTCAAAAACAGTCTATCCAACCACGACCCCAACTTATAACATGTATCTGATATAAAGAATACAACGAAAGGAAAACCCTTTATACATTAACACTTTTTATCAAACTGGAAATCGCAACAACTTGTAAAGGATATAAGAGGTTTCTTCTTCTTCTGCATCAGCATCTTCAACTATCCAACTAACAACACCATCACCACAATTCTCCAAAAATGTACCTCGCACGAAAGCAAATCGAATAGACAACCACCACGATCTTATCACATAAATTAACCCACAACACAAACACTACACACAACACAACCATCTGAATGACTCCTCCAAAAAGAGAGATTTATCATTAAAAATCATCCACCATACATGGCAAATGTATCAATGAAGATGATCCCTCTTAAAAGATTGGTGATTTCGAAAACGATCCATGGATAAGGATTCATCTACAAATGTCTTGGGAGGATTCTGAAAAAATTGAAGGCAGCACATCCTTTCCAACAAGACAAGGTATCTGCTAGGCAAACAGAGGGCATGAAAGTACAATACATCCAGTTGCTGGGAATCAATGCTCACATTGACATTCATGCACAACTTTGGAATAGGCTTTGAATCATTATGAGAATGCCTATGCATATACGCCAGGTACCAAGTAAAATGAGCAGTTAAGCACACAGAAGGATTTGCAGACTGAGAATACTGCTGAGCAAAATGCAGATAATTCTGATAAGCCTGACTAGCACTTATCCATTCTCCTGGGATCAATGGCCAATTGATTTGAGGTCCAGTAAGGGAATCATTTGAACTCCAGCCTCTTCTTCGAAGAATCTTCTGATCAAAACCTGGATACCCACTAACCAACTGAGGAGGATTAGGAATAGAAGTGGTAGGAGATGGAAGAGGGACTAATGAAAGAGGATGAAGCGATGGATAGGCAAAATCATAAAATGAAGAATGGATTAAAGATGGATTTGCTGAAAAGTGAGGAGATTCTGTTAAGAAAGGCGTTAAAAGATAAGTAGAAAAAGTTGATAGAATGTCAGGGGATGGGGAAGGACAAGGATCAGGAGGTAGAAAAACTCGATCTTCAATAAAAGAACAATGGGTAAAGATAGGAATTTGAGGAGATCCTTGAGGTTGGAAAAGAAGGGGTAAAATGACTTTTGGATTAGATTGAAAAAGAGAAATATAAGCATCATACCTATGAGCCATTTGTTGATAATGAGTTAGGCAAGGTAAGGACGGACCTAAAGCTGATCTACGATTATAGGCTTCAAAGAAAGAAGTATCAAATGGGGGTTGGTTGGAAAGATAGGCTAAAAGATCCACTCTTAGTTGGTTAGTGTTCTGGGCATGAGCTGAAGCTCTGACCTGACGGTGATTCAAAATGACAGCATCAACCATAGTGTGCCACGAAAACTCAGGACACTCAGCCACCTTTGAAGAATATCCCTAGAACATCTCATCAATCCTCAACTCCAAATGTCGGACATACAAAGAAGCTTGCAATACCACATCTCTAATATACCAAGCTAGATCTTCATCATCTGGAATCAGTAAATCACCCCTCAAATACATATAAGATAGAAGCATCGTATCTGGAGTGACAGAGTCTTCAAAAACCATCCTCACGACTTCGATCAGCAAATCAGATGACCAGGCCCCACTCCATCCATCCTCTGGAATAGGTAAATCCATCATGGAAAGCTTTATATAGAAGGCCAACTTTTGTTGTTGATAATGGACAAAAAAGGAATGATCTGGTGGAATATATTCTTGATACTGCTCAAAAGAAGACCATAACAAATCCATGCGAGATTATAATCTTTCCACCTTGGCCTGAAATAAGGGACATAAGGTAGCCTGTCTTTGAAGAGCTGCCAAGTCTGCAGGGGATAAAAGAGAAATTGGTTGCACAGGACTCTGTGTATTAGACCGAGACTGAGCCAACTGATCTTTGAGTTGCTGGATTTGAGCATTATGCTGGTCTAAGATAGTTGTGGTGGATTTAAACTTCTCTGCTTGGGTAGCTATCACCTCCTTCATCTCTTGACTCTCCTTCTGTAACTTATCCCTCTCCTCTGTTACAGCAACCACTTGAGACCTAGCTTCCGCCAACTCAGCTTTCAACTTAGAGATTTCAGCTTTCTGAGTATCCACGAGCTTAGTCTGCTACTCCATTTGCGTACAAAGGTCAGAGAATTTCTCCTGAGCAGAGGCTAACTCAGTATTGGTCTTATTCAATTCCTCCTTAGACTGCTGAACTTCATCATAAAATGAAGAATATAATTGCTAGATACAAGTAGTCATTGAAAGTTCAATAGAACTCTGGATATCCTTGCACAGGAACGGAATAGCATCTCTTGTTACCACACGGTGAACAAAAGGAATAGTAAGTTTGAGCATCCCATCTCTATGGGCTCTGAAAAGATTTGGCATCTGAAGGAATGCAAGCAAGCTACTGCAAGACTGGGCAAGAATCATCACTGGAACTGGAGGAGTAGGCACATTGAATCAACCACCCTCTTGAGGCGTTTTCTCTGAATGACCAAGGGAGGAGGAGAATCATCATCCTCAATTATCACATCATCTTCTTCATTATGAGGCAGAGGAGAAACTTCTGGAGGATCAACTGGAGGTAAATGAACTTCCTTTGCAGGGGCAACATGTAGCAAGAAGACATAGAGGAAGGACCCAAATGTAACATTAGTCACATTTCCTCGAGTAGCTTGGATAAAGTGGTGATCCATCTTGGAGAGGAGGTAGGTACTCCAATCAATGGTGATGCCTTTCAAAATCATTCGTGAAGCTGTAAACAACTCCTTGGAAAGATAATGAGATGGGGATTTTGCAGGCATGAACCTGTCCTGAAGGAATTGGCATAGTTGTTTCCATAGGGGACTGGAAATCATGGAGACACCCACTCCTGACGTGGTAATGACCTTCTTCGGATCAAGAACATCTTGAGTCTACTTCTGCAACAACTTCAAAATATCATCATTGGTGAACAATTGTCTGGCGGCAGGGACAGACTCCCCACGATATGGCAAACCAAGAGCCTTGCCTAGACTCTTCAGTGTCAGAAGAACAGTAGTGCCACAGACTGGACTAGACCTCTTACTGTAAGAGGTTAAAAACTTGTCACAAATGGTAGGATCATCTGGAACTAGTGGGAAAGAAAAGCTCACGAACTTGGACAAGCCTGCTTTAGCAACAACGTCCGAATCCAGTAACAAAGAATAATCATGGACAGCCAAAGGAACATACTGAATCAGGGGAGGAGTACAAGAGGGCGCCATTCAGATGGTTACACACACACACCACAAACACAGACAAATAAAGAGAATGCCTGCAAAGCAACATACAAAAACCAAGGATAAGATATCAACCAAGGTGGTAAAACGTGACTTGACCAACTATCCCCAAGCAAACCACAGCCTAAAAAAAATTCGACATGACCTCTACACATATGCGACCGAAAGCTTTATGCTATGCAACATACAAACACCCAAATCCCCGTATCAGGTAAGAAAAGAAAAAAACTACACACCGTACCCTTAACCGTAACAAAGAAACTGAACCAAAACATAACAACAACCCACACATATCATGACCACAACTTTGATAATCAGGTTTGACCATAGAGACAACTCCGAAGACTTCACGTACCCATCCCACGAAACGAGTTTATTAAAAAGGAAAAATAAGTGTAGTGAGGGGAAAGTTAATTTAATGAAGGGTTAATTTTAATAAATTATTAAGAAATGGGTGAATTTTTAATTAAGTGATAAACCTTAACAAGAAAACGGTGGTTCCTTCTTAAAATTGTAATTACAAATTATTAGGTTGGAGCAGTGCATTAATCCGAATCCCGGACTTCGATACCAAACTGGGTCTCTAAATGCAAATTTATTTATTAAAAATTAAGGTGATGTGGAGAGCTTTTTTGCCAGCGCGTGCTCTTGTGACGGCTGGTTCATTTTAATTAAAAATATTAAAGTGCCTCTGAAGCGCACTTAGCGCGTGCTAAGTGAATGGCGGGTTGATTTTAATTTAAAAAAGGTGTGTTTAGCGTGAATGTGCGTGCCATGGTGGTGTTTAGGGTTCATGTTAAAAATTAAACATGAATTTTGGGATAGCGAAATAAAAATAAAAATATAAAAGGAAAAAAATACCTGGAAGTGGGTGTATGTGTATGTAATGAATGCGCACTTCTCAATCCCAAAACATAGGTCGGCAATCCAAAAAGAACCAAGGTATTTGGATTTTTTTCAGATTTTTCAGCTTGTGTTTTGAATTAAAGAGGATTTTTCATGAATTTAGCATTGAATGAAGTATTTTTACAGCTTAGAAAATATTCCCAAAAAAAAACCAAAAAAGTTAATTGAATTTTCAAGAATTTTTTTGCAATTAAATTGGAATTTTTGCCAATTTTAATGAATTTTTTTTCATTTTGTGGGTATTTTTAAAAGAATATTTAATTTTAAAATATTTTGAATTTTTTTCCTAAAATGTTCAATTTAGAAAAATATTGCAATTTACTGCAGAAAGATTGGAAAATTTTCAATATTTTTATGTAAATTTTTTGAATTTTAATTGATTTTGAATGAATTTTGTGTAATTTTTCAATGTATTTTTAGGATTTTCGGGTTTTGGAATTAAAAATCCGAGAATATACCCAGGAATAGACTACGTGTCAGCTGCGTGTGAACAGCCGGCTACACACCACCTCATGGACCAGCTAACGCGTATCCCTGCGCATGAACAGCAGCTAACGGACTCCCGCACCCGCACCCGCACACGAACAGCCACACGCGCAACCACACACTCGTGTGTCAGGGGACTAGGGGTTGAAAAAGGGATCCGCAGGTTCTGCGTGGTGCTGTTGTTTTCGGTTGGTGTCCGCTTGTGTCGTCGGGTGGTTTTTGCGGGTGGGACTGGGGGCTTATGGGGGGTTGTCTGTGGGTGGGACTGGGGGCTTATGGGGGGGGTTTCTGCAATTGTCTGCGGGGGGGAACAGGGGCTTAAGAAGGGGTGGGGTGGTTGGGTGTGACAGTGGGCTTGGGTGGGGGTGGTGGGGTTTGGTGTGCCTGGGGGGAATGGGGGCTTGGAGGAGGGTGGGAGTGGGGTGGGAGGGGTTTAGTGGGCCTGGGGGGAATGGGGGCTTGCAGGGGGATGAGGGGGCACGTGGTGGGGCAGATCCAGAGCGGGCGCGTCAGGCGACAGGGCATGGACATGCGGGCCTGTGGGGGGCGATGATAGAGGGGCCGAGGATGGGGCGCTTCGACGCGGGGGGTCGGCGAAGGCGATGCGGGGCCACAGCGCGATGCTGGTGGTGCTGGGCACGTTCATACTGTGGTTCGACTGGTTTGGCTTCAACGGGGGCTCCTTCCTGCACATCCTGGTGCCCTACAGCGGGAGCTCCTTCCTGGGCAACTGGTCGGGGATCGGGCGGACGGCCCTGACCACCACCCTGGCGGGCAGCATGGCGGGCCTGACGACGCTCTTCGTGAAGCAGATGCTGGACATGGACAGGGGACCACGTGGCGTCAGAGGTGGGGCAGGTCCGGCGGCGGGACGAAACCCAACGGGCGGGTGCCAGGAGGCCACGGGGCTACATGGCGGCGAACAGGGTGCAGCGTGGCGGCCAGAGGCGGGGCAGGGCGCCGTGGAGGAGGTTCACGAGAGAGGCAGGGCATGTGTCCAGAGTGGGGGCAGGGGTAGGAGAGGAGGGAGGAGAAGAGGAGAAGGAGGGAGAGGGAAGTGGAGATGGAGAAGAGGAGGAGGAGGAGGAGATGGAGAGGGAGAGGAGGAGGGAGGAGAACACGCAGGGAGAGAGGGAGATGGAGAGAGGTGATTGGGGGGGGGAAGGGGTCAGGGAGAGAGAAAGGTGGGGGTGGGGGCGATAGGGAAAGGTGCCCGGGCGGGGGGGGGGGGGGGGGGGCGGCATAGGGTGCCCATGGGGAAAGAAAAAAAAAGTGTGCCTCCGTCCCGCGCACGTGCGCGGGGCGGGGTTAAAAAATTTACCGTGACGGGATCGAAATAGTGCCAGAATGTCAATACGGGGCACGCGGACGCGATCAGGGCGTGTGGAGACGTGTAAAATCGAAAACGAGCACATTCATGCGCGGGATGAGTCGCGCAAAAACACGGGAAAAGAAAGAAAAAATTAATATCTCACAATCGGGGCATCAAAACGAAATGCCATAAAAACAAAAATTGGGCAGGACGATAGGGGGAAGATAGGGAAAAAACGCAACGGGGGTTCCGGGGGAAAGATAGGGCGTTCACATGCAAAAAATGCAAAAAACGGGTCCAAAAATGCAAATGAAAATTAATATCGAAAGATCCGTGCATTGGAGCGAGGTGCAGGAAAAAGGAAAAATATGCAGAAAGACATGCCCAATAATCCTATTACATCAAAACATGGTTCCGACCAAGATAAGATGCATTCACATGGGAAAAACCCAAAAAAAGACCCAAAAAGAGAATCAGAAATTAATATTGGACGAACCGCTGGCCGGAATGACATGCAGTAAAAAGGAAAAATGTCCGTAGGAAGGGGTGGCACAGGGTTGTCATGTTAGAATGCAGTGTCGACTGAAGTAGGAGGGGTTCACATGCGAAAAACACAAGAAATACACCCAAAAACACATTTAAAATTTAATAATTAAAAATCCAAAAGTCGAAATAAGATGGAGGAAAAAGGAAAAAGGTGGGGGAAGGTGCGGGGGACACGGCTATCAAATCAAACTTGAATTCTGATGCAAACAGGGTAGGTTCACATGGAAAAATGTCAAAAAGACGCACGAAAAATACACGAGAAACCGCAAAAATTAATATTGGACAAACTGTGCATTGGAAGGACACGGAGTAAAAAGGAAAAATATCAGGGAAATAGTTGTTGTCAAGGCTATAATGTCAGATCACGGTTCTGAAGCAAGCAAGGCGCGTTCACATGGAAAACCGACTAATGTGTGCAAAATTCTTCAAAAATTAATAACTCAAAAACCGTGCATTGGAACAGGGGTGGGTAAAAGGAAAATTGGACAGTTCAAAGGAATGAACAGGTTTGTAAATTCAGATTGGAAGTCCGCTAAACGTAGGGTGCGTTCACATAAAAATACAACAAAATAAGAGAAAAAGAGAAATGGAGGAGGAATAGCCCCAAGGGAGGGGTGACAGTGGACAGGTGGGTAGGGAAGGGACCCAGGAGGGTAACAGAAAGTCATGGCGTACATGCATGATCAAAGTGAGGCATATGCAGAGAAGTATGCAATGTAGACGCGCAGGGACGCGTCCCCACACTTAAAACCTTAACGGACAGGGATAACCAAGCAACAGGGACCTAATACCACACAACAAGCCATCCACTAACGTCCCCACACTTAAAACATGAACATCACTAAGAAACAAGGTGTAGGGTTAGAAAAACTTGGCCTAAGTTGTAGAGAATCAAGTTTGATTGTCGATGGCACGTCCTGTGTTGGTGTCGGCTGCAGGAGGTACCAAGACATCTTCACAGTACACGTCCTTCATGGCAGGGACCATGCGGTAGCACCCAGGGAGGTAGCTGGCTGAAGGAATCGTAGGAAATTCGTCGATGATGAGGAATGTTGCACTCAACTCACAATCACTCAAATGGAATGAAAGAACTGTCACTCGCCCCATGACTAATATCACTCGAGGAATAATGATTAAAATCCATATCTCACACCCGGTTTAGGAATCGACAAGGGGGATGGTGCAGAGGGAGTATGCCAGGGTGCACAGTTGATAGTGTATTAGTGCGTCCAACCCAGCTGGCATAAGTGCAAGGAGGAAGGCAAGGGAGCCTTACAATGCAGTGTACAGAGCAGGGTGGTGTATCCTGTGTTGATGGCAAAGACCCACCTTGTGGGTGCATAGGGAAACGGAAATATACCTGACTCCAAATGTTGTAATGTCCCTCAATCTCACCTCTCGGTAATTGATTGAAGAAACTCCAGTCACACTCAGTCCACCCTCTGTCTCACGCTCTGCTGAAAGATACAGAGGGCAACCATGTCCTGAAACCCGTTGATGTAATCCTCATGGTCACTTGTGCAGAGGTTGTATGCCTTGTGCGCATTTGATGGTGCAACTGTGCATCCCGCCCTGTGCTGGCATACGGTGCGAGAAGGAAGGCCAAGGAGCCTTATGGTGCAATGCACAAGAACAAATCGTGCTTTGTGCATTGAGAGGCCCAACCCGTGCATGCAACACTTCATTCACACTTCTCACCTCTCATTTGATTTGAAGGGAAAGAATGGTCACTCGCCCCACCCTCTGTCTCACTCTCTGTTAATAGTTACAGAGGGCAACCATACTCACTACCCCATCCGGTTAGGATGAAAGCTCACATCACTCAAGGGGTTGTCGATGAAGATCGCGCCGTCAGTTGTTGAAGAGGCGTACCCAGGGAGGTAGCCATCAGATCGAACGTTGTGTTACATAGGACATGTCGTCTGCTAGAGGACAGTTAAACGCTCTGCAGAAAGACCCACGACACATCGTACCAAGGGAGGCAGCTTCGGAACTGGATCCTGGGGATATCAATTGATGAATTGTTCTATCTCTATGGATGCTTGGACATGATCTAAGAGCCCTAATACACTCCGTATAAAGGGAAGCATATGTGGAAAGCCAGTGTTCATCCTGATAGACAGTGGCAGTACTCATAGTTTTGTCAATAAGTCCATCATGGACAAGCTAAATTGTGTTCCCACAGATTTACAGCAGCCCATTAGAGTTCAGGTGGCTAATGGTGAAGAGGAAATCAGTATACAGATATGTCCACAAGTTTCTTTACAGTTGGCTGAAAATTTTGAAGCCAAGGTAAACCTGATCACTCTAGAAATGGGGCCTATAGATATTGTACTTGGTTGTGATTGGTTGATGACACTAGGCGGGATCACTATGGATTTCTCATAGTTGTATATGGAGTTTATCTCCAATGGACAGCTTATCGATTTAGAGGGAATTCCTAGTAGATCAGATTTTCAGCTTATCACCATTCAACAACTCAAAAGAGAGTACAAGAAGCGCTCACAAATATTTGTTTTGCATTTGAATAAAGAAACACAGGATCAGCCCAATAATTCAGCAAACCATCCAGCCTTGACAGCTCTTCTTGAGGAGTATAGAGATCTCTTTGAGGTACCTACTTCATTGCCTCCTAAGAGAGTAGTGGATCATCCCATTGATTTGGAGCCCAACTTAAAGACAATCAATAAGCCACCTTACATAGATTATCAAAGTGTGAACGAGAGGAAGTAGCCAAGCAAATCAAGGAACTTCTTGAAATGGGATTCATTGAACCAAGTTCTTCACCTTATGCATCCCCAACCCTGTTAGTCAAAAAGAAAGATGGATCTTTCAGAATGTGCATTGATTATAGGGATCTCAATAAGATCACAGTGAAGAACAGGTATCATATCCCCAGGATTGATGATTTGCTTAATGAGCTTAAGAGGGCTCGGTTTTTTACGAAGATTGATTTGAGGTCAGGGTATCATAAGATTCGCATGCGAGAGGGTGATGAAGTCAAGATTGCTTTCAGGACTAATCGTGGGCTCTATCATTTCTTAGTGATGCCATTTGGGCTTACAAATGCTCCAGCTACCTTCCAAAGCCTGATGAATAAGATTTTATAACCTTCCTCTTTCAGTTTGTATTGGTGTTCTTTGACGACATTTTGATCTACAGCAAGACTTTACAGGATCACTTGGAACATATGAGGAGGGATTTTGATGTATTGAGACATCATAGGCTTTTTTGCTAAGGAGAAGAAGTGTTCTTTCATGCAAACTGAAGTGGAATACTTGGGACATATTGTCAGTGAAAAAGGAATATAGGCTGATCCCAAGAGGGTGCAATGCATAAAAGATTGGCCAACATCTACTACTACTACCTCTCTTAGAGGATTCCTTGATTTATCTTCATTCTATCGCCGATTTATTAAGCATTATGCGGCAATTGCAGCTCCTTTGACTGATAGGTTGAAGAAGAAGGCTTCCTTTTGGGATACTCTTGCAGATAGCAGCTTCAACCACTTAAAGGAACTCCTTACCTCTGCTCCTATCTTAGTATGCCCGGACTTCTCCAAAGAATTTACTATACAGTGTGATGCTAGTGGCTGTGGCATTGGGGCTGTTTTGCTTCAGGAACATGGAGTAATTGCATTTGAGAGCCATAAGCTTACAGATAAAGAAATGGCCATGAATGTTTATGACCAGGAGATGTTGGCTATCTTGCATGCAATCAAAAAGTGGCACCATTACTTATATGGCAGCCGATTCAGAGTACATAGTGATCATAGGGTACTTAAGTACTTCCTTACTCAGTCCAATCTTACTTCAAAGCAACATCGTTGGGTAGCTACATTACAGAATTATGATTTTGACATGACTCATACAAGGGGCAAATATAACATAGTGGCTGATTCTCTTTCTCGTATGTGGGCCTGCAAAGCTTCAGCTATGATAGAATTACATAATGACTAGATTGAAGAATTACAAGAGGTGTTAACCCCAACACGAAGAAAGCAAAAGAAAGTGGAAAAGACGTAGGGCAAAGGCGGAAAAACCCCAACACGAAGAAAGCAAAAGAAAGTGGAAAAGACGCAGAGCAAAGGCGAAAAAAAGGTAGCCCGACTGAAAAAAGAAAAGGAGAAAAGGCCAAAAGCGAAAGGGCAACCTTAAAAGTCCAAGGCAAATACAAAAGGGGAAAGGCACATTTTTTTTTTAAAAGGCGCACCCTAAAATCTTGTAAAATAGCACTGGGCTCTCACCCGTGCAATTTGTAAATGTAGATGGGCGGTGAAAAGGAAGCTAGGAAGATAGAAGGACAATGGAAAAAAGGGCCTAGGCTATGGCGCGGCCATGTAAAAAGGGGAAAAGGGGATGACCGCCCAAAAGGGATTTAGGCTTTTGTATATAAAGTTGAAAAGTGAATGAGGAGCTCATTCTTTGGTGTGTGGCAAAAGGAGTCTTCTTCTTCCTCTCTTCTTCTCTCTTTCTTACTTGTGTGTGCTCTTGAGAGAGGGAGTGTGAGAGTGTGAGGGAGTGAGTGTGTGTGAGAGTGAGAGATTAAGAGGGTGAAGCTCTTCATCATCTCCTCTCCTCTTCTTCTCTTCTCTTCTTTCCTCTCCTCTTGCATGCGCGGCTATGGAGGATGGAGTTTGGAGATGGAGGAGGCTTGAGGATGCTTGAGCTAGCATCTAGGATCGTGGAGCTACCAGAGTGCAAGAGGGAGGAGGGTACTCGATCGAGCATCAAGGTAAGCTCACTACACTTGTAGGATCAACAGCGTGGCTAGGTGAGAGATAGCCATTAGAGCTCGCTTGGAACACTTGAAACAATAAGTGGTCCGTGGGTCTTGGCGGTTGAGTGAAAGCTCCCACATTTTGGTTCCGTTGCCAGGACCAACGGATTCAAGCTTGAGCACTTGCGCGCCTCATATCGAGCATCGAAGTAGGGTATTCATCCCCGAAACGGAGCTTGAGATAGGTAGGAAGTTGGGTGTTTTCGATCTTCAGAATATGTAAGTATTTTGGGATATTTTGGTTGTTGACGATTGGAAAACATGGAGAAACTAGTTCAGTGTTTTGCTTTCGATTTATGTTGTGTTTAGGGTAGATTAACAGTAGGAAATCACACGCGAAGAGGCAGAGGGTTGCTGCTCTGAAACAGGGAGAAAATCACAGAGAACAGGGGAAAAATAGAGCAAATGCGAAGGTAACTGAGTAGGAAACGCCAGGAAAGGGATCTGTAGTGTTCAGGGAAGAACCAGTAGGGTATAAATTCTAGGAGGGCAAGAGAACCCCCATTTCCAACCAACGGAGAGTGAGAGAGAGAGAGAGAGAGAGCGAGTTTGGCAACCGTCCGATCGACCAGGGCACGAAGGACATTGCGTTCGGCGATCCCCAGGTAACCGATCTCCCCCTCACCACTCCAACTCCATTACTGGTGAATTGCGTGGTCAATAGTAATAGACATCTGGAGATATTTGAGCGAATCCGTGTGTGCAAGCTCATCGGACCGGCGGACTCAGACGTCCGACCTAGTGTCCGATTCCCAGAATCGGACGCTCGGACCAACCTGTCCGACTCGGATACTCGAACACTCGGACAACCGTCCGATCGGGACAACCTGTCCGACTACTAGAATCGGACCAACCCGTCCGACTCGGACGCTTTGACTCGGACCCACCCTGTCCGATCAGACAAATTAATACATGTCACCAATTGGACCACCTGCCCGCCCAGAATCGGACCCGCCCATAATTGGACCACTAGGATCGGACACTCAGACCAGTCTGCCCGATTCTAGAAATCGGACCACCTTGTTCGATTGGACCATTCGGACGAATCGGACCACCCAAAATCGGACCAGCGCAAAATCGGACCCCCCTTGTCCGATTCATTGAACACTTGCCTGTCCGATTTTTGAGAATCGGACACTCGGACCTTGAAACTGCCACTCAGCCCTGATACACCTCGTCCGGACCACTGGTAAATCGGACGTCCGATTCCTAGAGTCAAACCAAAACAAAAACCTGACCCATCTAGGGACACACTGGGGCACTCCCCAGCGACCCACCCCCTTGCGAACAACACGCCCAAAATGAGCGAGAGTGAGTGAGACGCCGGGGAATTGCTCACAGCACTCATGTTGAATTTCTGCACTTTAAGTACACTTAGGAAAGCTGAAAGCCTGATTGAGCACAAGTGCACGAGGAACAACACACTCACGAGTGACTATAAGTTGAGCACTGCATTCAAAAATTAAAGAAACTCACTCAGATAAATCGCCCAAAAAACCCACCAATAGGAGAAGACCCAAGGTATAGGCAAAGGCACGGAGCGCAGGGTAGAATCAAGCAAGGAGTGTCAACGACAAGGATCTGTCTCACGACCGGGCGCAAGAATTCAACCATGACAGAGGGAGGCTCAGACCATCGGTTTACAGGGGAGCTCGATGTGAGCGCATTTCGAGATGCTATACAACAGATGGTGAGCAGTTACGACGCGCATGCCCGATACGAGCACCGTGGCAAGACGGCAGATGCAATCATTGCGGACCTAGAGGAGGAGAGAAGGCTAGCCCGCAAGGCATTGCAGGGCATAGTCGAGTATAATAGGGACCAACAAGCCAGGAGCCTAAGGCAAAGCATGGAGCTGCATGAGGTGCAGCGAGTGCTGAACTTGGCTGGCCGGAACCAGACAGACCAGGAAAGAGCACTAGAGGAAGACCTGACGCTGGGCGAGCTCCTCATGAAACGGCTGCTCGATAACACCGCGGTAGAACAGAGTGCCACTGCGCTAGCAACATCGCTACTTGCAGGGCTGGGGGCAAACCAGGGCTCAAAGAGCCAAGCCAAAATACCTATTGTCGCCAAGCAACTCGACAAGTACCAGCCACCTGACGACCCGTACAGCTTCGTCGAGCAGTTTGAGCAAGTCTGCGAAGCCAATGGCCTCAATGATCAGGCTCAACGGTCGCAAGCATTCGGACTTTGCTTAAGCGATAAGGGTAGGACGTGGTATACAAGCCTGGACGCCATAGAACGAGCCAACTTCAATAACCTCAAGGACCTTTTTGTCAAGAGGTTTGCCGAACCCGGATACTCTGACAACCTGCTAGTACGCCTGATGAACGTCAAGCAGAAGGAGGAGGGCATCCGCGACTATGTGACCCATGTGAGAAGCCTCCTTAAAAGAATCCCCTTAGGTGTGAGACCGACTGACAGGGCAGTATCGACTGTATTCATCAATGGAATTCGAGATGAGGAATTGTATAAGGCACTGGCGAGCAACTCAAGCTTGCAATGAGACGTGGTGGCTAGGGTTTTTGAGGAAGCCATCAGGGTCGATGACCAGCTGAAAGAGCGGAGCTCCAGGAGCTCAAACCTAGAAGAAACCAACCCACGGAGTTTAGAGCGAACCTCAATCTCTAGCGAGCGATCAAACCCGCCATCCCAAGATAAGGGAAAGACCACCGAGACGGACCATGGCTTGGCCGAGGTCAAGACGGAATTGGCCAAAATACAAGACATGTTGAGGCGACCGACGCGTCCACACGTCCAGTGCGTGTACTGTGGAGGAAACCACCTGCCAGCATAGTGTCAAGACCCTAGGTCAAGACCCTGCGCTAACTGCGGTAGGTTCGGCCATGATGCCACACAGTGTAGACTACCATGAAGACTACCATATGTGCAACCCTACCGCCAGCCTTATCCGGCTAACAGGCCGCAGCCATTCTTCAGACGAGGAGCCCCACTGGCCCTACCTGCGCCTAATGATATGAAACCAGTTGTCCCTAGGCTGGACATAAATCCTACCAGCATTCCGAGACCGCCTAGTCCCTATGTGACCCACCCACCGAGCGACGCTCCCGTACACTACATAGAGGAGCCCAGTGACGAAGAAACCTACCTATACCCTTACGTCTCGTATGACGACAAGGGCAATGCGGTCCTCATGGATTACCGACCCGTGCCGGTGATGGCATTAGGACGAGGACGGGGTAGAGGCCTAGGAGGGCAGCCACAGGATCCCGGTCACTTGTTGGACCTATGGACATGATCATGTCTCATCGCGCTGCCCCGAAAGAGAGTAGTAAAACATGGACAAAGCTGACCAAAGGTGTGCAGAGTGCGGAATCACCCATCTTTACATAGACTGCCCAAAACGGAAGTTGCTCTCCAGTTCAGCTAATTTTCCATCCATCCCATTAGGGTTGTTCGGTGTTGAAAACCCCAATGGGGAGGCCACACCTATTCCCTTGCAAGTTATGACCCGAGCACAAACGAAGTAGGCCGGCATCTCTCTGCCAGGACCTAGCAATCTTGACGCAACCTCAGTAGGAAAGAAAAGCTGTAGGCGGAAAAAGAAGAGATCGGAGGCTAAGGTCGCACTAAAAACCGACAGTATTACGACCTTACCTCAAGGGAAGAAAGTCTCAGACGCGGAGGCAGAGACTTCAGCCCCTAAAACAGCCCAAAAGGGAAGCACTAAGGTAGGGGAATACCCACACCCCAAGTGGCAATTAGAGGCCATAGAAAAGGTGAAGGAATGGGTGAGGGAGGCTCAACAGCACCTCAAGGATGTTGAACCCATTACGGAGGACGAGATCGATGATCTCTCCAGCATAAGCACGCCAATATCACCGCCTCAACCTAAGTCTGTCGAGGCTACTATGTGCCACAAGCAGTGCTATTGAGGCCAAGCCTAGATGCAACAGAGCCGCAGATCAGCCGCGGCGATTGGCTCGGATAGTCTAGGCTGAAGGAAGGACGAGTGTTTAGCAATTTCCTGACCACGCTAGTGACCACCCCTGTAACGTTTGGCCTGGGAGATCTGCTTAAGCAGCACCCTACCCTATGGCAAGACCTCAAGCAATGGGTCGAGGGACCGCAAGAGCAGGCCCCGGCAGATCCTCAAGAGTAGGATGCGGAAACACAATTGCCAAGTTTGACGCTACACTCCAGGCCTAAATCCTTGCACGTCAACGCCTTTTGGGAGGGCTCGGAGATGCATGCAGTCCTGTTGGTCCTAGCCCTGGGAGACGCAACGAGGAAGGGAATTGTAGACACAGGAGCTGGGGTTAGTGTGCTTAGCCACGCAGTGTCAAAGTTGCTCGGTTTAATGTCACGCTAGCAAACGGTATGCGAGTGAAGCCATTCGAGGTCTTGAAGAATTGGCCAGTGAAGATTGCAGGAGTCCAGTTCTCTGTCGACTTTATAGTCATGAAGGGAGTGGACTATGATATCTTATTGGGTCGACCCTGAATGCGCAATGCTAGAGTTATCGAAGATTGGGGTAACAACCTGATCTTCTTGGGCAACTGAACTGACGCCGTGAGAATAGAGATGGACACTTGGAAGACCTCGTCAGTCGACCTAGACGCCATCTCTACTATGCTCAAGGGAAACACTCAGGACAAGGAACCCTATGGGTCCTTAACTAAGTATATCCCATGCCCAGAGGACGAGCGAGATTGGATGCACGTTCTCGCTACACTTGACCTGCCATTCTCAGACCATGAGGCGTACGAGCAGGCTGTCAAAACAATTGGCAAGCCAAAAGAAACACTCCCTACACATGTCTACATGATGGCAGCAAGCCTCCATGAAGGGCCTAAGCCTGTCATCTTCCAAGTGCCTACCAACAAGAGGGAACTCCAGGGAATACTGGAGCACTTAACGGACCGACTGGCAGGCAACACAGCCGCCAATCTCAAGCCACTCCAGGACCTCTTGGAAGAGTCCGAGTGGAAGTGGACCAGGGTACACGAACTGAACCTCAGGTATAACTGGGCTTTGGTTCCCGACCAACAAGATGAGGCAGAGCAAGCCTTGGGAGACGATGAGCAGTCGAGCGATAAAGATTCCTGTGATGAATACAAAGATTGCCAATCCTTCGATGATGAAAGTGAGGGTGAGGTAGATACCATAGAATACGACACCGAAGGGCGAGAAATTGACCAAATCCGGGTAGATGCTAAGCTGCAGAAGAGACAGGCCCTTAGAGTGGACCAAGGAGTTATGTGTACAAAATGTGATCGTGCTTGGTTGGAACGGATGGGAGCAGTAGGCCTTGAGCAAGCCGGCCTAGCCCAACTAGGAACGGCAGCACTGCTTAGAACCGAATCGCCATCTGAACTGCGGCCACCAGGGGAGGCCACCTCCTCTAGTGAAAATGGGGGGTTTAACTCTGAATCGGAAGTTA
Organism: Lygodium microphyllum; assembly: GCF_053477565.2. Taxonomy (NCBI): domain Eukaryota; kingdom Viridiplantae; phylum Streptophyta; class Polypodiopsida; order Schizaeales; family Lygodiaceae; genus Lygodium; species Lygodium microphyllum. The sequence continues at coordinate 149,608,468 of NC_141143.1, read as the reverse complement.
CTTCGGATAATGACCCAGAAATCCCTAGGCCACCCATGACCAGACGCACCAAGGGGGACTTACCTGTCCACCTGAGGTGCAGACGGTTGCGGCAGGATGAGGCAAAGCGTCCAAAGGATGCACGATCAGAGGAACAAAGGAAGTCGCAAGACCTCCCTAAACACTTCTCTAAATTCAAAAGAGGGGACAGGGTAGTGGTTTTGCTAAGTGCCAAGCGCCAAGGGCAAACCAGCGAACCAATCGAAGGGCCAGCCAAGGTCAAGGAGATAAACCTAGCCCTGGAAGGGGAAGTACCCCGACTAGTGTTCATTGCCGAGGACTTGACCACTAAAGAAGAGTCCAGTCTTGTCACTCTTTTGCGGGAGTACATGGACGTATTTGCTTGGTCCTTAGATGAGCTATGAGGGGTAGATCCAAGTGTTGTGACTCACAACATACCCATGACGATGGATGCAACGCCGGTCAAGCAGCGACCGTACCCCATGAATCCAAAACACGCTCATGCTGTCAAGGAGGAAATCGACAAGCTGATGAGAGCTGGATTCATTTACGAAATTGAGCACACAGACTGGGTGTCACCCATAGTCATTGTGATGAAGAAAAATGGCAGGATTCGAGTGTGTGTCAATTACAAGAAGGTGAACGCTGCTACAAAGAGAGACAACTACCCCTTACCGTACACCGAGCACATGCTTGAGAGAGTGGCAGGTAAGGAAGCCTATAGTTTCCTGGATGGCTTCTCGGGGTACAATCAGGTGCAAGTGCATCCTGCAGACAAGCACAAGACCGTCTTCGCCACTGAGTGGGGCGTCTTTGCATACGTAGGCATGCCCTTCGGGTTAACCAATGCCCCCACCACCTTTCAACGCCTCATGTGCACCATATTCAAGGACATGCTTCGCAAGGAGTTAGAGGTCTTTGTCGATGACCTATGTGTCCATTCGACCTGGATTGAACATCTAGACAAACTCCGCGCGGTCTTTGAACGGTGTCGCTTATACCGTCTCTCCCTGAACCCCTTGAAATGTCAGTTTTGGGTGAAGCATGGATGCATCTTAGGACACGTGGTGTCAAAGAACAGCATTGCCATGGACTTCTCGAAGGTCAAAGTTATCGTTGACCTTCCACCCCCAGGTAATTACAGGGGAGTTCAATGCTTCTTAGGTCACACAGGATACTATCGGCGGTTTGTACTAAACTACGCGCTGATCGCTAGGCCATTGTACAAGCTGCTAATTGTCTTCAAGTGGAACGAAGCATGCCAACGGGCGTACGAAGAATTGAAAAAGGCTCTAGCAATGGCACCTATTCTATGAACCCCAGATTGGACCATTACTTTCCACGTACACATTGATGCCTCTAAGTTTGCCGTGGGGGCAGTGTTGTGCCAACCTGGTGAGCATAACCTAGATTACCCAGTGAGTTTTGCTAGCAGGCAACTCACTGAGACGGAGATGAATTATTCAACAACGGAAAGGGAGGGATTAGCCATGGTGTTCGTCGTGAAGAAGTTCCTGCATTACCTACTGGCCACCCCCTTCACCTTCTTCGTAGACCATCAATCCCTGCTCTATTTAGTGAACAAACCTTGTGCTACAGGATGTATAGCTCGATGGCTTTTCCTGCTCCTAGAGTTCGACTTCTCCGTGGTGGTGCGGAAGGGAAAACAGCATTACATGGCTGATCATTTGTCCTGTATACCCACAGGAGAAGCCGCTGGACAAGGCATCATGGACGAGTTACCGGACAGCCACTTATTCCATTTGTCCAGCGAAGGAGACCTATTCAGGGCCGATCTGACACCATACTGGGCAGACGACATAGTCCAAGTGCTCAAGCATGGGCTGCCCGAACGACCAATAGAATGGGCACGGCTTAGGCGCTTGATCCTGAAAATCTAGCCCTACCAGCTGATTGCAGGCTAGCTCTATAGGTTGGGGCAAGACGGATTGCTACGTAGGTGCGTATGTGAGCATGAGATGCACGATGTGCTCTCAGAGGCGCACAACGGTATTGCAGGAGGACACTTTAGCGGAGACATGACAGCACGGAAGGTGTTGCAGTCCCAGCTATGGCGGCCCACACTTTTCCGCGATGCTACACAATTCGTCAAGCATTGTGACGAGTGCCAACGGACAAAAGTCCTGATTCGTAAAGATCAGATGGAGTTAACCCTTGTTATTGCTCTCCAACCCTTCGAAAAATGGGGGATTGACTTCATAGGACCCATCAGCCCCGTGTCACAATACTCACAAGCCAGGTACATCGTGGTGGCCATGGATTACCTCACCAAATGGGCGGAGGCAAGAGCCACACGGAGAAACAATGCTAGGACGACTGCCAAGTTCTTATGGGAGCAAGTAATCTCGCGTTTTGGTTGCCCCATCGAACTGGTTAGCGACCAAGGGATGCACTTCATCAACGAAGTGATAGCCCATCTCCTATCCACCTTTCTCATCATCCATTGCAAATCCTCACCATACTACCCTCAGGCTAATGGCCAGGCGGAATCAACCAACAAAATTCTCATCAATGTCTTGACTAAAGTGGTCTCAGCCTCACGAAGCGACTGGGATAACAAGTTGATGGCAGCCTTGTGGGCCTACCGAACAGCTTATAAAACGGCCGTCGGTCAAACACCTTTTAGGCTAACCTATGGGACTGAAGCCATTCTCCCATTAGAATTCTTCATCCTTAGCTTGAGGATAGCACTCCAAGAACAATGGGAAGGGAAGGAAGCATGGACGCAACGCTTGGTTGAGCTGGAACGCCTGTCAGAAGTTCGTCTTCTAGCCACCCACGCACTTATTTGCGAGAAAGCCCGACGCAAAAGCTGGTTTGGCAAACATGTCAAGCAATGGGAGTTTGAGCAGGGTGACCTAGTGCTCCTCTACTCAATTAAAGGACATAAGCAAAAGATGAAATTCAGAGGTCTCGAACCCTTCAAGGTCCGGGCAATCAGCCGAACTGGTAATGTCGAGCTGGAAATGCTGGATGGTGAAGGAATGGGCTTCTTCAATGGCAGTCGGGTCAAGAAGTACTACCCGCCCACTCCTCCTTTGCATGATCATGCCACCAATGGTAGAACCACCCGTCAAAATACGAGTAGCCACAATTACGGAAATCTGCAAGAATGAGGAGCCTGTAGAACCCGCCTACCTCCGTGTCATGGTCACTGCCAAGCAGACGTACTCCTTTGACACCCTGATTGATGAGGGGGTGGATTTTAACGTTTTAACGCACGAGCATTGGATCCAGCTTGGCGCGCCAATACTTCATCCCACAACAGCCAAATTAAGCCCATACGGGGCTCAATCCTACCGAATCCTCGGCACATGCTGAGTCGCCGTTTCTATCGAGTTTGAAACTATCCTCATGCTATTTTACGTGTTGCCAAGTACCATGGATGCAAGCACAGAGTCATTGCTCGGGCGAACCTTTAAAAAGCAGACCCACTACAATGTTGATTATGAGTCGCAACTCATCCACTTAATGATCGGCAATGTGCGTATTGTCACGACTTTCAGCAAGGGCCTTGTAACCCTATCACCGCTCACAGGGCCACCGATAGAAACAGTCGTAGCTAGGACTAAGGAGGGGGGCCATGCATATCTACCACACCCAGATCCCCATAAACCGCGGCCCGCAGCACCCAAAGCAAAACCCCAACAGCCTCACTTGCAATGGATACCTAAGCAGCCTCGAGAACCGCCTAGAACTAGACAGGCATGTCTGCAGAAGACCTACAAATCTAAACCTAGGAAACCAAGACGCCATCATCGCAAGTGCCGCGTGATTAAACAAATATGGGTCCCTAAAATCCTCCTGCGTGCACAAGGCTACTATGAGGGGAATGCCTCGCTATGGATCCCTAAAATCCCAACTGTCAAAAGCACTAGTTCTATGTCGACCTCAAGTCTAATCAGTCCTTGTCCGCCGATGCCTCAAGACCATGAATCGTAGGGCTCACCCCACTCATCCGACCCCTCTATGTGTCAACCCAAGAGTGTTGCACACGCCTATCAGCCCAAACAACGGCCATCACCACAAGTGGCATCATCCAACCAACTCAACCCGCTGCTCCGCAGCCTAGCTAACTGCAGCAGCATAGCCCCTAAGATCAAACCCGACCCATCCATCTAGCCAACACCCAGGTTGCCGACTCAAACGGACCCCCAACTGCAGCTCTGTACTGTCAGAACCTCCAGCTCCAGCAAACCCCAACCACCTGCCGGCCTTAAGCCCTCCTATGAACGAAAGTCATTTCTAACGCTGGCCGCTAACCTCGCAGAGGACACTAGAGATGATGTGCTGGACTGCATCAAACAGCTCGATGCCACCTTTGTTGCACTGGCCCTCAGCTATGATCGCCTGGACTTGGGACTATTAGCAGAACCCTTTGCAACAGACGTGCGCAATATGCCTTGCTCTTGGGAGACTTTTGAATTCGCCTTTGCACAGGCTTCTCGCTCTACCGCCAAGTTGCTCGCTAGCGAGGTCTCCAAAGAGCAAGCTATTAAGCAATGCCTCATCACATCATTTGACCCACGGACAACGTCTGCCATCACTGACCAAGAGAGCGCAAGGTTATCCCACCTGGCAGATACGGGATCACCCTTCTTGAAGCAGTGGTACACTCTTAGGTTGAAATGGGAAGTCAACGGATGACGCATAATGACCAACGTCGAACAACGCCGAGCCATCAAAACGGCCGAGTATGATCCCACCTACCTCGTGCCTACCTCGTATAGAGTGTTAACCACTCTTCGAGGTCAGATGGACGATCATATCTCAGGGCACAACTATCTCGACCGCCTCTTAACAGAGGAAGAGCTCCACATCGCAAGTCGGGTCGACTCTGGTGATTTGCTCACAGATATCCTCACGTACATTACACATGTAGGTATTTGACCCTGTGACCTGGACTGTGCTACACACCTGGAATATAATTCCGACTTCTATGTTTGGCTCCTACACAAATAAACATGAACGCCTTGGCCCCACAACCTCCAATCCTAGGACGGATTCTTCTTTTCCAAAAGGGGGAAGGGGCAGTAAGGGGATAAACGAAGTTAAATCTAAAAAGTAAACCAAGTGTGAAAGGCTCAAAATTGAAATGCCATATAAAAGGAGGTGATAGAAGTCTGAAAGGAAAAGTTAGGGCTATGGGCAATAAAATCTGCTATGCTTTTGGTCGTCCAGCAAATTAGTTGCCAAAAAATACTAAAAAGGGAATTGGCTAAATGTGCAGGTGGCGACCATGGCAAGCCAAGACAAAGCAGGCAAGCTTCCCCTTCTCGGAGGAAGAACAAGTGAAGTACGGCCTCACGGTGGAAACAAGAGCATTCAACCAGCTGAAGTTTCACCACATATTCAACCTGGAAGACGTAGTCATCGAAGAACCAGCGGTACGTCAAATTATAGAGCAATGCCACCTACAGAGGTACCTGGACGCAGTGGGCCAGAGGATAAACTACACCTTGTGCGCCGAGTTCTTGCGCACCTTCAACAGAAACAGGGGCACCATCACGGTGCGGGACAGGGAAGCTACCAGACAAGTGCAGGTGGAACTGACCCCCGAGCTGGTAGAAAGGGCACTAGGGCTGCCAAACAAGGTGGAAAGGAAACCAAAAAGAGACGTCTATGCCATGTTGGGGATGGATAAAGTGAAGGTCCACACCAATGACAGAATTAGCCTGGCAGACATCCCCAACCAAGAGATTCAGCTGCAGGCAAAGATTATGCATGCCCTGTTCTCGAGCCAGCGGTACAACAGCATTATGTCCAGAATCAATGTACCTCTGCTCGAAAGCATCGCGGCGCAATCGCTGGACAAGGTGAACCTCAATGGGTTTGTAAGAAAGACAATTGAGCTTCGGCAAAGGCCCTAGCGATAGGAGGAAGAGCCGTGGCAGGAGAATCCCCTTCACCCCGATCGACCCGCAAAGCCTCATCCTCCAAGGCCTCCACCATAGGGTTTGGAGGTGCCCTTAACGCAATCATTCACGAAGCGATAGGGCAGGGACAAGCAGGAGAGGACAAACAGGGAGGTGACGAGAAAAGTGGCAAATCACCGTCGCAGTCCCAGCCTCACGTGGAAGAGCAGTCTAATGAAACAGAAACGAACACCGACGAGGAGGGAGAACCCCAAGCTACACCAAAAAGGAAGGCGGAACAACGAACTAAGGCCCTACATGGAAGAAGAGAGGAGGAGCGAAAGAGGAAAGAGAAGGAAGAGCTCGAATGGGCCCAAAGGGAGTTGGTAAGGGATGAGGAGGAAAGAAAAAAGAGGGCCGAGGAGGAGCTGAGAAGGAAGGAAGAGGAAGATTTGGAGCTGGCAACCCGTCGCTCCATCGAGGAACAGCGAAGAAGAGACGTGGAAGGAGCAGGGGGTTCGCACCAACCTGAGGCACCCGATCCCAGTACTGGTGTGTCGGAAATTGTGCACCTGCCTCCTGCAGAAGGAAAAGGAAAGGACCCAATCAGGCCAGCCTCCCCTCTCCTCATGCCACCCATGCAAGCCACCCCTATCATGGTGACACCCCCTGCTACCGCCACCGCCACCCGGGGGCACACCCCAAAAGTCGATGAGAGCAACGTGGTCACCTGGCTGCAGTTTCTGGTGGAAAGGGAGCTGGCAAGGGAAGCGGCCGTGGCCACCCCAGCTTCAGGAACCAAAAGGGCAGCCACAGCCAAACTGGAGCCAGGGTCGGAATTGAAAAGACAAAAATTAGAAGAGGTTGCCACCACTACAACCATGCCCCACCCCCCACCTCCAGCAGGCCACTACGACGAGTACGTGAAGGAGCTACTCGCACAGTTGCAAGGAACTAGACAGGAAAGGAGGATAGCCGTGGAGGAGCTGGTAGCGGAACGAGAATCACAAGCCGCCCTCCAGCTGGACAGAGTGAAGCAGATAACAGAATATCAAAGGAAAATCGTTGTGCTCAGGGAGGAAGCCAGCACTAAGGAGACAGAAGAACTAAGAGCCCTAAAGGAACGTGACACTGCCTGGGAGGGAAGAAGGAAATCCTGATGGAGCGTCTCAACGGGGAGAGGGAAACGAATGCCCACCTTCGGCACAAGAATGATCAGTTATTTGCAGCCAACCTGGAAGCGCAAAGCCAGCTTGACAAAATCAGACAGGAGGCTGCAGAGCTGGATCAATTAAGGGCAGAACAGGTGCGAAGGATGCAGGTGAAGCTGGACCATCTCAATGCGCAAATCGTAGAGGAACACCAGGAGCAGTCCCGCCTATATCGTGAGCTCGAGGCCCAGCAGCAACAACTCATGGCAATGACCCTCCATCAGGGGGAGAGCCTGGAAGATATGGAAAGAAGGGCAAAAGAATGGTCCGATCATAACGAGCATAGGGTAGAGACTTAACACACTGGCTAGCAAAGGCCGAAGGAGACAGGGTGCTGGCTGAGAATCAGGCAGAAGCAGCCCAGCTCTCCATGATAGCCCAGCAGCACACCTTTCTCAATACGCTGCTCCACGCCACCAGACCAGAAGGAGATGAAACCAATGATCAGCTGCAAAGGAAGCTAACCATTGCGCGCAAAGCTCTCACAGCAGGCCTGCACGTGCCGCTGCAGCTAGGAGGCCTGCCGCAGAGCCTAGAAGAGCAGAGAAGATATCTTGCACAAGTAGGCCTAACGACGCAGGAGGTAGACGACCTCGGTTTCACAGAGGAAAAAACATAAGAAGACGAGCAAGCAGAAGGGGGTGAATCGGAGCTCGATCTGGGACCTCAGGAGGAGGAATATGTCCTACCACCCCCTCAACCACAACAAGCCGAAGTACAGCCCCCTGATACATCTGTCGAGCGAAGAGCGGCCCAAACCAACCGTAGGAAAGAGATGGTGGAGAAGGCAAGAAGAAAGCTGAATGCCAGACTTGTCTCGAGACAGCCTGCCCCTCTCCTACTGCACACCCAAGATTCCCCTACTGAATTCCGTGGCGAATTGATTATCTGGGAACAGCAGGAGTATAACCGTGACCCCTTCGACTTGTGCTTTGAGTTTCCCACTGCCTTGAATAGGGTACTGCCCATTCAGTTGGTGGAGGATGTCATTGCCATGGGGGCAAGGCTCAAAGCGAAATGGTTAGCGGAGCGTGAGGCTCACCCGATTGCTTGGGGAGCCGAGGACCGCGAGTTTTGGCAAGATAAAGTCCTCTAGGTGCCTAGATCAGTGGAAGGCTATAATTGCCAACCCATCTGGAGGAGACGCATTTTTTACGTCAACCAGGAAGCGTGGATGGTATTTTGCAACTCCCTCACTTCAGAGAGAAACGACCCCACTTTTATGCCGTATCCTCGAAGGGTAGGAGTGGACTTCAACCCATCCATCCGCGGCAGGTTCTATTTCCCCATCATCTATAATACCAATAGCACCTCCCATAGAAACGCCCTCCTTTTCACCCTCCCCAACTTGTATAGCTCTATAGATAAATTTCTTAGCGAATTCACCTCTTGCCCCGACCCCGCATTCATCACCACTTGTAATTATCTTAGTTTAATTAGGATCCTAGTCCACCAAGAGCCTGCACCCCAAGAACGCCATCTCCCACCCCTCTATTTTGACCCCAACGCCATAGACAGCAACACCATGACTCACCTCATGATGCGTGCTTCTCTTTTGCCATCTTTCTGTGGTGCACTACTCGAAGACATGAACGACAGCAAATTCACCTAGTGCAACCACCCCTTTCTTTCTACCACCACCCTCAAAACCCGCTTCCACATCAAAGGCTACTTGTTGAGTCAAAAATTCCTTAACAAGGCCCCCCGCCCTCCACCAACCCTTACCCACTATTCAGATGACGAGGAGTAAACTCCTGTCATGCCCTTGTACCGTTGCCTCCATGTATACGCCTCCTCATGCTATTATATTGAAAAAAGAAAGAAAGAAAGAAAGAAAGAAAGAAAGAAAAAGCACACATGATCACAGCACCGCACCTAGGGGTCCTCAAATTAGGTATGACTAGTGACGTTGGTCGGCTGGCTCCGTCCCTAATCCCCTATCCCTTTCATATATCCCCCACAATTGTTGAGGGCACATTAAGGGCAGGACATACCTAGGGAGCACGCCTCGCCCATGATATTCTTTTGCACTCATCTCCATGCCATTACAACCCACCATGGTAAGCAAGGCTTTCAATTGCAGGTGTTGAAGACCACAACGAAAGTGTCATTCGTTCTTCATCAACACCCAACTCTGACTGCTCAGCCCTCACCATCCGACAAGCCCGGAAAGAATAGTCCTGTGCAGAATCCCCAACAAACCAACACGTGTGCCGGCCACCAGTGCAAACCCCACGAAAACCATAGGCGTCCTTGTCACCCATGTCTTCGGTGCATGCTACCACCTGCTACCTATGACAATGAGTGCCATGGGATTGGCACTCGTCTAGGAGGGGGGTAATGTTAACCCCAACACGAAGAAAGCAAAAGAAAGTGGAAAAGACGCAGGGCAAAGGCGGAAAAACCCCAACACGAAAAGAAAGTGGAAAAGACGCAGGGCAAAGGCGGACAAAAGGTAGCCTGACTGAAGAAAGAAAAGGAGAAAAGGCCAAAAGCGCAAGGGCAACCTTAAAAGTCCAAGGCAAATACAAAAGGGGAAATGCACATTTTTAAATAAAAAAGCGCACCCTAAAATCTTGTAAAAGAGCGCTGGGCTCTCACCCGTGCAATTTGTAAATGTAGATGGGCGGTGAAAAGGAAGCTAGGAAGATAGAAGGACAATGGAAAAAAGGGCCTAGGCTATGGCCGGCCATGTAAAAAGGGGAAAAGGGGATGACCACTCAAAAGGGATTTAGGGTTTTGTATATAAAGTTGAAAAGTGAATGAGGAGCTCATTCTTTGGTGTGTGGCAAAAGAAGTCTTCTTCTTCCTCTCTTCTTCTCTATTTCTTACTTGTGCGTGCTCTTGAGAGAGGGAGTGTGAGGGAGTGAGTGTGTGTGAGAGTGAGGGATCAAGAGGGTAAAGCTCTTCACCATCTCCTCTCCTCTTCTTCTCTTCTCTTCTTTCCTCTCCTCTTGCGCGCCCGGCTATGGAGGATGGAGCTTGGAGATGGAGGAGGCTTGAGGATACTTGAGCTAGCATCTAGGATCGTGGAGCTACCGAAGTGCAAGAGGGAGGAGGGTACTCGATCGAGCATCAAGGTAAGCTCACTACACTCATAGGATCGACGGCGCGTCGGCTAGGTGAGAGATAGCCATTAGAGCTCGCTTGGAATGCTTGAAACAATAAGCGGTCCGTGGGTCTTGGCGGTTGAGCGAAAGCTCCCACAAGAGGCCTATCTTCTAGATGAGGAATTCAGCCAAATTTTTCAGAAATTACAGCAAGTTCTTATGGAAGAAAACTAGCATTACCAGCTTAAAAATGGTATTATTTGGTTGAAAGGAAAGATTGTTATTCCCTCTACTTCTTCTTTTAAGCGGAAAATTATGGAGGAGCTACATTCTTCGCCTCTAGCTGGACATTTAGGAGTTTTCAAGACCTATGACAGGATCGGTAAAAGCTTTTATTGAAAAGGACTGTGGAAAGATGTCAAGGACTTTGTTATGAAGTGTATGCCTTGTCGAATAAGGACATCACCCATAAGCCAGGAGATTTGTTACAGCCATTACCTATTCCTACTGGTATATTGACTCATATTCCTATGGATTTCATTACTGGCTTACCTACTACCAAGAAGGGATGGAATAGTATTTATGTGGTGGTAGACAGACTCACCAAGGCAGCCCATTTTATTCCAACCAAGATTCAGTTTACTGCTTCTCAAGTGGCCAGCTAGTTTATGGAACATATTTTTAGACTACATGGATTACCGCAGGTGATTGTTCATGATAGAGACTCAAAGTTTATGAGTAACTTTTGGCAGGCAATATTTACATCTATGGGCACTAAATTGGCTCCATCTATGGTTTATCATTCTCAAACTTATGGTAGAGAGAGTTAATAAATGGTTGGAGACTTATCCTCGCCATTTTTGCTATGATGTCCAAACCTCATGGGATTCTTGGTTACACTTGGCTGAGTTTGCTTATAACAATTCTACTCATGTGAGTATAGGAGTTTCATCCTTTGAGGCTTTGTATAGTTACAAGGTGCCCTTACCCACAGTCATCTTTAATGAAAAGATCAATCCTCATTGGAAGGAAGAGTTGGAAAGAATGCAGACCCTTCTTCAGCAATGTAATGTGAATCTAAGGAAGTCTCAAGATCAAATGAAGATGTATGCTGATGAGAAGAGGAGGCCCTTAGAGTTCCAAGAAGGAGAGTTGGTTTTGTTGAAGGTGCCCAAATCCAAGTACTCTACATTAAAAGATGGATCTAGTAATAAGCTTGCCCATAGGTTTTATGGCCCTTACCGGATCCTTAAGCAAATTGGAGATTTGGCATACAGACTAGAGATTCCCTCTTCTACAAAGATTCATAATGTCTTCCATGTTAGTTAGCTCAAGCCCTATTATGGTGATCCAGTGGATATAGTTGATGAGCTGCCACCTATTGATGAAGACGGTCTTATTCAGTACATCCCCCAGAGGCTGTTATAGGTCAGCGTGAAAAGAAGCTTCAATCATGTTCTATTGTGGAATATTTGATCAAATGGAGAGGTTTACCACCTGAAGAAGCTTCTTGGAGACCTGATTCTATATTGGATGAGTTTTCTTTCTTGAGGGATACATTGGTGTGGTTGAAACCTATTGCTTATGGAGCTAGTAATGATGCAGATTGGTTCAGGACAACATGTTGTTTTAGCACAGTTTTTATCATGCCTAATTTTCAGAATTAAGCTATCTACATGGGCTTAAAGTACTCTTCAAGAGCTTCGTTTTAATATGTAGTACGTCCCATTTGGACACTTCTACTAGAAGTTATGGCATATTTGGTCCAGCATGGTCTGTTTAGATAACAAGCTGTCTACTTTGTTTTGAGATTGTTTGTTGAAGACTTTATGGCTCCATATGCTTCTGAAATACTCCAAATCATGTATATAGCTGGGGCTTACTTCTGTTCTTCAATTTCAGCTTATGTAGTTGGTCATACTTCATTCATTTTCCATTTGTAAAGCTGTAAAAACAGAGTAGTACTCTATTCTATCCATCTTTTTCTAGTTATTTCCAGGTTTGTTTTTTAGGGCAAAAACTTTTGGGAAGGGATGGATTGTAAGAAGCTGGGAATAAGGAATTAGTGTAAATAACATTGATATTATACCATGTCACACTGACATTGATATAAAAGGAGAGGACATGTGATTTTTCACATCTTTTTGACACATTAATACAATTACAGTCTTTCTCTCCCATCTTGCTCACAGCTTCTATGGCTTCTCCCTCTTTCATGTCTTTCTCTCTCTAAATCTAGTCTTTCTCTCTCCTCTTCTCTCTCTTCCTGCAGTCTTTCTCTCTCTTCTGCAGTTTTCTCTCTCCTCTTTCTCTCTCCCTAGTTCTCTCTCTAACAATGCCCTAGTTAATCAATGGTCTCACCTCATCGATACACTTGCTGCTATCTCTATCTTGTAAATTTTCTTACCTCTTATAGATTTATTTATGCTCTCTCTCTCTCTCTCTCTCTCTCTCTCTCTCTCTCTCTCTCTCTCTCTCTCTCTCTCTCTCTCTCTCTCTCTCTCTCTCTCTCTCTCTCTCTCTCTCTCTCTCTCTCTCTCTCTCACATAAGAAGTTTCTATTTTTCAAGTTAGGTTTAAAAGAAGGAAAAATATAAACTAATTTAGTACAAAAAATTTATATGATTTTTCCTTTTAGAATAAAAACAAAGGGGACGATTTTGTGTTTTTATATCAAATAAAAAATGGGGAGGCTGCCTTAGAGGACCCCTAAAGCTTAATGCCCCATTAATAGAGCCTAAGGCTCCTTTTTGCGTGCCCGCTCCCCACCACCACCCCCTACCCTTTTTACACACACATATTCTACTTTAAGTAAAAAGTTTAAATATTTTTTCAAAAATTAGAATAATATCCATGATACATTAACGGATCTTGCACTATTTTTAAAATTGTAAAATTATCAAAAAAATAATTCTAAAATTTTGATCATAATTTGAAAAATTTAGTAATTAATAAAGTTCATTGGGATAAGTTCATAATGAATAATCATGATTTAAAAATATTTCAAAATAAAATTAAAAATATTTGGAATAAATAATTTTAATCTAAAATAATAACTAAATTATAAAATTATTTTGGGCTAATTGAATTATATTTAGCATAATTCGAGCTATGATGAGGATGTATGAGCAAAAATAGACATATGAACTCATGTATAAGTGATCAAGGGTGAAAATAGGGTCAAATTACATATAGTTGATTAGGAAATTTGGGTATGTTACATGCTCTTCCCCTTAGAAAAATCAAGATATCCTTGTCTCAAAAAAAACTCTGGGTGATCTCCTTGGAGAATGGAGTCCTTAATCCAAGTCACATTTTCTTTTGTGAAATCCTTTTAGATTAGTTTTTCCTATAAGGTGTGAATTTATCATTATGTCCTTTGGTTTGACTAATGGACCATCTACTTTTAATAGATTAGTTCATGACATTTTTAGACAATACCTCCATGAATTTGTCATTGTACTCTTTGATGACATCGTGATCTATTCCAAAAAAGAAGAAGACTAGTTGAACTACCTTAGAATTGTCCTTGAAACCTTGAGAGAAAGTAATCTCTATGCAAAGTGGGGTAAATGGTCCTTCTTTAATTTAAGAGATTTCAAGTACCTAGGTTTCATTGTCTCAGCTAAAGGAATCCCAATTGATCTAGCTAAGGTAAATGATAATCAAGATTAGGTACATTCATAAACTATCCATGAAATATGAGGATTCCTAGGGCTCACAAGATGATACCATATTTTCATTGAGAAGTATGCCCTTATTATCACTCCCTTGATTGAGCTCCTCAAGAAACATAACAAGATAATATAGATTCCTATCAAGCAAGAGAAATTTGATAAGCTAAAGGTGTACCTCACTATTGTCCCAATATTAAAACTCCCCAACTTCTCTGAAGAATTTAAAGTCGTCACTGGTGCTAGCATTCTAGCATTGGGTTGTATGTTATCACAAGAAGGTTACTCTTTTCAGAAACTCAAGCCTTGCAAGAAGAATTATGATAGCATGAATTGGAGCTTCTAATAGTCATCCACACTCTTAGACTATGGTGCCACTATCTTATTGATCATAGATTCACACTCATCACCAATGATAAAACCTCAAATGGATCTTCACTCAACCAAATCTTGTTATGAGGCAAAGAAGGTGGATCAAAGTCCTGCAAGAATTTGACTTTAAGCTTTGATATCACCTCAGTAAGGAGAATGTGGTAGCTAATGCTCTTAGTTGGAAATCCTTCCTGAATGCCCTAATAATTAAAGATCCTTCAAGGCAAGGAAGTCTTACAAGTCTCAAGTCATTACCTAGTAATCCTATTCTAGTTGAAGTGACCACCGAAGCCCCCAAGTATCTAGAATTTATCTATCTAAAAAAGAATACCCTAAAGGATATTACCAAATTAAAAAACCACACCCTTCAAGATGAGCTAATGTATTAGCAAAAACTCTATGTGCCAAAAACTTGGGAGTTGATGATAGCATTGTGGTTGAATACTCAAGTTATGCCAAAACGCAGATTGCAGCTAGAAGAAGCTATGATTGCCTAAGAATGAAACTCGAGGGGAGGGGTCACTCATGAATATATGTATGTATCACATGGGTTTAAAATAAGGGATTTTTAAATACTATTTTTATATATTTTTTACATACAAAAGGCTTTCATATAAAGGGATTATTTATAGATTGAATAGAAAAGGGTTGTGTTATATTCAAGAAAGGTCCATTGATAAGAGTATTTATAAATATACTTTGAACGCATGTGATATATATAGTAAATCCCCCGAGGAATGAAAGCAAACACCCTTAATATGTAAAACAATACTTGAGTTATCAAAGGATCAAGGCTAAAAGGGTCAAGCTACCTAGCGAATTACACCCTCTCAATATTTCTCAAATGAAATGGGAATATATTAGCATGGATTTTATAGTGGACCTATCCATTATACAAGTAGGTTATAATTCCATCTTAATAATTGTGGATATGTTTATTAAGGTAGTTCATGCTGTCCCATTCAAATAAACTCATAAATCTTTTGATATTTCTAGAATCTTCATCAAAGAGATATTTTGATTACATGAGCTTCCAAAAAGGATCATCACGGATTGTGACACTCTCTTTACCTCCAAATTCTAGACTAGTCTCTTTCGAGCCATTGGAACTCACCTATGTTTTAGCACAACACATTACCCACAAATCGATGTGAAAATTGAAAGAGTCAATCAAGTTTTGAAGGATATTTTAAGAGCCTATTACAACAAGGAACCAAAAAGGTGGATTGAGTACCCCCCCATTGGTAGAATATGCCTATAATGTTGTATTTTAACAAAGCATTGAGATGATCATTTTAGGCATTATATGAGCAGGAGTGCTCATCTTTCCTAAATTTTTATAACCCTACAATAAAGATAGAAGCTTAACAAAGGATGCTAGATGGCATGCAAGAGCAAGTCAAGGCAATCCTACAAGATATAATGGTGGCCTAGGATTGACAGAAGGCCTACATGGACCCAAAGAGGGCTAATCAAATCTTTAAAGAAATCACTATGGTCTTCTTAAGGGTTCGATCCATTCTCTCTTGGAAAATTCAAGAAACTTAGTTCCAGATATTGTGGGCCGTACAAAATTATAAAATGCCTTGGAACACATGCATACAAGTTAGCTCTACCTCCTCATCTAAAAATTCATAATGTATTCCATATAAATCTGCTAAAATCCTATGTTCCCAATCTTAAGCATATCCTTGATAGCGAACTAGTTGTAATACAAGTTAGTTCTACCTCCTTATCTAAAAATTCACAATGTATTCCATATAAGTCTACTAAAATACTATGTTCCCAAACTTGAGCATATCCTTGACGGTGAACAAGTTGTAATAACTTCAAAAAACATTTTGCTCCTTGAAGTCTATCAACTCATCAATATGTGAGATAGGATACTTATTTTCCATGGTTACTTGATTCAATCTTTGATAGTTGATGCAAAGTCTCATGGTTCCATTTTTCTTCTTTTGAAAGACCATGGGGGCACCCTAATGTGAATTGCTAGGTTTAATCCCATGGGGTCCATCTTATAGAAAATGTAAGATACCAAGTGAGTTCAAAAGAAAGCATATGTGTGTGTGTGTGTGTGTGTGTGTGTGTGTGTGTGTGTGTGTGTGTGTGTGTGTGTGTGTGTGTGTGTAGGATTATATTTAAAAATAAGTTTTAAATTACAATTAAAAAAATCGTAAGTTTAGTAAAGTAAAATGGGTCATTTT
This sequence comes from Lygodium microphyllum, assembly GCF_053477565.2. NCBI lineage: Eukaryota > Viridiplantae > Streptophyta > Polypodiopsida > Schizaeales > Lygodiaceae > Lygodium > Lygodium microphyllum. The sequence goes on along the minus strand of NC_141143.1, from coordinate 149,592,079 downwards.
AAGGCCTATAGCATGTAAAGAAAGGGTATTTCTTAATATCCTTTGAACTCACATTATATAGGTGATTTCTTATAGGAGGAACCCCCTCCCCTCCCCCCCTCTGCGCGGCCACCCCCATGGAGGTTGAATAAACCCTTGCTATGTAGTTTCTTGAGCTATTATTTTAATTCAATGGCCTTAGGAATATACATTTTGTAGGGCCTTTTGCCATTGGTTTAGCTCTCGAGGTTAATTTAATCTCAAAATCTACTTCATGGCTAGGGGATTATTATATTATGTCTTCAAAAAATATGTCACTGTATTTATTAAGCCAAGAAGGTTCTTCAAGGTTCATAGTTGGTTTGACTTTGTGTAGTTTGATCAAGTAAATAGATACTCCTTTTCTTAAACCCTTAATTAGTCGACTTACTTTCACTAATTGTAATCTAAGTTTTCTTACGTTCCCTTGAGCTTGAACTAATATTCTCTCAATATTGTTGAAAGTAATTATCCCTTCCCGACATAATCCATACCTAAGAGATAGTTGTAAATTCATAAGGGTAGAACCCGAAAGTTTTCCCTTGTGTATTGGTTTCCTAAGTATAGTTCTACATTTTTTACTATTTGGTTGGAATATACTTCTTTCTCGTTTGCTATTTCAACTACAAGTTTTTTAGCAGATTCGGACTGTGATTTCTTTACACACTTAGAAGACAAGGAGTGAATAGCACCACAATCAATAAGAATTTGAAAGGATTTACCTTGGGACTCTGTAGGCACTTGCAAGATGATATATTGGCATCTGGCCTCTTTGATGGACGTGGGAATGGTGCCTCTCTCCACTTCTTTGTAAATGGCAAGGTCATCTTCTCCTTCTTATCTAACCAAGAAGGCTTGGCCACCTATCCCTCATCCTACTCACCATTATCATCCTTAATTATTGAAATTTCGAAACCCTTGTTAAAGGATTACGAGGAGGGTTAGTGTTGGCATTGTTTCCTTGTATAGGACATTGGACCCTAAAGTGACTTGGCTAGTTACACCTAAAGCAATAGGGTTGGGCTCCTTGGTTGGGATTTACAAGATGAGGGTTATTGTTATTGGAAATTTGGTGGTTAGGATCCTTGTTGACAAGGTTCAAATGACCCTAGTTCCAATTTCCCATCTAAGGGTTTATCCTTGCTCTTTTTTTATAGGGAAATCCATGGTTTGGGAAGTGTGGGGTAGCTCAAAATTTTCTTCTAAGGAGGGAATCCATCAAGGGCTGAGCTTGTAGTAGGGTTTCCTTGAGGTCCGAGGGCTTTATATATTTCAACTACCCACTCAATGGTAGATTTAGGCCTTGATAGAAACGAGCTACATCTCACATCGTTATCATTTTAAGGGGATAATTTAGGAGACAAACAATGCAAGAGTAATAATCCTCCACTGTTAGGCCTTGTTTCCTCAAACTTTTTTTCCATCTTTTAGATATGGTATACTGGGCATAGGTACCTTCCTTGGATGGATGCCTTAATATGTTTCCAGGTCTAGGAGGTCTCTGTAATAGCTTTGTCATGGCACCATTACTTCCACTAGACTCCAGGGTTCTCTTGTGAGACATAGCCGGGTGTTCATAGCCTAATCCACTATGCTTGTCTCAGCTACTAAAAAGTAATCTTCCATTTTTTCAATCCATCTTTTGGTGTTAGTTTCTACTTTCAATGACTTACCACTGAACTCAGACGGCTATACTTACTTTAGTCCAAACTTCTTTTCTTGTCAATCAGCCAAAGAGACTAGTGATGGGGGTATAAAAAAGATTTGATCAAGTTTTAGACAAGATTAGTCGCACCATCAAAAGTTCAAGTTTTTATTGCATCAATATGTACATCATGCAAGCTTTAGAAAGAGCTTTTTGATACATTTAGTAAGGCTTTAGTCATGGAACTTGGTAACATGTATTTCCTTATATACACATAGGGGTTGCTCATGAACTTTAAGAAGTTGATAATGATTCTATTATTCAAGAAATCCCTTAACAATATAGCCATTCCATTCTTGCCTATACTTAAGAGAGCTATCTTATTAGGGGTTAGAATATTAGTTGCTAAATCATAAATTTATCAATCTTGATAAATACCTTTATAATTCATAGTGATGATGTTTTGACTCTTGGTTCTTTGAATAAGAATATCTTAACAAGTTTGAGTTCCTCCATCCATTGAACTCTTTTAAGATTTGTTTCGAGGTAGGCTATCCCAACTTTCCAAGTTATTCATAAAGTCTTCCCACCAATAATAATCTAGTGAGTACAAGGTGATTGGTACATAAGATGAAAGGCGAGGTAATTATACCTTGGCTTGCTTTGGATCTATATATGACAAAATAGGTCAATTTAAACTCAACAATTTTTAAGATAAAATAATCAAAAATAAAGAAAGAAATTCAACTTTATTCTTCTATTATTTATATACATTGGCTTTACTCAGAACCCATAAGACATATAAGATCAATGATGGGCTCCTCAAGGGAAATAGTTTTATATTTGAATGGCTCACTCATGATATCTTTGGCTTAATAGCCAATAGGGAGATTGGGGAATCCCTCTATCTAATACCTATAAGCATGGAATCTATGAGCGAATACAAGTTAATGGTGCCATATGACTCAAATAATCCTACTTTAAACCCACTGGGCTCATGTCATAGCCTCGCCCTCATGATACTCTATAGAACGTGGAGGGCTAGGGTAAAAAGTAAAGAGTCAAACAAAGTTGAGCCTCTCAACATAAGAGATCCTCCACAAATCATACTCAAGGTTGCCAATATGATCCACGCACATGCAGTAGTTGATAGAAGTCCTGTGTACCAACCCATGTATTGTGTCCATTGGCGAGCATCAAAGAATTGGTAGTGGGTTGGAACAAAGGTCTAGTCCATCAACCAAAAAACATGCTCTAGCAAGGGTGGCTTGCACTATGAACCTACCTAGCATACCAGGAGGAGCATAAAGTGAAAATTCCTCCTAACATAGGATATCAAAACTTAAGAGAAGGCCTACATATTTTTCTATAGGTTTAAGTATTAAGTTCCTTTTAGGTTTAAAGAAATTAGAAAATCCTTAGAATTTTCACCAATAAAGATTATCTTCTTATATTCATACAATAGTATAGGTTATAAAAATTGAGTGTCATACCATATTCAAATTTTGAAAATCTTCATGTGCTTACAAAGTATTAGTTGCTCTAAATTTATACTTTGGTATCAAACTTGTAGTGGTTTTGCTCGGCTCAATTATACACCTATTAGAAGGATTTTTATTTACATCAATGACCAAGAAGGGATAGTCAAGGCGACTCAATATTTTTATATTGGGGATGAAAGAGTTGTGAGATTGCATGCCATATATGTTAAGGATTTATAATTTTTGTGAGTTGTGGATACACATACTGATTCAGTATATTATTCTCAATGTGTCTAACCTTATCAATATCTACTAGGTAATTTCCATTTCATAATTTCTAACTTTGTTCTTGGATTATAGACCAATCGATCTAATGATAGCCTTGAAAGGAACTGATGCAACATTTTGCATATATTGAAGATTACTGGATTCATAAGCTGCAATGTATATTGCTCGAAACACCTCATGGATGATAAGTTGGTTAAAAGATCCCTTAAAAAACATCCCATCTTTAGTCAACTAATTACAAGCACTAAATTTAATTTAATTTATTTATTCTCATTCAGAAATAAGAATTTGATGTCTTAGTATTGTAGTAACGATTGAGCATACTAAAATGTATGATCTAATACCATGTGAAACATATCCGATCCTAAAACGAAGGGAGGGTAGCTTGATAGTCGTCTAAGGACTCAATCCTAGTTGCCACTATTTGTGCTAATCATGAGTATATGAATTTAGACAACTATGTATTCGCTAAGTCTACCTTGCAAGCAAGCATTGTATTTGGTTCAATAAGAGTGAGAAAAGAGGAGGAATTTAGTATTAACTTCTCTGCCCATAAGGTATAGTCTCACATTGCCCCACTAAAATAGTACTAGCTAGTTCTAAAACTTAACTATATGAATAGTCATGTTTCTTGGTCCTTTTTCTAATTGAGAAAAGCCACATGGCTAATTGGGTCCACCTAACCTTAGAAGAGTTTCTTCAAGAATATCGTCCTCCCACTTCTCATAAGTGATGTGACATATTTTTAATTATTTAAGCAAGCATACTACTCATGTTGTGAGAACATATTAAAAAAACTTTTTTAATTAGTCTTACAAGGGTTCTTTGGCTCGCCTTTAAAATACAAACACTAAAGCAATCCTTTTTGAAGAACAAGTAGTTCATATTTTTAAAGCACTCCAAGGAGCAAACCAACCCATAAATCGAATTGTCACTCTTGCTCTATTCATCTTGAGGCTTCTAACACTCAACGATGTGGGGGCTCCTATAGGTTTCCTTCCCTATCTTAGGACTAGGATCGAGATTACAATCTCAAACCACCATATCCATGCTAGTTCTCACCCATCGTAAGAAAGAACCTTCCTATACAAGAAACCATACATATATAAGCGATGGTTCGCTACTCTAGTTTTAAATGTAGCTCTAGTTGAAGAGTATCAGAGGCTACCCTAGGGATGGCATCATGCCTCAATCCTATCTAGCTAATAGAAGCACAATTGTAATTAGAATTTTTTTCTCATAGTTCGAAGCAATCAAATCATTCCTTTCAAAATCAGGATTAAATTAAACTTTCATAAAATTTCTTGTAAATTCAAAACGTTTTAATGGAAATTATTTTATGATTTCCACTCATTCATTATGATTTCAACTTATAAATTTGAGCTTAATATGGTGCTTGTAAATGTACTTTAATATACCCTACACATAAATGTACTTTATCGAACTATTTTTTAAAAATAATTGTGAAATAAATAAATTTCATACTTTCTACTGAATCCAAAAGTAAAAATATAACTTACAAAAAAAAATTCATGGCATACTTTTTAAGCTACGATAATAAAATATTCATTTTGTGTTAACTATTTTATAACTTAGCTTAGCAAAATTTTCCCAAAATATTATTCATTTTTAAATTTTTAGATTTATTTTTTAGTAATTTATAGTGTAAAATGCAAATGTTTCTTATTTTTTAAAAAAATTCTAAGTATTTTAACTAGCTTATTAATCACAAGTAGTTTTGTGATTACTTATCTAATTTCTAATTTGTTTTTTAAATTCTCTTTTGATTATTAAAAATTAATTATAATATTTAAATTTATTAAATATATTTTTAAATTTAAACTATTACTTTTCAAAGAATATTGATATAAATTTCAACTATATTTCTAGTTTAAGAAGTTGTCAATAATTAAAATTTTAAAGGAGATAAGATAAGCTTTAATTTAAAATAATTTCTACAAATTAGATTCAAATAACCTAATTACTTACAAAAATAAAATAATATACCTCAACCATATTTAGGACCATATTTTTGGCATTCTTGTTAGTCAATGGTCTTACCACATTGATACGCTATCTCTCTCTTGCATAATTTTATGGTCCTACCACATCGATATGCTATCTCCCTCATACAAAATTTTCTCACCTCTTAGATTTTTTTATTCTCTCTCTCTCTCTCTCTCTCTCTCTCTCTCTCTCTCTCTCTCTCTCTCTCTCTCTCTCTCTCTCTCTCTCTCTCTCTCTCTCTCTCTCTCTCTCTCTCTCTCTCTCTCTCTCTCTCTCTCTCAAAAATCAATAATAAGTTTTAAAAAATAAAAATTAACTCTAGAAAATTGATCATAATTTGAAAAAGTTAGTAACCAATAAAGATAATAATTAATTATCAAAATTTAAGAAATTTCAAAATAAATCTCAAAAAAAATAAAATAATTTAATTTATTTTAAAATCATAATTAAATCGTGAAAATATATTTCAAGCTAGTTGAATAATGGCTAGTGTAATTCAAGCTACTACAAGGGTGTATGAGTTTAAAAAAAGACATATGAACTCATGGATAAGTGACCAAGGTTGAAAATAGGGCTGAATTGCATATACTTGACTGGGAAAATGGAGAATGTTACAATTCTTTACTTGGGAGTAAGGCATAAAATAGATTAATTACAAAGTGAAAGTATTTTTTAATATCATGGAAAAGAAAGGGAGGCTCACATTCACTTCTAAATTCATTAAATTTCATCTGTAGTCTTACAAAGTGAAAGCATTTTTTAATATCATGGAAAAGAAAGGGAGGCTTACACTCACTTCCTGATTCAATAACTTTGCATCTGTAGTCTCACAAACATTTACAATAACTTTGTCACTAATGTAGCACCTCCTGCATTAGTTACTTGAATGGCTTTTTAGGATCAGTAATACCTTCATAACTCCTCTATACGAGGATTGTAACTAGTCTACTAGCACTGTAAGATAAAACCAATAAGCTAGTAAGACAAAAAAATAGTATTTTCACTAGGTAGAATGAAAAGAACAACTTGTCATCCCTGTCCTATAATCATGGGTGATATTCTCAATCTGCACCTTTTTCTCCTTATGTTTCCTAGAGGATTTTAGAAGAGCGTCTAGGATTTCATAGGCTTTTAGTATCTGTAGTATGCAAGGGATTAAAAACCTTGTCAAATGTGTATCTTAGCTTGCTCACCATGGCAAAGTCTTTGTTTGTCAAAGTAATATTGTGTGCATGAGAAATAACAATGTATGAGTCATCCATTAAGTTGATGATAATGTCTTTTGCTACCTCCTGTAATCATACAATAGCCAAAGTTGCCACTTATTGAAAGGATTTTCACTCCTAAATAATTTGGACAACCTATTAGAAATGTCCTTGGGAAGCCTTGGTCCCATGTTGAGAAGATACACTTGCAACAATAGAGCCTTTTGGTGATGCAAGCTTTGAAGACTCATTAGTGTCAACCAAGGTGATTAATGTTGAAAGAAGAAAGCTTGAAGCTTTCTAGCTATGGCTGCCAGACAACCCACATCTAGGGTTTTACTTTTGTGAGCAGCAAGGAAGGAATTATGCCAAACCCTTTTAGGGTAGGATAGCCCACTTGGGGGCCTACAAATCCCCTATGAGGGCTCAAGGGATTGTGCCCTTTACTACCCATGCTAAAGCTTGAATGTCCATGCTATAAAAAATATACCAAATCTACAATTTCAGCAATGCTACCTTCCTCATTGCCCAATGTTGGAGTTTGTTGTGGCATGCCAGGTGAAGATGTATAGTGAGAAAATGACATACTCATGTGCACTTTGTGGAAAATGTAGGTGAAGCAAGCTTGTTGGATCACAAATGGCTTTGATACCATGTTGAAATATTAGAGTGAGAGCAAGAGAAAGTGTGTACAAGAGGGAGAGAATGCTCAAGTACATGAAGAAGATATTGCTTAATGAGTTGTTCACGACACAATTGGTATACTCTCCTCTACATTGAGAGTGACCTCTAGGCTATTTAAATAGTCTCTGGATGGCTAGGGTTAGGGTTTTCCCCTGCCCTCTAGTTCATTCACACCTAGCTACCCTTATCCACCCTTGCATACATAAAGTTCACAGGCCTATCTCTCAACAGACTCAACTTCAACATCAACTACTTTCTTATTGCTTTCTTTTTAGGGAGCCTCAATTTCAAAATTACTTTCCTCCTTAGAAGCCTAGACTTCAACTTGAGTTGCTACCTTAGAAGCCTCAAATTAAACTTGAGTTGCCCTAGAAGGCTCAACTTCAAGATCACTTGAAGTATCAAAAGAAGGTTTTGGAGGCTTAGAAATGTACACCTTTCATGTTGTTTGCTTGATCCTAGCCATGGGATTGAAAGAGTAGAGAGAATGTCAAAATAACCAATAGGCAAAATAGTATGATATGGGGGAGGCAAAGAGTCAAGCAAGGGCTATATCTTGTCATTTGGTCATTATGATAGTAGGAGAGAAAAAGGGAAAAACGATACAATATAGGAGGTGTGAGATACCAAGCAAAGGCTACATCACACCAGTTAGTTGTTGTGACAACAAGAGAGAAAAAAGGTCAAAATGGCACAATATGGGGGGTGCAAGGTGCCAAGCAAGGGCTATATCATGCTATATGGTTGTTATGATAGTGATATAAAGAAACGATAAAACGACACAATATAGGTGATGTGAGGTACCAAACAAGTAGTATCGCATATTATATCATCACTTGTAGTTTGAAACAAACAAAAAAGCAAAATTTCTCTTTTATGTATCCATATCCAGAAAAGGGTCAATTATCATATCATTCTCCTATTGGTCAAACATCACATCCTCCCATGGTAGAATTTAATGGCTATATTTATTAGCTTTTTGCACCCTCATTTAAAGATTTTGTATGACTTGTTAGGCTTTCTTGGATGACCAAATGGCATGATATGCATTGTCCTACTATTGTCAATCCCTAGATATCATGTTGTTTTGACATTGTGGACTTTTCAATTGGTGGATTTTGGATGGCTATTAGATTACCAAATGGCATGATATATGATATTAGATTGTTGCTAGATGACCAAATTATGTGATATAGGACTTTGGGCTACTATTGGACCCCTAATATCATGCCATTTTGACTTGTGGTCTCCTTTTCGCATAGAAGACCCCTCAAGTTCTAAACCTCATAATCCACCTCATCATATTCTAAACCTCATAACCACCTCTTCATTTTCCAAAAGGTTTTAAGTCCAAAAGAACTTCATACGTAAGAAAAAGTGTAATGTCTCCATTATGCAATACAATTGAGTAAATAATATTCATCTCAAACATTGAACAAGTGAATTCATTACTAGAATGAGAATCCTTATCATATTTTCACAATTATGCATTGTTAAATACAATTGTGCTTAATAATATTTACCCCATCGCATTGAAATACAAAAAAAATTGCACATTTTAAAAGGTCTATTTAATATTGAAACTAGAAAAATGTAATGGTACAAATGCATTCATCTTTGAAAATTAGTCACTCTATAATTTTATGACTTATTAATCCAAGATTGAGAGCACAATAGGTCTTAACTACAAGGAACATGAGGAAAAGTGCTTTTAGATAATGAAATTATAGGACAAGGGAAAACAAATTAAGAGTGAATTTAGGTTTTGAACAAAAATAGAAGAGCTAAGAGAAAGGCATCCTTATTGGGTTAAGGGCATGCTCAATAAGGCAATGAAGAGTGTTGTTGGGGAGAATCGATCGATCAATTCTCCTTCTTCAAAAGGGTCCAAATCTTTGGGGAAGGGCAAGAAGAGAACATTTAAGTGAGCTTTTTTTGGGCAACCTCCATTTATTGTTCCACATATTCCACTTATTCCTCCTATTCTCTTGTGCACATATCAAGCACCACTATCACCCCTACTACCACCACCATCTTCAGCACCACCACCACCACAATTGCCACCACCACCACCACTACTACTGCCACTACCACCACCTCCTCCACTGCCGCTGTCATTACCACCTCCATCGCTTTCACCACTATCGTCCCCTCCCACGTTTCTCCCCCCATGTTAATTAAGCTCGCTCTCTCTCTCTCTCTCTCCCATCTTCCACCCATTATTCTCTCTCTATTTTCTCTCCTCCCCATCTCCCTCACTCACTCACTTTCTCACTCTTGCATACACACACACACACACACTCTCTCTCTCTCTATTGGCAACTTCTCACTTCTCCCTCTCTTACACTCACCTTCTCTCTCGCTTGCTCTCTCTCTCCTTGTGTCACTCACAAATACATATACACCCACTCTCTCTCTCTCCCTCTCTTTCTCTCTCTGTCTCCTTCCTTCTCTCTCTCTCTCTCTCTCAAATATAGCAACTAAATAAAGCAACTAATGAATATTAGATCAGAGAGCACTAGACCAAATAAGCAACTCCTCTCTTTCTCCCCCCCTTACACACACACACACACACACACTCTCTCTCTCTCTCTCTCTCTCTCTCTCTCTCTCTCTCTCTCTCTCTCTCTCTCTCTCTCTCTCGTGCACTCACGAAGACACACACACACTCTCTCTCTCACTCTCAAATAGCAACCTCTCTCTCTCCCCCTCTCTCTCCCATACACACTCTAAATTAGCAACCTCTCTCTCTCCCCCCTCTCTCTCTCATATACACTCTAAATTAGCAACTTCTCTCTATCTCCCCCTCTTAATTTTGCAAGGTCATCCATCCGTTTTTCACAACCATCTTATTATTACAAGGGTCAAGGATTTGCATGAGGTGAATTATCTTAAACACCTTTGGTCGTTAATATCAAGATGAAAAGAATATCACATTGTTATCCCACATATATATATACATTTACGTACCTCTCACTTTTATGTGCATGATTTGATATTATATCCTGATATATCACTTCTATTGTGCATATATAGGCAAAACTATATTGCACATGTTTTTGCTACTTTGAATCGAGCATTATTGTGTGGACTTACTACAAGAGGATAGGGTATCAAATAGTTTGTTACACTCACTGCAGTAACGTGAGATATCTATTGTTTTTCACTTTTTTCGAATAGCTAATATTGAGACAACAATATTACCTCATTGTTACCCAATCCACTGTGAACACATACATTCACATGCATGCATGTTCCTACACTCCACCCTTCCCTAAATATTTTACACATGCTCTGTTTACACATCTTGTAGTATTGCAATTGAGAAAATGCCTATATAGAATCTCCTTCACTTGCACATTCCTCTCTCTTTCTTCTCTTCCCTCTCATCCTCATTTTATTGCGCTTGTAAATAAAAAGAATCATTGGAAGGCTGGGATACGTGTGCTCAGATACTTGAAGAAAACTCTTGACTATGGTATCATGCACATCAAATATCAATTGAGTTCCATTGTTGGGGGTGGAATTGGTGATCCCTAACAAAGTCTAGGACTGAACCACGAAAGTACGCTAGTCAATCAAGTAGGGAAGCATGTGCTCCAGAAGGATTGTGTCCATGGGGTTTCCCTCAAATGGGGGTGGGCATATAAAGGTGTTGGGTGGGTTCATCTGCATCTTCTCCATGGTATCATCCACAAATAGTGTTGTTGTTGGGCTGAAGGGCCGCCAATCAATGTCGTTAAAACATTTCATGAAAAGGGACTTTGTGTAACTCCTTCTAGTAGAAGTTGTTGTGAGATTTTCTCTACACTTTCCTTGTCCATATTGGAATACAAAGGTTGGTGCTTGCTTTGATGACTTCACACATTCACTTCTAACCAATTGGAGCAGCTCACTTAAGTTGTCTTCCTTCATGGAGCTTCAGATGGCAATGTCAAACAATGTAGTTATTTTCTTCAAAAACCTAGCAAGCCCTGGCCACAAAATCACCCAATACTTGCCCACTTCTAGGGGCTTCAATGGTAACGATCCCTTTTACTTTGAATGCCTATGTAGAAGCACCATATTCATATTGAACATGATTAATTTTCGGGTTGTGGGAGGTAGCTATACATGCACACGTGGAAGGGCGACCAGCCATGTATTGGTATGATGAAAAAGAACACTGCATTACAATCAGATATTGTACAAGTCTACGTAAAAATATTACATTTTCTCTTAGATATCTTTCATCTTCAGCAAAGCAATACTGACATGCAATTAGTCTATTGGAATTTAGCGCTACTGATGCAAAGTCACCACATCCTGCATTGCAATCTAAAATGGTGTCCCCTTCTTTTGTGTATGTTTGCAACAACGAGCTCCAAAAAGCCCTGCCACGTTGCATGCCACCTACAGTATTTGGTAGTCATATAACGTATTAGGAATTTACTAAATGTTTACAAAACATATCAACCATAGTTTAACAACATTGGATCTCATATTGACCTCTCATTGGGGATTCTAATGTATCTTGCATCCACTCATTCGCAGTAATGTCATCTTTTGTGAACTCCGGATGGATGATTCCATTGTAAGTGATATTTGAACGCATGTACGCTAGAATATATAGCACATGTACTTGCATTTAAAGATTGAAATACTAATTTTAGTAAATATAATCACTAAATGGAGCCAACAAGTGTGATACATAAATAGTATCTAGCATGAGCATATCATGACTTTAAAACTCACACCTCTCTACCTCTAATGACACATATATGTGTCTCACAATGAATAACATGTGCCATGCATAAGGCCCAACACTTTTACCCTGACTCCATCCATCGGTGTCCATCCTCCACAACCTGTTCAATAAGCTCTACCATGGATTGTGTTGTGGCAAGGAATAGTAACATCCATGCGTCCTTGAGAACATGATCATCTAGATACATGGCATCGATTGACTCTACCTCAATATGGGAGTTCCATGACGAAATTCCATCCCCCAATCCATGCATGGCACTATCTTCAGGGAGACGAACCCCCATGATATCGCATGTTTTGTTTGTGGTTTCTTCATCAACCTCGACCATCTTGTTTTGACCTCCTCTGCCTCACTTGGCTGATCATTTCGTAATGCATGTCCAATCTCGAATGGGTCGTAGAGAACAGTATGACACTCCACCTTCGCCATCATAGCAACATGGGAGACAACGACTTGCAAGGGGTCTTCCATAGGGCTTTCAATGTTGTGGACCTCTGCATATTGACTCCTCGATTAGTAACATATTCTTCTTACTGAATGTTAATGATAGATAAGATTCTTCTTACATGTTTGTTTACCTACATGTATGGTTGGAACATCTTGCACCATTGTAGCTTCGTGGGAGACGATGTCTTGCAAGTGGAATTCCACCTGAATTTCAATGTGGCCCTCTGTATGATAAATTCATAATTAGCAACATATTTTTCGTTCAAAATGTTATTGTAGATAGTATTATTGAGACACGTTAGTTCACCAATGTTTGTGGCTAGCACATCATCCAGCATTATAGGTTGAAAATCAAAAATTGTATCCCCCTCTGCAAAAATACAGACCATTCTTATTGGCATTATATTGTGGGAAAAAAAAACCACGAGTCACGCTTGTTTACCGGTAGCTGCCATGTCCCCTAGCACGACTAGTCCATGTTCTTGCATTCTTTCCTTCCCTACACAAGGACACACATCACTATTAACATCATATAATGATAGAATATTTTAAAGCTCTGACATTATCCAATCATGACATGTGTGGGATTCATGAGCATTGTTTCTTTACCTCTCTACGCACGCACCACGTCCGATGTGACCTCAAATCTAAGACACTCAATTATTCTACCCTCTGCATATTAAAAAATATTATTGATGTTACTTTGGTGATGAACAAGGACTACATGCCTTCACATCATGAGTTTTGTACAAAAGCAAGCTTACCATCTTGGTGCTCTATAATATGTGTGTCAATTACATGTGATGCCTCGCTGCTTTTCGTCATTGTCGTGCATCTCTCTATAGCGGTGTGTAAGGTAACACTCTCCAGCGAAAGATCTGGAAGAACTTGTTGTATCCTTCTATCCATGCCAATGTCACGGACCTCCTCGATAATGCCTTCCATGCGATTTGCTCTTCAATGGTATCAACGAAGGGGCCTACATGGTTCGGTGGTTACAATTCATATTCAATAAAATATTTTTACTGGAGGAACACAAGTGATGTATTGGCTATAGTACTTCAAAACATCAAATCTTTTAGGTATGGAGAAACCAAATTAATTGGTGATGAGGGCCGATCTTTGCTTGGCCTCTCTCACTACAAGATATAGACCTTATAGCGACGTTTAAAGCGACGAAAATACAAACAACAAAATTTGCCCCCGTCGTCGCAAAAAGCGTCGTTATTGACGATGCCATAGAATCGTCGCTATATGCGTCGCTATATAGCGACGGTTGCAGAGAATTTGCGACGCTCATAGCAACGCGTGCAGTAAATTTGCGACGTAAATAGCGACGGTAACAGAGAAAAAAAAAAATTGTGGCAGGGCAGCTTGAGAGCCATACAAAATAGTTTCTGCACTGCTGCATACAAAGCGTTTGCAAACAAAAAGAATGTATACTGAAATCATAAAACTGATACATGAAATAAATACATGATCGCATAAAATGCGATTGGTACAATCATGAAATGATATCACTAATACATAGAAAATGTCTACATAGATCAAGCGACTAAAAACTAAAGGTGTGTGAGCTCTAAGGATCCAAGGGCGAGCTACAAATCCTCATCCCCCAAAAGCTCGTCCCGCTGCAAAGGAGCATCAAACGGATTCTGCAGAAAAAGAAACAACATATCAATCCACCATACAATAATGCATTCAAATATCTCATGGTAACTACGGACAAGAAAGATGAGTGACTTATAGGGCTGCCGCGTCTATACAATCAGTAGATCAATGCCCTGAAACCGTGCCTCTCTGCATATCGAGTCTCAAGGCCTTGCGGATCGCGATTTGTAACGGAGTGCTGCAAAGAAAACAAAATGCTAACTGTTAGAAACATGATTGTCAGTACAAAGAATATCTCAAAAAAACAAATAAGCAAAACAAAAGAGAAACTTACAAAGTCCTCCAAATATGTCCTGTGGCCGCCACTCCCAAGATGATGCACCGATCCGGCCTCGATTCGTGCCCTCGTCGCCTCCCACTGCTGACTCCAACGTCCTGGCGAATTTGTAGCCTCCTCCCTCAGTCGACGCCAGTCATCTGCATCTAACTACTCGGGCTTTGGAGCCCCACTCTTGATTGCCTTGCGTGCGTCGGATCGTCTATGTGACATGTATGCACGCATGCAATCCATCATCCAGCTCATAGAGAATCTATCCACTGTGGCTAGCACCGGGAACTCCTCGTGCAAGGATGCTACTATGTAGTCCTTGCTCCCCTCCGGTATGTTCCTCCAATGATCCAGGACGTTGTGCCGAAAAACTTGTTGGCACAACTCCCTCATGCGAGCCATCACCCTCCTCCCCTCATCATTCATGATGATGGCTCATGACCTGCTATCCACTAGGTATCCATAACCCCTAGGAGTCTGCCTAAGATGGGCCCTCTCCCATCTCCGTCCACGCTCCTAGGCATATCTAGGAGACCCCTGTACATCCGGTGTACCGATGGGGGTACCCTCTCCCAGAGTGCCACTCAAAGGGGTGCCACCAAAAGGCATGCCATCTGCCGACGGCTGCGCAAAAGCCGGAGTAACTGGAGTGGACGTCCCCATAGGTGTGACAAATCCTGGAGGTGACACAGCTCCAGCTGAACGACGAGACGGAGACACCATGTCCGTGTCTCCACAGCAGCACCCCCCTGATCCTCCTGCAGTCGCAGTCCCTCTCTCTGGCCCAAGTCGCGAGCGTCGAGATCGTCTGCTCGAAGCTGAAGCATCTGATCGCGCTAAAGCTGATCTAGCTGAAGCTGATCTAGCAGAGCGCCCCGACGAAGAACGAGACAGCTCCTGATCTGCCATCTCTCTGAATCTCGCGAGCTAATCTGGAGACATGCGTGCCATCATGTCCTGAAACTCCTCATCGCTCATCCCTCGACTCATCCTGAAAATGTCGATACCTGCACAGATAAAAAATGATGTTAGAATAATTAATTTAAACTATACAAAGCACATTAATATAAATTTTGAAAAATCCCTCTTAAAATGCATGTCTTATCTACCTTTATGGAAGATCTAAACAACGAATTGAGTAATACAATTCTCCAAGAATGAAGTATTCTATGGTCCCATATTAATCTCCTGACACAACTCTGCATACACTGGAAAGTCGATAGACATATCACCACAAAAGAACGAGTCTGTCTCGTTCTCAAAAAATTCTACGACTTCTGTATTTCCATCATTGTTAGTCGATGTGGGCTCCAAGCTTGCGGTGGTCTCCATCCCTTGTAATATCGATCCCTCTATTTACATATTTTCTTCATCTATGCCTAGAACATCGCTTTGATCATATACTCTCGCACTTCCAGGAGTTGAAGGTATAACATACCACCATCGAGGTTGTCGGGGGTTTGGATAGAAGATTACCTGTTCACAAACACTTACAAAGCGAGTTCAAACCATTGTGACATAAACCATGTCTTATTACAATTAGCAAGCAAATGACTATTTGTACCTATTCACAATGGGCCGGCAACACAAAGGTGTCGCATAAATCCATCCATTTTTTTTCGGAATCTATTTCGAGAAATCCAGATGGACCTCGTCGAACTGTTGCTCCAGCTCCTCCAAGTACCACTTTGAACCACTACACATCGAATAGTATCATGGAGAAGCTATGGTAATCCACCGTAATAATACTTTGCAAGTTCCCAAAATACTCCATCTCATCCACAACCTTGTTCGGATCCGTTGCTCGTCGCCGGCTCTCTTGCTCAAACCTTGCCATGACACCACAGTCCATTGTGGAGCGCATTTTGTCAATACGCTCCACCCGAAAATGCCGTCCGCGCGACCACGCTACACTATATATTTTGTACTGCACATTGAAACACTCAAATTAGATGTAGCAAGCAAATTTAGATACGACACATTCTAAACTATATATTACCTTTGGACTACATCCCCTCGAGAACTCCCACTCCTCCATTGAGACCTCTGTCCCTTCGCTGGATGCTGCGGTCAAGGCTCCATGCAACCATCGTGTTGACATAAACCGTGGTATCTCCTCCATGCCTTTGGGATATCGAATCGATCGGTGACGCATACTGCGTCGGAATTCAGCTCGCGCTTCCTCTCGATCTTGCCTTGCAATCTGGTATTTGGCGAGCCACGTCTCCATGGAGGCATGGTGCAACATACAAAAGCGATTCACCTTCTCTTCCATTGAGGCATCCATTTTTTTTTCTACCCCATTTCCAACCACCACATCTCCAGTCAGTCTATCATCGTCCTTCAGTGTCCATAGCGTTTCATTGTCTGGTTCCACCGTTGGTAGCCATTATGAGATATGCACTAACGCCTCTGACACCAACCAACCTTCCGCCATGCTACCTTCCGGACGAGCTCGTTGTCGCACAAAGCCTTTCAGGGTTTTCATGAAGCACTCCAGGAAGAACATCCATCGCGTATGGACAGGTCCAGCAATTTCCACTTCGTCCACAAGATGCACAAGAAGGTGAACTTGTATCGTGAGCATGCTAGTGGGCAGGTATTTCTCAAAGAGACAAACCGTCTCAACTGCTCCCCGCCTTGCGGATTCAATAGAGGACATCTTAATCTCTTTCTGTGAGATCCATTGCACCAAAGTCGACAACTTGTAAATGGCCCTGCGAATTTCTGGAGTTAGGCATCCCGCGATCGCGATCAGTAGGACAAACTGCCACAAATGAGAAAGCATTAAGAATAATGGTCACTTTTCAAATTTCAAAATGTCCACGCTAATTAAAATCCATTCTGTTCACAAACCTGACATATCTTATGCCAATCATGGGATTTTAGCCCAGACATTTGGTCATCTTTAGAAAATGCGGACCTAAGAGAATGCATCATACCCGTCGGAGTGCGGATAGACTTGATTACTTGCTTCACAATGCGCTCTTCTTTGATAGACAAAACCCAGGGAGTGCGAGGAAGCTGCACTCCCCCTTCAGCACTCGACTGCAGCCAAAGCGCCTCCATCTTACCTACCTTCTTTAAATCCATTCGTGACCCTATAGTGTCTCTCTTTCCTGTGATGTGGTCCATAGCAAGCTGCCCACATTTTTGAAAATATGCATGGGATCCAACAAGTGGTTGACCTGTAAGTGGGTCCAATATGGCAACTCGTAGAAAACTGAGAACCGTCGCATTCCATTTGGATGTGATTCCGGGTTTACCATTTTCAGCTCGTACCAGCTTGCAGTGTTCATACGTGCTGGAGGTCGTCCAAGAAAACCTTCCCTGAGTTCATGATCCTCCGGTAAGAAAGCGGCGTGTCCTTGATATACCATCTTCTTCATGGTTCGTGACCTTCGGGAGTCTAACTGTGGCCCACACAATGGACATGCATAATAACCTGAGGTAACCAGACCTGCAAGGCGATCCACGACCTAGTGAATACTTGATTGAATGAAATAAAATATAGATATTACCAACGAGAACGGAGGTCTGCTTACCTGAGCACTCTCCCAATCCTGAAAAGTCATGCATCGTCCACATGAGAATGGCTCGAATGTTGGCTGACCGCCGACCATCGCGCCTGCTCATATCTTGCACCGTGACCCCCTCCTCCCACAAAATCTTAAGCTCATCGACTAATGGACGAAGATACACGTCCATATTTTTTACTTTGTAGCGGCCCGGGACGAGCAAGTTAAGGATGAGATGTCATTTCTTCGTAGAAAGCCATGGAGGGATGTTGTAGTTGACAAGCACTATACTATAGGCCACACATTGTAAGAAGTCGAGCGCAGACCGAATGGGTTCACACCATCCATGGCGAGACCGAGCCGAAGATTCCTTGGCTCTCGCGCAAAGCCTGGGAAGGTAGAGTCAATGTGGCTCCATGCGCGCGAATCTGCTGATATTCGTTGAACTCCATCCGTGGACCCATTCTGCACATGTCACGTTGTCAAGCTTGCCATGGCAGACGTGCGAAACATGTGGTTTATGCGGGGGATGAGCGGAAAGTGTCTGAGAACTTTTTGAGGGATGGTTTGCCCTTGCAAGTCCTATCAATACATGTGAGCACCACACTTTGGACATGTCTCCATAGTTTCGTATACATCTCGAAACAATATGCAGTCGTTGATACATGCATGGATGTTATTGTAGTCCATGCCAAGCTTCTGTAAAATATGTCGTGCATCATCACGAGACTCAGGCATGGTATTTGCAAGTGGCAATATATGATATTTCAATAACCTGAAAAAAATCATAAAACACCTTGAAAAAACACAAATGTTTGCAATAATACTGTTTTTAAAAAAATCAATGAAGCCTGTGTGCAAGGTACCTGAATAACTCAGTCACACTTGTATCACTCCAACCGTATTTTGCTTGCACACTTAAGAGTGCAAGCAATGTCTTCAACCGAGATACTCGGCACCCATCATATAATGGTATGGATGCTTCCTCTCTAAGCGGGTCAGATGTCTCAACATCCATGGAAATCAATGCATCGATCATTGCCTCCATCTTAGGCTCCAAGATTGTAGGCAGGTTGGGAAGGTTGTCTGTCTCCTCTGGCATTGACGGTATAGATGGGCCTTGCGAGTGGTCGATTGGCTCCTGCAATCCATCCATCGCACGTCCACGAACTCTTCTAATTGGCCGCAAAGGGTGCACTCCCCCTTGGGTCGAGACATCACCCCCCTGGATACAAAATTTGCCAACAAGACCCAATCTTATTGTGTATGGTTTTCAATTAGCTTGAGAGTACAATGTATGAAAAATGCTAACTTCAAATTACCGTTTGCTGAAAATCCGCAATCGCCTGATCAATGATCTCAGATTGAAACTCGCCAAATCATCGTACGTGTTCTATAGACAATCAGCGTTTTCGTCTAATTGCCAACTTGCATTAAGAGCAAGGACATGGGACACACTGATTAAGATACGTCTCGCGGTCTTGAACAATAAGACCTTCGTTTGCTATCTTATCTACATTACAGCAAACGAGACTTAAATGGATAGCTTTATGGAGATGTACGTCAAGTTACAAGTTGACCATAAATCTTGCATTGTATATAGTAGTTGAGAGATTTTCCGATATTATATCTCGGCCTTGTATCATGCTCAACGATTTGTTTGTCCCGGTAGATAATTATTTGTTATATCTCGGCTTTGAGTATAAGTAATCCATTTTAAAATTAATGCACGCCATCTATGAAATTTTATAACTATAGTAATAAAATTTATTTCAATCAATTCTACTGATAGTCATAAGACCTGAGAGAAATTATCCTATACTCAATTTAAGGGTTTCTTCTTCTATAACAATACTTTTGGGTTCATTTTGATGAAGTACGTGGCCCATGGCAAAGCACATTGCATACCATTATCAATAAGTCTATTATCTTAAATTTCCTTCCCCTCCCTCTCCCTCTCTTTCTCTCCCTCTCCCTCTCTTTCTCTCACCCTCTCCCTCTCCCTCTCGTTCTCTTTCTCTCCCTCTCTCATTTCCTTCCCCTCCCTCTCCCTCTCCCTCTCCCTCTCTTTCTCTTTCTCTTTATCTCCCTCTCCCTCTCTATCTCTCTTTCTCTCTCATTTCTTAAATAAGCAAAAAATAAAGTGATTTAAACATCCTCCAAGCAAAAGGGAGAGGGAGAGATACAATGCACTCTCCCTCTCTTTCTCTTTCTATCCTTCTCTCATTTCCTTCTCCTCCCTCTCCCTCTCGCTCTCTTTCTCTCTCATTTCCTCTCCTAAACAAGAAAAAAATAAAGTGATTCAAACATTAAACAAGCAAAAGGGAGAGGGAGAGAGAGAATGCACTCTCCCTCCTTCTCCCTCTCTTTCTCTTTCTCTCCCTCTCTCATTTCCTCCCCCTCCCTCTCCCTCTCCCTCTATTTCTCTTTCTCTTTCTCTTTCTTTCCCTCTCCCTCTCCCTCTCTCTTACTCTCTCGTTTCCTCTCCTAAACAAGCAAAAAAGAAAGTAATTTAAACATTAAACAAGCAAAAGGGAGAGAGAGAGAGAGAGAGAATGCACTCTCCCTCTCCCTCTCCCTCTCTTTCTCTCCCTCTCTCTCCCTCCCCCTCTCCCTCTCCCTCTCCTTCTCTTTCATTTCCTCTCCTAAACAAGCAAAAGAGAATGATTTAAACCTTCAACAAGCAAAAGAAAGAGAGAGGGAGACTCACCAATGAGATATGGCGAGTATGGGCAGCTTCTCTTTGCAACGAGGACTCCTCCTCTCGTCCTCTCCTTCACGAACAACGGCGGCGGCGACGGCGGCGGCAGCAGCAAGTCTCTTCCTCTTCTTCTCTCACAAAGCCTTCGCTCTCTCCCTCGCTCTCGCTCTCAAAAGGCGAAACAAAAGAAATGAAAACGGCGCTCGGGTTTCGGCAGCGTTTTTTTTCCTATGGCGTCGCTATTGGAGTTATTTTTTTTCCTACGACGTCACTATTGGCGTCGCAAATGCGACGCAAATAGCGACGCCAATAGCGACGCCGATATCTGACGTCGCTAATCGGCGTCACTAATTGCCCAATTCCTTGTAGTGTCTTCAATGATATTGGATGTGCGCTTGCTCTTGTGTCTTCTTTTTATAGTAACTGCACTACTAGTATCAGTTTCCTATGAACCCATCATAGTCTCTTCGTTAGGAGACAACAAAGTGCAATGTACTCTTAAGAATGCAACTCATTTCACTTGCTATGCCTCTGGATCCTTGTGACTCTTGTGTTTATTTTTTCCTTGAGTATTTTTTGTACAAACTTTTCTCATTTGAGGGGTATTCACCTTCTGGATAGTTGAGGAAAATAGGGCATCTTTGATATATCTCCTCATCCCACTATTGCTTTATCTAGTAATCCTCATATATGCACTAATCCTCCTGCACGTTTGCCCAGTCCTCACACTCTCATGGCAGAGTTTATATAGCCCTCCTCTCCATCTTCCCATACATGAACCTGACTCACAAAGTCACCATTACAAATCTTAAATGGATTGGCAAGATAGCACCACTGACATGCTACTAAAGAAGGATATTGTGAACTACCTGTACAGAAGCCTCCATGCTACCAACTTTGTTGACTTCTATGACTCTATATCTTCATCTAGCTTGAAATCATGGAATACAGTGCGAAACATTTACTCTCTATGCTTTCTCTTTATCTCCTGGGTGTATTGGAAGAACAAATCGTGTTCCACTTGAATGTTATAATAGTCCTCCCAAGTCAGAAGCAATCTCTTTCTGTCATCTTGCAACATGGCCCAAAAGGTCTCTTATCTTACCCAACTTCGAAATGGTGTTATAATAGTCCTTCCAAGTCAGAAGCAATCTCTTTCTATTGTCTTGCAACATGGCCCAAAAGGTCTCTTATCTTACCCAACTTCAAAATGGTGCATTTCCATCTACTCGAATCAAGGATATGTTGTTGAATACCAATTCGTCAAACTTATGATGCACATAATTTAGATGAACAAGAATAACCTATGTTCATGCATGCCCATCAATGTTTGAATTTTCCTGTCAGAACTCTCCATGGTCTTCAATATCCTTACCCGATCTACCTCGTTTAGCTTTGAGGATGCCAATATGTATACTCTCTCCTCGTTCAATACACCCTTTGTCTTCGAGCCCCACTCCAAGCATGAGACAATTCTGCTTTTGAAAAAAACATTGTTACTTTGGACAAATGTAGTATAGATACATATAGATGGCAGGTACAAAGAGGTAGCAACTTACTGATACCACTTCTCTCTGAGACTGGGGTTTGTAACTCTTAGCAAACATCGAGTTTTCTTGACGAGCTTTTCATTGACACTATAGTATGCCTCACCCCACTTGGTTCTAAACTCAAAGTCTGAGAGTTGTGTCCATTTTTGTTCGATCGATCGCACTGCCATATCATACTCATCCTACTCTTGGTAATTAGGGACAATATCATTGCATTAGGAAAATATACATCAGGAAAAATATTGTTAAGATAGCTTGAAGAACTACTTACCTTCCACATAATGTGGGCCAGTGCAATCAATGGTGCCTTGTACCATGCAAAAATGGGCGTCAGCTTTTTGTGCACTTGCACCCATGCCTTTGCCTCATTAGTTAGCTTGTCAAAAATAGTTGGGTGGTCAGCCTACCGCCCTAGCATCCTTGCTTCACAAACAAGGTCTGGATACAAGGTATATGGACAATCCCCTTTTGTGCCAGCCTATGTACATTCTATATTAGGATCTCATGCATATTAGGATCACATGAATATGGTCCATTGCATACATGTTTGTATGAGAAATAGCTTACAAAATCTCCCCCTCTGCCACACTTGTCACTTTCACAAGGAGTAGTCAACGCGCACACGTTGCCTCGCATTATTTGAAAAGGCTGTTGCAAATAGTCAATCATGTTAAGGATGATGTAAGAAACAAACACATTGTAGAATGTTAAGGTCCTATGGTTTAGGGCCACTCACATGTCTGTATCTCATTCATCCATGCTATGAGCCGATGGTTACCATCCCAAATATAAAACATGCAATTTGACAAAAAGGCCCAATCAGTGCCATGGATTTTTGCCTCGAAGTCCTCATGCTTCTTTAGCCAATGGGGATTCGACTTAGTTCTAATCATATCATCAACCTCCTTGCAGTGGTATCTTGGAGTCTCTAATGACACTATGAATATACCCATCCCTCTAACATACCCATTGCTAAAAAAGGTTTTCAATAGTTGCTTGTATCTTGATGTGACTTGTCTAATTGTAGGCATGGAAACCAAATGATATTTTGGGATGGGTGGCAAAGCGGTGGATGTCTGCATCTGAATGAGATGATGAAGTAATTAATGTCCAATCAATGTAAATAAATAAAAACCATAATCTAAATCATGATGTCATCTCTTATAAGCACTCACCGTCAACGTTTCCAATTGGTCTTCTATGCATGCTTGCACAATACGTTTATCACAAGTGACTGTGAGAGCGGTCTTGCCAATCATTTCATTGTCATCTGTTGTGCACTTCTTTTCGGTTCTTTGTGTTTGATTCTTCTTGGGTTGCATATGGCCATACCCTTGTTGTGCACTAAAGGACTCGATGCTTTGATGGTTATTACTCTCCTCGTCAGTATCACTCTTGGATAGTATGATCTTTCTCTTGCCCTTCCTTGCCTGCATCATCAAAGAGTGCCCACCTTCTCCTAATGTCACTCCTTCCCCACATGCAATTGCAACAGTTGCTTGTAGCTTTGCAAAAGTCAATGACCGTGTTTGTGTTACTCTTCCTCTCACTCTTGGAGGGCGACTCCCCCCTTTTTTCACCCATTAAGGGGCTACCGACGACCCCTTTTTGGCAAAAAAACAAACCACAAATCTGAGAATATACAACATGGGGAGAAAAGAAAAAAAAAACATGTACCCTATTGGTCCCTATTCTCCCCATGCTGTATATTCTCGAATATGTGGTTTGTTTTCTCGCCAAAAACAGGTCGCCAACAACCCCTTATTCGGTAAAGAAAAGCTCGTACCATATTGATCCCTATTCTCCCATATTATATATTCTCATATTTGTGGTTTTTTTTTTGCCAAAAAGGGGTCGCCGACAGCCCCTTATTAGGCAAAGAAACCCCACAAATCTAGTTTGGAAAAAAGTTACTCTCGCAAAGAATGGGTCCCTGTTACTTAGTTTATTTTAATAAACAATGTGTGTATACATTCCAAAGAAAATTGATTTATTTTGCACATTTTTAAAATAAAAACTAGCTCTAATTATGAAACTTACCTACTTATAAAGATAATTGTTATTATTAATGAGGTATTATATGCTAGTTCATGGAAGAAAGACTTGGGAAACCGTCCCAAGACTAGCTTATTAAAACTATGTTTGTAGTATAGAACAACAAAAAGAACTAGCCTAGTGGATAGTCACTTGGCAATTAAGTAAAAAAAAGTAAAAAAAGTAAAAAGACAAAAAAAAGACAAAAAATGTAAAAAATATTATTTAATTTCTTCTAAAATGAAAAATTAATTAACTAACTAATCAATAGTGATTAATAATTAAGTAAAAATTAATTAACTATGGACTAATTAATTCACTATTAATAAATTAGTTAATTTTTTATTTTAGCAAGTTAACTAAAAAATTTAAAAAGTGTTATTTAATTTTTCCTAAATTGAAAAATTAATTAACTAACTAATCAATAGTGATTAATAATTAAATAAATAATTAACTAAATAATTAATTAAGTATAAACTAATTAATTAACTATAAACAAATTAGTTAATTTTTATTTTAGCAAGTTAACTTAAAAAGTAAAAAGTGTTATTTAATTTCTCCTAAATTGAGAACTTAATTAACTAACTAATAAATAATAATTAATAATTAAATAACTAATTAACTAAATAATTTATTAACTATGAACTAATTAACTAACTATTAACAAATTAGTTAATTTTTTATTTTAGCAAGTTAACTAATTAACAAGTTAATCACTATTTGATAGTAGTCAGGTAACTAATTACTAATTAAATCAATTAATAAAATAACTTACTAATTAATTAATAAAATATACTAAATAACTAATTAGATAAATAAATATTGAGTCAAAAAATAAGTGAATAAAATTAAATATTAAGTAAATCAACAAATTAACTATTAAGTGTTTAATTGATTTTTAACAAAATCACTTACTAATCAAATTATTGATTAATTAAGTAACTAATCAAAATTAAATAATAGCTTTTTAAAAATAATAAATCAATTATTTAACAAAATTCATCGATTGCTCTCTTGAATGTCTGTGTGCTAGTACAATGGTAGGGAAATAATTGAGTTGTCTTGAACACATGCAAAGTGACAATATTAAGAAACAAACTTGTACCTTCCCTCACAATTTGAGGCAAAAAAAAAAAGTGATAATACTATGAGATAAGGGCCATTCTAGAATGCATTATGCTTTTGCATTAGTGAAGAGGCCTAGTGCTTCAATCTATATGGGGCTCTACACCTTCATATTATGGAGCCTACATACAATTGGACCTATTGTTGCTTGGTTTTAGGAGATGCATGTAGAATTCCTTTAAACAACCTAAACTAGTGCTAAATGTGAGAAACATAGTGTCATGTTAATGGATTGATATAAGCTACTGTGTTTTCAAATTCCAATAATTTTTTATCTCATACAAAAAATAGGATATCCATGTTTTTTATGGAATTGTTTTCTATTTCATCCATTGTCCAAATAGGCTCCCCAAAGCCTAGATTTGCTTTCGTAACATAGATTTTGGTTCTTTAGATTGTGTATGACTTATTATTGATAGCCATTTGTACAAGGTGTGCCCTTATAAAGTAGTTAGAACCCTTAGTTTATATCTCCTTTTCAATTTATAGTTGGCCTTGGCCTCTATCTAATGAGATGGTCTCATTAATAGAATTCTCCCTTTTTTTCTTTATGAAATTGTGTGAAACAAGGGGTCTAGGCTAGAACTCTTCTTAGGGCCATTATAGCACTATTGGCACAGTAAAGGCACCTACACCTATGTCGCCCCGTATTTACTTCACACACAGCATGACCTCACATCTGTACACTACACGTGGCAGACACTCATCACTATTACTTTATTATTTATTCTTCAGTGACTATTGAATGAGAAAAGCTAGTCACACATTGTGACTATTGGAGTTCCCACATCTTGTGTCTCTCTCACTTGCTCTCTTGCTCCATTCACCATAGCTCACATCTCTCTTGCTTTTGTTTGCTTCTACTTCCACTCGGGCTCCACTTTTCAACAACTGATATCAAAGCTAGGATTGAGGAACTTCACTTTCCATTACTTTAGCTTGGATTCAAATACATGCAACACTTCATTCAAGACAACCATTCCTTCAACACTTCAAGGTGAGCATTGATCTTCCACTTGCTCTTGGCTTGATTAGGCTTCTTTTGAGGACTCTTGAGGCTTGCTTGAGAACTCTATAGTGGTTCTTTACTACCATATCTAGCTTCAAACCAATAGCATGACTTGTAGCAACTTGTACCCATTTTCAACAAGTCTTCCCTAACTTGCAATAGCCATCTACAGCTCATTGACATCATCTCGCACTTGAACAATACCTTGGCATTGTACTTAGCACTAATTGGATTTAGTTTAACACTCTTATGAGGTGATATATCTCTATGATTGGTTATTATTTATAGTAGACCTATTTTATACAAGTTTGAAGAGTAAACAATCAGCTCCATTATGCTTGTTTGATTCCGATTTGATGCTAGACCCTTGGTAGATATTTGGTTGATGTATTAGGATGCTCTTGGACTGATGAGAGCTACCATAGCTTATAGTGGTTTGACATTGCACTGCTAGAATACTTTTGGAAAGTAAGCTACTTGTGCAGGAAGTTATGCCTACTATCTTTTGAAGATATATAGGTATATGACTTGGATGTCTTTATGCTTAGCATTGATGCCATATCTATAGAATGCTTTGAGCTTTTATCTTGGTCCACATTTGATGCCTCGACACTTTGGCTACATACTTCATTTTGCTAAAGTGAATCACTTACATACGGGATTGAAGATTTATTGAGGTTTTATGCTCCTAGCTATACACTTGCTTGATGTATCTTGGATTATGGATGGCCACGTACTTGATGTCTTAAGCTTGCATTTCTCATTGATTTGCTTTAAAAAGGAAGCTACTTATTGTTGGCATTAGAGCTTTGTATTTGTAGTTGAACTTAATCTCTTATGACAGTGGGACTTTTGACTTATGTACATGCTCTCTTGATGCTAATTAGATGTAGTTACCCTACTAGTGGGTTGATTTGATTTACATGCTTCAAACCCAACACTTGGTTGTAAAAATGCAACATCTCACAAACATAAAATACTAATGAAATACATGAAATTTTGGAAGCCATAGCCTTCACTATCATATATATGAAGATAGTCAAAGAAACCATGAATATATGAAATAAGAGCCATAGCCTTGCTGAGAATTTGATGATGAGCTACAACATGGAACTCACCTCATACTAAGGTGGTGCAAGGAACTCACATATATGCCTTGGTAGGACATGCACACACCCATGCAAGGATGAAAGGAACCATGGAGGTCCTTAGAGAAGTGTTATTCCAAGAATGTCAAAATGATAAGATGCTTATATTTGGATAATTAGCCTTTTTTATGGGTAAGCCCTAGCTCCTCATATCCTAGGCTAAAATAGACTAAAATTATTAGCACTACATTGCCTATATGCCTGCTATCCATATTCACTAGCATAATGCTGCTCATGTCCACGACCAAGTCCACATGCACTAGCATAATATTGCTCATGTCCATGATCATGATCATGATCATATACATGTTGTCCATAGTATGCATGCTACTCCCCATAAAAGTATGCATGACTATCTCATATTTATGTTGTAGTTCAAAAGGATATACATCACTATCATATGCATGTTGCTTTCCACCATAACAATGCTCATTGTGCTCATATACTAGACAATATACAATACTCTGCTCTTGTATATTTGAAACCTTTGTGCTTTCTGCATTAATAATGGATTGATAGAGGTTTTCTTCAATAGGTACACTTTCATTATTAGCTAGTCAGAGATTGGTTACCATGTTTAGCTACTCAAACATTGGTGATAGGCTTGGATTCATAGGATCTGAGTACTTTTGGTCTTGTATGGAATTTCATCTCTATACATACCAAACTTCAAATTTGTGATCATGCTTCTTAGGCAATACTTTCAAAGCACAATCACTACATGTTAACATGACTTTCACTAGTCTTAGTTTGGAGCTACATTTCTGTCCAAGTTTGAAGGTGCTCAAATGCCAAAATCCTTTGGATATTTTTGAGGTATTGCAAAAATCAAATTACTATTGCAATGAAAGATAATGGGAGAACACAAGCTTCACTATTATCCTATTATTGTGACTTCCCTTCTATCAGGACCTTGACATACATGAGAGTGCCTAGTACAATACTTTTTCTTCTTGTGAAATCTACCTTTTTTGCCAAATCTAATGCCTGTTAGACCCATGTTTCACTACTGCCTTGATGCTCCTGAACTTTCATATTTGGGAGAATTGGCCAACACCAAGCTATCTATCAACTAGTCATATCTTCAAATCTATCAAGATCTTGCCCTCAAACTTCGTGGTTCACAAGGAAATCACTATAAGGAAGATGGTAAGCTAAAATTATTGAAAGCCATAGAATAAAGGTTTAAGGCAAGTGCCTCATGCACCCCCAACTACACAAATTAGCCCCAAATAACTGCAAGTGCACAAAGAGATCAAAAGTCTTGATGTAATCTTTTGTATATCCTACTTGTGGACAATGTATTCCCTCTTCTACTATTGCTCAAGTGGTGAGAATGGCTTCAAATAAGTTTAGACTACTATCATGGAATGCTTCATCCTACAACCAAATTTTGATCACTCATGCCCACACTCAAGGATATTGTGTGATAAGGAAAGGGAATTTGATGAGTATGGGTGTATATGCATTGAATCATATCACTTTACATACATCTCACATTAATTAGTAATCTTAGCAAGAGGAATTGAATTGAATTGAGAAAAATGGAGCTGCAAGCTTCAGAAACCCTGATATACTCATCATGTTCATCTCAAGCCCCAATCCTTTCCTCTTTGGAAAGTCAAATCAATTCAACTTTGTACTCGACATTATTAGAACTTGCATGTTTCTTGATGTCTTTCAACTTTGATTCTAGCTTAACGAATGTTGCAATCCTGGTCATTGTTCTTATGCTTCAAAAGATGCACCAATCCAACACTCACTTGTTTGACATCTTCAGATCTACTGTAACGTCTCTATTTCTCAAGCTTTCCTAGAGATTATACCATTTGTTGATCAATCTACTATAATAACTACTTAGCTTCCAATTTGTTTGACAATTTGCTTCCAAGCTTCACAAGCAACCTCGCATAAAAGAAGCAATTGAGAGAACCTTCTCTACATCAACTAATCTTGTTCCTGAGGTTAACATGTAATAGTGGCCTATCTAGCACTCTTTCCAGATTCTAATCACCACAGTTCTTATTATGAACATTGTCCTAGTTGGGAAAGAATCAGGGCTTCATATGGATCACATCATAGCTCCTTTCGTTTATTTTGTTTGAAGCAAAGTATCCTCACTCAAGTAGATTGCAATCTTCTATTTCTTGAGCTTCTTCCGGAGAATCTTTCACAATAGGTTATGCAAAACAAAGTGGACTAATTGGAATAGCACTTGCTAGATGTGCAACTTGCAAATTCCCTCTTCTTCATTTTTATTCAGATCATTGCAGGCCCAAATTAACAAAAGAGGATGATATTAATTACTTCAACTTTGTCAAGTCAAATAATAGCTTTGTATTCATCCTCTTAATTGTGCAACCCTCAACACAAAATTTCATTTTATGCATCATTGACAAATCAAGCTTTGCAAGATTGTGTACCAAAACTTATTGAATCCATTTCACATTTTTCCCTTATTAGCATAGAATTTTCTATATGTATTTTTATGAGAAGCTTAATAACCTTTCTTAGAGCTTCATTAAACTCTCCAAAACAAGTCTATTCACACGGCTTGTGGTAGGGAATGGGTGTATACATTTAGCGCCAAGAGAAGATCTGAATATGAAGCCTTGCTTAATGGGAGATGAATAGCCTTCTTTGTGGTCAAGTGAAGCTTGTTAGGGTTAATATCAAAGCTTAATACCTTCTCAAGCAAAAATCATGCTACATCAAAGTTGTGGAAAGCTATCATTTGAGCCTACAGATAGCGCAAATTTTGTTGATAGGTAGTAGCCCTCCATGCCTATACATCTACTATAAGTTGAGCATTAAGATCCCCCTTTGCAAGCCATTACGAATCTTAATCCTTGCTTCAAGGCCCAAAGGTCATAGCTTCTTCATAAGCTATCCCATAGGGAAGGAAAAACTAGAGTAGCAGGAAAACTTTTCAGGTTAGGACAACATGAATCACCGGTAATAAACCTTGTTAATATGGTGTTTCATTTTATCCGTGAAATGCATAGATTTAAGCTTCCGGGAAAGTAGTACAAACTTTAGTCTTTACTAAAGCCGAACACCTCTATTTTAGTCCAAACATCACCAAAATAAGTTCTAGGAACACCATGACAAACTTGCTAAATTTGGCAAGAGACCTCCATTTTCTTCATGATCTCTTCAAAGAACTCTAGAATAGTAATGATTGGAAATATTGAAGCAAGGCTCCAAAATAGGATCAAAAGCTAGCTCTGATACCAATGTAAGAAATGCAACATCTCACAAATATAAAATACCCATGAAATATATGAAATGTTGGAAGCCATAGGCACTATCACATATATGAAGATAATGTCAAAGAAACCATGAATACATGAAATAAGAGCCATAGCCTTGTTGAGAATTTGATGATGAGTTGTAGAATGGAAGTCACCTCATGCTAAGCTAGGGCAAGAAACTCACCTCTACGTTGTGCTGGGACATGTACACACCCAGGCTAAGGTGGAAGAAACTAGGAAGGTCCTTGGAGAAGTCTTATTCCAAGAATGTCAAAACTATAAGGTGCTTACATTTGGCTAATTAGCCTTATTTATAGGTAAACCCTAGCTCCTCATATCTTAGGCTAAAATAGGCTAAAATTAACTTCATTATAGCACTTGTTTCTTTCAACATGATGTCATTGATGTATACATGCATCTTGGTTATATAATGACCTTTATTACTCTCAGCTCAGCTCATTGTGCATTTGACAGCTCTCTTTTGTTATCCCCCATGAGATCTACTCATCTATGCTTGTTAAATGTATAGTTTATGGACATATTGAGGTTGTGATAGATCTTGATATTGGTTGCATCCTTATTCACTACTAGTGGTTGCCTTTACATATCTTAGTTGTTCCCAAATATTCCTAGCAATGGGAGCTTGGATTTCCTTGATCAAATATCCATAATTTGTCCTTGCCATATTGCTACATTTGTTGTAACAGTAGTGCTAAAATTACAATTTGCAGCACTCTTTATGAGAGTAGATATTTAGATTTCGATAGTCGATCACTTGTAGCTACTAGATAACTCTCTATTTTGATTATCCCTCTTGTTTTTCTCTTGTTTTAGCTAAGTTTTGGGGATGTTCTATAACAATTTATAGTAGCCCATTCTCTTGGATTTCACACTAGTATGGTGTTATTATGGTTGGTTGTTCAAAGAATAGTGTTATTTTCAACATGGAAAAACTTGATGGCAATAATTTTATCTATAATTGGAAGACGCAAATATAGCAAGTACTAGTTCAAAAGAAGTAGGTTAGAGTATTGAAAATGAGGAGTGCAAAGCCTAAAGGCATTGACCAAGATACTTGGAATGAATTGGATGAGCTCTCTAAATTGACTATCATTATATAAACGTGTTTATTTCAATGTTGTGGCACTGTTGGAAAGCATGGATCTAGAGTATGGCTATGGAGGATGGAAGAAAAAGAAAAGACTCATGAAGACATAGATATGACAACTTATTGTTACACAAGTGATTTAGGTTCCAAGATTGAAACTTGGAGTCATAAACACAATCTTGTGTAAGTGGAAAATGACACTTGACTGAAAGGACAAAAGTACTATGACATTGCATTCAAATGATAGGCAAGTACAATACTTTATAGTCTTCTGGGTAGGTAGCACTTTCCATCATTGTGCTTATGGAATTCAACAAACCTGCATATCCTTAATGCAATTGCTCCATTTGAAGAGGCAAGTACTATTGACATTGCCTAAATTCTCAAATCCCTCTTCAATCACAATTAGAAAGACACAAAGTGCTAGAGGCTTTAGTGAGCAACCACCTATAAAGTGTGTGCACACCACAAACATGGTAATCATCCAAAGGCTATCGCAAACAAAGCTAAGTGCGGGTACCAAAAACATGGCAAACATCTAGAGGCCGCAACAGGGGCTTCAAAAAGTGTACAGAGGTTGTAGTACTGGGTTACATGAGGAGTTTACAAGCTTATGAATGGAACATTAGGGCAAGGTTATACAAGGCTTCAAAAAAGTCTATTAGAGTAGTGTGAGTAGAAGGGCTAGAGGCTTGTCCTTGTATTCCTGATGGTCTTCTTCTTCTTCTTCTTCTTCACCTTCATGATCTTCTTCTTGGTTGAAAGTTGCAAGGTAGGCCTTTTGAGACCTCTTTTTGGCATGACAAAACTTTTTCATATATCTGGTCCTTTTGCAAAAGTCATAAACTAGTTGGTCCTTTTTTTCTTTGTACTTGTTACTGACATACAACACTTGTTCATCCTTAGAAGTACTTGGCTCCTCTTTTATTTTGATATTATTTTCTTCTACTAGCATAGAGAGGCCTGAATGTCAACAAGTTTAGGATTTGGCATGTTGATTAAAGTAGTGGAGACATTATCATAGTTTGGAGGTATGTTTTTTAACAAAACACCAATGCATACATCTTCATCCATTATTTTAATGTTGATCCCTACAAGTTGGCTTAAGAGAATTTCCATGTAATCTAGATGTGTTAGGTTTCATGTCCATTCTGAAAATTTCAATTAGTAAACCATACTTTGAAGACTTTGACAGTACACTAAATAGAGTATCCAATATTTTCCAAGTGTCATGGGACTTGTCATAAGTATCCACATGGTGGATAACTAAATGTACTGAGGAGCCAATATGAAACACAAAACCAAACAAGGATTCAAAACTTAGAGAATCAACTAGCAATGGAGAAGTTTGCTAAAGGAGAGACGGGTAAGGCATTCATCACTTGAATTAAGAATTTGTGTGATTAGATGGCTGGTGCTGGGATACAAAAGACTAGTGAGGAGCTAGCTTCTCGGATGTGTCTTCGAATTTGTCCACAAAAGTTTGATGGACTAGTAACTATACTTAATACTCAGGTGAGACCTCAAACTTTGACTTTTGAGGAGTTTTGTGTATTATTGATGGAGAAGGAGTTGAGGCTAAAAGCCCGAGAAGGAAGCAACAATGGAGATTCTACATTCTCTACCAATGCAAAAGGCAAAGGTGGTTTCTCCACCAAAAATCATGGTAACAAAAAGAAGGGCGGTAAGAAGAAGTTTCAAGGAGAGTGCTTCTACTGCAAGAAGAAAGGACATGCAATCACAGATTGTCATGTC
Source organism: Lygodium microphyllum (assembly GCF_053477565.2). Classification (NCBI taxonomy): domain Eukaryota; kingdom Viridiplantae; phylum Streptophyta; class Polypodiopsida; order Schizaeales; family Lygodiaceae; genus Lygodium; species Lygodium microphyllum. The sequence goes on along the minus strand of NC_141143.1, from coordinate 149,558,416 downwards.
AAGAAGGTAGATGAAAAGAATGCTACCCTTGAAAGTAAAGGGAAAGAGACATCCAATATGGTTGAAGCAGAGTTGGAGTTATTCATGGCCACCATTGAGGAAGTGTGCTCCTCGATGCAAGAAGAATCGACCACTGACTCATGGGTGTTGGATAGTGGGACCTCCCACCGACAAGAAAGGTCTATACAACTCTATACAGTCTCTATAAGAATCCATCACTATGATGGTTGGAAATGATGCAAAATGCCCTGCTACAAGAACATGTACTATTTCTTTTGTTACTGCAAATGGTGAAGTCAAAAAGCTTTCAAATGTATTGTATAGTCCCGAATTTAGGAGAAATCTGTTATCAGTTGCTGCCATAACCGATCTTGTCATGAAGTGAGGTTCAAGAAGACAAATGCAAAAATTCTCAACATTGCTGGCAAAGTTGTTGGCAAAGGAGAAAGAAAGAATAACCTGTATGAGCTAAGTGCTCTTACAACCACCGCTAGAGTGGGAACAAGTAAGCTTTGGCATGAAAGGTTAGTACACATTAGATTTGCAGTGTTGAAGGAGATGCACAAGCAAGGTATGGTTGCTCACCTACCTATAGTGACTGAATTGAAGGAACCATGTTAAGCTTGTATGATGGGCAAGCAATAAAGAAAGACATTTCCATAGGAAAGCAAGAATAGAGCACAGGCTCCTCTAGAGTTGGTGCATGTTGACTTGTGTGGTAATAAGATGCCTACACACGCCTTGAGGGATCTTCTTATTTTATATTGATTGCTGACAACTACAGTAGGAAGATGTGGGTGTACTTCCTTCGTGATAAGGCTCAAGCTTTTGGTAAGTTTAAAGAATGGCTAAAACTTGTTGAGAATGAAACATGGAAAAGTGTGAAAAAATTTAGAACAAATGGTGGTGGTGAGTTCAACTCAAAGGAGTTTGAGGACTTTTGCAAGCAAATTGATCAAGCATCAATTGACGATGCCTCACACACCTCAATAGAATGGTGTTGTGGAATGAAGGAATCACACAATTGTGGAGATGGCAAGATGCATGCTAAAGGGCAAGGGATTGGCTTTGGATTGAAGTTGTTAATACTGTAGTCTACATTCTAAATCAGAGCTACACAAAGGCTCTCAAGGGAAAAACACCTCATGAGGCTTACACTAGTAAGAAACCATATGTCTCACATTTCAAAAATTTTTATTGTGAATGTTATGCACATGTTCCAAATGAGAAGAGAAACAAGTTAAAACCAAAAAGTAGAAAATGTATCTTCTTGAGTTATAGTGATGAGCAGAAGGCTTACAAAGTATATGACTAAGAGGCAAAGAAGATCATCGCGAGCCGTGATGTGATGTTCAAGGAGCAGCTGCATACAGTGTAGAAGAAGAAGGCAAGTTCTTTCACTTTATCATTAAGTGAAGAAGTAGTCTACTATGAACCTGTCCTGAGAGCTGTCCCTATCCTTAAGGAGGAGGAAGCATCAACTTCAGATGATGAGGAAAAATTTCACCAACCTGACATCACCCCACCAGAAAAGTCATTGCTAGTTGGGTGAAGCAGCTCTATGACCACAATAATCCTATGCCTATATCTAGTGAGGAGAAGGAATTTGATGGACCAAGGAGGTCTTAGAGAATAGAGGAGCAAAGGAGAGCTTTTGCTCACATAGTCAATATGGCTAGCATGGAAGGCAGCTATGCAGGTCGAGTATGATAGCATAATGAAGAATGACACTTGGGAGCTAGTGGATCACCTAGCAAAGTGGAAGGTTATTGGTACCAAGTGGATCTGGAGGTAAAGTACAAGGCTGATAGTATCTTAGAAAAGTATAAAGTCAAACTAGTTGCACAGGGATTTTCACAGGTTAAAGGGTTTGATTTTCAAGAGTCATTTGCTCCAACTACCAAAATGAACACTATTCACACAATCCTAGCAATGGCCGCCCACAAGTAGTGGCCACTTTACCAAATGGTTGTTAAGTCAACATTCTTAAATGGTGTCCTCAAGGAGGAGGTTTATGTGGCTTAGCCACCAGGGTTTGAGGCCCCCCATTCTAAGAACAAAGTATGTAAGCTGAAGAAGACATTGTATGGGCTATAGCAAGCCCCCAAAGCACGGTATCAACAGATAGATCAATTCTTTTTAAGCTTAAACTTCAAAATATGTGCCTCAAATGCTAAGTTGTATGTTTATAGAGATGGTGAAAGTTTGTAGTGATTGTCCTATATATGGACAACCTTCTTATTACAAGTGACTGTGAAGATATGATCAACCAAACTCAAAAGGCTTGAAATGACAGACTTGGGCTTGTTGCACTATTGCTTGGGGATTGAAGTCTGGCAAGAGCCAAGAAAGATCTTCATCTCTTAGAAGAAGTATGCATGGGAGATCCTGAAGGCATTTGGCATGACTGAGTGCAAGGAGATAGCTACATCTATGTAAGTGAATGCAAAGTTATCCATAGAGGATACATCAGCACTAGTAGACATTGGGATGTATAGGAGAGAGTCTGATCTACTTGTGTAACACTAGACCAAATATCAGTTTTTTTGTTGGTGTTTTGAGCAGGTTCTCAAACAAACCTCATGAGAGTTATTGGAAGCTAGGATGTGGGTGCTCAGATACTTGAAGGAAACTCTTGACTATGGTATCATATACAGTTTTGGAACTTCTCTTGTGGGAAACTATGACTCTGATTGGGTAGGAGACAGGTGATTCCAGGAAGTCAATTTTTTTGTTATTGTTTCTCTTTGGGTTTAGAAAATTTCTCTTGGATTAGTAAGAAGCAGTCAATAGTGGAATTTTCTTCTACCAAAGCAAAGTACAAGATAGCTTATTTGCTACATGTAAAGCATTATGGTTGAGAAGGATCCTATGGCATATGGGAGTGTAGGATGAAGAACCAACTGTGTTGAGATGTGACAATCAGAGTTGCATCGCCATTGCCAAAAATCCAGTGTTTCATATGTGCACCAAACATATAGAGATCCAATATCACTATGTGTCTGATTTGATCGAGGATGGGATAGTGGAACTAGTCTACTGTCCAAGAAATGAGAATGGAGTGGATATCTTTATCAAAGCACTTACGAAGGATCTGCTTCAAGTTTATCTTCAGAGACTCAGCATTGGGCCGAGGAGATAGTTCGGGTAGACATTGAGGGGGGGTGTTAGATAAGCTCAATGCCCCACCCTCATAAGGTGCCACCAATGATCCATGGTGCTCTAAGTTGCAAGACTTCCATTATGAGAAGAAGCCATATGTGAGCTCAGATATTGGTTGAGTCTTGACTTGTATGTTAGATGAGGTCTATGTGATTGGATGGCAAAAAGGTGACTATTGTAGATCTAATCTTTGGGTTAGATAGAGTAGTTAAGTTGTTAGCAACTTGAGGTACATTGCATCGAGTTGCTGAGTAAGGGAGTTATCAAGGATTCTACCCAATAGTAAATGGAATATTCCCTAGCCAACTAGTGGAGGTACACATGCAAGATCAACAGACACGTGCATGTGGAAGGTCAATAGACACATGTGCACATGGAAGATTATCCATCATGACCCCCTTCAGAGGCTATAAAAGGTAGACCCCTTTATAATTTTCATTATCCATCCATCTTTCACCTAGTCAGAGTTGTTCTAGCTAGCCTTAAGCTCTTCACCTATTTTCTATCTAGATCGCCATCTAAGCTTCATAGTGGAAGTACACGACTAGATAGAGCCATCTTTGTATTAGTTGTTTAGAGCTAAAGATTTTTTAAAAAAAATATCCTCTTATATGTTGTGTAGTCTCTATCTCTTCCTCGGATTCTATTCATTGTGCTGTGTAATTTTTATAGTCTGGTGCCCAAATGTTTGCTGAAAACTGAGTAGAAACTCAAATCAAAGTGATAAGAACTCCAATAGGCTTGGAGGAGTGATAAAATTATGGGATTTTTTAGATTGAAGTTGAAGGAGCTATGGTGGATTAGGGTTAGCAAGACATGTGATTGGGTTTTTTGACGTAGCATCTCATAGAGTAGATCATCTAGCAAAATATTTTAGGTGAAGGAAGCTTATAAGACAAGCTTCAATTTCCCTAAGGCCATAGGGTCAATTGTGGGGACTGAAGATGTGGCACAGATTGTACAACCACCGCAAATGCACTTCAAGAAAACAACAATAAATTCATGCATTCTTAGGCTAGATGATCATTAATGTTGGATTGTGAGGTGCCATAAAGAGGCGCCCGAAATGGGGAAGAGGTCCATAGAAGGAAGCTTGATGAGATATTGACTGTATGAAGAGATTTGAGAGCTCCAAGTAGGGTAGGTCCTACTAGCTATGGTAGACATGAAAGGAAGAATGAAGATGGAGGTGGGAAATGAGCTCATTAACTAGACTTGAGTTGAGCAAAGGTGGAGAGAGGCTCGAAGAGACATTTACTAATTTGAGCCATGCTCACCATGGCTCTAATACCATGTTGGAAAGCATGGATCTAGAGCATGGCTATGGAGGATGGAAGATAAAGACAAGACTCATGAAGATATAGATATGACAAGTGACTGTTACACAAGTGAAATAGGTTTCGAGATTGAAGCTTGGACTCATAAACAAAATCTTGTGTAAGTGGACAATGACACTTGATTGAAAGGACAAAAATACTATGACATTACATTCAAATGATAGGCAAGTACAATGTTTTATAGTATTTTGGGTAGGTAGCACTTTCCACCATTGTGCTTATGAGATTCAACAAACCTGCATATCCTTGGCCCAACTGCTCCATACAAAGAGGCTACAATGGGTGTGATTGCCTAAATTCTAAACAAGCACCTGAGGATAATGCTTGGTAATTATGGGAAACAATATGCAATCTTTATGAGAAGCAAAGTCCTAATTTACAAATGTATTAGTTAAAACAACTAATGAACCTTTGCATGAAGAAAGGAGCATGTGTATCCATGCATTTGAATGAGTTTTGCTCAATTTTAAACCAGTTGACTTTGCAAAGCATTGAATTTAAGGATGATCTCCCTCCCTTGTTCTTGCTTGTGACTCTTCTTGAGTCATGGGACACTTTTTGTATTGCCATATGTGCTAGTATGCCTAAGGATGGTTTAAAAATCCAAGATATTGAGGGTGCCTTATTCATAGAGATAAATAGAAAGAATATAGATGCAGCATGTACTTCTCATGCATTGATTGTTAGGGGCAAACATGATGGTAAGAGTGGTAATGACAGCCATGGTAGAGACTTATAAAGATCAAAGCTCATAGGCACTCTCGCAGTAAGTATTGTGGTCATAAGGCATCTCTTACATGTCATTACTATGGAAATAATGATTGTATTTGACCACAATGCTATAAATACATGATGATTGATGCAAAGAGAAAGGAAAGGACAAAGTGCAAGAAAGCTCAATGATTGCACCATTGTCCCTAGTAAGTCCTATGTAAAGATTGAAGAGATAAATGTGGTGCAATTTGAGCCAAATGATGAGTACATCTTAGCCACTTTCTCTCTTGATGCTTCTCAGTTTTGCTAAATGCTTCATCTACATATTCTCAATGTTGGCTGCTTCATTTTGAGGCCTTTTTTCATGTTACTCCAAATAGGGATTGGTTTTAGTCCTATCACAGCATGACATGTTTGATTAGACAACACAGAAATGGCTTCGCTTTCGGTATGCATGGGGGATATACAATTGAAGTTTCTTCAATGAAGCTCTTTTACTTTATATAATGTACATCATGTACAAACTTTGCCTTCTATCTACTAGATAATTGGACAATGTAGGCAATTATGTATCTTTTGGTGATTCTACATAGAAAATTACTCATGGGAATCTTGTTTTTCCTTGAGGTGACATGTTTTGGTTGTGGTGGCTAACATACCACATGTATCTTTATGTCATTGTAACCTTGGGCATACGTCCTTAAAGAAAATGAAAATGCTTACTCATTTGCAATATTCTCTACATCTTGGTTTATAAATGTTTTGATTCTTGTGACTATAGTCTTTATGCTAGATAGACATAGAGTTCTCATACAAAGTCTAGAATTATGCAAATGGATGAGCCTTTGGATCTTGTACATTTTGATATATGTGGTCCCATGCCATGTCAATCATTGGGTGGTGTGAAGTATTTTGTTACATTCATTGAGGATTATTCACATAACATATAGGTATATCTATTGAGTATAAATTTAATATTTTATCTACCTTTCAATATTGGCTTGCTCTTGTTGAGAACCAGTCTAGGTATAGGCTAAAATGCATAAGGACTTATAACAAGGGTTGAATATGTTTCTAAAGAATTTGAGAAATTTTGAGATGAGAGAGATATTAAGCATCAGTTGGCTACCCCTTACACCCCATCCCAGAATGATATTGTCGAGTGCATGAATGGGACCATTTAGGAAAGAGTTCAAAGTATGCTTAGTTAGGTAGACTTACCATATTTTAGGCTAAGGGTGTTACTACCATACATATGATAAACAAATCCCCGTGCACTACTATTGGTTGCTAGATTGCAGAGGAGGCATAGTCTAGAACATCTCCCTCATGTGTATCTTAGAGTTTTTGGATGTGAGGTTTTCTGCTATGTACCCAAGGAGAAATGCAATAACCTAGATCATGAGTGAGTGAAATATATCTTTTTTGGTTATGAGGATGCAAGTGAAATGGGTTATTGCCTAGAGGATTTGCAGGCTGGGAAGGTCGTCCATAGCCATGATGTTGCTTTCCATGAGGAGAAGATACATAAGCAACCTAAGTAGGTAGCTAAGGTATGTGCACAATGATATTTCAAGAGGAATCTCCTACTCCTATAAAATGAGCAAGATAGCATGTAGTAGCTGAGGCTCTAGTGGCCCATGATCATAATGTTACATTAGGGGAGTTTTGGACCCAAGTTTGGGCCTTGTAAGAAATTTTACCTTAGCATAGAGAGAGGTATTTCAAAAATCTAATAAAATGGCTAAAAAGTCAAAATTTTATAGTTTTTTTCTTTTTTTTCAAAATACACAAATTAACTCATGGCCTTTAAGTCTTAATTAAGAGCTTAAAGGTCAGTTCTTGAAATTGAGTGTCCAATGCTTAAAACTTGACTCTACTTATATCTAAATCGATTGGAATTAATGACATAGTCTCTTTTTATCGAAAGATGAGCCAAAAGACTACATAAAGCCTTAAGTTATACCTGCCACAGTACGTTTGGAAGATTTCCATGTATTCTCCCTTATTTTTTTGAAAGAAACTTCGCAAATAAGAATGGATGAGGCTGAATCAATAGCACAAAAGGAGATGGCTAGGGTGGAATCAATAGGGATGGTTGGAGAAGAATCAACACCAAAAATGGAGATAGTTGGGGTGGAATCAACATCACAAAGGGAATGGTGATGTCCGAATCATCATCAAAGAGATACATGAGAGAGGCATATCACCTCCATGTTGAGCTTGATCGCAAGTATGAGCCATCAAGTAAGATAAACAAACCCCATCTCATGTCTTCTACATCCAAAAAACTTTCTAGGTTGCAAGGAAAGAGATTCGAATATAGATCTATGGACTGATGGGAAATTATATCCAAAATATCTTTTGCATAACTCCGTGCCTCCATTCAAGGATATTACATCCTTAGTAAGCTTTGTTGGAAATGATTATAATGGCCTTTTAGGATACACTCAACATTTGGATGCCATTACCAATGTACACAAGTTAGAAAGAGATTTGTTAGAGAAGGAGAATGCCTCTTTGAGGCAAACATTAGAGCAATGTAAGCACAAATTATTTCAATCCAAGGAGACTCTTTTAGAGCTAGAGTAACAAAGAAATCAATCGAGGCTTAAAGAAACAATGTTTGGGGTTTGCAAACAATGTAGGAAACTTCAAAATATTCAAGACATAAAGCTACAAAGCGGTGGTATTAAGAAAAGAATACATGCAATGAAGTAAGTAAGGTCTTTGTTACTTTTTTCACCATCTCATAAAGTAATTGTAAAATAATTTATGATAATTGAACATTTTTCATTGTGAATATAAGGATATCCTACAACCCAATAAAGAAAGGACTTCAAGCATGAAGGCATCAATTGAATACTTTAAAATATTTCTAAATAAGGAAACTATCAAAGAAAAATGATCCAAAGTATCAAAACCTTACAAAATAGGAGATTGAGATTTTTCTAAGAGGGAGTCAATTTAGCTCAAGTGATATGCAAGCTTTGTTGGATGAGGCAAGTATATCTAGTAGGGGATACACAACTATTTACAAATCTATTTTCAAAAGATGAGGAAATCTAAGCTGCAAGGATCGATATTCCAAACCCAACATCGCTCAAAAGAATGCTAAAACAAGTGAATAATCAAGTTCTACAACTCTCGGGAGCTCCATTTCATATCGAAGATATGTATCATTTGGCACGATGGGAGGAGATGATTTACAAAAATACAACAATATATTTTACAACGTGGAGTCCCTACAGCCAAAATCTGTTCAATTATTTGAGATAACTTGTGAATGTGATGATCTCCTAAAATTTGTACTCAAGCTTGATGAGTGCCAAATTGTGAAGGATAAAAAGATAGAATGGGTTGTCATCACCTGATGAATAGGGCACTCAATCCAATAATTTCAAAGCACAATCCAAAATGGTTTAGTGTCTAGTCTGAGAACAATATGTTCTCTCTAGGGTTCTTTGAGGTGAGCAATATAGTTTAAATTGGAAGTTTACTTATGCTAATATTGTTGTTGTGTCACATGCTTATAATATGTGTATATTCCAAGTTATATCCGAGAATTTTGAAACCTTGCATTGGATTTTCCACAAGACAAATATATCCCAAATCATTAGTGAGCAAAGAAATATGAGAATCTTGGATGTGGGAGAATATGGAAGATTCAAAGTAGAGTGGCATCTAGCAAGTGATTTGAAGATCCTAAAGTGCATGTACAATGTCTTAAAAGGGGCCAATTTGAAGAGCCCATGCATATATCACATGCATGCTATAAAGAAACTTAACAAAATGAATTGGAAAAAGGAACCCAATAGGCACCTTAAAAATCAAAGTTTGAGAGAAATTTTAGATATTCCCTTGTCTTGAGCCCATATCTACACAATGCACGGTCTGTGTAGGATCATTGAGAAATTCCTTTTCTTATGAATATGTTTTGCTTGGAGAATGCAACCTAGATCTATGCAGATCAAGGCAATTGCAGCACTTGAGAAGGCATCATTAGACATTGGCTTGCATGGTGAAAATGTGAAGATTGAAAGGGACAAGATAAGATCAAAGGATGGTTGAGACATGCCAAAGAAAATCTCCATTGGGAATGTGAAAGCAGCGAGATTTTTATCTCCACCACCTTTTGATAATCCTAGTCAAGTAAAACATTCCACTCAAAGAATTCAATTCAACAAGTGGAAGTGTATCCACAATGTAATTGTGAATCATACCGATAGTGGTGAAGCATGATCACACAAGGCCAACATTTGGAAGTCTTTAGATACAATATTTAAGTTTTGTGATATGTACGCATGGAACTCAAATGACTACCACGACTTTGAAATATCATTGGACGAATTTAAAAATTCAATGGTTAGTGCATGGACAGATCTACACATTACCCACTACACGGTATGTTATCTTTATACTATTTGATAAAGTATAATAGCTTAATCATAGATGCATGAAGCACTAATCTTAGATCCTTTCTTAGGATTTGATAGCACATTATATATAAGAACACCCCTAGGTTTTCCAAGGAATATAGCATTTTATCGGTGTAGTCAACTCAAGGTATGGAGAAAATCCATTGTCAAGCATGTAGTACCGGCTATTTCAGCCATACAAGGCATGGTGGAGAAGTAGAGAAAGCCAACTTTAGAAGAATTACACTAATGGACATATAGAAAGCTTGTCCATAGAGCTAATAGAAAAGAAGCACTAAGAACATCTAAAATCAACAAAGCAATGGAACATTTGGAGAGACAAAGAAGAAAAAAATCGTAGGAGAATTCTGATGCATCAATCAAACATACTATATGTGGCAACAAACTAGAAAAGGCAAGGAAAAACTTGGATACCCATAATCAAGAGTTCCTCATAAATACTTAAGGTGCTTGTAGAAAATTTGATAGAGAGAAGCACTTATCAATTATCTATTTTTGGAATAAACACTTTATATAACAAATATACAACTCCCTTTTTTTGAAACAACACTATTATTGAGTATACAATAATGAAGCTCACTCCTCTACTCTTGGCCTCTTTGAAGATATCCCAGCTTCTTCTTGTAATTACATATTGGGATCCTTGATCCCACTCATTAGCCCGAATGATGCATACAATAAGTGGTATTTGGCACCTAATTTTTGGAAACTAGGGTCTTGACAAAAAATTCTTATAGCTCCATATTTAAATGGATAATTGGCCGATTTGTAAGGACTTAGGAGTCAATTCCTTGTTTGATTTGCCCAAGTGAGAAACATTCAATTTTTTTTGTGTTGCCTTGAACTCTTCCTTTGAAGGAATTGATTACTCATATCGGAGTGCATCCTTGTATATCATAGTCAAAGTCTCTTTTGCAGAGAGGTATTCTATTTCCTTGACATTTGAATCCACAAGTAGATACTTATCCCAATTCGGTACAATAAGATTAGTATATTTTTCTAGATTCATTGCAACAATGGCTAGGCAATAGTCCTCCCTGATGTTAAAAAAGGCTTGGATATCGAACAAGAGAATATACTATCTTTCACCAATAGGAAAGGAAGGGAGCAGAGTTGTGGCAACTTCACCAACATCCTCCTCAACCTCTTACTCAACAATAGAATCCACTAGCTCTATATTCTGCCTTCTCAAAGCTTCAACATCGAGCTGAGCACTTTGCTCCCTCTCACTAGCCATATCTACTAGTTGTGAAACCTCTTGCACTCTCTCTGTCTCCACTTCACAAGGTTGTTGTGTATTTTCTAGGTCTTGGAGAGGCTCTTTCCCTTTATCCCCTAGCAAACATGTAGAAAGCATACAAACTCATGAAAGTACTTGACAAGATGGCACTTCTAATTATGTGCAAGGCATTGTAGATTTTCCTTCTTCATGCCCTTAGAAATCCTTATCATTGCCCTATAGAACATTTTCCTTTGAGACTTATGAGAAAAGGCATCATTCATGTGAACATACTACATGCCCTCGATAGGAACCTCTCTAGTAGATGCCCGCTCCAAAAAAGTGGCCTCATGTTCCTCAAAGTAAACTCATAAGGCCTTGATCCATTCCTCCATAGAGGTAGCGATAGAAACACCTAGGATACTTGTGGTAATAGATGCTCTTGTCCCACTTGACCAAGGAAATCTACAAGCATCTCCTCATGACTATGTTCATTCCTCCTATTCTCTTGTGCTAGAGCATTAGGAGTGCCTTTAATACTAGCAAGCTCTTGTGCTAGAGCATAAGGACTGGCTTCACTCCTTGCAGGCTCAGGAGTCCCCTCCATATGCTACATCTATGTAGCATCCATATTTTCTACAACCACAACTATATGAGAAACACTAATTGGCAAAGGGGGACTCAGACAACGTGAGGGGGAGGGGGGTTTCATATCCTTGAGGCCCCCCTCACATCATGGGCGTCCTTAGCAATTTGGGGTGGGGTGGACTCACACAATGTAAGGGGGATAGGGTCCAAAATCTTGAGCCCCACATGTGTAGGTCCTTGTTGGTTGTTTGGAGTGGCACAATGCAGGGGGTTTTCAAAATCTTGAGGCCTCCCTCTCTTGGTGGTTTGTGGTGGGGAAATGGAAAAACACCACAATGCGGGGGGGGGGGGGGGGGGGGGGGGGGGGGAATCTCGAGTCCCCCCCTCACATTATGATGGTCACTAGTAGTTGTTTTGAGACAAAGGGACCACACAACGCAAGGGGGGTTCAAAATCTCGAGGCCCTCCTCTTGCATTGTGTTGGTCCTTATTTTGGGATAAGGGGACCACACAATGTTGGGGGGGTGGTGTTCAACATCTCGAGGCCCTTCTCTTGCATTGTGTTGGTTGTTGGTGGTTATTTTGATAGGGGGACTGAAGAACATGGGGGGAAGGGGAGCCCTTGAGATTTTGAAACCCCGGTCCTTGCATTATGCAGTTCTAACACCTGGGGGAGGGGGACTGGGGGGTGTAAGCTACTACTATACCAAAACAATAAAAGTTCAAAAGAGAGTGCAACAAGGACTGCACCTTAGGACAAAGAGTGAGAACAGACCTCCAATCAAGTAACACGAGCCACAAGGAGGTCGAGAGAGAGAGAGTGTGTGTGTAGCGATAGAGAGGGAGCGAGTGAGTGAAAAAATAGGGGTGAATCTACTCCTAGCTTAGCTCTTTATAGCCTCGGGTATTACACACATGGTGACCACATGCGCATTCAGTGTGGCACATGTGAGGAGCCTCACTGGTGGACACATGACACCTCACTCATTTCTTCACATGCAAATGTCTGTGGCAGACATGTGGCATGTGCTTTTAATTCTCACATGTGTGGATGCAAGTTCTTGTTGACATGACATTGAGTGATTTCAGCACACGTAAGCATTATATGTAGCACAAAATTTGATAGTCAATTGATTTTTCACTTTGCACATTGTAAGCCTCTCAAAGCTTCATAGCTCTCATCTATGGTGGTGAGTCTCTCCTATTGTGAACTTCACACAATGCAATATGGAAGTAACAAGCTGAAAGAGCACCCTTCCCTCATGTTGTGTCAGCCCAAGTCCTACACAACGTGAGGGGAGAGTGTGGAAAAATCTCAACTTGTTCCCCTTCCTTAATGAGCTAAGGAGGATCATGAACTACCATGAGCCTCCAATTGCAAATATGCCATTTACCAAGATTATTAAACATATATGCAAAACAAGCAACCTGGACTTCCACTAGCATGCCTACATGAAGCTACCGATGACATTTTGGTAACTCATGCCCATAGGGTGACAATGATGCCTTAGGGACTTCACATTCCTCAAGTTACTCAGGTTCAAATATGACAAGTTGTTGGTCCCACAAGGCATTACTGATAGGAAGATGAAGGGAATTTTAGAGATCCCACTTCTCAAAAAGAGAAAGGAGGTGAGGGTGAATGATGTCACACCCTTGCATTCCCACAACATGAGGCTAGATGCCTAGAAGGGCACCTAGGAAGAAAGGGAGCCTTGTGAGATGGAGGCCAGGGAGACAAAGGCTAAGGGAGACCACACAAAAAAGATAGAGGCATGTTAGCATACATGAGGACAATCGTGAGGTGCTTGAGATGTTGGGTCCATTTTTTTATGTTGTGCTACCTCTAAGACGGCCACACCAGTAACAACTCAGTGCCATCTACTTTAGCAAGGAGGGTATTCGAGTCCTCTCAGACCTTCAAAAGGAGGTCAACAATCATATAATGACTGCAGTCTTAAGCTATTGTGAAAATTTGCATGTTTTTCTCATATGCATATGGTCTAAATCTTATTATTTATTTACTTTTGCAACTTAATTCCTGTAAACCTTCCCTCTGATGTTCAAGAAAAGGTTTTTGTCATAGATTATCTACTATCAATAGTTTTGGCGAAGAGAAAATATTGTATTGGACATGTGCTCGTGCTACCAAGATTGCAATTTGGATCTCATACATCTCATTATGGCATACCATGAAAGGTAAGGCCTTTTTGGTATGTGTCTTTTAAGTTATCTCAAATATTTTTTTTATTGCCAAACTTTATTGTCCTCCTTACCTTGTAGATCTCGTTGGAGCTTGATTTGTTTATGATATTCCCACACAAAGATGCTTCTAGCTAACTCAGCTGAAGGATACCATGACAATGTGAAGTAGTAAGTTCCATGAGAGAGATAGAGGAAGAGGGAGAGAAAGAAAAGCACTAGCTATGTTTTCCTTTACCAAAACAATTCTTTGAAAAAGCTAGTAAAGGGCTTCAAGGCAGTGGTTCAAGACCATGAAAGGTTAGACAACACAAGAATTATTATTTGCAAAGTGTCAGAGCAAGGTGACGGCCATAACTGCAAATGGAGAGTTTGCTACAATGCAAAATTTCTCCTAGAACATCTACTTAGGCAACAAATGGGCAATGTTAGTTTACCTTTTGTTAATTTAACCCCGCATAGCCTTAACAATTTTATACTTAGTCTCATTTCTACAATTTCATGCAGGATAAGCACTTAGCAACTTATATAGATGATGACCTTCTTTTATTTAGAGCAGAGATTGTTGAAAATCTAATCAACTCGCTTCTCATTGGAATCTCTCAATACGATCAGCGTATCCCTCTAACTCCATGCCTAGAACCTTGAGTCGAAATGCCATATCCCCATCCCAATGCCATTGACTTAAATGATGTACACTCAACTGATGACACCAACTATTTGGACAATTCTGATATAGAGAGGATACAAAGATTGCAAATATGCCAAAATTATAGTATTCAAATAGAAAAATTTCCTCTTGTATATAATCCAAAGATTTTGCAATCAAATTGCCATAATTTGAAATGGAACTCAAATAGTTTTTGTATCACTTTTTGTCCTTCTTATAATTTTGCATCAATATTTCCATTTGTACTATTGGATAGGTCCAAGCAAAAGGAAAACTTGTGTAGTATGAATGTCCTTATATAAAGTATTTATCTCTTTTCTCTAATGCACTTGCACATAAGGTTCATCGTGATTCATGTTATTTGCAAATAGAAAAATGTATCTTAAACAATGTACTAAACTTTTGGATTACATATTCTATTTATCTTGTAATCATTGCACTTAAACAAATAAGTAGCAAGGATATTTAGGTCCTGATACATTAGGTTCATTTGCACTTGACATAAAGAGATGTTTTTCCTTATGTTGAGCATCGTTAAGAGGTCATCCTCCAACCAAACTTCCAACATCATCACAGGATTATCAACATCATCTTGTAAGTCTTAATCAATTGCCACAATCTTTCCATTCACATAATGCCATCTCATGTAATATAAGATAATAATAAAATTTGTGATACAATCATATATTTGCAAACAATAGATTTATGTTCCACTTTGGACATAATCCCACATGCTTCTTTTATATCCTAGCTCTGACCTAGGAAGCCCATATATTTCTCCGATGTGTATATGAACATTGATGTTGTTTTCCAAACTTTCTCATCATTAAAAAAATCCACAAAAATATGTAATGGCATGAAGATTGTGATCTTCACATGTTTGCTAGCTAATTAGGCCGTAGATATCTTTAAATGTCTGCATAAATCTTTAATCTGTAAGATTCACATGTTTCTACTTCTGGGATTAGCCACTTTGCACTATCTAAAGCTGGGAGTGGAAGAGGAGTGAGAGATCCAAATCATGTTACGATTAATGGTGTATTGTAAAATTTGTCACTTAAAAAAAACTATCCTTGGCCAATGACCTATTAGAGGTCACTTTGTGCAATTGCTCGCCAATAGAGCCATGAATGGTATCAACAATTCCAAGTATGCTTTCGATAGTTGCCAATCTTTAAGGTTTGATGGATATATATTTACAATCCTAAATAGACTTTAATAAATTCCTCAAACATATAAACTCAGTTTCAAGCCTATTGCAATTTTTTAAACTTATAGTTTGGTCTATGGCATGGCACATCAATAGGCCAGTTTTGCAAATGTAGTTCTGAGTGCATATATGCATATTGTATAAGCACCTCCTTGAAGTTTGTCCCTGATACTTCGACCTTGAAATCTTTGACTTACCCCTTGTAGGTGTGAATGAATTCATTTCCATGTTGTCTTCTCTTCCTTGTCAACAACATAACCCACCCACCAATATAGATGGTAGTAGGATTCCACCTATTGTTATAGATTGTGATTGCTCTAATAGAAGAGGAGGGATGCCGAGAATGTGAGGCTTCCATTGACATAGAGGATGAAGCAAAAGAAGACATTGAGTGAAAAGAGAGAATAGAATAGAAAATGTTGTGTAAAAATGAAGAGATAATATGCACTTTGATGAACTATTTGAGTTTTTTTGGAAAAAAGAGAGGGATACTACAATAGAGGGAAAACCTTTGGGTGTATTATTCAAGAATTTCAAGAAAATGATCGGGATAGTGCAAGGTTGTGTAAGACTGGCAAGAAATATCTCGATCTACTATCTTTAATTACATTAGTACCTCTTGTTTCTTATGCCTCCACAAATTTATGCTCCAAAAATACCTAAAAATATTTTTATTAATCTATAAAAATGAGATAGAAGACTTCAAAACTGGAAAACCCCTATTTCACTATAACGGTAGCTCTCCTCTTATTGATTGAGAGGCTTTCTCTCTCTAAAACTAAAAGGCCCAAACTTGAGTCCAAATCTCCCCTAATGAATAGGATGTACATGTCATGTAGTGTTAAAAGTTAATGAGTGACAATTAGCAACATTAAAAGCAAGATGGCTAGAAACAATTGATGTAGTGATAGTTATGGCCATTGGCATATCACATGGTCAGAGAGAATGTTGCAACTGGTAGTAAGCTATAAAAGGGAAAGGCTCACCTAAGCAAGGGGTTTGTTCTCTAGATAGTTGGCAATTGATTGGTTTGATGGTTCACAATTGACCTACTCTCTGATTGGTAGCATGGTTGCTACGATAGCAGCAGTAGAGTTGTCTGTGGTGTATGTCTTGAGTCAAGATCATTGGCAGTACTACTACCCTCCCTCTTGTATTTCTATTGTCTTTGAATCTATGAAGTTATGCTACTTCTCTGAGATTGGTCTTTGTGTATTTGGATACTATCATTTCCATATTTGATGAGACTATTATGTTGGATACAAATATCAATACATTTGGGAGTTTTGTCTGAGTATATTTTCTTTATCTCCATTATTTTGGCTATGTATATCTTCCTACCTCAAATGTTGACTATATGCTAGGATGTTAATGTCCACTTGTGTCTATTTTGAGTATGATCGCACTTTGCACCGGGATGGTGATGCTCAAACCTGATTACACATGGTGCCATGATGATCATTCCTTTACATGCTAGGCTAAATGCATACATGTTTGCAAGGTTTGCCCAGTGTAGTTTTGACTCTTGGTAAGGCACGATTGTCTAGGTTTGATTAGTGCCAAAGGAAACCATCTCCTGAAACTCCTTCTATCCTCAGCGACGGTAAGTCCTGAGTGCAATAGTTCTCTTAGCAAGTGCAAAAGTGATGATCATAGTCCACTCCTAGGAATGGTTATGAATCCACAGTGTCACCAATCGCCTCCACTACTCCATTGAAACTAGGGAGTCATTTATTTGCTTATGCTCTACCAGTTGTTATCCCACTTATATCCCCTCTTGGACTTTTAATTTATAATAGAATGGTCTACCAAGCCAAAATCCCATTCGCAAAGTTCTCTAGATCTTTCCATCAGGATTTGAATGTGTTCATCCACCAATTTGATGTTGCTTACATTGTTAACTTCCTTGGCTAGGTCAATGAGCCTCATAAAGTCATCATATTCAAATCTTTAATGTGAAAAAAGTCCACAACATAGCTAGTAGTAGAACATGGGCGGGCCACCTAGAATGATGCAATGACTGCCTTTTGAATTAGATTTCAGCCTAACTGAATAGAAACATAGAAGCTTGAAAGGCTCCACAACCTAAAGCAAGGAGATAAATCAGTCGAGGCTTACACAACCAAGTTCATTGTCCTAAAAGGTAGAATTGACCAGATTGCCCAACCCTAAGATGAAATGTTAAACACCCTTTATGTCCAAGGCTTCAATAAGCCAATCTAGAAAGATTTTGTATGTAATGATTTATTTGGTGATAGTATAGATCATTTTTATAAGAAAGATCTTAGATTAGAACAATTCTTATCAAAAGAAAAATGGAAAAAAAAAAGAAAAAAAATCCACAAAGTTATTCCAAAAGAGCTGAGATGACGACACAGGTGATTCAAACTCTGATTCAGCTTTGGAGGTGGAAATTAATAGTGAGGAAGATGAGTTTGAGGATGAGGAGAAAAAGGCTAGCAAGTTCAAGAAGAAGAAAAAGAGCAAGAAACACTTGGAGGGCACTCAAGAAAATGAGGTCAAGAATCTATGGTGTGTAAAATGCAATAATTCAGTCCATGTATAGGCTAAATGCAGCCTGAATCAGTGGTGGTGTAGCATATATAATATGGCTACTCATAACATGGACTACTACTAGTCCAATGGCAAATATGGCCTCCCTTGGAGGATGGCAAGGTACTAGAGCATCCTAGTCCAAACAATGGAATACCATGAAAACCAATTAGGTTCAAACACTCACGGTAGCTTACAATAATCAAGAGTATCAGCAACCCTTGGTGGTGGTCATGTCATACGTGGTAGGGGAGGAAGAAGCCAAAGGAAAATTTTGGCCATTTTCTAAACACTATTTCTTTTGTATGCAAGAAGGGCACTAGAGATCAAAGTTTCCCAAAGCCCAGGCATATGATGCCTAAAGAAGGCAATGGATAGGTTTCGACATCCATGCATCGAGTCAACATAGTGGAAATCAAGGAGCTAACAGAGCCAAATGTCAACATGGGAACCCAGTTTGAAAAAACTTACAAGCAAGTAACATTGAAACCCACAAGAACTTCATAGGAAGAGTAGGAGAGAGTCCACCATCAAGTGGTTGGATGGATAATAGGTGAATTGGCCGCAATAAAATATTCGCCATTGAGTTTTGATCCAGAAACCCAAAAGATGGTATGGGAAGGAGGCAAAGAATCCTCCACAGCAAAATGATGGTCAAGATAATAAAACCCCAAGAGGAGTTAATGGAAGCCGCACTATGATGAACTATTCGCAGTGTAGCTATTAATGGGATGCACAAAACCGATTCCAGGAGTAAAACCAGGTGTGAAGATAAATCTGCACTCAAGTTTAGGATGGAATCAACAAACCTGTAGAATTGCCATGGTCTTGAAGATTACGAAGTCTAAAATGTAGTAAGAGAATGTTTGGAAAGTACCAATCTCAAAGCAAGATAAAACCAAGCAAGTTGCAAAAGAGGATCCACAACCCAGTGGTGTCACCAAAGTTTTATTTGCAAAGGCACAAACCTCACATATTGTGAGGACTAATCCATAGTTTAAAATTTTCAAAGTCTCTCCCATAATACATTGAACAAGCATTCAAATATTCATGTTGGAATTCAGAAAGATAAGCATCCAGAGGTTTATCTTGGTAAACAAAAGAGTGATAAAATGGAAGTTCATCCCAATAAGGACTAGGAAAAGAATCTAAAAGATCATCCAGGAGAGAAGCATGGTAAGACTTTGGAAGCTAATCCTAGAGGCAATAAGAGCCAGAAGTCTAGTTCTGATCTCGCAAAAGAGGAATGGGATAGGCCAGGAGTTGCGGCTATTTTAGCTTCATTCGAAGAATCAATCAGATGGAAACTATTTAATATCACTATTCCATCATGTACTAGCTTTCAAGGACCACCTATTGAAGATTATCTAGCTGTATTGGCCAATGTTACTAGAGCCCCAAGTAGTAGTTATGATTGCAACCACTCTAAAGGAGACAATCTAGAGGAGGGTTTAGTAGGAGCCAAAACCACCACGCCCATTGTTTGATTTGACAATTCCGATACTCCATGTTCAATGCAAGGACAAAATCGTCCAAAATGTCCCACTTAACAATGGATCTAGTGTCAACCTCATCACTTTGGCAACCTGTAAGAAGGAATTCGAATTGATGGATCAGAAACCAACCCCATTTTTGGTAAAGAATGGCAAAACAATAAAGAATGAGACTACTTGGCATTATTCACTTTGTGCTTTTGGAAATCGCTACCATTCCCTTCTTAATTTCTTTAGTTGTTTTGAATATGAAGCATGTAGGCTAGGATTACCACCTCTTGTTGGGAAGGACTTGGCTCCACTCAACATGACTAACTCATAATTGGGATCAAGACAAACTCACTCTTTGCTGGAATCAATACAAAGTTACTATTTTCTTGCAAAATGTTTTTCCTCCCTCACTACAATGCAAACCGGCCATGGTAGAAACAATCAACATGGTGAAAAGATTTAGTGATAATGAGGAAAATAAGTTTCTAATGGCCAATGCAGGTTTATAGCCACAGTACCTAGTTGATGTTTTGTAGATCAATGAATAGTCAGTATGTGCAACTGTAGAGTCTACTAGATAAACCTCCAAAGAAGGAGGAGGAGGGCAAGACTTCGAAGATTTCAAAATCGAGAACCCGCAATCTAAAATAGGAGATGAAGACATTGAAGACATTGCAAAAGCTAAGATAGTAGAATTGTTGAGACAAGAGAGAGAGTTTGAAGCTCAGATGTAGAAAGTCATGAGAGTAAAAGAGGATGAATTAGCTACAATATTTCTTGGTCTAGAGGAGACCAAAATAAGTGAAAATTAGTGCTCACCTTGAGCTAGGATTCCGAGAGCAACTGGTCAGTTTACTAAAACAATTCAAGGATGTGTTCACTTGGGATTATTCAAAAATGAAAAGATTAGATTTGTAATTCTACTAGCACTGAATTTTCTTGAAGCAGGATGTTGTTCTAGTCTAAATGTCAAGATATCGAATGGATGCAAGCATAGCCAAACAAGTCAAAGAAGAATTGGACTAACTGCTACGAGTTGGCTTCATAGCCCTAGTAGATCAAGCTGATTGGATCTCACTAATTTTCATTGTCCCCAAGAAGAACAAGAAGTTGAGGATTTGTGTTGACTATAGGAAGCTCAATGCTGTCACCATTCCAAATCCATTCCCTATTCCTTACCTAGACAGTATTCTAGATGAAGTGGCTAGTTAGGAGATTATTTTTTTCTAGATAGATTCAATGGCTACAACCAAGTTTGCCTTGCTCCAAAGGATCATTCCAAAATGGCCTTCATTACAACGTGGGGTGTCTATGTATGTACAATGATGTGGTCTAGTCTAAATAATGATTTGGCTTCTTTTCAAAGGGACATGCAAGAGATATTTGACCCCTATCTAACCAATTTCATGAGAGTATTTTTAAATGACTTTAATGTGTCTGAGAAAGTATTGCTCCACCTAATACACCTCTGGTTGCTTAGTTAGATCTAGATATCTATTCGATCTAGAGCCTTGGTTGCTCAATTAGATTTGGATCTCTATCAGATGGATGTTGAAATGGATTTGCTACATGGGGACTTGCATGATGGGATTTATATGCAATAGTCTAAGGCCATTCAAAAAAAGGCCAAGGAACACCTAGTGTGCAAGTTGAGAAAGAGCCTTTATAGTCTTAAACAGGCACCTAGAAAATGGTATCATAAGTTTGATGCATTTATATTATTGCAATCTTACTTTTGTAGTGATGTGGATCTGTGTCTCTACAGAAAAGGCTTGTGATAGCAACCTTATTATCTTGGTAATTTGTGTAGATGATATATTGATTGCAAGGAGAACTCATGATGAGCTAGATGCTTTGAAGACTTAGCTCAAGAAGAGCTTTGAGATGAAGGACATGGGGCAAGCCTCATATATTCTTGGTATGTGCATCATGCATAATCGCTCTAAGGGGATCCTTTACCTGTCATTAGCAAGCGTATATATAGAAAGTGCTTGAGTGACTCAATATGCAGGATGTTAAGCCTATTTGGTGTCCTTTACCTTCCCATGTGAAGGTCAATCAAGCCGATTATCCCCAGTCAAATGAGTAGAAGGATGAGATGGCCAAGATTCCTTATGCATCCACATTGGGCAATTTGATGTATGCCATGATAGCCACTCATCGTGACATATCATTTGTAGTGGGAGTTGTGGCATGCTATATGGCTACACCTAGCCAGCAACATCGGAATGCCAAGATAGGTATCATGAGGTATCTAATAGAGCCACTGCAGATATGTGTATTTGCAATGGTGACTAGGATATTATAATTGTGAATTACACTAACTCCAAATACGTAGAACGTGCAGATAGTAGGAAGTCCACCCCTAGATATGTCTTCACTTTTGTCGGAGATGTTGTTTCTTGGATGTCTAGGGTATAGAAATGCACAACCTTATCTACCATTGAGGTAGAGTATATTACATCTATTGAGGCTTGCAAGGAGGCCCTATTGTTAGGTTGTTTGGTATTAGACCTTGGTATTACTATTACTCCTACACTGCATTCGGATTCTATAAGTGCTATTCAGTTGGTCAAGAATACAATCTTCCATGCAAAGATAAAGTACATTGAGGTATGCTATCACTTCATTAGGGAGGGGGTACATGACAAGTCTATTGAGCTTGTCAAGATATTGATTGAGGAGATTCATGTAGATCTCAAGTGAGCTTATAAAGATCTCAAGTGAGGAGAATCATGCAGATCTTCTTACTAAAAATCTATCAGTAGAATGTTTTTCCTTTCTTAGGAAGATGATGGGCATAGGATTAGATGACATCTTTTCTCATCCTATTGTACTTTCTTTGCATTTTTACATTGTCACTTTTTTCTTGTTCTCTCCTCATTAGCGGAACATTTGCCTTTAAGTCAGAGGTTGTTGGGAGTAAAGGTACCTATGCCTATGCTGCCCTATCTTTACTTCACACATTGTGACCACACACCTATACACTATAAGTGACGGGCACCCATCACTATCACTTTATTATTTATTCTTCCAGTGACCATTAAATAGGGGAAGGCCAGTCACACATTGTGACTATTGGAGTTCCCACATCCTATGTCTCTCACTTGCTCTCTTACTCCATTGACATAGCTCACATCCCTCTTGCTTCCACTTGCTCATGCTTGCACTCGAGCTGCACCTTTCAAGCACCTCCAAAATTTATCCCAAGTCATATATGTGGCTTTGCATTTAGACATAAATTCCTAGTACTCACACTACCCCTAGTTGTAAATGATGGCTTGATGGTTGGCTAGGACCCATACAATTTGCATATCAACTAGAAAGAGGAACGTTTAAGGGCATGTTGCAAGCACCTTTTGTTGCAAGTGTTAAATAGGCCTTTCAAGTGGGATTCAACACAAAGGAGCCAAAGTATCCCATGTATTGAAGTTGATAACACACTTCTAGGATGATGAAATCCATTTCCTCAACAACAAAAAATGTCAATATAATGCATTTTATAGTGCCAATGGAACTATAGAAAATGAAGGTTTTAGCTTGATACTAGATGGGAAGTTGGCAGTGATACCCATCCTTATTAATGTGGAGACTAGGCAATGTTTAGGTGACCTTAAGAAGATATTTTCGTTGCAAATTACTCAAAATTTCAATTTACCAAATCCACATAGGGAACCAAAGTTCTAGTAGATTTAAAAGAGATGTGCTCAGCACTTAGATAATATTTCATGATTGATTTAGAAAAAAAAAATGCATTGATATATGTAGTTGTGCTAGGCATAAGAGGATCTAGTTACATAGTATGAGTACATGACTTCTCTTTGTGATGGCATGACATTACTAGTTGAAGCCCATGTGAATACAAATGTAGTTGAATCCTTTTGTATAAGCTTCATATATGAGCTTTAAAATTTTGGATTAGTTATTCAAAGAAGAAAAGTGGATAAGCCAATTGAGATAATCAATATCCTAATTCAAATTCATAGTCAATAAAATTGACACTACCCTCACATGAATGGCGATAATGCATATATTTGTGAGGTAACCACTAGTCAAAGCATGCTAGACTTTCAAAGAAGAGTTACTACATCCATCTTGTTAAATGTGTGGATGCCATGTCACAAAGTGCTTCATGTCATTTCTCTATGATCCCTTAATCTAAAAAATGAACAAGGGTAGTAGAATGGTGGCAAGCGCAATAATTACTTTTACCTACTTTCTTACCTACTAGTACCAACAAATAATAGCTACTATAACTATAGTTTAGAGTATATTATCAACATAGGACTATTAAGATCTACATGCAATAGTAGCAAGCTCCACTTTGTATTATTTTAGGCACCTCTCATCAATAAAGTGCTCATGTGAGATCCCAACCCATTATTTACTATTGAAAGGCATTTTCAATGTTGTACAATCTCAATGAGAGCCAAACTCACTCTTGTACCAATATTAAATTATTCTCAAATTTATATTACACAGTGGATGAGAAGGTTGAATGTAATCTCTATTTACTTCTACAATAATAGTGGCCACAAGGAGAAAATATATGCTCAAGAGAAGAGAACTAGTCATGAGCCAATGGTAAAGGGGAGGATGCTTAACCAAAAAGGGAAAACCTAGATCCTAATGTATATAATGTGTAAGAGTGAATAGAGAGATGATTCTTGTGTTTTTGAGTCCCTATTCCCCTAACCTTTTGTCTATCATCTTATTGCACATTGCTTGGAGAGAGAGTGTGTGTGAGTTCTAGTGAGGGACTAGTGAAGATAAAGCTCATTTTTATCTATTTCTTTCAATCTCTTCTTCTTCTCTTGCTTCCATAGTGCATGAAGGGTAAGAAGTTGAGTGAGAGCTAGTGTGTAAGGGAGAGTGAGAGAGGAGCCATTAGGAGGAGCTCTTCTCCATCGATGCTCTCCTTCTCAACCTTCTCTTGGCATTAGAGATAAGTGGGGTAAATGTGAAGTTGTAGTGGCGGTGGCTTGAAGTTCAACACATGAATTGGGAGGCCATCAATGAACATCCCATGCTTTTATCCTATAACATGGTGAAAATAAGTAAGTCTATCTAATACAACAATTGAATCTCTTAATTTCTTACTTACATGAGGTGTGGGGAAGCTTACATGGTTCAAAGCTAGAACACGAGCCAATGAAGTGAGAGATAGTTGAGTCATTAGTGTATCAAGCTCTTGAAAGAAACAATAACCTATTCAATTGTCAAATGTCTAAATAGCATGCCATAAAGTGCTCTAATGCCCTGTCTCTAAGGTCCCTAAATATCAACAACAAATGATGCTTAAGTAGAGTGGTAGCAAAAGCAACACTTAACCTTACTTGCTTCTGTATCATACTAATACAAGTTTCTCGTGCCATACAATAGCAACATGTTCAATAATAACAACCTATTCAAGTTCATAGTCCATGACTAGAACTCCCTTATGATGATTGGCCACCCCACAGTTCATTATGATGAAGTGGTGAGTAAGGAGGGTATTCTTGTCGTAGTATATATAGTTAAAGTCACTGCTTGCCATCTTTATAATATTGTTGCAACTCTTCTAGAGATAATAATACAACTCCATGGAATGCGATGAACACTCCAATGCGATTAAACTTTTGTATCTTACATCATTCTAGATGGCCACATAGAACTACTCCAATAACCCCCCTAACCAAGGTAACATTTGTAGTGCACATCATCCTACATGCTTACGTAGAATTTCTCCCATAACCCCAACTGAGATAACAAATACAAGTCCATTAGGGGTCTCGTGAGGAGCCATGTGTGCAAGGATATTCAATGTGCAAGACTTTTGCAAGCATAGAGAGTACCTCCATTTTTTAGGGTATGATATTTAACTTCAACCAGTTTTGACATATAAGTTGACACGGTCAAAGACATCCATTCACATGGCTCATAACTTGACCACATGGGGTCACGCATGTATGATTTACCTAAGTGTGTCTTTGCTCTTATGGACTTGCATACATCTGGGCTCTAAGCATTGTCTAATACCCATCATTGTGCAAACTTTATATATTAAATGAGCAACACCAACAAATCAGTAAAGCAAGAAATTTTCAAGTTGGGCCCCACAGATTATTTCTTTTTTTGAACATTGCGTGACTGACCTTGTAGGGTTTCAGACTTATAATAAGTTCATTAGGGATTGTGCATAATACATTTTTCTTGCTAAGACCAGTTTGAAACTTCATTTTCATGTCCAAGACAATTGAATACAAATTGGAAACAAAGATATTCATTATTACAATGGCAGTGTCAATGCTCGATTCGTCACATGAATCTCAACACATGCTTATCAACATTGTCATTGAACATATCTAAAGAAAGAGAAAGGATGTGATTCAACAATGACATTGAGCATATCCCCTTGGAAAATGAATGTGGAGATGGGTCTCTAGTCTAAAAAAAGTTTGAAACAAAAATATATTGAATTTTGTGGAGGTAAATTGCCTTGGTCTCTTTGAATTTGGCCTACGATGTTGGAGAACTCATGTGAAGTAACCAAGTAAAACTTGAAGAGGCCCATGCTATTTACATTTGTGCAAGGAGATGTATGTGCAGCTGGGTCCAAACAAGAATTCCCAAACTTTTCAAGTTGAGAGTCCATGCCTTTGCTTTATGAAAAGTTATTGATGCTTGAAGCGAGATTTGAGTGTAATTGAAGCGTTTGAAAGAGTTTCAGATTGTTTTTGCCTATGAGAGGCCGATGGATCCAAGGACTAATCGTAGATCTCCACACGCTTGAGCATCTGTATTCTTTGTGTGATGAGGAAAGCTACCACAAGGACTTGAAGGAAGCCAGCTAGGGTGAGGAGGATGATGCCTGTGAGCTGGCCTTTGGAGAATGTCTGCAGGCCAACTCTAGGTCTGTGGCGGGGCAGGGGGTGCTTGCCTTTCATGATCAAAGGGCCGGGTGGGGAGAAGAGCTCCTTATGAGGAGGAGGAGATGGTGGAGGAGGGGAATGAGGAGGGGGAGGGGGCGATGGTGAGGGGGGAGGAGGAGGAGGGGGAGGAGAAGGAGAAGGAGAAGGAGAAGGGGGAGGGGGAGGGGGAGGGGGAGGGGGAACGGGAGGCGGCGGGGGAGGGGAAGGGGGAGGGGGAGGCGGCGAAGGAGGCGGTGGTGGGGATGGTGGCGGTGGCGATGGTGGAGGCGGTGATGTTAACAGTGGTGGTGGTGATGGTGATGGTTGTGATGATGGCGGTGTCTCCAATAAAGCAGTGCCTTGAACCCCCCTTGCTCCCATTGCCACTTGTTGGTGCCATCCACAACACAACAACAATAGCACTCTTACCAGCAGCAAGTCAACCCCACTGCCCCCCTGACCCCCAGCCCCTCCCCTGCGTCTCTGACCGTCCCCATTGCTTCTGATGAAGAAGCTGCCCATTCTAGACAAAGACTGTTGATGAACAGGCCAAGTGCTTGCTTCCATGCTCACCGTGCAAGGTGGTTTAGAAGCCCTCATGTAGCATTCATGGTGCCTTCTTAGTACATCCCTTCATGATGCCTTATTAGCACATCCATAGCACGAAAAGGGCGATTGTTTGTCAAGACGGTTCTTGAAACCTGCTTCACAACTGATCTTGAGAGATCTTAAGTGTCTCTGTCAAGTCAGCTCCTTGATTAAGCACCCCCTCAAGTATTCCTTCTGAGTCTAATTGAAAGAGTCCAGCTATTCCTTCTATTATGATGTTATCTATGGCTGTCCTTGTATCCTGTTTGGAACCGCTTAGTACTGGCCTGCCACCATCCTTCAGAATTTGATACATTCACTGCCTGCGTGATATCCGACACCTGAAAAGGACACTCGTTGCTGCGATTTGAGTGCAAGGATCGCAGCAAGCTCTTCGATTGGAGGTAGGAATGTGTATCTGATTACACAATTGACAGATGGCTGGCTGGCCTCTGCAAGACTACAGACCTCGAATGCAGCAAACTCTGCGAGAGAAGGCCCCGTTATATTCACTGCATGTTCTCATGTTTTGCCTTGTTGATATCTTAAGGAAACAATGCGTTGGTTTCAATTGTTGTGTTTTAAGGAGTTGATGAGAGTTCGGATTGAGAGAGAGAGAGAGAGAGCAGATCTAACCTAATTATCTGTAGCACAGAAAAAGAAGACCCTACTGCAGATGGAGGAGCAGAAAAAGAAGCCGCAGGGGAAGAAAAGGAGGCAAAAAGAGACCATTATCCTTTCTGTTGCACAAAGAAGAGTGACAGCCTAGCAGCACATCCCTTCCCACATGCAAAAAGCCCCTTAAGAGGGCCACCATCGCCATAGTTTATACCAAAATGAGCGCTGGCTACTAGTGGCCTCCTATTATGGGTCCTCTTCCATCAAAGTTGAGGACCAGCTCACCAAATACCTTCTAAACTTGTTCCAATCTACTTAGGCTGGTTACACGCCAAATGATAGACGCCCACTTTGTAAGCTTTAACCAGTCAAAATACTTATTTAAGGGTTGGGTGTTCACAGTCCTTTGCACACTCAACAGGACATGACTTGTTATTTACTTGTTAAACAGGTGAACTCCCCTTCCCACCCACTTTTGGACGCAGAGTCTTCACTGCCCACTTTGTAAAGTGCACTTTTTGCATTGGCAACCAATAAAAAAGTTTCTAAGTTTTTTTTAAAATTAAAACAAAGTGTGTCTATTTGGTGTGTAAATGTATGACACCCATGTCCATGCCCACTTTCCAAAAGTGCATGCCCACACTTTGGGCAGAGGTTAGCCGTCTGTCACTTAGTGTGTAACCAACCTTAATTATTTGAGAACATGCCCTATGGCATGGGGTTGTAGCCCAAGTGGTTTGAGTGTGCTTTACAATCATTATAGGTTTCAAACCAAAACAAAGGGCATGGGGTTGTGGGCAAGTGGTTTTGACTTTGCATCTGTTTTAGAGGTGCCATATGCAGGTTGATCAACATGGGCATATGTAATCTACACTTGCATGCAGCTAGGCAGTTTGAATTATGACCTTGCAATAGATATGCAAATCCATGGATTACCCTACACATCGGGAATACTTCATGGACTTGTCAAAGTTAAATCATGTGGCCATCTATGATTCACTCAATGGACCTATGTAGATCAAATCACTTTCCTTCTCTTTCCGCATGTTTGACATTGCTAGGGGCCCCACCACAACTAGACTTGCACATGGTGAAGTCAAAGATCTATATGTCTTGAGATATGGTCCAATGATAGGCTTCTAACCTTGTTAGCCATGGCACCACCTTGCGTGCCAAAGATAAAATGGTCCAATGATAGGCTTCTAACCTTGTTAGACGAATTGTATTTCAATATTAAAAGATCACACATTCCAAAGGATTCATGATATATATTTGTGCAAGAAGTGCAAATAATGCACCATAATATGAAGAGAAGTCATATAAAGAAAAATGCAGAAACTAAAAAAGTGAAAGTATACCCAAGATATTCAATACCATTTATGATTAGCTATTATACGGACTAGTCTATCTTAGTGCATAACAAGCCTTCTCATATCAACATGTGTGCACATATATACTGAGATAAATCATAACCCAAGGGACTTTGTTATCATTTTAAGTTACCACATTTATATGCTTTATGTCCCTTCTTAGGCATGTTCATGTAAGGATATATATCTGATTGCATTAGTTTATGCTTCATACATATTTTAGCAAAGGAATAAAATATTTTACCATAATTAAACTATTTAAAATCCCACTCCATCTATTGATTACAAATTTAGCATAGAATTGTGGCATTATAGACAAAATCTACATGTGTGTGTGTGTGTGTGTGTGGAGGGATGGAGGGAGGGAGAGAGAGAGATTCCTACTAATACCATCATAATATCACAAAGCATAATGATTTTCCTTACCTATATTTTCATGACTTATGGGCTTTCTTTTCTCATGCTAAGACTACCATACTCATGTGAGTGTAATTCCATGTTGATAGTGAGGGTAGGAAAAGAGGGATGGATGGATAATTGAAAGACCTCCCCCATCACCTTGCCAACAGAACCTATCAGGCACTTTCAGAGAACCAATCATCAGCACATCATATCTCCACTGGAAAACATCATGACTTTCTCAAACCTATTCAACATTATCCAAAACTCTCTCAAACACTTCCAAACCAATCAATTATCATCCAAATCATAAAGTACCTAAAAATCCAACAAAAAACAACCAAAAACATAGTCATATCAACCCTCAACATATCCCCACACTTAATCAGGGAGCATCCATCCTCGTGACCTTAGAAAAAGAGAATAAAAGTTCAAAATATAGTTCAACTTGATCTTCCACAACAACTTTAGGAAACACCATCAAAACACAACCCCAACATATAACTTGCATCTAATAAAGAATTGTGATGAAAGGAAAACACCTTTATCCATTAACACATCTTAGAAATAGAAAAGTATGACAAACTTTTAAAGGATATAAGAGGTTGCTTTTACAATAAGCATCCATCCATCAGATAGAATCACGAACCACCATTAATTAGCTTCTCAAGCAACTTCATATTCATCTTCAACTCCACACAAGAAGGATAAAACACCACATATACATCATAGAACTCACAGAGACACAAGACAATGTAGTCTAAATGGCACATGCTCCCAAAACATGGAGGGCAAAGAGAAATATTTTCATTAAAAAGATTAGTACAACCCAAGAGAGTATCCACAGGCTATGTAGGATGAATATATTTTTTCTTGAACTTCATACTCAGCTTGAGATGTTATAGACTCTTATTCTCATCCACAAAATGTAGAGGCACATTTTAGAGAAACTAAAAACAGCACATCCTTTCCGACAAGATAATAAACCTAGTAGGAAAAGCTTGTGCAAAATAATACAGGACATCCATCTAAGCAACAATCACATCCTCATTAGGATTAATTCTCAAGTTTGGAATACTCTTCTAAGTATTCAAATGAGACTACTAATGCATAAAAGCTAGACACTAACAAAAATGAGATGCCAAGCATACCGAGGTATCCTTAGAATGAGCATGCACTCTTGCAAATTAAAGATAAGAAGTAGAACATTGTGCAGAAGTGTCCCGGGAACCATGAATGATAGGCCACTTAAACACTGGTGTTGTCAAAGAATCATTTAATGTTAAATGATGTCTACAAAGGATATCACTGTCATACCTAGGAGTATCCACCATTGATTATGGAGAAAAGTTAATATAGTCAAATGGAGATGGCAAGGAAACAAGAGGGAAACAATGAAGAGGTGGGTAAGATAGTTCAACACTTGGGGATCACAATGGCTAGATATCCGACTTATGAGAGATGCTCCATCGATGACGAGAATCCATAAGAGCATCCTCCAAAAGAGAATGCCAAGCATAGCCTCTACACCACAATGTCTACTGATGATAATTCTTCAGGCCATCAACCAAAGTCATTTCAGCAAAATGTACACACATGACTACCTACAAAATCACGTCTCGTACATAAAGATTCATGTCCTTCTCATCAGGGATGTGCAAAACTCCTCAAATATACATAAAAGATAATAACTAGGCATTAACTTATCAACAAATCTATCAAACACTACTTTAAGTAAATTTGTAGACTACATATTTTGCCACCCATGGAGGTTCTAAGTCCACAATACTCAAGGAAATGTATAATGCAAAGGGCTGCTGATGATACTTAATCGAGAAGGATGATGGAGATGACACTAATTCAACATAGTGGATAAAATCTTCCTAAACACAATTCATATGCTATTGAAGGTGCTCTACCTTGGCAAATAACCTATCACACAGTTTAGCTTTCTAATGTAATTGATCTTGCTCTTCCTATTAGAAGACAGTAGAGAAGACATCACCAAGGCTAGAGGAGGAATAGAAAGAGTAGCAACTTTGTGGTCAAGTTCTTCAATAAACTTCTTCTACAACTCTACAATTTCTTGGGAATGTTGCAACTAGCCCTCACATTGTAACGTGCCCGCCTATCGGTTGTCTAAGCACATTCTAGCAGTCCATCGAGAAACAAATCTAAGCGTCACTGCCCACACTCCTAGGAAATGTTCTGGGGTTTGTCGCCTAGGGTTTCCCTAGTCCGCCTCGCAACAGAATGCTCACGGCCGAACCCACTAGGATCAACTTGAATTTTGGGTTCTTAGGGCCAAGGTCTCCTAATAGCATTCTAGCGTCGAGTTTTGGATATCCTACTTTACGCAGAGATACCCAATCTGAAGCAGATCCATATTGCACTTGGTTCAAAGAGAATGGGAAACAAGAGAGATGCACTGCTCTACCCATAGGGCATAGTCCCATTCCGATCCCCTAAAACGACATGAATCAGGTTCTAACTTAATAATACCTAAAGTCAAACGATGATAAATACTTGTGAGAAGCCTCCCAGTTCTCTGGGACCACCCTGCTATAGGACGGACCCATCAAGGATCCCACCCACCCACTTCCCTTGATGGCTTTAGTTTTCTAATTAGGCCCTACCATATTTATGTGCGACATTTAAAATCAACTTCATTAATTATGCCTTTTAGAGAACAAGGTTCGTTCACGTAATTTACAGCACAGACACGAATACAAAACAAGTAGTCCTTTTGACAAACAAGTTCCTTAACCTATCTTCAAGTTAATCTTTGTCTCCTACCCATACAGGAGAATTATGTATCCCTTCTGTCCAACAGAAGTACCCAATCCAAATCACATGGTACCAAAATTTCCATCCTTTATCTAGAATAGGATCTTCGAGCACCCTAGACGTTGGGCTCACGACAATCTACAATCTCATTCCGGTCTAGGCAAGGGGTGTCCGGAGCTCCACTGACCCCAAGCGACCTAGGAGTGAGACACAACTTCCGTGGTTGACCTTTTCACCACTCAACCTTCCGCTCATGAATCGAGCAGTGCCCTCTCGAGATAATCCGCGGTGCAATCTTGGAGATGATCCACCCATGCAAATATCCTTCCTTAATTAACCAATTAAGATTCAAGCATAATCAAGGCAATTAGTCTAATATCATCTTCTAGTAAAAGATTCCTTTATTTCCCATGGCTACTTGTCATTATTGACCTTTGCCATGCTTTTACCATCAAACACAAGCACTTGGAATATTTATCCAAATCACAATGCAACAATTAGTTGATTGCAAAAAGCATTTAGGGTGTTTTTCAATCAACCAACAAAACTAATTGTGTTTTTTTTCAAACAATACAAGAATAGACGCGATAATAATTCCATCTCATATTCGCTCTCTCCCTTGGAATCAAATAGTGATTCTATACAGAATTTACCTAATACTTGTATGCACTATTCCTGATGTTATTCTTTTTACGATTATGCTATTCATAACCCTTGACCAATTGCTCTATCAACGAATAAGCCATACGCAACTAAGTGCAATTAACTTCCCTTGATACATGCACTTTGCAAACTCCATCTTTTGAATATGTGAGAAGAGGCCTATCCCTTTCCATGACCTATTCTCCTACATCATAGTATGGAGCTTAATGTATCTCATGTGAGAATCAAAGCAAGCACCTATCAATTTAGAAATACATTACTTACAACAAACTGAAGTTGGATTGACAGTGATGCCTTCTTTCGAAGCTTCATTGCTAGTTGTAGGATTGCCATCCGCATGTGATATTCTTCGCTTGGAGGCCATTGTCCGCAAGTAGACTCAAGAGATTAAAAAGATAGAATAGATTCGAGATGGGAGAGCATAAAGGAATATTGCTAAGTCAAGGATCGAGATAGAGGGAATTGAGCTAACTCTCCCCCTTACAGCCTCTCGCGGTAACTCCTCTCTCTCTCTCTCTCTCTGTCTCACACAATCTCTTGGAGGGGTATCCTTCTCTCTACCTCTCTCTCGCAGCCTCTCGGGGTCTCCTTATGCTCCCTTGTGCCTCCCCATGCCTCATATTTATAATGAATTAGAGAAGAGGGGATGTGACTGAGAACAAGAGTTCTTGGTAGAGGGACTCTTGGAAAACTCAGTGATTTGATGCTTAACTCATAAATTTGATGGTTTCATTTGCTCCAAAAGGGGGGTTAAACCCTAAGACACTTGATTGAAAAGCTTTCAGATCACTCCTTCTTTCTCTCCCTGTTCGAAGTGCTGTCTACTGCCTATAGATTGCGATCGTGGCGTGTGCGATTTTGCAAATCCCTCTCTTTATTTTTTTCTTTTTTATAAAATCTCCAAAACTAGCTAAAACATCACTTGTCTTTTCTTTTAAATAACATTCAGTTCTAGAAATCTCTATATCTTTTTAGGATAATATATAAAATATTTAGAATATGTTAGTTTTGTCCAAAATCTAATATTTTTGGACCGTCTATACTATAATATTAACACTAGTGATTAGTATGGCTCATAACTCTCATTCACATTGTAACTTCCGTGAAGAGTGGCTATGGTCCTTGTTAATCCAATGAAAATATCGGATTTTTATGACTCTCAATTTTAATAAAATATTTTTAGTTAAATAAAGATTGTTAGTTATTAATGTTAGTTAATTTTTACCTTAATTAGTCCTTACTAACTTATTAATTGACTAACTAACTTTCGAACTAACCAACTAACTTTTAATTATAGGGGAATATTACACACATATATCAAGCTTACGAGCTGATTCTATCATTTTCGTAGGAGTTGCATTTTTCTCCCTAGTTAAGGATACGTTCTCTTCTTCTAAAGTGGCAACATTGGTTTTTAACTCCTTATTATGGCTTTTTGTGAATCCATCAAAGTTGTACTTGCAGTCATTTGTGTATGAATATCATTCAAAGTAGTCTTCTCAAAAGCTAAATTCTCTCTAAAGCCTTGCTAAGCTGATTAGTTAAAGAGTCCACTTTGTCTTGCAAATGAGGTGTACATTTCCATATGGATTGTTTGAAGATAGGAGGTCTCCAAAGTAGACTGAACACTAGAAACTAGATACAACAGTATAGATCCAGAAAGCAAAGTTTGAAATGAAGAAGGAATCTACAAATCCAATTTTCCTTCCCGTTGTGTTGCAAAGAGGTTAGTACAAGAAAGAACTAGGAAAGGTGTAATACTTCTGCAATTAAAAATTAGTTGGTTAGTTCGAAAGTTAGTTAGTCAATTAATAAGTTAGTAAGATTACTAACTAAAGACTAACTAAAGTAAAAACTAATATTAATAACTAAATTTTTTTATTTAATTAAAAATAGAAAAAATTTGAGAGTCGTAATCCGACATTTTTCTCGGATTGATAAGGATTGTAGCCACCCTTTACGGAAGTTACAACGTGAAAGAGAGTTATGAGTCATATTAATCACTAATGTTAATGTGTAAAGTATGGATGCTCGGGGAAGTTACTATATGTATATCCTCTAGATCACATGCATTCAAGGCCTATTTATAAATATCCTTATCTATGAATTTTTTCTGAATAAAACATAATCCTTTCCTACTCAATCTATAAATAATCCCTTTATATTACACCATTTTGTATGTAAAAAATATATACAAATGGCATTTTAAAAATACCTTATTTTGAACCCACGTGATGTACACATATATTCATGAGTAACTTACCCGAGTATGGATGGTCCAAAAATATTAGATTTTTGGGCAAAAACTAGCATATTTTAGATATTACTTATTGTAAATATCCTAAAAAGCTATGGAGATTTCTAGAACAGGATGTCATATAAAAAAAGCAAGTGGTTTTTTTCACCTTGTTTTGGAGATTTAATACAAAAAAAGGATTGGTGAAATCGCGCTGCCACGATTGCAGTTTATAGGTAATAAACAACACTCTGAACAGGAAGAAGAAGAAGGAATGATTTGGAAGATTTCTAATCAAATGTCTTGGATTTTTACCCCCCTTCCCCTTTTCGGAGCCAACTGAACTATCAAAATTGTGATTTGAGCATTAGATTGCTGATTTTTCCAAGATCCCCTCCATAAAGAACTCTTCTTCTCAGCCACAACCCTTCTTCTCTTATTTAGCTAGAAATATGAGACACGGGGAGCAGTTAGGGAGGCACAAGGAGACCCCAAGAGGCTGCGAGAGAGATGTAGAGAGAGTGAGGTAGAAGGATACCCCTCCAAAAGGCTGCAAGAAGGAGCTTGAGAGAGAGAGAGAGAGAGAGAGAGAGAGAGAGAGAGAGAGAGAGAGAGAGAGAGAGAGAGAGACTACGAGGAAGAGAGTTAACTCAATTCCCCCTATCTTGGTCTTCGACTAAGCCGTCTTCTCTTATGCTCTCCCATCTCAAATCCATTCCTCATTCTTTATTACTTGTGGATAATGGTCCCCAAGTGAAAAATTTCTCCAAATGTTGAAACTCCCACCACAACCAACGGGACTACAAACTGAGGGACCGCAACTACGGAAAACACATCTCTTATGAATCAAATGTATCCCATTGTATTAGGGAAAAGAAATTGGGAGAAAAGAATGTTTACATTAATTATTGCAACTTAATTGAGCATGTTTCGAGATAATGAGCGTACTAGGAAAATTTTGTTCATCGCATTCATCTTAGGTGATCAATTAAAATTATACTTAGAAGCCATTAACTTACACATAAATTGCATTGAAATTTCATGCTTATATATATATATATATATATATATATGTGAAATTTTTTAAGAACACGCATTAAATTGGAATTAAGCCAGATAGATTTTATGCATCCGCATCCATTTGCTTGATTGAGATAATAGGAAATCCTATTACATCTCACAAAACATAGATTGAACTTGTGATAGAATGTGTAGAGTTCCTAGGAAGTTGAAAGAATTTCAAACCCTAAAGAGTTGAAAGATTCTTCTCAAGGCCTATCTTACTTGAAGATGAAAGGAATTCAAAGTCCTTAAGTAACTATATGAATTACGCGACAAACCCTAATTCAAATGAATATGTAGGATTTCGTTGTAGGGAATCCAATGTCCCAATTTGCAATCAACATTGCAAGGATACTCCTTCATTCAAAAGAATGAGAAAATTAAATTAGGTTATCTCTGAAAATCTTAGACGATAACGGGGATAAAGCCGAGACTAGATGCTATCGCATCAAATCAGGACTTCCTTCGGCAAAGACAACAAAGAATTGTCTAGTACATAATGTGCACTTCTACTTGTGTTTGTACTTAGGAACACCTATACAAAGAATTGTCTAGTACATATTGTGCACTTCTGCTTGTGTTTGTACTTAGGAACACCTATTTAGAAAAGGAGTCATCTAACAAAGGAATTGATAAGAAGAAAATATTTCAATTTGGATTTAGGTTGAAACACCTGGGAAAGGCGTGTTGAGCACCCCCAACTAGCTGTCAACCCTATCCAAGGGGGTTTTGGATAGCCATGTCAGGAATGTGGACCGGAACCCATTGTGAGAGGTCTCTTCATAGAAACATCTTTTCGTAGGAGGATGCTTAGGTGTTGGGGGGGCTCTAGCTATAAATCCCCTGCCTCCAAGTCCTACTCAAATGGTCTACGAGACTCAGGAAGGAATCTCGAGGCCCTATTACTAGTGCAAGGGCTAAAACTTGGAGGAAAATAAGACGCATCCTTAGGGATTGCGAGAATCGCCCTATGGATGGGATTTGTATCTCAGTTGAAATTTTAATATAAAGTTTACTTTCAAGGAATTTGTCCGATCTGTTTTCGTGTCAGTGCATAAAATTACATAAAGGAAATGTGACTAACGGGTTAATTAAGGAAGTTGCTTGTATGTCTTACCACTAATGTGCCCTTAGGTAAGTAAAAAACTAAAGCTATCAAGGGAACTGAGTGGGTGGAACCCTCAACGAGTCCTACGATAGGTTGGTCCCAGAGAATTGGGAGGCTTCTCAACATTCAAATCATGATGACGTATTGACCTTAGATAATGTAGGGTAGAACCCTAGCTCATATTGTTTTAGGGGACCCGAATGACACTTTACCCTATGGGTAGAGAGGTCGATCGATGCATCCCTCTCATTTCCTATTCTCTTTGAACCAAGTGAGATATGAGTCCATCTCAGTTTAGATGCTCTGCACAAAGTAGATCATTTGAAGACTGACACTAGAAGGCTGTAGCATGACTTGACCATTAGAAACCCAGAAAGATTCAAGTCGATCCTAACAGGGTTGGCCGATACACTTTGCTGTAGATGTAGACTTGGGATTCACTATCTGAAAAACCCTGTGACATTTCGTGGGAGTATTAGGCAATGGCTTTTAGATCAAACTCTCGATGGACTACTAAAACGTGTTGCGACCCAAGCACGTTACAAAAGAGAACTACGAGACACATGAGGTATCGAAATCTATACCACAGGGGTTGGAACAAGGAGAGGACCTTGTGTGTATGGTGCTTCTTTCGAATGATTCTGACAAGGGGTGCATCTGCTAAATATGAATTGGCTTCCATAAAAGGAGAAGAAACAGAAGGAGAAGACTCCTGTGGAAGTGGAACGGGATCAAGCACAAGAATGCCGTGGGGGAGGTGCCAATTGAATATTATTCTGTAGAAAAACCCCATAGGAAAGAGTACTAAGTTAACCCTTCATTACATGCTGAAAATGCTGATCCATTTTAGCTAGCAAAAAGGTTGTCTAATTAACCTTAACCCCCTCATGGATTTCAAAAGATGAAGTGAATAGTTCTAGGGACAAACATTTGGATGTAGGCTTTCCCAACATAAATCAGCCCTGGGGGAGTTGGCATAACTACTTCCATAATGAAGAGGAATACGTACCACTAATACTCCTGAATTGGTGATAGCCTTATTCGCTACCAAAGGAGTAAAGGTCTCCTTTTGCAACAAGGAAAGGATCTTTGCAGCAGATAATAAATGATTACCACTAGGCACAAGGGAAGCTGCAAAAGGCAAGAACAAGGCCTCATTGATAGTTATAGGGGATAAATAGAACCGATGTCCATAAAGTAAGCATGAAAGCTTCTTATAAGTCTCCAAAAAAGAGTAACAGAGCTTCGCATCCATTGGAGGAAATTTCAGGGTCACAAAGAGATGAGGACTAGCCTCGCAAATGCAATCAACATCCAAAAGGAGAGAGTAATCATAGATTGGTAACAATACATGCTAAATCACAAGCAGGGTGTGGAAGAAGATGCCATTTAGACCATACTTGATCACCCACACACACAAAAATAACTAAGATAAGGGAAAGTATTCTTGCAAATCCCACACATGCCACCACTGAGATAGATAATAGGGAAAAAACAAGAACAAACTGATTGGACTAGACCAGACTTCCCCAAGCAATCCACATACTATGAAAAATTTGACATGACATATACACATATGCGACTAAAAGCTTCATGCTAAACAAACATACAGGCACCCATAACCTTGTAGTAGGCAAACACCAAAAAGAAAGGAAAATGCCATGCATATTGTATCCCAGACACAATCCAGAAATCAAGACTAAACCATAGACTCAAACCATCAAAATAAATACAAACGGACAAGACCGATATCTTTGACCAAGAAACCCCAATCTCCATAAGTGTATGGCGTATACCTATGGTGCAGTAAAGTGGATGGGTGAAAACTACACAATTCATTTGTATTAGATGACCAAATAATTATAGTTCATTACTAAATTATCCCACTAATGTATGGTGAGTCGTATTTGCATCCCAACCCCTACTTAAACTGACTTGACTGGACTGGACTAGGGGTTTGTATGAATGCAATTAATTTTTAAAAATTACATGATCTGTGACATAAAACACATGGATGCATGACTTCGGGGGTTCATTATTATTTAAATTAAATGTGTGTATAGTGCATGTGCATGTGCACTATGGATGGATTTTATCTTACAAAATTTAGTGGGTTATGGTGCTATATGCATGTGCAACGACGGGGTTTCTTTTATAAATTAATAATGAAATATTTTTAATTTATAAATTTGATGAGGTGCATTCTATTGGATTTTTATTTACAAATTAAATGTGTGTTATGGTACATGTGAAAGGGTGAAAAAGAAAAGAACTTGGCGGTGTGTGGACACTCAGGTTTGATGCGCAAAATCCCACATCTAAATAAGCCGTAGAACAAAAAAAATCCACGTATGAAAACAAGAAGTCAACTAGGTGGCAGTCGACCTCTAATAAGGTACGAAAAAACCAATACTAATACCAAAATAAAAAGAAGGGAGACAATGAAGGAGGGTTTGTCACTTGGGTGATCATGTGTTAAGGGTTTTTTTTTTCTTTTGTGTTTTCTCTTCTTTTTATGTTCTTTTTTTAAATTTTATATTTGTGTTTTTCTATTTTATTTTATTTTTTGTGGTGCTTGAATCCTTATAATTTTGGGAATTGTGTATTGGACTATATTCAAAATTTTAGTATTTAGATGTTATGTCACATTCGATGTGAATGGGGCTTGAAACATTTTGATTGGTTGGTTGGATGATTTATTTTCCATTAGGTTTTTTGTTTTTTTTTCTTGGTTTTTTTTAATAAATAAATCTGAGTAACCAAATGGCTATGCAAACATTGGGAATGTGAAAAAGAATTTTTATTCCAAGATTTTTCTCATTTTCAAATTTATTTTTTAATGCAAATAAATATTTTCCAATGCATTTGTGTTTTTTTTTCAATTTTAATGTATTTTTTGTTGTTCATAATCGTAGATGATTTTTTTTGAAACTTTTAACATTTTTTATTTTTTATATTTTTTTCTATTTCATTGAATTTTCAAGGTTTTTTAATTTTTAAATTTTGGAGGATTAAAATAATCAAGATTGGGACAACGCGGTATCTGATGTTGGCTATGTATGAACAATAACTTTTTAGCACGTGCAAAATGAGATATAGGTCCTCACGCATGAACGAGGGCAGACAACACATGTACGCGCGAACGTGATCAAACACACATGTGCCTATGCACGAACAACAACAATCACTATCAACACCACCTTGCACATGATAGGGGCTAACAGGAGGGCATTCACGTGGTGAGGGAACCCAAAACATGATCTACATGCACAAAATTTCAACCATGTAAGGGGCATTCGCACAGGTTATGGAAGGGGGTATGAGATAGGAGATGTGGTG
The DNA here is from genome assembly GCF_053477565.2 of Lygodium microphyllum. Lineage (NCBI taxonomy): Eukaryota > Viridiplantae > Streptophyta > Polypodiopsida > Schizaeales > Lygodiaceae > Lygodium > Lygodium microphyllum. Next base: position 149,517,778 of record NC_141143.1, on the reverse strand, counting down.
GGATGTGAGGGGAAAATGAAATAGGTGGGAAAGGGGGTTCCAAAAGTGTAAAGGGGGGTAAATTTTGGGGGGGCTGGGGGGGGGGGGGGGGAGTAAGGGGAATAGGGGTAGGCAGGGGGTAGGGTGGGTAAGAGAGGAGGAGGGTGGTCGAGGGGTAGGATTAGTGGGCAGGGAGAAGTAGTTATTACGGGTGAGAGGACAATGACGGGTGGGCTAGGGTAAGAGGCAGGGAGGAGGAGGGGGACAAAAGGGAGTAGGTTTTATTTATTTATTTATTTTATTGTTTAAATTTAAAATGAACGCGGACCGGGGGTTAAAAAAATTGTGTTGAGATGGGAACGGACTGGAGGAGGGGAGAACCCAAGGTGGCCAAATATGACATGTGAATACTTCGAATGCGTTTCGAGATGAAAACTGACCGTTTACGCGGTATGCGGGGGATACAAAATAAAAAATTAGATGGAAATTTTAATTCAAAGAGATCCGGGCATCAAAGGATCATGCCATAAAAAGCTAAATTGGGCGGGGCAATGGGAGGAATGCACATACCATGTGTCCAGCGCATTCGACAACCATTAGGGGAGTTCACATGGAAAAAGATAAAAAATCGACCACGAATAATCACATGAATATTAATTTTGCTTACTCTGATATTCAGAACAAAATGCGAAAAGAAGAAAAATTGGTCACAATGAGGAGGCGAACATGATTCTCATGTCAGAACATAGTTTTGACGAACTCGGTTGCATGAAAAAAACAAAAAAAATAAAACCAAAAAACATAATAACAAAAAATCCAAAAGTCAAAATGGAATGCAACAAGAAAGAAAAATGTGCGAAGGGACAAGTTGTAGAGGGCTATCAAGTCGAAACATAGTTTTGATGGCAAATGGGTGGGTTTGCATGGAAAAATTAGTAAAATACACCCAAAATCCAAATAAAAATTAATTTCAAACAATCCATATGTTGGATCAAGGGATTAAAAAAAGAAAAAATGTCCTAGGAATGGTGGACAACAAGATTGTTAGAATGCAATTCCGGTGGAAGGAAGGGCCATTCATATGAAAAAAAGAGCAAAAATACGTAAGGAAATACAATTACTATCCATTACCATTTATTGATTAGATTTTAGATCAATTAGAGGGTAGGAAAATCTATTTGTTTATGGATTGCTTTGCTGGATACAACCAAATGGCTATTGCAGAGAAAGATAAGCTAAAAACGATGTTTATCACTATCTTCAATGCCTTTGTGTATCTGTTATGGCCTGTCTTATGCAATGTACTTAGTTCTTGGCAACAAATAGCTTATAATACTTTTGGTGACATCTCCCTAGAGTTTAAAAGTTTTCATCAATGATCTGGGGGAAACCACCATAAGGAATAGACAATTGATTATTTAAGAAAATATTTTGAGCGTTGTTATTGGGCCATGTGGTTAGTTCCGCTGATATCGTGACTAACCCTAAAAAGATAAATGTCATAATCACTATGAGCATGCCATGCACTCCAAAAGAGGTACATAGCTTTCTATCATCAATGGGATATTATCGAAGATTTATTAGTACATTTGTAGAAGGAACATTGCCTTTGACAAACTTGTTATCTTTTAATTGTCTGTTTAGTTGGAGTGAAGCTTGTCAAGTATCTTTTCAGGCTGTGAACTAGAAACTAGAACAAGTGCCAACCCTAAAAGTGCCCAAAAGAGGTAGCAACAATGCATATTATTAGCTCCTATTTAGCCCCCCATAAATTGGGGATATCTAAAGTCAATTATACTTATATGGAAAAATTATGCCTTAGAATGGTTTTCGTAGTAAAAAAACTTTAGATACTATATTTTCTATGAGAAGGTGGTATTTTTTACGAAGGCAGAAGGACTTAGACTATTGATGTGTAAGTTGCAACTACCTGACCATTTAGAAAAGTGGTTAATCACTTTGTAGGAGTTTAATTATGAGATTAGGAGTAAGCCACCAAAGTTGCAAGGCATTGTGGAATGTCTTGTGGATTTTAGGGAGCCAAAGGAAATTTTGACTGAAGGAAGTGACATCGATGATTTATTCAAAATTGATACAACTTCCATCCCTTCCTGGTATGCAGCTATAACACATTATCTATCTACACAAGAGTTTGGGAGTGCTCTATCAAAGTCGGAGAAGAGAAAGCTTAAGTAGCAACAAGCACTATGCTTTTCGATTATAGCGAGTGTCTTGTATTGAAAAGGTGTGGATGACATTTTTCAATTCAACATGTAGGGGATATTTCGTTGGACGACTTACTAACAAAAGCTCTATGTGCTAAATATTGGTGGCCATCAATTTTCTAGGATGCTTTCAATTATGTTAAGTGTTGTGATATCTATCAAAGACACGATGCCAGGGAGAATCGTAAGCAACCGCTGCTGAATTCTATTCTAGTTGCATTACCCTTCAAAAAATGGGGTATCAATTTTATTGGATCAATACACCCTTCATCAACTACGTGGAAGCATTATTATATCATTGTAGTGATAGACTACTTTTCAAAGTGGTCTAAAGCTCGAGCAATGATGAAGGATAACACTAAGGAGATGGCCAATTTTATTATGGATTAAATTGTTTGTCATTTTGGTCCATCTAAGGAGATAGTGTCTAATCGAGGGACACACTTTCTGAATAAGATTATAGTAGCCTTAACAAAAGTTTTGAAGATTAAACACAATAAAACCACCCCATATAATCCACAAGAAAGTTGAGAGTATGAATAAATAGCTTGTAGTGATCTTATCCAAGATAGTGTCTAAAAGTAAGCGAGATTGGAATAAGAAAATATATGTGGCAGTTTGGGCTTACAATACAACAATTAAGAGAGCTACAAGCCACACTCCATTCAAGTTGGTATATGGATAAGAGTATATCTTACCATTGGAAATAGAGCCGCCCACTATGAAATTTTCTCTCAATCATTCATTGGGCGAGGCAGAAGCATTGCAGGAAAGATTTGTTTCTCTTGCCCATCTTGACGAAATTCAATTGCATGCTCTATTATATCAAGAGGTAAGGAAGAAGAGAATGAAAGCACTTCATGATCTTCGAGCTAAGAAATATTAATTTATAAAGGGTCAGTTGGTGATGTACTATGATACTCATCGTGAGCTACTTCCTGGTAAACTATAACCCAAATGGGATAGGCCGATGTACAAAATTGTCCGTATAGGGAAGAATGGCTCTACATCCCTTTTAGCAAACTTGTAGGGGGTAGAGTTTAAAACTAAGATAAACTTTAGTAAGTTGAAGCTTTACTACATGTAAGGGCTGACATTGGGCTTTGTGCCTGTGTAAGTCCTTCAAGATTCAGCCAAGATTTAGCTTTAACTTGCAGTAAGTACCAAGATAATCGGATGGGAAGAATCATTACTTATCTAGATGATCCGTACTTAGAGCAATATTACCACCAAGATCGAGTGATCTGATGGAGTAAAGGTTATCATGTTATTGAGTGGCAAGATAAAACTTCATGTAGGATATTAAGGCCTACTGCCACCATTTTCAAAGGATTCTTATGAGTATTTCCATTGAGTTTAGTAAGGAAGAAGGGATTGTTCCTATTACACATCCTCTCTCTCGGCTTGACTTTGATTATCATAAGTGCAAGTGAGCTTATCAATATGGCATGGCCTATCAATGAAGAGTGGGTCTATACTTTGTATTTTGACGGAGCTTTTAGAGGGCGCGCTAAGCATGTGAGTGTTGGTGTGGTCATTAAACATCCTTGGCGTAGAGTTGTTATGAAAATGGGAGCATATCTTAACACTGCTTTTACAAATAACATGGCAGAATACCAGTCCTTAATCCTGGGACTGAATGCAGCCCAACGTGGTGGTACCCGTCGATTATGGGTAAAAGATGATTTGCTAACTGTGATCAATCAATTGAATGGGACCTATAGTGTGAGAGATCCTATTCTACACATATACCACTGTGTAGCTTTGGATATGGTGCATCTTTTTGAGGTAGTGACTTGCCAGTCTTCTTCCTTGATAGTGGAATTGCTTTGCAGATTTCTTGGCCAATTATGCTTTTGTTGAGGATATATTTTTCAATTGTGGTCGTGGGGCACTCTTACAGTTGTCTCCTAATACCAATTCAAGGCTACTTTGGGGATTTCTTACTAACATGTCATATTTTGGCTGTTGCTGGTTAGTATGGATTATGAGTCAAGTGTTGCAGTTGATCACCTTCCTATTCTGTCATAGATGCATGTGATCATTTATTGTGATATTCATTGGACACACCTTGCTATTTATGCAAGAGGGTTAGTCAATAACCTGATGCATTTAGTGCAGGGCCGAAGGAGCCCTCAACCTGGTCTTATGCTTCAATCAGAGTTATGTTAGGACCAAGAGTTTGTTTCAACACTACATTGCTGAATGGTCGTTTCATAATTATTTCGTTAGGCCAAGAGGCCGAGTTATTCTATAGTGAAGTGTTATATTTCATTAGGCTATGAGGGCCATGTGTTTGTCTAGTGCAGGTGTGGTTAATGGGTTTTGTTTTAGTGTTGTGCTATACAAATTCAATGGAACCTGGGGGAGCCTCTTGTTGCACAGAACTTCTTGTGGCCAAGTCTAAGTGCACTTTCTCTTTGTAATATATGTATTTATGTATTAGTGGAAATTTTTTCTTTTGTTGGGGACCGACAATTAAGGCATGAAGTCTTAGGGTTAGGTTAGGGGTGTTTGAGAGAGGTCTGGGAAGTTTTCTACCTCCTATTAAGACATTGTTTGGCATTCTAAGAATTGTTTTAGAATGTAGTCCTAGTGACCCTATTTTGCTAGCTTGCTAGGCAATCCTTTTTAGGAGCTTTTGTTAGTGGTGAGGCAGTTAGAAAAGTTTGCCAAAGTAAAAAGAAGATAACATTTTGAATATACTTGAAATAATATAGAGGTGTGTAAAAAGGGGTTCTAACCCCTCACATAGAAAAGGAAAAGAAGAAAAATCTTAAGACCAATAGACCTTTACCTTGTGGGAAGGCCTAGGAGTTGATGGGGACCTGAGGACAATGCCTTGTCTTCCCAGGGGTGGCATGTAGCTGGAAAAATATTAAGGAAGGTTGGAGCAAAAATGAAAGTGAGAACAAAGGAAAGATTTAAGTGTCACGTTGTGAGTGTTTAGTAGATTCTTGGGCACTGAGTCAGGACCTGAGGCTGATGCCTTGTTCTCCTTGGGTCATTGCACTTAGCTCCCTCCTTTTTACATACCCGAGTATGGAAGCTTGAAGGAAAAATATCATTAAAAAATATATATGCCGACTAGGTTATAGGAATCCTTGTCTAGTAGGAGTTCCTAATTCAATTGACTTCAATTAGATAAGCAGTTCATGCCACCATCTAGGATGACTTCTTTCATGGTTCTATTTAGCCAAATTGTGTTGGAGAAGTTGGTTAGCAACTCGCTCTAGATTTCTGTTAGATTATGCTGGGCCTATCCCTTGTGGATCTTCATACCTTAATTTGGTCATGGGGTAGGGTGAGAGCTGTTCTTGTGCTTTGTTGAGTATTTCGTTTTGTGGCAGTCTGATGCTCTTTATGATTATTGTTTTGTGCACATCAATTCGTGGATTCGTTGGGATGAGTTGCTCTATCCCATGGTTGCCAATGAGAATAGAATTTAAACATCTAGGGCATGCCAAAAAGAAGTGGAATGATGTAAATTTTACATGGGAATTCAATGCCAATGGAAGCTGAAGACGTGGATTCGACAATTTTAAGAGACTTGAAAGACGAGAATGTAAATTTTGACCTTTGCAATGGTTGTAGATTTTTCATAAATTTTTTGATTGCCAGATTAAAGCAAGACGATTTGTTGGCTATGTAGGATCTTAAGTTAGACATGCAGGATTTTTTGAATTAACAATCGATCACTCGGACATAGAGGAATTGGTCAAAATTGACCAAAGTTAAAAAGAAAACAATGGGCATGGGCGCCCATAGGCCCCAAATTTTGATGTGGAGGGAGGGGGGGGGCACATTTTGAAATGGCACAAAATAGCTACCCCCCATGGTGCCCTTTCTTTTTTAAGGGGGGTGGAGAGGCTATGAAGGAGCCACCAAACTAAGGATTGCCATTGACTCCTTGGTTTTTTCACTCCCAATCACTTGTTGAATCGCACAAATTGGCTATCCAATGTGGAAGAATAGAAATCGTTCTTTCTCTCTCCTCCCTCTCTCTCCTCTTAGTTCCCATTTCTATGCATCAATCTATGAGAGAAGGAGATGGGCTGATTTTAGAGATTTTGATTGGAAGATTATGCTGAGGCATGATGGAGTATAGATCGATATTTGGAGGAGTGTTAGCAACCATTAATAAGCATCAACGGCCTTTCAAATGTGAGATAAAGCGCGATCTTATGAGTAAGTCATAAATTTCATTGTTTTATAATAAATATCGATTGCAAATGATTAAAAATGGTTGTCTTTTATTGTCAATGATCTTATTTATGTAAAACATTGTGAAAATCAGCAAGAATCGATCATTTAAATATTTTTCTATGAACATGTAGAATCCGTAAAATTGAGATTTTAAGACAAATTATGGATTTTGGGGGTTTTGGTGTGTTAATGATATTCGCATGGGATGAAATAAGGAATGAAAATAGTTCTTAGCAAGTCTAATGAAGTCATATAAAAAAATAACATATGTGTCCGTGGATGTATGGTAGGGCTAAGGCATGAGGTTTAGCCTTAGTTTGGCCTTATCTTTATATTAAAGTGAGTATTTATTACTTTTCATGAAGAAAAATACATTAAAATGCTCTCTAAACCTAGCACCAAATGCACAACTCTAAATGATAGGGAGAGGAGGTAACAAGTGCATATTAAATGCTAAACCTAATTTTTATTGATGCATGATGCATATAGGATATGCGTGGTTTAAGAATTAAGGGGTTCAGTATAGCACAAGCATGCTCGATGTGCTGACCACTTCTGGCACCTCGACGCATGCTCTCGGGGATGCACAAGCGCCCTACTATATCAGTCGGGCCTCTGCAATACAACAACTACATTTATAATGCAAGCATGAAAATAATGCTATCTTAAATGAATAAAAATAGTTGAGCACTATAAATCGTTCACAGTTGTATTGCATTCAACACATGGTATCATCTTGAATGCATGGCAATTGTCTTCATAAGCATTGACCTACATTGAGAGTGAGGTATCCTAATCTATAGGGTTAGTGGTTCATTTCCTTTGGGGAGTAGTGTGTGGTGAGGATTATCTCTTATCTCTTGGAACAATTGATTACAAGAGAGGATTATGTTTTATATATGCTTTATGTGTTCATGGCACGTCTCGGGGCCAATCCCCCGAAGGTGTAGGAGAGTTGTAGAGGGGCCATAGATGAGGGGTGCTTCCAGTGTCTGTTTCATGTGGTGTATAATACCAATATGTGTAGGGACTTCCTGTGAGGAGTTTGGGAAGAGTTATTTGTTAGACTACGAGCCATAAAAACCCTTATTTGGTTAGATTAGTGTGTAGCTTCTGGACACTCCTAGCCGTGAGACTTTGGGATGTTTTGGTGGAGTAGAGAGGCCTGACTAGAGCCTTAGAGCCAATGTCGGGCCCATTTTAGGTGTTGACAAATACTTATGTTTTGTCTAGTCCAGCCTTCGTGCCAATAGTGAAGGCTATCCAAAATAACAAGACATAAGCTTCATAAATTTGAATGGACCTTAAAGCTTGCAACTAAAAATAAGTTCCTACAAAAAGACCCTTACCTAAAGGCCAACATCTTATTAGGTGGAAAATAGGCACACAATCTAAATAGATATGGTAGCTCACTACATACAAAACAACATGAACTAGATAATGTTTCCTCTCTAACATGCTCTTGACTCAATAGTAGAGATCCTTTGTTCATCTGACTCAAAATGTCAGCAAGTTTCTCAACTTGATTACCAAATGCTAACAAAATCTTTGGGAAAGTCATCCTATGCATCACCTTCCATTCACATTGTCCTTTTATTATACACACCCTCTAGCTTATCTATAATACTATATAGGATGCAAACTTCTCTTATGCATGTTTGGTTTCTCATACATACCTTCTATCTCAAAATTTACCACCATTTATCTCCCTAACTCATTACTTCTCTCTCTCTCTCTCTCTCTCTCTCTCTCTCTCTCTCTCTCTCTCTCTCTCTCTCTCTCTCTCTCTTTGCATTAATATTCTCATTGACACTCTCCAACCATTTGCATGAACTTTCTCCATTCCCTCCATCTATATCTATAACAATATTATTTTTATTATCCCTTTCTTCTAGAGGATCTTATAAATTTGTAGAGTTTATTATTTCTGTACATGCATGCATATAGATCCATGAGAAAATGAAGGTGGAATGTATATCTAAGCTCTCTCTCTCTCTCTCTCTCTCTCTCTCTCTCTCTCTCTCTCTCTCTCTCTCTCTCTCTCTCTCTCTCTCTCTCTCTCTCTCTTTGCATTAATATTCTCATTGACACTCTCCAACCATTTGCATGAATCTTCAAAGTTAATAGAGGCCCGATGGCTACTTAACACAAAGGTTTTGGAGATGATAGGATGGAAATACTAAAATTTGGGACATAAAGTTCATATGAGATTAACTTTACTAAACTCAATAATTACTATGTAGATCTATATACAAAAGCAATGGTAATGTATTATGATATGTTCGTTGAGGAATGCAACAGTAAATTACAATTTGTCATCAAATTGGATGAAAGTGAGGTCATCAAGGGAGTAAAGCTTGAAAGAGTTAGTGTAACTTTAATGAATAGAGCCTTACAATTCGATAAGGACAACCCAAGGCACTTTAGTATTCAATTTTCTCCATTCCCTCCATCTATATCTATAACAATATTATTTTTATTATCCCTTTCTTCTAGAGGATCTTATAAATTTGTAGAGTTCATTATTTCTGTACATGCATGCATATAGCTCCATGAGAAAATGAAGGTGGAATGTGTGTATATATATATATATATATATATCTCTTGTAGCTCTCATCTAGTATCGAGGTTTTAAGTTCCTAGTACACTCTTCAATCTCTCAAACCCAAGATTGAAGAGATAATTTGAGAGATATTTATCCATGTGAAAGAGTGCAAGGATTTCAAGTATTTTGCTTCCACTAAAGCTTATTCTTAATTTTCTAGCAATGTAAAGAGTTTTAGATTGAATTACTTGCAACACTATGATATTTAACATAATGAACATATGTATTTGTCATCAACGTGTCACCATTTCTATCATTGATGATGAGAGGACAAGAGATGTAATCAGATATTAGATATATCGATTTCTTACAAATCTGGATAGTAGCTATACTACAACCACAATAGAAGCTCCTAGATGCTGCCTCTCATGAGGGCTATCTGGATGGAGCTGATGAAGGAGAAGGTGGAGTAGGGTGAAACTATAACCTTGTGCATCCACTCATGCGGTTGCATATTCATTGGGTGGAAGTCCATGGGGAAGGCCATGGCCTATCAGCCTACAAGCATGGCCTTAGTTGCCTAGAACAAACACCAACACATAGCTTTCTTCCATCATTGTGGCATTGGCCTCAATAATTTATTGCACCAGGAATAGGGTGGCTAGCTGGACAACTTGCTTGGTAAACAAAATGTCATGATGGTGGGGTTGGGGCCTTCCAAATAGTTGTAGACAAGTGGTACCAAATGATTGGGGAGGCAGAGATCTAGTTGCTAAGCCTACCGAACTAGAAATGGCCTAGGAGTAACCTAGCAAGAAGATGAGCTAGTTAGCCATGCAAGTCATTTACCCAACTTTTTGAAACCTCTAGTACTCAACCATCTTTCTCCACTACAATGGGCCTTGCAATTCCCTATCACAACACCCTCCCCATGCACCCTTGCACCAATGTCATCCTACACCTAGCCTGCCAACTACCCCCTATTTCATAATGCTTCCTCTATTTGATCATGGCCTCCACTAACTCATGTATACTCTTACTTCATGGCTTTTCTCTTATGATGGGTCATCTTTAGTTTTTTAATTACCTACAACACATTTATTAGAACATATACAACTAGCTTCCTTAATTAGTCCATTAAGTCATAGGTTCCTTCATATAATTTATCTCACCAACACGCATATAATTCGAACAATAAAGCAAACTTCTTTATTATATTGGAAGTTTATTACAATTTCCATCATTCTGTCCCAGCGGAATATACACAGAATTCCATAAGGATATTCTATCCACCAAGATTTCACCCTCATAACTAGTATTTAGGGTTCCAGGATCCCATCCTGGGTTACGAAGCGGCTCGTCAGATTCTTGGAACAATGCAGGATTTACAGCCAGAGCCCCCTCTGGCACCTACAATTCCTACTGTCCGAGACTATCCCTACTGACAGACCTTTCGCCTACGAAGCCGGTCCAAGCCTCTCGTAGCGATAATCATGACCCCCTTGGAGTAAGATCTTACCGCTAGCTTGGGGGTAGCCTAGTGCGATCCTTTCTTTTATTCTGTTTGACAATAATTTCAATCAAAAATCTAGATTCTAGCAAACACAAACAGTCCTTTCAAATGTGTATCAAATGATGCAATGAGAATCACCCCAACATGTAATTCACACCTTCACATAGCCAAGGTAGACCTTATCCTAAGGTAACCTTACATTCTAATGAGGATTCTCCTCCCTATAAAGAAGTGTTGAGTACACCTCTTATAACATGTTAAGCAAGGCATGAATTTTCCATTTGAATTCACTTATCCAACATAAGCAAAATCCCTTAAGAAAATATATTGTGTCAATAACTCAGCGAGATGACCTACATTCCTAAATAGACAATTAGTTTCTATAACCATCACTAGTCAACTCTTAACCTTGTCGCATTTGACCATAACTATATCTAATGCGCATAAAGACATATGTACAATAACTTTTGGCAATTAATTATATCTTAATTCTATGACTTAGAATCTCAATTATTCTAGCTACAAATCATAGTGATTAATTGTTTATGCTTGTACTAATATGTTTTCTAGATGAGTTATCAATTTGTGTAAGTGAAGAATATAGAAGCTAATATCTTATATAATTATCTTATATAGCAAAATAATAATCTAGTAATGAATAGCCCAGTTTGGTAGCATGACGATATTAGGAACTTCGTCTTTACTCGCGCTCGCATTAGCCACACCCGATGTTTCATTGGTAGTGGAAACTCCTGCAACCTCGGATACTCCCGTAGTATCGTTGGCTATACCCGTTACTTGACCAGTTGCGTTGGTTCCCATGGTTTTTCCACTTCATCGCTTTGGAGCCATCGTCCACGAGTGGTTCCAGAGATAGGGAAGGTGGAATAGATTTGAGATGAGAAAGTGTAAGAGAATATGGCTTAGTTAAAGATCGAGACAAGGAATAAGTCTCTCTCTCTCTCTCTCTCTTTCTCTCTCTCTCTCTCTCTCTCTTTAGCTTCTTCTCACAGCCTCTCGAAGGAGTATCCTTCTTTCTCTCTTCTTCTCTCTTGCAGCCTCTCAAGGTTTCCTTATGTCTCCCTAAGTGCCCTCCATGCCTCTTATTTATAGTGAATTGGAGAAAAAAGGTTGTGGCTGAGAGGAGGAGCTCTTTGTGGAGGGGGATCTTGGAAAGATCAGTGATCTGATGCTTAGATCATAAATCTGATGGTTCCATTAGCTCTGAAAGGAGGTAAAACCTCCAAGACACTTGGTTAGAAAGCTCTTAGTTCACTCCTTTTCTCTGTTCGAAGTGTTGTCCACTACCTGTAGACTGCGATTGCGGTGCGCATGATTTCACTAGTCACTTTTCTTTATTTTTCTTTTTATAAATCTTCAAACTAGCTAACACATCACTTGTTTTTTCTTTTAAATGACATCTAGCTCTAGAAATCTCCATATCTCTCTTTTTTTTCTTTAAAGGATAGTATCTAAAATATCTAAATTATTTTAGTCTTATCCAAAAGTCTAATATTCTTAGACCATCCTTACTGTACACATTAACATTAGTGATTAATATAGCTCATATCTCTTGTTCGCATTATAGCTTCCATGAAGGGTGGCTACGGTCCTTGTTAATTCATAAGAAATATCGAGTTACGACTCTCAATTTTATTTATTTATTTATAGTTATTAATGTTAGTTAATTTTTTTCTTTAGTTAGTAACCTTACTAACTTATTAATTGACTAACTAACTTTTATTGCCTAGGAATATTACATCATTCTTCCCTTAGAGAAATCGAGATGTCCTCATCTCAAGAGAAACTGTGGGTACTATTGATGAAGAGCATCCTCATCTATCCATGAAGCATCTTATTCAGGATAATCCTTCCATTGGACAAGGTATTCTCTAAGGGTTCTACTCCTCAATTTTCTCTCCTTTACATCAATTACTCTGTCAGGTTGTAGCTCAAGGACTCCTTGGCTAGGTATTACAACTTGTTCATCATCAAGGATATGGTTAGGGTTAGCTATGTATGCTTTCAATAAGCTAACATGAAATACATTGTGGATTTTTATATTCTCAGGGAGTTGTATCTTGTAAGCGCTTGGTCCTAAGCACTTGAGAATCTTATAGGGTCCACAATATCTTGGACTTAGCTTCTTAAATTCTCCTAAAGATAGAGAACTCTTTTTTGGATGGACACGGCTGAAGACCATGTCTCCCTCTTTGAAGATTCGTTCTTGCCTTTTTAGATCAGCATACGTCTTTTGTCGATTCTTGGCAGCTTGAATATCCTGTCTAATAATCTTGATTTGATCATCCATTTCTTCTAACATTTTTCTCGAGGCTTCTATCCTTAGAGTAGGATCGAAAAAATTAAGTGGCATACGGCAATCTTGACCATATAGTGCCTGAAATGGAGTCATCTGAATACTTCAATGATAGGAGGCATTATAGGAAAATTCCACTAAGGATAGATACTGAATCCACCTTTTAGGTTCCTTGCTGCAATATGCATGCAAAATATCCTCAATTACTTGATTAACTCATTTTTTCTACCCATCAATTTGTGGATGATAAGCAATACTGAAACAAAGTTGGGTTCCAATGGCTTCAAATAAACTCTTCCAGAAGTGTGATGTGAAAAGAGAATCACGATCACTGATGATCCTTTTAGGTAACCCATGTAACCTAAAAATCTCTTTTACAAAAATTCTAGCAATATCTGAAGCTTTGTAATTGGTTTTTGTTGGGAGAAGATGAGTGACCTTTGTTAGCATGTCTACTATCACCATTATTGAGTTATATCCTCCTTGTACAGAAGGTAACCCAACTACAAAGTCCATGCTAATAAATTCCCATTTCATCTGAAAAATGTTAAGTGGCTGGAGTTTTCCTGGTAACTTGACACATTCAGATTTTACCCTTTGGAAATTTAGACATTCAATGATATACTTAAGTACATCAGCCTTGAGTTTTTGCCAGTAATAACTTTTCGTGACAGCATTAAGAGTTTTTGCATACTCTAGGTGTCCTGAAAAAGGAGAATCATGTGCTTCCCAAAGTATCCTTCTCTTGAGAGTTTGACTTGAAGGAATGCATAGTCTTATTCTGAAATAAACAAGTCCTTCGTCTTCATCTATAGAGAATTCTTGATACTTAGTCTTGAGTTTGGGATCTTGTTCCTTATTTTGAACTTCCCAAAACAATTGTTGATAGTCTGGGCCCTTATTTGCCTCATCCTTAGTCAACTCGATGATAGGATTAGTTGGCATTGATACCATTGTAGCCAGAGTTTCTGACCTAGATGGTTCTTCAGTGATAAGAGCATTAAGGAAGGCTTTACGGCTAAGGGCATCTACAACTACATTTTCTTTACCAGGTCTGAACTTAATTTCAAAGTCATATTCCTGTAGAACCTCGATCCAACATCGTTGCCTCATATTAAGATCAAGCTGAGTAAAAATTCACTTAAGACCTTTATGATCTGTGACTAAGGAAAACTTATTTCCAAGCAAGTAATGTCTCCATAATTTGAGAGCATGAATCACAGCTAATAACTCCAGGTTGTGAGTAGCATATTTCTGCTTATGGGTTTTCAATTTTCTTGAAGAGTAAGTTACAGGACATCCTTTCTGCATTAGTATACATCCCAATGCAAGAGAGCTGGCATCTATGACAACTTCAAATTCCTTGCTTAAGTCAGGTAGCCTTAAGATAGGAGCAGTTACCAAACTATGCTTTAGTTGCTCAAAGCTAGACTGTTCGATTGGCATCCAATGAATGGCAACTTGCTTTTTAAGTAAGTTTGTAAGAGGTGCTGCAATTTGAGCATAGTTTCTAATGAATACCCTATACCATCTTGTTAGACCTAGAAAACTTCTCACTTCCTTGATAGTGGTTGGGGGTGGCCAATCTTGAACATCCTTGACCTTGGCAGGCTCTACTGATATACCCTCAGCAGACACTATGAATCCCAAGTATTCAATCTTCCTTTTGAAGAATGCACACTTCTTCTTCTTGGCATACAACTTGTGTGTTCTCATTGTCTCTAGGATAATGCGAAGATGTGGTTCATGATCTTCTTCCTCCTTAGAATAAGTTAGAACGTCATCAAAGAATACAAGAACAAAATCATCAAGATGAGATCTAAAAATGTCATGCATTAACCTATTGAAGGTAGCTGGAGCATTTGTAAACCCAAATGACATCACGATGAATTCAAAATGACCGTATCTTGTGTTGAAGGCAGTCTTTGGAATATCTTCATTCTTGACTCTAATCTGATAATATCCTGATCAAAGATCAATCTTAGAAAAGATCTTTGCTCCTTGTAGACGATCAAGAAGCTCATCTATCCTCGGGATTGGGTACTTATTCTTTATTGTCACCTGGTTTAGCCCTCGGTAATCGATACAAAGACAGAGAGTTCCATCTTTCTTCTTTTGGAATAATACTGGGGCTCCCCATGGTGAACTACTTGGCTGGATATACCCTTGTTCTTGTAGTTGCTTGAGTTGCTCTTTTAGTTCGATGGCTTTAGGAATAGACATTTTGTAAGGTCTCTTTGCCACTGGAGCGGCTCCTAGAACAAGTTTGATCTCATGATCAACTTCTCTTTCCGGAGATAACTGAGTTAGCTTTTCAGGAAATATGTTAGCGTACTCTTTTAACTAGGATGGTTCTTCTTCTACATGACCATCTTGATTTATCTTGTTAAGCTTGATCAAGTAAACATGTAATCCTTTCTTCAAGCCTTTCACAATTCAAGAAGCTTTTGTTAATTAAACTTTAGGTTTCCCTGGTTCACCTTGTGTGGTTGTTATTTCACCATTCAAATCCTAAAATGTGACTTGACCTTTTCCACAATGGATATGAGCATCATTGGGAATCAGCCAATCCATTCCTAGTAAACATTCATAGGCTCCTAGGTTCATTACTCTAAACCTCATACTTGAAAGGTTTTCTCTTAGGTTAAACTCTACCTTGGCAGTTTGCTGTGTAGAAAGTACTTCCTTTCCATTTGCTAATTCCACAAGTAGCTTTGATGCATTTACTGTATCTATTCCTATCTTCTTAGCACACTTGGGTGAAATAAATGAGTGTGTACTTCCACAGTCAATCAAAACTTTAAATGATTTACCTTGGTGACTAGCCAGTGTCTGTATTACCGATTTGGTCCTTTCTTGTGGAATGCAGCATGAACAGTTGCTCTTTCAATATCTTCTTCCATAGTAGGGCCTTCCTCTAGTCTCTTTTAGGGTAATATTTGACATTCTTCCTCTTTCCATAGCTACATGACCACGACCTTGGGCAACTCTTCCTTGACCTTGAAATCGGCCTTAGTGATGGTTCCTACCAAGCTTTGGACAATCGCTCCTGAAATGTCCTACCTCATTACAGTGGAAGCACCTAAGACCATCCATGTTTCCCTAGGTAGGAACAAAATTTCTAACTGCGTTGGATTTTGCCTTCTTCTTTTGTCCTTGGAAAAATTGTCCTTGGGCTGTTTTTGCTTGACCTTTGAATCCTCCTTTGTTCTGGTTATTGTAGCTCCAGAACTTATTGTTGTTAGGCTTTGATTATACTTCCCGCACAATAGGAGCAGCTCAAATCAAAGCATCCTGGAGGTCTATGGGATGCATTGATTCCAAACGAGTGTTCAAAGGATAATTTACCCCATTGCAAAACTTGGACACTTGTTGAACAGTATCCATGGGGGGTGCATATTTAAGAAGAGAAACAAACTTGTAGTATGCTTCCAAGATTAGTCTCATTTGCTTCAAATTGAAGAACTCGTTCATCTTTTGGGTGCGATAAGCTAGAGGTAAATACCTTCCTCTTACAGCTTCTTTCAGCAAATTCCAAGTAATGGTATTTTCAGGGACACCTTAATCTCGGCACCACTGCTTCCACCAAAGTTGAGCTTCGCCAATTAATTTTAGCTTAGCTATTATGGCTTGGTTGGCTGGGATAGTTCCAGCAGTAGTAAAATAATCTTCCATAGATTTGATCCAAACCTCTGCATCAACTTCCACATTTTCGCCTTTTCCGTCAAACTCTGGAGGTTTGACTTGCTTCAAAATATTCATTTTCTCTTAAGCTTCATTGGGAATTATTGTGGGTGCGAGATTCTAAGAAATTTTCAGCAATTCGTAAGTTAAATTTTACAAATCTATATAGCATCAATAATAGAGTTCAGTACTCAAATTATCTCTCACTTAGTTTATTGAAACAACTCTCAAATAAACTCTCTTTCCATGCTAAAGTTCAATTGCAATTTCAGAGGTTTCAAGAAAAAAATAAGATTTCATTATTTCTCTGATTGATAAAGTATCAATCAATCTTTTATTACATCGGATGTACAAGGTAATCAAATGGAAGGAAATACATTATTCAGATAGCTCGCAGGCTCATCTTATTTTCTCTCAGGAAAAGATTCCCTACTACAATCTAAGTATGACACTCTAATACATCCTTTATGAAGTAACTTGGATTCGGAGAGTAAATATCTAGGAATCTATATTTTTTAGTTCAGGAAATCCATCTTTTTTATAGTTGTGGCAGCTAGAGTGACCTATGACTTTTATTCTGTCAGCCGAAAGGATCTTCGTAACTTCCCCATAGATATATTGGTTTAGTTTGATCTTCTTGCCTCTAATATACAAGATTGAGTTTACATTGGCCTCATGAAATAGATAGATCTTGACAACTTTAAGATCTTCCATCCATTTTACCCTTTTCAGATTATTTTGAAGATAAGCTAGACAGCTTGCATTGATATAGCAATATCCTCCACTAATCATCCAGCGTCTTTTACGATATAGAGATGAGGGGCTGTACAACTGATCTAGTAGTCGCATCATCTAAATTCTCCAGGAAAAACTAAATGAATGCATAGCTGACATAAACATTACTTTAAATATCAAGAATCGCTTCCAAGATTCGTTACTCTGTCATAATTCAAAAACATACATTAATAAAGAGAAGAAAACATGTCCTAGGCTATGCTTAGAAAAAATATTTTTCTTAAGCTTACGTCGTAATCTATACTAACGTGCGCTCTAATACCAACTGTGAGCTGTCTGCTAGTCTCAATCCATGGCACACCTTTTAGTAGTCCATCAGTAGGTTTTCCGTAAATGATGCTGCCTAGTGTTCCCTTGGAACATCACGGGGTTTGTCACTTAGACCCTACCGAGTCTACTTCGCAATGGGAGAGTTTCGGCCGAACCCACCAGGATTGACCTGAAGATTTGGGTTTCTAAAATCTAATGGGTCTCCTAGCAGCCAGCTAGCGTCAGTAATTTCGAGTCCCATTTTTAAAGAATTACTCGATCTGAAGCGGACTTGCCATTGCACTTAGTTCAAAGAGAATGGGAGACGGAGGGGAATGTGGTACGTCAACCCTCTTGCCCATAAGGCAAAATCCCATTCCGACCCCCTAAAACAATGCAAGTCAGTTCTACCTAATGACTAGTTGGTCAATTTACCATCTTCCTATTTCTATTGCCAATTTAAAAAAGCTTCAGCTAACCGGGACTACCCTACCATTGGACGGACCCGTCGGGGGTTATGCCCACCCACTTTCCTCTGATGATGGGTCATCTTTAGTTTTTTAATTACCTACAACACATTGATTAAAACATATACAACCAGCTTCCTTAATTAGTCCATTGAGTCACAGGTTCCTTCACATAATTTATCTCACAAACACGCATACAATTCGAACAGTAAAGCCAACTTCTTTATTATATTGGAAGTTTATTACAATTTTCATCATTCTGTCCCAGCGGAATATACACAGAATTCCATAAGGATATTCTGTCCACCAAGATTCCGCCCTCATAACTAGTATTTAAGGTTCCAGGATCCCATCCTGGGTCACGAAGGGACTCGTCAGATTCTTAGAGCAATGCAGGATTTACAGCTAGAGCCCCCTCTGGCACCTACAATTCCTACTGTCTGAGACTATCCCTACTGACAGACCTTTCGCCTACAGAGTTGGTCCAAGACTCTCGTAGTGATAATCATCACCTCCTTGGAGTAGGGTCTCGCCGCTAGCTTGGGGGTAGCCTAGCGCGATCCTTCATTTTATTCTATTTCACAATAATTTCAATCAAAAATCTAGATTCTAGCAAACACAAACAGTCCTTTCAAATGTGTATCAAATGATACAATGAGAATCACCCCAACATGTAATTCACAACTTCACATAGCCAAGGTAGACCTTATCCTAAGGTAACCTTACATTCTAATGAGGATTCTCCTCCCTATAAAGAAGTGTTGAGTATACCTTTTATAACATATTAAGTAAGGCATGAATTTTCCATTTGGGTTCACTTATCCAACATAAGCAAAATCCCTTAAGGAAATATATATTGTCAATAACTCAACGAGATGACCTATAGGATTCCTAAATAGATAATCAGTTTCTATAACCATCACTAGTCAACTCTTAACCTTGTCGCATTTTACCATAACTATATCGAATGCACATAAAGACATATGTACAATAACCTTTGGCAATTAATTCTATCCTAATTCTATGACTTAGAATCTCAATTATTCTAGCTACAAATCATAGTGATTAATTGTTTATGCTTGTACTAATATGTTTTCTAGATGAGTTATCAATTTGTGTAAGTGAAGAATATAGAAGCTAATATCTTATGTAATTATCTCATATAGCAAAATAATAATCTAGTAATGAATAGCCCAGTTTGGTAGCATGACGATATTAGGAACTTCGTCTTTACTCGCGCTCGCATTAGCCACACCCGATGTTTCATTGGTAGTGGAAACTCCTGCAACCTCGGATACTTCCATAGTATCGTTGGCAATACCCCGGTTGAGTTGGTTCCCATGGTTTTTCCACTTCGTCGCTTTGGAGCCATCATCCACGAGTGGTTCCAGAGATAGGGAAGGTGGAATAGATTTGAGATGAGAAAGTGTAAGAGAATATGGCTTAGTTAAAGATCGAGACAAGGAATAAGTCTCTTCCTCTCTTTCTCTCTCTCTCTCTCTCTCTCTCTCTCTCTCTCTTCTTCTCACAGCCTCTTGAAGGAGTATCCTTCTTTCTCTTTTCTTCTCTCTCACAGCCTCTCGGGGTCTCCTTATGTCTCCCTAAGTGCCCTCTATGCCTCTTATTTATAGTGAATTGGAAAAGAAAGGTTGTGGCTGAGAGGAGGAGCTCTTTGTGGAGGGGAATCTTGGAAAGATCAATGATCTGATGCTCAGATCATAAATCTGATGGTTCCATTGGCTCCAAAAGGGGGGTAAAACCGCAGGACACTTGCTTAGAAAGCTCTCAATTCTCTCCTTCTTCTTTTCTCTGTTCAAAGTGCTGTCCACTGCCTGTAGACTGCGATCGCGGTGCGGGTGATTTTGCCAGTCACTTTTTTTTTCTTTTTATAAAATCTTCAAACTAACTAACACATCACTTATTTTTTTCTTTTAAATGACATCTAGCTCTAGAAATCTCCATATCTCTCTTTTTTTTCCTTTAAAGGATAATATCTAAAATATCTTAATTTTTTTAAGTCTTGTCCAAAAGTCTAATATTCTTAGACTATCCTTATTGCGCACATTAACATTAGTGATTAATACAGCTCATATCTCTTGTTCACGTTATAACTTCCATGAAGGGTAGCTACGACGGTCCTTGTTAATTCATAAGAAATATCGAGTTACGACTCTCGATTTTATTTATTATTTATTTATTTATTTTTAATTAGTTATTAATGTTAGTTAATTTTTTTCTTTAGTTAGTAACCTTACTAACTTATTAATTGACTAACTAACTTTTGAACTAACCAACTAACTTTTATTGCCTAGGAATATTACAAAAAGGTGCCTGAGGCTCGAATATGCATTGTAAGATATGCCCTAACTTGAATATACTCATGCAATGCATTCAAGGTAGGGAGATCCACCATTAAAAATTATACATTGTGATTTGTAAGATATACCCTAACTTAAATACACTTATGTGGTGCATTCAAGGTAGGGAGCTACCCTTTCAAAAACGTATCTTGTCTTGAATACATTGCATGGTAACAAACTAATGAATTGTAGCCTGCCTACCCAATGCATCTTGATAGCACTATTTTTAGTAGTCCATTAAGAAGTAATCAAGCTAACTACCATTAGGAACTCCTTAGAATAATCGAATATTTGTAACCTTGAACTACTTAAGTCTACCTCATAGGGGACTCTTTGCCTTAAACCTACAAGGATAGACCTAAAATCAGAGACCTAATTTAAATACTATAGTCTCCTATATATCAATCATCTAGCATCAAATTTTGAGGTGAATGCATTGCTATCATCCCTCCAGCCAAAGTAGACCATTGCTATACTTGGTTCAAAGAGAGTGAGAAATGAGGGGGAGTGAAGCACGTCAACCCCTCTACCCATATGGTATAGTCTCAACTCCAACCTCCTAAAATGACATTGGTTGGTGGATTCTAGAACGACATGCTAGCACAGTTGATATTCGGCCCTTCCAAGCTTTATCTAATCTAGCATTCAAGTTTTCCTGGAAGCCTCTTGGCTAACCAAGACCACTCTGAGATAGGAAAGATCTAGTGGGGATCTAACCACCTAATTCCATCTAGGATTATTTTTAGTTATTTAATTATACTAACATGATTTATTTTAACATATAAAACTAGCTTCGTTAATTGGTCCATTAAACAATATCTTCTCATATTAAATAGGCATAGATACGAATACAGGAAAAACAATACATTTGGAAAGAAAATATTTATTTATAATTTTATTATGTGATTCTAATAATTGTTCCAGTTCATATCCGAACCCTACTCAAAGACCGAAAAATAAGCCCACCAAGTCTACACTCAACTAGCATTGAGATCTTCTAGGAGATCCACCCTAGCTTGCAAGGGTAAGTTAGTCCTAGCACACCCAAGGAATTATGGCTAGAGCCCCCTGGCTCCTTGGTGCCTCCTGACATACAAGAGTCTTTATGGAGAGACATTTCATGTTTGGTGCTGGTCCTACCAATCTAGAGTAGTAAAGCAGCTCCCTTGCTGAAGAGCTAGTACATCTAACCTTGGGGAAATTCTAGTGCACACATCCAATAATTTTGTTTCGGATATATTACCCCTTAGCTTTTACAATAAGTACAAATAACTCTTTCAATGCAACAAGCAATATGACCAAAATACACTTGTGCATGGGTACAATTTAAGCATGAACTTACAAGCATAGATTTCATTGGTTTAAATAATCAATTGTTGGGTCTCTTATTATCTCACTTTAGGCCACCATGATGCATCTATTTGAGCATCAAGAGGTTAGCTACACTCTTTTTGTGTTTTAACTTTAGCAAGACACCTAGTTAAATAGACTTCCTAGTAAATTTGAGATAATACATTTTCTAATTTCTTTACAGTAGCTAGGTTAGTTTTCTTACAAAGGGATCCCTTAAACTAGGTTGTTTATCACTAGAAAAAGCAACATCCAATCATATAAGAGGACTAGGTGCCATGACGGAGGGTAATTCCTATTTGAATTTCCTCTTAAGCATCTACAATTTATTTTCCATCTACTTTACATCTCATGTATTCACAATGATCTTGGAATTTCTAGTAGTTACAATCTTGATTATTGACATTATTTATCAAATTTTTATTTCATTAAGATTACATTAAAATACAAAGAAACAACCTAGAATTTGGTTTGTGTGTTGGAAACATTGTTTGCATGTGCTAGCTCGTGTCTAGCTCCAACATTTCTCACTTTTGTTGTCATCTGGTTAGTATGTTCCCCTTGCCTTTCCTCTTTCTTTAATCTTCACTAGACTTGTGCTTCCCCAAACCAAGTTTTCTCAAGGTTTATAGATACTTCCAAAGAAGTACAGGTGCGGTCTGAGTAGAGAGAAGTTTGGCTTAAGAGGGTAGTCTTAATGGCAAGCTGAGAAAATATGAAGAATTTTTGTTAGAATGGGTAAGCTTTAAGTATAAAGTTAGGTTGTTTAGGAGAATATAGGTATATAGGTGGGTTTGATCTTGGAAGGGATGAAATGAGATGTGGCACAATAACTTTTTGCAATAAAAGAAATCTCCAAACCATGAACTAAGAAAGATGATCCTTGATCTCTCATTCCCTCTATATCTTATCACACTTTCTCACTCTCTCTATATCCTCTCACTCTTTTTCTCTCTAACTCTTACTCTCTTCTTTCTAGATCTTATTCTCTCTCTCTCTCTCTCTCTCTCTCTCTCTCTCTCTCTCTCTCTCTCTCTCTCTCTCTCTCTCTCTCTCTCTCTCTCTCTCTCTCTCTCTCTCTCTCTCTCTCTAGTGCATCAAAAATTTTATGAATAAGCACTCTCTAAGTCTCAGAGGCTTGAGGTTTTTATAGCCTTTTGGCTTGCTCATTATGCCACCACTCTGCTCCTCCCATTCATACTTTCAATCAATCAAACTAATATTGCTTGTTGATCAAATTGGTGAGTATCTTTGTGAAGGTGGTGGCCTAGCTTTGCATGCTTAGCAAACTAATTCATGATGACATCAAAAAGGTGTGTTGATGATGACAATAACAATTACGTGTTGCAAGACTAACGAATGAAATAAAAGCTTTAAGATTTTCATTTTTATTTATTTTCTTTCTTTGGACTAAGGTTTTTTTCTCAAACTAAGTTATATTACATTCTCTTTCCCTTAAAGGAATCAAGATGTCCTCATCTCAAGAGAACTTGGGTTGTGTTTTTTCTATCAAGAGTTATATTGTAGGACCTATGGGTTAGGACCCACCACACTTTCATTGCACTACTTTGATTACACACAAGTATGCTGACTTCAAAGCAATACTATGAGTTGAAAATATATTTCTTGCAATATATTGTGGTTGAATTAATTAGAAGAGTAGGATTCATTACAGGTATATGACTTATTACATCTTATAAAGATCTTTCTAGGGTTCTACTCATCTTCAAGGGGTATACTAGCTCTAAGTCTTCATCATTATCTGATTCTTGAGTATACCAATTGTTGGACTTTTATGGCTTCTCTTCTCTATTGGTTTCTTATCTTCTTGATCTAGTTTAGGGAAATCAACTTGGATATATCCTAACTCATTACAAAAAAACATCGGCAAGTGGGGTATCTCCTCAACATGTGCCCTAACTCTCCACACTTATGGCACTTCTTTTCATCATCCTTTGGATCATCAAAGTCTTCCTTGGAGTACATTAAGATGTAATTATCTTCAAGATGTTGGCCTCTATTTTAACTAATTAGGGCTTTGGCTCTAAGGAGAGTGTCTTGAAGATTTGTGGGTCCCATGGCTTCTAATTAAGTATCTAAGGGAGGTCTTAGGCCTCAACAAAACTTAGTTGCTTGTTGAGCAATATCCATTGGTAAAGCCTGCCTTCAAAGAGTTATAGATAGGGAGTATTACTCTTCCAGATTCAACCCTAGCTGCTACTCTACTGAACTCGAAGAGAGCTTGAAGAACTTGTCAATCTTCAAGGCATGATAGGAAAGTGGAAGATACCTTCCATGCACAACTTCTTTTATGAGTTCCCATGTAGCAACATTCTCTGAGACTCTAATGTCTCTACACCACTACTTCCACTAAAGATGCACTTGCCCTATTAGTTTTAGCTTGGCTAACATGGCTTGGTTAGGAGTGCTTATCCTTGTGGTTCAGAAATCGTCTTTCATAGATTCTATCTAGAATTTACCATATATTTCCATGTCCTTACCCTTCCTATAAAACTTGAGAGATTTTATTTTATTGAGAAGATATTTCTTCTCTTGCAATTTGACAGGACCAATGATAACTGGAATATCCTGATTTTACAATGTGTAAGGAACTAGTTTAATATGAATTATAAAGATTACTCATGTTTTAACTTAAGATTTTGTTTAAGAATTATAGTTTTTGCACATGTTGAAGTGATAGAAACATCCTTTATTCAAACTATTTCCAGTAGCCCAATGGCATTACATCATGAGGAGTTCCATTATGAAGATTTACCTATGGAAATCTAATACATTAATAGTATGATAGCATGAAGGCTAGGATTTGTATTTAGAAGGACGATTTGGGTAGCCTTCCTTACAATAATTTTTGTAAAGTGAGAGCGACCTAGAATAGCAACTCTATCAACCAAAACAACTCAAATCACTTGCTCATAAACATAGCAATTTTGTTGAGTCTGTTGTCCATTTATGTGGAGGATAGTGTTTGATTTAGATTCTTCACAAATAAATAAGTAAATAACCTTGAGACTTTCCACCCACTGAATTTGCTTCACATTTTTTTGGATATAAGCAAGACAATTGGTATTATTGAGGCAATATACGCCTTCATACATCCAATTCTTTCACAATACAGTGAAGTTGGGTTATAAATTCGATCCAAAGTAAGCATGAATTGACTTCTCCTATCAAAGTTTAGAGAGTATATAGGTGACATGAACATAGCTTAAAATATTGAGAATCTACTAGGCTTCACTACTCTAATCTAAGCACATTAAGCATTAAAGGTATAAAACATTTCTTCTCAATAGACTCTTGTCTAATTTTAACAATTTGCAAACAATATCTAAATTCATACCTACATTTTTCTTTGATCTAATATCGGGTGTAACATGCCTACCTAACAATAGTGATAGTATGTATTTTTTGTAGTGTATCAAGTATTAATCAAGGTAACTATCATTTGGAACCCCTTAGAATAACTAAAGTAGATGAGCTATATTAGTTTCTCAAGAAAGGCCAAAAATTCTTTTGGGATAGAAGACATACCAAGGCTATGAGAAAGCTTAAGACAATGTTACAAGCTGCTCCAATTCTCATGAAAAAAAACTATGCATGTGGTAGATTGATAGTGATTACAGTGGATATGAGTCCCATTGGGATTGGATGGGCAATAGGACAAGATTATGCAAATGGGAATAGGTATGTCATGAGATCTAGAGCTATTAACTCCATCACGCAATAGGTGATATGAAAGACAGCAAAGCACCAAATTTTTTTTAATAGTGCATGCTTTGGTAACGTGAAGAAGTAACCAATGTAGTTTGAGTGTTGGGCTCACTCCCATGCAAGTTGTAATAACCTTTGCAGAGTTGACTTTCACTTAGCTTTAACATCTACTTGTAAATGGAAGGTCAAGCTTGATGGACAGTAGAATACTCTAGGTGCCCAAAGGGTAAAAGGGGCTCGAGCCCTTTAAACCTATGTATAAAAGTCAAAAAGTTAAGAAAAGAGATCATTCATGTGTGTGTCAAGATTTGAGTGGGTTCTCTTCTACCTACATTCTATTGCTTGAAGCTCTAGTGTGTGCCATTGAGAGAGGGAGTTAGAGAGGGAGAGAGTGAGGGAGAGGGGGTTGTAAAGGGATTGTGAGCACTCGTTGATCCTCCACCTTCTTTTACCTCAGCATACTTTGCTCAATAGTTGCAAGAGGCGAGTGGTGGACTTCACGTTTGATTTGAGAGTCTGCAAAAGAAGGCAATATTACTCAAATCATGAGACTACCTTGGCTTTTTTGAGACTACAATGATGAGTGAGTTTCAGGTGTGTCTACTACAAACTTAGTCCCATTGGTTGCTTTTGTTGCTTCTAAGAGTAGCCATTAGATGTGAAAGTTGAGAGACTAAGTGAGAGCTATTCTGCCTCAATGATGGAGCTCCTAAAATAATGGGAGTTTTTCTCATGTCCCAATTGCCTAGCAAGCATCCTAAGCATTCACCTCTCTACCATATATAGGAATAGGAAATGGGCTATGAAGGGTGAGCAACAAGAGACCAAGGGACGTTCAATTTTTGCATGCAAAATACCTATTTTCAAAGCATTCTTGGTTAGATTAGGGAAGGAGAGAGATCGGTGTTGATGTTTCTCTTTGTTATAGTAGGTTGTTGTAGTAGGTCACTATAGAATATGAAAGTAGTCTCAAGTAGGAATAGAATAGGTTACAAGTAGGTACATGTCAAATGCTTGCTATAGAACTGCAAGGGAAAAACTCAGAGTGATTGAGAAACGAACATAATAAGGGACCCCCTTCAGGATAGAACTAAGAGATAGCATCCGAGTGTGAATCTGAGTCTAAGTATTTGAGGGCAAGAAGCAGTCAAACATGGGAGAGTTAAAGGGAAAATAGTTCAAAATCAAAAAGGAAAAAATAAGTAAATAAGAAAACAAGTAAATCTCCCAGAATGCCTTATCAAGAGAGTAGATAATGCAAAATGTAATAGGTAAGTTAGGCAAGGCGAATCATCTTACATTCCAGATACTGAGTTAACTGGTCAGAAGATAAGGATTGGGACCCCAACAGGCCAAAGAAAGCCACTACTTTTGAAAAGACTTCTTGTTGTAGTTATAGTCTTATCGTGATATGTTCTTTTTGGCAGCGCTTGAAGTGCTGGTCAACAATGGAGTTTTTCTACTTAACGTGAAAATATTTTTGTCATTTTAATTGATAAGTCCCCTTGTCGATTGCATGGAATGCAAATTGAAAAACAGGGGATATCAAAGTCAAAAACCTCATCACTTTCATTAAGTTATGATTGTATTTTATATTTAAGATGGTGCATCATGGGGTCGATCTCCAGGATGTAAGAGAGCCATAGGAGCCACATCACTCTTTTGTTGGAGAGAGATCTCTTCGTGTATGTAATATGAGGTGTTGATCACCTATATGTTGGGATACTCCCTTTATTGGAGTCGGGATAGGCAAAATCATTGGACTATAAATTGATACAAACGCATGATTTATTTAGAGTAGTGTGTAGCCTCTAGATGCTCTTGACCACAAGGCCAATTGTTATGGCTCCTACAACTCTTTTACACCCTAGGGATTAGCCCTAAGACATCTAAACATAAAATATAAGAGTAATATTGTTCACTCTTTTATTGAAGCACTCTAAAAACTAATTTTGTTTCTTTACATAAGAGTCCCCAAAGACAATGGTTCTATCCTAGAGCTCACGGATTCTCACACTCTCATCATGAGTCAACAGTTTTAGTAACCAAGTACAATTCATCCAAGAGACTTCTTTTTTCTTGATACCATGTATAAGAATACAAATGCAAGGTAAAATTCTTGATATTTTAAGTGGAAATGTTACGCAAGCATCAAAGGTTATTTGATTCCGAGTTAAGCTATCCAAGTCGAGCGTGAAAGGATCTAAGAAAAATTACACTCAAATAAGAGTTTTGCTATTGGAGTGAGAGGTGATGAGAGCACTATTTGAGTCCTAGTGAGAGACTCAAACCACACTCGCAACATTCAATCAAGTCCTTCAAGTGCAAATGACCACTTGAGTGTGAGAGCAATCGTGTGGTTCAAGTGGGAAGAGAATCAAGAAAGAGGCAAATTCAATGTGTTGTTTGACTAGGAGAGAACCCAAATAATTAGAGTATAAAGACAAACCACTCAAGTCATCCAAGTGAGAGAAAGAAAGGGGGAGAGCAAGCACTATTTGGGTGATGGTTTAGTAATTCAAGTGTGAGAGCAAGGGGGAAAAAAGCAAGCACACCTAGCATGAAGACAAGGTAGAAAGGAAAATGTGCTACTTTGTTGAGAGTGGAAAAAGACTAAATTTTTTATTGATTTTTGTTATTTTTTAGGTCTGAATGATTGATTTTTTATGGATTTAGAGTGATGTATGGTTGTTAATGGAAGTGTTTAAGAGTGTTTTGGATGATATTGATTATGTTTTGGAAGATCATGATGATTCTCAATAGAGATATGAAGCTCTGTAATGTTCTGATAGGCTCTATTGAGGTTCTGATTGGTTCTGTATAGCTTTTGTTTTGTTCTAATTTTCTTCTGTATGAAGCATGGATTGATGATTGATGAAGATTGAGATCTTTTGGAAGCTTATTGAATAGTTTTTGATAGTTTGGAATGGTTTTAGTATGAGTTATGAGGTTCTGATAACCTTTTGTAACCCTCTATAAACCTTCTTTAGAGCCTCTGTCTCTGCTCTGTCTCTACTCTGTAACTGTTTTGTAGTTGCTCTGGTCCTGTATTGTACTCTTCTGTAGATCTTTTGTAAGTGTTCTGTAGAATGTGTGTATGACTTTAGAAAAAAATTCTAACTTTTGAAAAGGATGAATCTAAGTTCAAAAGAGCTAAAATAAATGGAAGAAGCAACGGCTGAAGACTGAAGAGAAGACTGGAGTGACAGTGACAATAGTGAGCTGTGAAGAAACACTCTAGTGGCTCTGGTACCTCTTCATATCAGACATACCTCTTGGGAGGTGCATCCACGACCTAAGAAGGAATATTGAGAGTTATTATGAGAGTATTGTAGTGAGGAGATGATGTATTATTGATAGAGAGAGAGAGAGAGAGAGAGAGAGCTAATTTTATCAAAATAGTATAACTATATATGAGAGATTGAGAGAGAAAACTATGAAGACATTGAAGATGGATACTATGTGATTGATTTCCATTCAAAGATGACGTATTCTTTTAGGTTCTTTGTTATATTGATGGATTCTATGAAGATGTTGAAGATTATGGTTGATTCTATCAAATCCGTGTGAGATATCTACTATGGTGCTGCGTGAAGATTTGTTGTTTTCTTTGTTTTGGCCAAATGAAATAAAAGCTTGTTGATGCTACAAGATAGATTTTCTTGCAGTAGAATCCCCTTTTCCTTAGTGTTCCTCTTGGGGCTCCACACTCAAGCAAGGATGCTATGTAGAAGAGGCCATTCGAGTCAACTTGTAATCCAAGTGTGAAGGATCATCAAATGCAAGAAGAGCAAGCATGGCATTGACATCTAGCACTAGACCACCAACATCGCTACTTGCTCTACCATGAAGAACATTGGCACCTAGATCTACACCACATAAAAGGAGGCCCAAGGCATCTTAGCCCCATTAAATAAGATAGAGTTCTTAAAAAATCTCCTTGCATAGCTTGGCAATGACCACATCGCCCACCTCAGACGTCCTCTTCCTTGCCCATGGAATCTCTTAAGAATGATAGGTTGCACCCATTTGCCCCTTTGTCTCCCATTCTCAATAACAATACAATATAACATTAAGAATGTTACACACAAGAGGCCATCTAAGACAAGCTTGACTAGCACAAGGCAACCACTACAAGGGAATAGGCAATAAGTGATAGCCAATTTTGATGAAAAATTAGGTGTCGTAAATAGCATCACTATTAGAATTGTAAACTAAAAAGAGTAATGCTAATAGCGACACAAATAGTAATTCTATTTGTGATATCGATAGTAATGCAAATAATGGTGTCAATCTTTAAAAAAAGCATTAAAAGCCCAAGTGTGGCATTTCTTGAAACTATTTGGCAAAAGAGAACAAAAGAGAGAATGGGAGAGCTCAAAGCTTTGAAAGGGAGAGTAAGAGGAAGAGAGAGAGCTCACCATTGCCTCCACCACCATCATCGCTGTACATGAAGAAGAAGGAGAGAGGTCCAAAGGAGAAGGAAGGGAAGTCATGTGGAAAGGGGGGGAGGGGGAGGGGGGTGCAAAAGGTTTCATCTTCGAGCCTTTGAGGTAGGTACATTGCCTCTTGTTTTGTTTTTGTGTTTTTTTTCTTTTTTTTTGTTTATGGAGAGATGCATTGAGAGAGAGGGAGGGAGAGTGAGAAATAGAGAGAAGAAGGGAGAGAGAGAAAGAGAGAAAGAGGAGAAGCAAAACAAAGAGGGAGGGAGAGGGAGGGGAATAGAGAAATAGAGAGATGGAGGGAGAAACAAAGAGAGAGGAAGGGAAGGAAACAAAGAAAGGAAAAGAGAGAGAAAGAGGTGGAAAAAGAAATAGAGAGGGAGGATAGATAAAAATAGAGAGTGAGAGAGAGAAAGAAGGGAGAAGAGAGAAAAGAAGGGCAAGGGAAAGAGAGGGAGGAGAGTAAAAAGAAGAGAGAGGGAGGGAGAGACAAATAAAGACATGGAGGGAAAAATAAAAAATAGAGAGAAAGAGAGATGGAGATAATATAAAAATACAAAGAGAGAGAGCTGAGAGAGAGAGAGAGAGAGAGAGAGAGAGAGAGAGAGAGAGAGAGAGAGAGAGAGAGAATGAGAGAAATGGAAAAGAGAGAAAAGTAGAGGGAGAGGGAGGGGGAGGGGGAGGGGGGGAGATAAAGATGAGGGAGACATTGCTTCACATTTCTTTATTTTTTAGATTCATTATTTCTCTCTTTACTTTTGTTTGTAGAGAGATGCATTGAGAGAGAGGGGGAGAGAGAGGGAGAGAGAGAAATAGAGAGAAGAAGGGATGGAGAGGGAGAGAGAGAGAGAGAGAGAGGGGGTCGGGGAGGGGGGAAGAAACAATGAGAGAGGGGGGAGAGAGAAACAATGAGAGAGTCGGGGAGGGAAACAAAGAAAGGGAAAGAGAAAGAGAAAGAGGGGTAAGGAGAGAAATGGAGAGGGAGGAGAGATAAAAATAGAGAGGGGAGAGAAAAGGAAGGGAGAGAGAGAGAGAGAGAGAGAGAGAGAGAGAGAGAGAGAGAGAGAGAGAGGGCTTCATGAAAACTAGAGAGAGGAGATGAAGAGAGAAATAGAAAGATAAAGAGAGAGAGTAGAGATAAAAATAGTGAGAGGGAGAGAGAAGAAAGGGAGAGGGAGGGAGCTACATGAAAATTAGAGAGAATGAGAGGAAGAGAGAAATAGGGAGATAGAGGGAGGGTGAGGAATAGAAACAATGAGAGAGAGAGAGAGAGAGAGAGAGAGAGAGAGAGAGAGAGAGAGAGAGAGAGAGAGAGAGAGAGAGAGAGAGAAACAATGAGAGAGAAAGAGGGGAAAAGCAAGAGAGAAGGAAGGGAGAGAGAGGGGGACGGCTTCATGAAAAATAGAAAGAAGGAGAGGAAGAGGAAGAGAAAAACAGGGAGATGGAGGGAGGATGAGGGAGAGAGAAAGAGGGGAAAAAAGGGAGAGAAAGAGAAATGAGGGTGGAGAGAAAGGAAGAGAGAGGGAGGGAGAGATAAATAGAGAGATGGAGGAAAATAGAAAAATAGAGAGAGAGTTATAGAGAGATGGAAGGATATAGAAAAATAGAGATCGAGAGAAAAAGAAAAATAGAGAAAGAGAGGGGGGAGGGATGGAGGGATGGAGGGAGAGGGAAAGAGAGAGAGAGAGAGAGAGAGGGATGAGAAAAAAATAGAGAGGGAGAGGGACACAAATAGAGAGAGAGAGAGAGAAACAAAAGGAGTATGAGAGAGATGGGACAAGAAAAACAATGAGGAAAACAAAAGAATATTGTGTCTACCATAACATAGACAAAAAGGACAATGATGATGGTCATGGCATTCAAGATTGTGAGACATATCTCAATCAGCATGTCATGTGCCCTTGCACTCAATGCAAGTTGGTAATTCAACGAAAGCACTACTTATCTATAAACCATGAGCAACACTTTGACAAGTTTCAATTGGAGATCATTGACCAAGCAATCTCAGACTTTGAGATAACTATAAAAAAAGTGTATACCAATTATACTTTACATTCAAATTGTAATTGAATACTATGCAATAATAGTAGATGTGCCTTGGAAATATCTACAGAGAGATGTCGTTCCATCCCAAGGAATCCACCTATTGTGGTATGTAAGAAGAGTTGTAGGCATGCAATGGATGAAGTGCTTGCTGATAAACTTATTGGAGGGCATGCCACTAACTACTCCCTCAACACTAGAAGAGATGATTGGCCTTTTGGACCTTCCTCCAAGCTTGAAGTTTGAGATGGAGATAATGATTGATGTATTATTCTCATTTGATCCATTGAGAAAGGAGAGGTCCATACCATTATATGATGGGTGCTAGGTATCTCGCTTAAAGATGCTACTTGCGCTCCTAAATATATAGGCAAAGTACAAATGGAGTGATGCGAGGTGACCGAGTTGTTTAGGTACATATTGTGATCTTGTGTCTCATTAGATTGCCATAGCTTCTCCATGAGCATATTTGATGTACAGTGATTTAAAGTGGTATTTGAAGGAGCAAGGGCAAACTATTTGGCGAGATCCATCTGGATTTCTAGAGGTAGATTCGTGAAAAGATGAAATTATCTGCACAAGATGTTTATTGTATCAAGTCATTATGAAGACATGCATGATTTTTTTTTAAGTTTTTCCATGATACAAAACAGTCACAAATGTTGATTCATTCTTTGCAACACACTTATATATGATATTGAACAAGTAATCTTCTATTCAAATTCCGAGCAATCTTGTTAGTGGTATGTTGTGCCATCAACATCTTGGAGTGCTCGAGTCTACGATGAAAGCAATGTCCCTTGCGTGGACGAGAAGAGTATACAAGTAGAGGAGTCAATGTTACAAGGCATGGAGGGCAAGGAGAGCTTAGAGCATACAGAGGAGATAAGCACAAGTAATGAAGACAAAGAGATAGGAGGCCAAGAATTTTCAAGAATGAAGTGGACTCCTCTTTATGTGGAGACCTATGTATAAACCTTCCAGTATATGCTAAGCTATGCCAAGATCTTGATATGGAGTCGTAGGGCTGATTGATAATTTTATTGTACTAGCACTTTAGTATATGTGTTTTAGCTAACATCCTTTTTTGTAAAGTTATATTATTGTGCTTTACCTAAATCCTTATATTGATTATGTTAACATCATTTTCTAATTGTGCAGGTTACCTTTGACGATACCTAAAGAGCAAGATGAGTCAAGGAATGAGATATGGTGACAAACCCTAGGAGTTGTCTCAGTCATCATCTAACAATTCTGCATGGTCTACCTCAATATGCTTTAATGCTTCGATCTCTAATAGGCAAAGTCAACACTCTAGACTGGCCTGGCCCCAGAAAGAGGCTCAAGGATGCCTTGCTCGATCGATGGAAGGGATGGTTCTAGTGGTTTTGGCATGATGTGGATATGCAGATGTTGTGACCTTATAGTTGGTTAATATGCCTCGCTCTCATATTGATTCTAGAGAGAGTGGCCCAGGTGGGTGCTGTGGAGGCACCAATGTAGTGCCCCCATCTCATCGATCTAGTGGACACTTATCACTTCTCCAAGGTTTGTCACACATGTAGAGTCATCTACTCCTGCTGTTTAACAAGTGGTGTGCAAATATAAATATCTCATACAACCCAAAAACAAGACATTAAGGAGTGCCAATTAGGGAATTGACTTTGTTGAAGTACAACATGAAATGAAAATTTTCAATTTTTAACAACCACCACACCAACATAAATGTCTAAATATGCCTCTTGTAGCTTTACTTTCTATGAAAACACATTGTATGAAGAACATCTAACACTTTGTGCAATGTTTAAAAATATGCAAATTTTGAAGAAAAAAATTGCATAAAGTCCTCATACCTCTTTTGAAGTTTGTTACACTATTTAAACCTTCAACATCTGGGTTTTTTGCCAATTCGATCAACACAAACAAGTATCCACACACTTGTGTGGAACCCTCCTCTCTCTTCACATGAGAGACAATTTGGCTATCAAGGGAAGCACCCCTAATGCCTCACTCTCAACCCTTTAAATAGGTTTTTTAATTTTTTACTCCTCAACTTCCAAAAACACTCATTGCTTATGAAGCAAGAAAACACAAGAGCGTTTTTTAGCATATCAATAATGATCATTAATTGAACTTTGCTTCCTCGTTTAAAGAAAATGCTCCAATTGCAAGACTCTACCATCCTTTGTGATGTAAGTGATGTTTTGATTTGCACTCTGATCATGTTGACCACTCGAGTCACTTCCACAAAATATTAGTGGTTTTACTTTTTTAAACTACAACTCTTACTTCATGCAATCATTCCCTTGGTGCATGCATAGTACCTCCCATCATATACTTCACCACCGCTTGCTATTGGTAATGTTGAAGATGATGGCAACCATGCTCCATGCAATTGGTCAGCTCCAAGACATCTCTTTTAATGCTACAAACATCCTCTTGAAGCTTATGAAGTTTCTAACTTCCTTAATGTTGTGGGGAGCCCAATTGATTATGATACCTTGTTCCTATGCTAGAAGTCATTAAGGGACTTACTATGGGATTCACAGCAAAGATAATCTCCATAGCAAAAAGCTATCACAATCAACTTCATGGACTTACCATCATGAGCTCTCCCCTCTCATCCTCGTGTTGAGTTTGACTTCTCCTACATTTTCAGACTTTGCATATAGCTTTGCTCTCACTGCACCTCCATTCCAATGGTCTTGTTAGCCTGCAATGTTGCCCTTAAGATTCAATAATATCATTCAAGCTAGGACTTTTCCACAATAGCCTTCTACCATGGTCCATCGCAATTTTAATACTTGAATGGAAACTTGGGTTGCCTCAATTACATGCCAACTTCTTTAGAGTATTACCTCTACACAAAAGAATCAACAACTTTATTTTCTATTCGTAGAACCTCATTATAGAAAGCAATTGCCTCCACATAGTGCCCCTGAAAAGATTGGTATAAGTTTTATTCAGCATCCTCTTGTAGTTGCATGTCATGTGGTGTGACAGAGAGTCATCCTTTTTCCTATTGTTGTACTCTTTACTTTCTAAACTCTCAAAGAAACCTCTACAAGAGACTTTGTCATGTGAAGAATGTATAACTGAGGACAACTTACATATAGCAACTCCAACAAGCCCACTACCTCCAAGTACAACTATTTGCATTTCTTGTAGCATTGATTAACAACACATTTGCTTCACCATTAAGCTTTTCTATTTGTTAATTGATTCAAAATCCACCCAATGTGGAAACAACAAACAATTGCACTATTAAAAAGCCCATCCCAGTCTGCATAGAACTCATCACTTCAATTCAAGTCACTTAATCCACCCATGCAGCACCATAAAAAGGCTGCCCTGACTTTATAACATTGAGATTCAGAGCACCTCACTTAAGTAAAAACTTCTTTTGCCACAAGGTATACCCACTTTAACATGAAGTCCCTTTTGAAATTTCCTAATTTGACCACCACTGGTTACATCTCTACAAAACATCCATAGTTGGGCCTAATGCTTTAACCACCAATGGAACTTTCACATAACCCCTTGACATCTAATATTCTCCTTTATGATGCTATCCGAAATTGGGATACCAAAGGCCTAAGTCTTCCCAATTTGTGTTCAACCCCCCCCCCCCTTTTAAGTTTTCAAAGAACATTGTTTTCCATAGTTACCTACTTTTGATTCGGTATAATTTGTAACCACTTCGAAAACATGCTTCGAGAATGTACTCAAATACTCAATCACATATGTGTTGAGAAACAATGCAAAGTCAAATCCATACTATACAATCATTCAAACAATGCTCCACACAAAATGATGTATGCACTAGAAAATACAGTGCCTAGCCTACCTAGAAGTGCTTGTGCATCATGCAAAATGCAAACACAATTCCTTAATTATTTCTAGTATTTAACCTTACCTCTCATCACTCAGCAACAAAGAAATGTTAACTCCACTCCACCCTCCCAAAATCTCACAATCTCTCAAGAAAATAATGGTCCTCAAGATTTTGACCAAGAAAACAAGCCATCCCACAACTAAAGGCATCCTTCACAACCCTAAAACTCATCCAACCACTTTTTTCACTCAACTTGAAATTCCTAATTTGGTGATGAATATCCCAACTCTCATACTACATGCAAAGAACTGTGCATGCACAATGAAAGGGGCATTCTCATGTGTGCATGTATCTATGATTTATTGCATATAGCTACGATGAGCATCATGCCATGCTAGTGCTCAACAGTGGTGCAAAATGTACATCAACCCAACCCATGGCATGGAAGTAATTGATCAAATCACGAGACAACCCTCGACTATAGTGTATTCAAGTGCAATGTGCAGTGTTAATGAATCCACAATCCCTATGATGTGCAAGAATCTAGGCAAGAAAATATACATATTCCAATATGTCAAACAGCTATCAACAAACTCCAACTCCAATCTGTTAAAAAAAACACCAATGTTGACCAAGGCTATCAAGTTTTCACTTAAAAATCCAAAGAAAATGATGAAAATAATTCCTAAACTAGACAAATACAACAAAACCAACTACAAAATAACAAATCAAACAACCACACAAACAATTAAGCTATAAAGATCCAACCTATCTAAAGTTTTTCCAGGGTTTTTGAGCTTACATGGAAATACTTAACACCGTGACTCCAAGTTTCACTCAGTTGACGACAGGTGGCACCCCTATGGGTGCTACTCTAAGAGATACCACCCTTATAGGTATACGAGATGGATAGGGATCTCCTACTTATGCCCAACAACATGGTCATAGATGGGAGAGGGTATACCTTAGATGTATCCCAATAAGGTATGGATATTTATGGATAAGAAAATAAGTGCCATGATCATGAATGATGAGGGGAGGAGGGTGATGGCTTGCATGAGAGAGTGTGCCAACAAGTATTTAGACACAATGTTTTAGACCACTAAAAAAATATATCGGAAGGGAGCAAGTACTATCATGTGGTAGTGTTCTTATACGAGGAGTTTTTGATACCTATGATAATAGAGAGGTTTTTCACAGGATGGATGATGGATTATATACATACATACATGTCACATAGATAGTTTGATGTGTGCAAGGCAATCAAAAGTGATACTTCAAAGCCTATGTGGTTGAATGCAGAGGATTAGCAGACTTAGGGAGAGGAGGCCACAAACTCTCCAAGACAATGGCGGCAATAGCAAGAGGCAACAAGGACATGATTGGAGATAGGGGTTGCGCATTATGTTGAGAGTCAAGATTTAGTCCTTGCTTTAGTTGTCTACCTTAGTTGAATAAGGTTGTCATATTGACTTAACCATGGTTACACCTAGGTTACTTGATCTTTGTATGTATGTGTTGTACTTACAATTGACTAGAATGTGTGGAAGATAATGTATTGAGCATGGAGCATGGCTGCTACCATTATGGCCTAGTCTTTCATCTTTTTCTTTTGCTCTTTACATGGTATCAAAGCAGGTTATTGTACTCCTCTCAAAATACACTCCACTAAGTCTTTTGAAGAGATTGAAAATAAGCATTTAGACTTGTGGTATTTTCTTGAAGTGCAAAAATTCTTCAAACCAAGGTGACTATCTTCCACTCTCTTATCACCAAAGTGCATAAGAAGCTTGGGATAGAGACAAATTTCCAAACGGTGGCATACTTGCAGACATTGTATACAGTGTCAAAAGTCAATTTGGATGGGTTCAATACGTCTCTAATGGTACCATCAGCATATCATTTTGAAGATAATAGAAGCCTGCCAGAGGCTTAAACTATGGATAATGATGGAGTAATAGTTGAGTGAGAAGGTTGATAAGCAATACAAGGAAGAAGGTTGACAGCAATACCATGAAGGGTGTTCAGTATATAGTTATCACAAAAGAAGCAACCATAGATGCAATAGTAATGTCAGTGATTAGATCTAGTAAATGAAGAATCACATTCATAGCAACTCGACAACTGTCAAATGTTCGAACTACAAGCACAAACAACCTACGTGTATATGCTATCGAATGAACATGACATTCCAGTTTTACAACTGTGAACTTTTTCGTTGACTGTCAGTATTCATTAACCAAAACGTGTGTGTAGTCCTTCAAAGCTTACAGCCACCTCAGATGTAAAAACCACAAATTTCTAGCCATGCAATCGAAATGCTCACAAGCTATTCCCTAAGGTATGGCAATCCATAATCCTTGATGTAATTTGTTTGACGGACAGGTACAGGGACCATTTGTGTTGGTGGGCACTCCTACATGCTTCTACTTCCATTTCTGTGGCCAAGATCTAGTAACCAAACTATAATGACCCTAAATAATGCAGTGAATAGACATAATTTACAAAATCTTCAATTGATTCTCTACAATCGACAAGGAAAATGTAATGAATCTCTCCTCATCTGAAGGCGCCTCTCACTAATGACTTGTGTTGGACAATGGGTCACAAGCTTGTTTTTAAGAGGGTAACAATAACTTTGTCTTCCTTATCCTCTCTCCAATGATTCATCTGTTAGTTATTCTCTTATTTGGTCCCATATTTAGTATTAAGCCAAGGAGGAATAACATTGAAGTGGTGAATAGCATAGCATCTCTGGAAGGTGCTTTACTCTCTTGATCAAGAGTAGCCCCTTGTTTATCTATAAATAGGCATCACCCTGTTTATGGGCAACAAATACAAGAATGATGCATAGACAGTGTTCTCCTTGCAAGCTGCGAAAAGAGAGGTAGTAACCTCTTCGCCAAGATTTGCAATCATCATATCAAATTGGAATGCAAAGTTGTTGGAGGCATTGTAATTGCGGTTAAATGGGAACAAAATACATGTACTAGCTGAGAATGCAATAGTGGTCATTGCTGCAAATTTTCAGTAAAAATTGGTTGTACTACAAGTCATTGAAGTACATTGCCTACTGGCATTTTGCGAAATTGACTTTCTACATTAAATTTTTTTTTACAAAGCTAAAGACTTTGGAAGGGCACACACAAGAGAGACGGACGCTATCACTCAGATAGTTGGTGAGAAGCTAGACTACAACAATTTTGTTTTATGGAAGTTCAGGATGCCAAATTTCTTAATTGGAAGAGGCTATTGGGACCTAGTCACAGGTCTTGAAGATGAGCCCAAGCTACTAGAGGATAGACCTCCAACACAATATGAATTAAAGGCATATAAGACATGGTTGGAAAAGGCTAGCAAGGTCTTGCATTAGCTGTCTTTATGTGTGTTAGACACAAAGGATATGCAAATTGCAAATTATACTTCACCAAAATCTACTTGGGACTTATTGAACAAGAATTATGGTCATGTCACTCATGCAAGAAAGACACAATTTAAGCAAAAATTCAGCCACATATCCAGGGATGGAAGGTCTATTAAAGACTATGTAAGTGAGATTAGAACCATTGCAAAACAACTAGACTCAATTGGAGCTGAAGTTAAGGATGATGATTTGGTGGCTACTACTCTCTATGGTCTTGCAAAGGAGTATAAGCAGTTTGATACTTCCATATTAGTACATTAGGAGGAGCAGCTTGACTTTGATGAACTTGTGGCACTTCTATTGTATGAAGAAGTGAAGCTTGGACTCAATACAAGTTCCAAGGGGTCTAAAAACAGCAGGGACAGTGTCTTCTACTCAAATCAAAGGGGTAGAGGTGGAAGAGGAAGATCAAAATTTAGAGAAAGAGGCATTGGAAATGCATATGTAGCCCATGGACAACAAGGTACTAGATGGAAAAATAGGCAGTCTCAAGAAAATAGAGGTTCCTCAAATGCTCGTAGAAGAGGGGGTTACTCATCTAGAGGAAGAGGCACTTGACAGCAGCCCCAAACGAGTCATGGACAACAATCAAATGCAAATGAGGATTGTCACTATTGTAGCAAATATGGGCATGAAGCTAAGGATTGCTACAAGAAGCAGAATGATCCAACAAGAGGGAGGCAACATGGTAATTATTCCTCTTCTAGTGGTATGTAGGATGATGACAGGTTGTTTGCTATGCAACATGTGAAGAAAGGGTTGCCTACGCAAGGCAAAGCAAATGATGTATGATATATAGACTCAAGGGCATCTAACCACATGACTCCTCATGGAGAGTGGTTTGATACATTGGTAGAAGGTGCTCATGGATATGTTTGCACGGGGGATGATACGCAACATGATATTAAGCATACAGGTACTATCCCCTTGATGATGCATGGTGACAAGAAAAAGAGTCTCTAAGATGTGTTACATGTACCCTATATTATCAAAAACTTGCTTTTTGTGGGACAAATGGCTGAACAGAATCTACAAGCTAGATTCAATAGAGATGGATGCTACATTGAAGAGTATGGTCAAGGATGCAAACTCTTTGCTAAAGGAAAAAGAAATGGCAGGATGTTTACATTGGATACAAAAATTATATCATTGAATACTATTATGTATCTACATGACAATGCTGCAATAAGGAACATTGAGATATGGCATAAAAGAATTGGTCATGTAAATGTTCAAAAGCTGAAGAATATACAGCATAAGCAAGTTATACTTG
Source organism: Lygodium microphyllum (assembly GCF_053477565.2). Classification (NCBI taxonomy): domain Eukaryota; kingdom Viridiplantae; phylum Streptophyta; class Polypodiopsida; order Schizaeales; family Lygodiaceae; genus Lygodium; species Lygodium microphyllum. The sequence continues at coordinate 149,477,342 of NC_141143.1, read as the reverse complement.
CACTTTCTAAGTTCAAGTATATGGAATTGGGATATATATATCAGTCATGTCAAGTTGGGACGAATCAAGGCTTTCATTTATGAGACATGTAAGCACTACTACTAGACCATTATAGCCCATACATTTTGATGTATGGGGACCCTCACAGAATGCATCTCTTGGGGGATCACGTTATTATGTGTAATTCATAGATGACTATAGTAGGTATACATGATTGTATGTGTTGAAGCACCAGCATAATATCATAGATGCCTTTCAGGACTTCAAGAGACACGTGGAGAAAGAATTGACTTGCTACATCTCATGCTTGAGATTTGATAGTGGTGGAGAATATGTCTCTAAAGACTTTAATCATCTCTTGGTAGCCTATGGGATAAAGAGGCAATTGACATGTAGGTACACACTACAACAGAATGGTGTGACAAAAAGGAAAAACATGGTGATCATGGAATCGGCTAGAGCCATGTTGAATGAGAAGAGCCTACCAAATGCATATTGAGCAGAGGTTGTAATGACTATTGTGTATGTCATGAATCATATACCAATAGTAGGGATACATGGGTGACTCCTCATGAGAGGCTTTATGGGATTAAGCCATACATTAGCCATCTTAATGTTTTTGGTTGTTTGGCATATGTACATGTTACAAATGAAAAGAGGAAGAAGCTTGATCCAAAGGCAAAAAATACCATCTTAATTGGGTGAGCACAAGATAGAAAAGTGTACAAATACTATAATCTTTCTCCTCATGAGACATTGGTCTCAAGAGATGTAGTATTTGATGAGCTGAAATCATGGCATGAGAAGAAGACCATCTTGCTTAATGATAATGATGTTTGTTAGGAAACTTATGTACATGTAGAGAGTGCATAAATTTTGGGCCTGCTAAAGATTCTACTACATCAGTTAGTCCTTGGACAGGTAGATTGAGGACTTCAACATCTTTGTCCACTGACATGGGTATGTCACTGAGAGGGAGAAATGTGGATAAAGGCAAGGGAAAACTTGATGATGTACAGGTCCACTCACTTGTGGCACTTACAGCTTGGATAGTAAGTTTGGTATTTCATCAGTTGTGACTCCTGGTGTGACACATAGATACGTACCACCTCATGAGAGAGGAGAGTCTCATATTGCACCTCAGTTAAGGAGATTAGAAAGGGTTACGAAGCTTGTGGATAGGCATACACTTGCTACACAATGAGGCACTATGCATATATGGCAAAAGTCACTAGCTTCAAGGAACCCACAAAGTTTTCTAAAGCTATTTTGGATTATCATTGGTGTAAGGCAATGGATGAGGAATATTCAGCATTGGCTAAAAATGACACTTGGGATTTGGTTGATTTGCCTGAAGGCAAAATGCCTATTGGTTGCAAATGGGTATACAAGATGAAGTACAAATCAGATGGCACATTGGAAAGATACAAGGAAAGACTTGTGGCAAAAGGGTATGCACAACAATATGGTCTTGCTTATGAGGAGACATTCAGCCTTGTTGCTAAAATGGAAACTGTGAGAATAGTGATTGCATTGGCAATATCTAGAGGATGGACTATGTATCGAATTGATGTGAAGAATGATTTTCTCAATGGTGATTTGGTTGAGGAACTATACATCGATCATCTTGAGAGCTATGTACATCCAGATTTTCCTACATGTGTGTGTAGATTGAAGAAAGTATTGTATGGATTGAAGCAAGCACCTAGAGCTTTGAATGCTAAGATAAGTACATGCTTATAGAAACTTGGTTTCAATATAGTCTATTCACAAAGTCAAGCACTAGTTATGTGATAAGTATTTCCGTTGGTATTGAGGTTGTCTCTACACCTCATGGTACTTGGTTGTTGCAAAAGTAGTATGCACAAGACATGTTAACCAAGTATGGTATGTTGGATTGCAAATCTTTGAGCACTCCATTGAAGCAAAATGTTAAGTTACTTGTAGATGTTGGACATGAGATTGAGAATGTCATTATGTATAGACAAATGGTGGGTAGCCTAATTTACCTTACCATTACTAGACTGGATCTTAGCTATTCAGTTGGACTAATTAGCCAATTCATGCAGAAGCTTATGAAGCCTCACTTGGATGCATTGAGGAGGATCTTGAGATATGTGAAGGCTACATTAGATTAAGATCTATTCTATGAACATGATAAATCTTTGGAGCTTACAGGATATACAGATATATATGCTGACTCGGTAGGAAGTGCCTGCCTATGATAGGAGATCTACCAAAGGGTATGCATTTTTCCTTGGTAGTAATATGGTCAGTTGGAGCAGTAAGAAACAACCTACAATTACACTCTCTAGTATTGAGGCAGAGTATAGAGGTGTTGCAATAGTTGCATGTGAGGCAGCATGGCTCATGAAGCTTCTTGATGATTTGGGCATGCAGGAAGTCAGGCCTATCACACTCTGTTGTGACAACATGACGAGTGTGCTCCTAGCCAGTATTCATGTCTATCATGCTACAACTAAGCACATTGAGGTACACTATCACTTTATCAGAGAAAAAGTAATTGTAGGTGACATTGATTTGGTCCATGCGAGGACAGAAGACCAAGTTGCCAATATCTTTACCAAGTCATTGGGTAAAGATAAGTTCGTGCATTTCAGAGAGCTACTTAGAGTGAAATACCACACTTAAGCTTGAGAGTGAAGCTCATAGCCCTTGCTTCAGTTGTCTACCTTAGTTGAATAAGGTTAAGTCTATTGATTTAACCATGGTTACACCTAAGTTACTTGATCTTTGTATGTGTGTGTTGTACTTACAATTGACTAGAATATGTGGAAGATAATGGATTGAGAAGGGAGCATGGCTACTACCCTTATGGCCTAGTCTTTTGTCCATCTCTCTCTCTGGCTCTTTACGAATTATCTAGGGATTGGCGGTCGTAGAACTAATTTGGAGGATTTTGTAAGTTTTCTTTTAGTTGTTTTCACTTTCTTATTTGAAATACCTCTTATACCAATAACCTTATTTCTAACAATGCTACTTTATTTTCCTTGCAATACTTCATCACAAAACATAGCAGCCCAATAAGTCATGCCTCTTTTTTGTTTTTAGTCACTAGTTTTTTTGTGATGTATTATATATTGTGGATTAATTTTTGGTTGTTTATATTGTAGAATCCATTTGACACTCCATTGCATTAAGATGAGCTCTCGGATGGTGAGGAGCTGTAGCGATCGCTTGGATTCATGCACACATCCTTTCCTATTTTGGCCATATGATCCTTGTAGGCTTTTTTCATATAGAATTTCTTGGATATATTTCTCATCCTTTGTATAGACTCACATTTTTCGGTATGTATAGATATATTTTTCTTTTTTTTGGACTCTCCTCTCTATCGTTCCTTACAGTTTTCTTAAAAATTTTCTATAACCATCACTATTAGCCTCACTAATTCATTGCATGTGTCACTATTAGTATCAATAAATGTATTAAAAATTATCGTTACTTGCATCACAAATGTGATGCAAATAGCGGTGGATCTGTAGAGATGTGTATACGTCTTAGTGATGATGGGGATATTTTTTAGATGAATGTCCAAGTGGATCCATACAAGTGACTAATCCTAGAGATAAATGGGCTTATTTTATTCTATTCGGGTAGACGTGGGAGAAGTAAAATAGGAGACTGTTTAATTGACATTGACAAAGGAGCTTGTTTGATTGCTTACTCCTTGTTTGATTGTGTGTAGTACTACAGAGCCCATGGAAATCGAGCAAACATGTAATATATTCCCTGTTGAAGGACCCCCTTTTAATTAAAAATAAATAAAATTAAAAAATTAAAAAACACCCCCTACTCACACCACCAGTTGGCAAATGAAAGGGGGGGGGCTGCGATGGGACAATGACCATGAGGACAGCATCTGGCAGAGGGAGGGAGAGCTATGGTGGCCAAAGACTCTAAGTGTTGCAAGATGACGAGCTCCACGACTACCCCTTCTCTTCCCCTCCACCAAGTGCTTGCGAAGTAAGGTCCAATCGAGTGTAAATCCCGCTTCAACTGATGGGATTGCGAGTCAAGGAACTGCGACTCTTGGTAACCATGTGCATTCCATAAAAATCTTAAATGTGGTAGGAATCTCTAAAAAATATAGATCGACTACATTAGGAGGAGTATCCATGCAAAAATCTATGATAGCTAACCACCAACTAGGATGTACTATAAAAATCATGTTTGGCATTGTGTTTTATTGCACTCTAGCATGTTTTAGAACAAACAACTTGCAAAAAGATTACACATTGGTGCACAATGAAATCAAGGACTTTATTGATTGTATTCGTAGTGCATTAGATTTATGCATTAGCATTGGCATACTTGAAAGGTAAAAGAAACTGAAAAATGGGTTATCGGAATGATAAAGCATAGTCATCATTAAGCGAAAATTATACTTTTTGCATCGTGAAATTTGCAAAATTGGAAAGGTAGGTGTAAAGGCTTGAATCAAGTCCATGAAGATCATGAGTTTCCATGATAACGGTTAAGTATGTTTGGGTCATTGCAATACTAAGCTGAGTATTAGGCTCCTAATAACCTTTAAACAGAAGTAACTCGAATTTGCATTAGGCCTGATGACTTCATGTTCCTTGCACAAAAGAAAAATATAAGTCTCTATTTATGTTTTGCATAAGTGCATTGAAATGAATTCCCAAGAGTAGAAACTCCACATTGCATCATTGTCTTAGGAAAGACTCGCATCTAGATTGCATGGCATCATGGACAGTTTCAGTTGCACTACTAGAGATTCATCTTAAAGATAGATATAAGACGCACATATGAAGAGCTAAACTTAATTGCTCAAGGCAGTTCAATAAGATGAATCCTATATGATACATAAGGCTAGGGCTTAACTCAACTTATTTAGAGTTTAAAAGTAAATGATTCAAACTACTGTTACATTCATAGGTTGACCTTGAGACAAGTAAACCACTCATTTGTCTCTATCCTACATCTGGCCGTGATAAAGCCAAAACAACCTCGGAGATATCACCTTTAACCATGATACAACTCGATGTTAATACAAGAAAACTCAAGTGTTGTTTTTCCAAGACAAGAACCCTGGACTAAGGGCTAGTAAGCTAGGACAACTACCATTCGAGAATTACCGGATATAGATCCAATTGCATAATTTCTCACTCCTATCACATAGGAGTGGGGTCAAAAAGAGGATATTCTCAATCCCTCGAAGGATATTGGAAATTGACCCCAAGGCAAGAAGGACAAACGCTAAGCGTCAAAGATAGGGACTCCACCTTAGAAGATGTCTCGAGCACTCACCTTCACAATTGTTTGTGCTTGTAAATTTAGGAACACCGCTTGTAAAAGGATTGTATGACCCCATACTCATAAAAGAGATGGGAATAATTAATCGGACTGAACTCTTGGAGGGCGCGCCAAACCACCCCCAGCTAACTGCTAACCCTAGCTAAGGGGTTTCCAAATAGCTGTGATGGGAATGTGGACTTAACCTGCTATGAGAGGTCTCTCCACGGGTTGGTTTAAATGTAGGAGGACACTTGGATGCCAACGGGGGCTCTAGCTAAAAATTCCCTACCTCTGGGTCCTACTCAAACGATCTGCATGACTCAAGATAGATTCTTGAGGCCCTTGTTACTAGTGGCAATAAGGTGCATCCTCACGGATTGCGAAAATCATTCTTTTTTGAACAAGACTTATATCTAAGATAAAATGCTAATATTAAGTTTACTTCCAAGGAACCTGTCTGAAATTGTTTTTGTGTTAGTGCCATAAGATTACATGAATGAACCATGTTCCCTAAAAGTCTTAATTAATGAAGCTTATTTTAAATGTCGCACATAATGTGACAGGGGCTAATTAGATAACTAAAGTACATCTATGGAGGAAAGTGGGTGGATGAAACTCAGATGGGTCCGCCCTATAGTAGGGTGGTCCCAGAGAACTAGGAGGCTTCTCACAAGGTTGTATCATCATTTGACCTTTAGGTAGTGCTAGCTTGGAACCCGATTCATGCTATTTTAGGGGACTAAAATGGGACTATGCTCTATGGGCAAAGAGGTTGAGCGGTGCATCCCTCTCATTTCTCATTCTCCTTGAACTAAGTGCAGTATGGATCTGCTTCGAATTGGGTAACTTTGTGTAAAGTAGAATGTCTAAGACTTGACACTAGAATGCTATCAAGAGACTTTGATCACTAGGGACTCAAGTTTCAGGTCAATCCTAGTGGATTCGGCACGTTCTATTGCGAGGTGAACTCGGGAAACCCTAGGTGATAAACCCCTTGACATTCTATGGGAGTGTTGGGCAGTGATGCTTAGATTTGTTTCTCGATGGACTGCTAAAATATGCTTGGATAGCCAATAGGTAGACAGTTATAGTTGGTATTAGAGCTGACCAACGATTAAAACAATCAAGATAGATCGGGAAGAGTGAAGTGATGTTTTCATTAGAAAATATTTTTCTTTTTACACACTTGTGGATTGCTGTCACTTCCAGACTTACGAGGCATGGAGCAAGTTCCTCATATTTCATATCATGTTCAGGACAGTTATGAACTTTTCAAGCTATCGCAAACGATTCGACATGATGGGGAACTTGGATCGGCTCTACAACCCCTCACCATTGTATGTGGAAAGGCGTTGGACTTGGAGCGCGGGATACTGCTATATAGATGCCAACAAACTTGCCTATCTTCAAGCAGTCTAAAGAGGCTAAAGTGGTTAGAGGACTTGAAGATTATCAAGTTATTCATCTTCCATGAGGCTCGTGTGAATTGAATCCTACATATCGGATGTCGGTAACTAAAATAGAACTACATCTACCATGAGGTGGTTAAAGTCTTACTAGTAAATATAAATAAAATAATGGGGCAAAATGAATGTCATGCTATCAAAAACATGGATTTTTTGAAATTTCCATGGCTTATGGCTTCTTGAGAATCCATTCCCCCAATCCATACTACTATTATGTTCCTATAGTTGAATGCAATAGGGAATCATTAACTTGGCATTGATGTAACTCCTAAAAAGAAAATCATCTCAACCAAATCTCTATCTATTCTTGAATAATTATACTTGAGACTTACTCTTCCCTATGGTTAAATAAGAATTTTATGTTCATTCGATTTGTTGCATAGTAGTGATGGAAAATATGTGCGCATTGATTTAAGTTGTATAGGGATATGTAAATGCAATCCTAACACAAAAATTTAAAATTGGTAACTAGATACAATCCCAAGTGCAAAACCAGAATCATGTTTCCACACTAAGCCCGACAGAGACACAAGAAAAGAAGTTTCTTCTCAAGCAAATTAAACCATCAAAATTTGACAAAAAAAGGAAGACTATTGAAGCCGATGCCGAAATATGGATTGAATCCATGGATTATTTTAGTGCGGCCGGAACATTACCTATAAACCAAGCCATGATTGCCAAGGTTAAGCTCACCGGCGAAGCTAGACTGTGGTGGAAGCAATAGTGTAAAGACCAAGCAGTCACAAAAAGCACAATAACTTGGGACAAACTAAAGGAATCAGTATAGGGAAGATACATGCCACCTAGATACAAAACTTAGAAGATAAATGAGTTCTTTAAGTTGAAAGAGTTGGGCTTGTCTTTGGAGGCGTACTACTCAAAATTTGTCTCCTTGCTGAACGCCCCGACAATGAGTATCCCCCAACAAGTCTCAAAATTCTGTGATGGCTGAATCCACCAATGAACACGCGGTTGGAATCAATGCATCCTTTGGATTTGCAAGATGCATTGATAAGAGTAGGACCTATTGCCCAAGAAGTCCAGCCAAAGTCTAGACCTTGGTCCTTACAAAGACCAGAATCCAAGGATGTTGAAAGCTCAAATTAAAAGGGTGCAAGGACAGAGTCAAGGCCAACAGAAGAAGGTAGGGAATATGCAATCAATAACTTTGTTACCACTCAAAGAAGTGATCAAAGCTTGTGCTATTTTTACTCCAATGAACCTGGGCACTTCAAAAGGGAATGTCCCAAACTTGGCGGAGATCGCTGTCAATGAAAATTTGATGGCCACAAGCCAGGGCTTCCCATGGCTGCGGTCGTGCAGCATTGGAAAGGGTAAAAACTTCCAATATTACCACTAAAGGAATCAACAAAGAAGAAGATCCATCCATGAAAGCTAAGATTGAGAGGGCAATTGTTCATGCCGTTCTCCATAAAAAGGGGCTAAACCACCAATTCTCGGTGATTCAAACACCATCAGACCACCAGGGTAAGAAATTCAAAACCGTGATTGATTGTGGCAATACTCATTCTTTCATTTCACCAACATGTGCAAAAAGGTTAGGGATAACCATTGTAGCTGCACCCACTTTGCTTATCGAACTAGCAAATGGGCGAGAAATCACTTACACTAGACAAACTGCTAAGGTGGAATTTCTACTCGAAAACGAGCCCACATATGTTAAGTTCAGGGTAGTGAATCTAGGAGTCCATGAGTGCCTACTCGAGATGGATTGGCTAATCCCCACAATGATGCTAAAATCCATTGTGGAAAGGGTCAAGTCTCCTTTCGGAATCCTAAGGGTGAGCTAGTTACAACACAAGGAGAAGCAGGTAAACCAAAGATCTAGCTAGCTAAGGTAACAAGAATAGTTTGAGGAATAAGGAAAGGATTACCCATCTACCTGATCAAGCTAAACAAACCAAATCGGGTAGAGGACACCAATGAAGAACCATCATGGTTAAAAGAATATATGGATGTGTTCCCAAAAGAATTGGCTGAATTACCATCACCTAGGGAAGTGGATCATGAGATTAAGCTAATGCCAGAAGCTACACCAGTTGCAAAAAGGCCCTTCAAGATGTCCATTCCTGAAGCTATTGAGTTAAAGAAACAACTCAAACAGTACTGGACCAAGGGTACATATGCCCCACCAAATCTTCTTGGGGGGCTCCAGTCTTGCTCCAAACGAAGAAGGATGGTACACTTCGCCTTTGCATAGATTATAGAGGCTTGAACCAAGTAACCATAAAAAATAAATATCCCATTCCGAGGATAGATGAGTTATCAATTGACTGCAAGGAGCAAAAATCTTCTCCAAGATTGATTTGAGGTCATGGTACTATCAGATCCACGTCAAGGATGAGGATATTCCGAAGATGTCATTTAATACCAAATATGGTCATTTTGAATTCACAGTAATGTCTTATGGATTGAGTAATGCCCTTGCCACCTTTAACAGTCAAGACCCTCAACTCAGTCAAAAAGAGCTACCATTGGGGAAGGCTTAAGGGAAACGTGCTCAAATATATCACGGAATGTTTGTCTTACCGGCGCATTAAGGCATAACATGTCAAGATGCTTGGGAAGTTGCAACCTCTTGACATCCCCCAAATGAAGTGGAAATTTATTAGCATGGACTTTGTTGTTGGGTTACTTTCAATGCAAGGAGGCTAGAATTCAATTATGGTTATAGTAGACATGGTCACCGAGGTTGCACTCCTCATTTTAGTCAAGACAAACTATAAAGCTACAGATATTGCTAGACTGTTCATCAAGGAGATATTCAAACTCCATGGGTTACCTAGAAGGATCGTTAGTGACCACGATTCCCTCTTCATGTCTCATTTTTGGAGAGGGGTATTCAAGGCCATCGGGACTCAACTCTGTTTCAATACAGCCTATCACCCCTCAAACTGATGGCCAAATAGATAGAGTCATTGAAGATATTCTTAGGGCATATTGTTGTCGCAAGCCCAAGAAATGGATCTAATATCTACCATTGGTAGAGTTCACCTATAATGCTTCCTACCAACAAAGCATTCAAATGACACCTTTTCAAGCATTGTATGGGCATGATTGCTGTACTCTATTGAACTTTTCAGATCCTACCTTAAGGGTAAAAGATTCCAAGGAAATGCTTGAGGAAATGGATGAGCAGGTCAAGGCCATCATACAAGACATTAGAGCTGCCACAAGGATAGGTAGAAAGCCTATGTAGATCTAAATAGAAAAAAGTGACTCTTCAATGAGGGAGATATGGTTTTTATTCGTGTACAACCCAAGAAGATTTCCTTATCATTGGGAGAATGTAAAAAACTAAGTCCAAGGTATTGCGGACCCTACAAGATTCTCAAGTACCTAGGGCCCAATACCTACAAACTCCAACTCCCTAAGAATGTAAAGGTTCACAATGTATTAAAAACTAAGTTCACGGTATTGCGGACCCTACAAGATTCTCAAGTACCTAGGGCCCAATGCCTACAAACTCCAACTCCCTGAGAATGTAAAGTTTCACAATGTATTTCATATTAGCCTACTAAAGAAATATATATCCAATCCTAGCCATGTGCTTAATGATCAACAAGTTGTAATGCCAAGCCAAGGAGTCCTTGAGCTCTAGCCAGATAGAATCCTTGGCATTCGAGAAAAGAGATTGAGGAGTAGAATCCTCAAGGAGTACCTCATCCAGTGGTGTGCTAGGACTTTCTAGAAGAAGATGCCACATGGATTGATGAGAGCACTCTTAATCAACAATACCCCTAATTCCTTTCGAGATGAGAATATCTCGATTTCTTAAGGGGAGAAGGATGTAACATTTCCCCGCTCGAATGACCCCTTGGGACAACGACCATGAGGATGGCATCTAGCAAAGGGAGGGAGAGCTACGATGGCCAAAGACTCTAGGTGCTGCGAGACGACGAGCTGCACGACTACCCCTTCTCTTCCCCTCCACCATACTCTGCATGGCGGCCATCCACATGGCCACCCTAATGGGGATAAGGGGAAGGCTCCATACCATACTATCCCCCCCTCCCCCCCCCCCCCCAATCCACTATAAAATCCCCCTTAGACAAGAGGAGGGAAAATTACTACCACTACCCTCCCCTGTTTTGTCAGTCTGGAGAGAGAGAGAGAGAGTGTGTGTGTGTGTGTGTATGTGTGTGTGTGTATGTGTGTGTGTGTGTGTGAGAAAAGAGAGATAGAGATAGAGAGAGAGAGAGAGAGGAGAGAGAAATGGAAATTTCCCTTGGAGGCTTTCAAGCTTCCCCTCTTTTTCCCCCCTCTTTGAGAGGAGAAGGTTCTCACGGTCGATTTTCTTCCACAAGGAGTCAACTCCCTTGTAGCCCAAGTGCGTAGCCACCAAGAAAAAGAGAAACTATGCGATGCCTCCCAAGCAAAGTAAGGTCCAATCGAGCATGAATCCTGCTTCAACCGATGGGGCTGCGGGTCAAGGAACCGCAACTCTTGGTAACCATATGCATTCCATAAAAATCTTAAATGTGGTAGGAATCTCTAAAAAATGTAGATTGACTACATTAGGAGGAGTATCCATGCAAAAATCTATGATAACTAACCACCAACTAGGCTGTACTATAAAAATCATGTTCGGCATTGTGTTTTATTGCACTCTAGCATGTTTTAGAATGAACAACTTGCACAAAAGATTACACATTGGTGCACAATGAAATCAAGGACCTTATTGATTGTGTTCGTAGTGCATTAGATTTATGCACTAGCATTGGCATGCTTGAAAGGTAAAAGAAACTAAAAAATGGGTTATCAGAATGATAAAGCATAGTCATCATTAGGCAAAAATCATACTTTTTGCATCACGAAATTTGCAAAATTGGAAAGGTAGGTGTAAAGGCTTGAATCAAGTCCATGAAGATCATGAGTTGCCACGATAATTTTAAGTATATTTGGGTCTTTGCAATACTAAGTCGAGTATTAGGTTCCTATAAACCTTTAAAGAGAAGTAGCTTGCATTTGCATTAGGCCTGATGACTTCATGTTCCTTGCACAAAAGAAAAATACAAGTCTCTATTTATGTTTTGCATAAGCGAATTGAAATGAATTCCCAAGAGTAGAAGCTCCGCATTGCATTATCGTCTTAGAAAAGGCTCGCATCTAGATTGCGTGGCATCATGGACACTTTCAATTGCACTGCTAGGAATTCATCTTAAAGATAGATAAAAGACGCGCATATGAAGTGCTAAACTTAATTGCTCTAGGCAATTCAATAAGATGAATCCTATATGATATGTAAGGCTAGGGCTTAACTTGACTTATTTAGGGTTTAAAAGTAAATGAGTCAAACTATTGTTACATTCATAGGTTGACCTTGAGACAAGTAAACCACTCATTTGTCTCTATCCTACATCTGGCAGCAATAAAGTCAAAAAAACCTTGGAGATATCGCCCTGAACCATGATATAACTCGATATTAATACAAGAAAACTCAAGTGTCATTTTTCCAAGACAAGAACCCTAGACTAAGGGCTAGCAAGCTAGGACAACTACCATCCGAGAACTATTGGATATAGATCCAATTGTATAATCGCTCGCTCCTATCACATAGGAGTGGGATCAGAAAGAGGGTATTCTCTATCCCTCGGAGGATATTGAAAATTGAAGCCAAGGCAAGAAGGACAAACGCTAAGTGTCAAAGATAGGGACTCCACCTTAGAAGATATCCCGAGCACTCACCTTTACTATTGTTTGCATTTGTAAATTTAGGAACACCGCTTGTAAAAGGATTGTATAACCCCATACTCATAAAAGAAATGAAAATAATGAATCGCGTTGAACTCTTGGAGGGCATACCAAACCAACCCCAACTAGTCGCCAACTTAGCCAAGGGGGTTCTAAATAGTCGTGACGGGAATGTGGACCAAACCCTCCACAAGAGGTCTCTCCACAGGTTGGTTTGAACGTAGGAGGACTCTTAGATGTAGGGGGGATTTGGCTGTTAATTCCGTGCCTCTAGGTCAAACAATCTATGTGACTCGAGATAGATTCTCGAGGCCCCTGTTACTAGTGCAAGGGTGGAATCTTGGAGGAAATAAGGTGCATCCTCATGGATTGCAAAAATCGTTCCTTTTTTAACAAGACTTGTATCTAAGTTAAAATGCTAATATTAAGTTTACTTCCAAGGAACCTGTCTGAAATTGCTTTTATGCTAGTGCCATAAGATTATGTGAATAAACCCTATTTCCTAAAAGGCTTAATTCAGGAAGCTAATTTTAAATGTCGCACATAAATGTGATAGGGGCTAATTAGATAACTAAAGTATGCCTATGGAGGAAAGAGGGTGTGGGCAGAACCCCGATGGATCCACCCTACGGTAGGGTGGTCCCAGAGAACTGAGAGGCTTCTCACAAGGTTTTACCATCATTCGACCTTTAGGCAATGCTAGGTTGGAACTCGATTCATGCCGTTTTAGGGGATCGGAATGAGACTATGCCCTACAGGTAGAGAGGTTGAGCGGCACATCCCTCTCATTTCTCATTCTCCTTGAACCAAGTGTAGTATGGATCTGTTTCGAATTGGGTAACCTTGCATAAAGTAGGATGTCTAGGACCCGACGATAGAATGATGTTAGGAGACCTTGACCACTAGGGACTCAAGTTTCAGGTCGATCCTAGTGGGTTCAGCCATGAATGTTCCGTTGTGAGGCGGACTTAAGAAATCCTAGGTGACAAACCCCGTGACATTCCATGGGAGTGCCGGGCGGTGACGCTTAGATTCATTTCTCGATGGACTGCTAAAATGTGCTTGGACAGACGGGTATGTTACAAAAGAGGATCCATATTATAGAATCTCCACAAGGCCAATGCACCCAAAGAGCATAGCCATGCCACAAGACCACACAAGGAAGTAGGGCCGAGCTTCAATCGAGGTAAGAGTTGGACATCCTAGTCAAGTGCTCTTGCTTTATGATTCCATCGTGCTTTTAGTTTTAGACTTTCCATCAGATCCCACATATGTTCCAACTTTCCAACACATTTTGACTACTCGACCCTTAATTCGATTCTACACAGTCCTACCCAATTGCTTAATCCGATCGAATCTCTCTTCTTGGTTGGCTACATGAGTTGACCACCCTTTCATCCTCTAGAAGACTTGATTAATTGATTTATGAACTATGGCAACTCCTCCATGCCCTTAGGGTATCAAACATGCCCCTGATGTGTACTATACCAAAACTCCAATCATACTTCTCTATTTAGCCACTTCTTCATGGATGCATGGTGTAATATACAAAAAGAATTCACCTTCTCCTCCATGGCTCCATCCATCCTCTTCTCTATCCCATTTCCAACTATCATGTCTTTAGTTAGTGTATCATTGTCGTTCAGCATCCACAACATCATGTTAACAATGTCCACTATCAATAGTCACTCAAAAATATGTACCAATGCCTCCAACACAAGCCAATCATTAGCCATGTTACCCTCTAGACGAGCCCACTATAGCACAAATCCTTTTAGGGTTTTTATGAAAGCACTTCAAAAAGAAAATTCACTGAGTATTGGACCAGTCCTATAATCTCCACTTCATCCATGAGATGTATTAGGAGGTGGGTCTATTTCATAAGTATGCTTGTGTATAAATACTTCTCAAAGAGAGAAACTGACTCCACTAATCCTTGCCTTATGAATTTAATTGAGAATATTCTTATCTCCTTCTGGAGATCCATTACACTAAGTCCAATAACTTATAGATTGCCAAACATATCTTTGGAGTGAGACAACCTGCAATCATGATTAATAACATGAATTGCCACACATTTAACATAGTATGTACTACAAATTGATGGAAAATAAAAAACACAATGAGCACTTAACTACGGTGATGACTATCATGGTTGGTACAAACATGGCATATCTTATGACAATCATGGGATTTAAGTCATGTTACTTGATTATCTTTAGAGAATGCCTCCACACTAAGAAAAGTTCCTTATCCTTAGGGAAATTCAAGAGACTAAGCCCAAGATACAAGGAGCCATACAAGGTTATCAAGTGTCTCAGACCCAATGTATATAGTTTATAACTCCTTGAATACTTGAAACTTCACAATATGTCTCATCTTAGCTTATTGAAAGGTTATATAGCCAATCATGATCCTTTTCTTGATTATGAACAAGTGTAATACCAAGCCAAGGAGTCCTTGAGCTTTAGCCTAATAGGATACTTGATGTAAAAGGGAGAACTAGGATCCCTGGAGTTTACGTCATCTAGTTTGGCGTCATCAATGATGTCATCAAAATCACTAAAAGAAAGAGTTTTCTCTTTTTCATCGATGATGTCATCGAAAAATGATAAAAAAGCAAGTGCCCTCTCTTCTATCTCCCCCTGCCCCCCCCTTGCAAAACTATAAATTGAGGGCTTGGGAATGACCAGAAAGGGCGATAAGAGCAATCTTGATGGAACGAGGCGCTAATCAAGGACAAGGAGACTCTATTCCACGAGACGAAGAGATATGATTTCGTTCAACCCAAGAAAGGGGATACGCTGAAGGTCTCTCATCCTCTTCTACTCTGATTCGAGAAGAGAAGACACTGAAGAACTCTATCCTATTCTATCATATCTCTACTCCCATCTCTATTCCATCTACTAGAGAGAGTGAAGTATTACTCTCCAGGAGGCAAGAAAATCATCCGTGAGACATACATAATTGAATCTTGTAATATCTATCATCATCATCGAGAGTCTTACACCCTTGCTAACCGGTATTACTGCCGTATTCTTCTTCTTCTTCTTCTATGAATCATATTTCTCTCATGGCCCTGAAGAAAAAGAACTCAAAAGCAGAAATTGCAAATGACCCTACTATCATAGAAGCAACAATTGGAGTTGCGAGCATAGAGGTCACTAACAGAGTCATGTGTGTGGATAACAACCCTTTACCAATTGCGATACCATAGGTTTTTCTAAAATTTCTATCCAAATAAGATAATCTCTTGAGAAATACTGACTTAAGGCCAAGAAAATTGGTTACAAGAATTGGGAAGTTAGAGACCCCAAAATCTAGATACCCTTAGTTAAATTCTAACGAAAAGATTTCATCATGTGAAACTCAAGTGTCGATTGCTACTAGAATTAAGCATCACTTAAAAGTTGCATGATTGATTGAATTCATAACTGCTTGCAGACATCAATCTTGTTTGTGATCTTCTAGATTAGATCTTGATTGAATTAAGTATCGGAATAGATAAAAATTGAGGAGCCGTGTACCTCCCCCAAGAATAGGTGTTGAATCCCCATACCAAGTGGGGATGTTTTTACCACTATGAAAGCATGGATTGGCTCCAATGGCGAGAGGTCTCCCAACATGGATCATACTAAGTAGGAGGTAAATAGGGTGCCATGGGGGCTCTAGCTAGTAAATCCATTTTCACACCTAAGAATTACTTGGTTCCCTGTATGGCACGAGTTCTACTTGGGATACCTATAAACCCTAGCTATAGGTGGATTTGATCTTGGTGACATGCAGATGCCCCAGATGAGGTAGCATGTGAAATTGAATTTTTTCTTCTGGTATGGGTGGGAGAACACACATTATGGAATATAATCAATGAAAATGTTTTAATATGATTGTATGTCTGTGAGTAAATTACATAAACAAACAACTATGCATAAAAGGATTTTAATTAATGAATTTGTTTTGATATGTTTCAAGTAATGTGGTAGGTAATTAGATAACTAAGAACTTCCATAGAGAGAAGTAGGTGGATGGATTCCCGACGAATCCAATCCTATGGCAGGGTGGTCTCAGTTAGCTGAGAGGTTTTCCCAAAATTAAAGACTAGGAAGAAACTCTAGGAAGGGCTAATTCACTGACTTACTTAAGGTTTGGTCTCAGAACCCAAATTGTAAATTATCTTAGGGGAAAGGTACGGTGGCTGTGCCAGAGCACTACGAGGGATTTCATTAATTCTTAGTTTGCTATTGGAAAAAACTGTTGTACTCCATGAACCTTGGGGTAATGACAGTCACTCCTTTCGGACAAGAATCCTCTCGAAGGACACCTTCGAATATGAGTTAGTTGTTGATAGGTGACTGTTAGGTCAATTAGGGACTTTCAAGTCAATCATCTGTGTGTAACGGTAGGATGCTTCCCTTGCGTCTAGTTGGGGACAAAATTCAATCATTCTAATTAGAATATGGATAGCGATGGCTAGAAGGTAAAATTTGGGCAACTATTAAAACATTATCCATCAAGAAATCAAGGCGGGTACGTTACAACAACCTACTCTCTATCAATCCCACCTTGTCCAAGTGAAAATTTCTAAAGACCACCAAAGATGAGAAGTATTGCATAAAGGATCTTTCACTTCGCAATAATGACCCTAAAGAAAATAATCTGGGGAACCGTAAGCCTTGGAGCTAAAAGTGGATTGGCAAGTATTGACAATGCTCTCACTCTGCAAAAGTAATCCCAAGTTCTTTCCTTTATATACATTGGTAATAGAAAAATATATTTGAAATTGATAATAGGAAGGATTAATTGATTCATGGTACTTCAATATTTTGGAAAATGTTATTTTAATAGGTAAAGATAGAAGGTTTTCGAATAAGAGAAATTAGATTTTTTTAGTTCGAAGTTGGTCTAGAAGAAAAAGATGATCTATAGCTCAAAATCCATGTAAAATATCCTTGTTCTTTCATTGATAATGCATAAGAAGATTTCATAAACAAATTCTTGTGATCATAGAAGTATTTTTTAAAATGATCCCTATGAGATCTAAGTTACATAAATAAAAGGCCTTTAAAAAGAATAAGTTTTAAAACTTACTCATAAGTTTTGAAAACCATCAATAAATGTACTTGAAATGGATTTAGATACTTAGGTCTTCCTTGCAAAGATCTGAATGCTTATCATAATATCTTGCTAGATAAATACTTAACCTAAGGGTTGACAAAAAAAACCTAGTTTAGATAGACTAGCGTGAGGGACAACAAGAACAAATAGTTGATGAAAAATGATTGTGGAAATGAACTATTAGGCTTCTATGCATCTTTGCTTCATGGATGTAGATAATCTTCTAAGCATGTGGATTTCAAAGGTGATATTCCATCTCACTTGCATCACCATATTTAAGAAATATGCATTTGATGGACTTTGGATCTAGACTAAAAACCTAGAATAAGTTAGAGGATATCCAAAGAAAATTCCTAACAATTTTGCTTCCAAGAAAGACCTTCAATGATCTCTATTTGGAAAGAATTAAAGGATTCCCTAAATTTTGTGGAATCAAGAATAGAGGATGGTCTTTAAACTAAATGAATGGGAACCTAACCAACCATGATGAAAAAGAGCCTTAATTCTCTAAGAGAGTTGTGCAACTCATGACTTGGAAACCTATGATATCACAAGGGAATGAGTGAACCCAAAGATTATTGTAAGGATTCTCTACTAGGATAAGTTTTAGATTTTTCATTTGTGCATATTAAGGAGCGTTTGATGCACTATGAATGGACTATGTGTGATTGTAGACCCTTGGGATTCTAATTGAACTTTTTATGATAGTTAGGTGGATATGGCACAAGGCCTCCCCTAAGGTTAGTACCCGAAACCCTACACCAAGGGGTTTTGTTTGATTGCATCAAGAGCTAGAACCATCCCTGTTTGCAAGAGGTCTCTCTATAGGAAGGATGTTAGGTTAGGAGGTGGTAAGGTGTGCTAAGGGGACTTTGGCTATAAATTCCTTATACACCTAGGATATTTCTAACCCCGACAAGCCTTCCTAGAAGGCCTTCTTACTAGTTAGGGGTGGGAACTTAGTGGATTGTACCTTTGGATTCGTCCTAATAGGATAAACCTTTAAGATAAATAAAGGACTATTTGATGAGGATTTTTTTACATTGTTGAGTGTTGTGAACTAATATACGCAAATAAACCAATACTTAAAGGATAATTACAAAAGTTACTTTTATGTATTCATATAAATGTGGTAGATAATTAGAAAACTAAAGAATGTCGGTCTCAAAAGGAAAGCCAGAGGGCGGAACCCCAATGGGATCTTGGCTTAGACACAATGTTTGTAATTCAAAGTTACATTACAATTATACAAATTCATTCAAAAGTAATACATATAGTCAATTGGAATATTTCTTCCATCTGTCTTGATTATTTTCTTGAACTCCTGTGCTTTGTGGCTTGTCATGCACCCTCCTCGACAATGTTCCATGCTATTAACCTTTGGCCCCAAAGATACAATGTTTCCAGAACTAGTTTGTATAGCTTAACCATTACCAAATATATTGGTTAGATCTAGACCATGTATTTGATGGTGGGGTAGTTGGAAACCAAATGGTTTCTAGGATGGCATTGACAGACATGCTCTTTCATGCATTGCTTCTAGCACAAATGTGGGATAAGATGAAGCAAGTTTTCATTCCATTAACATATTTTAAGAATGTTGCTTTACTGGCATTAACATTCTAATGACTACAATTGGTTGTTTCTATGTGTTGTAGGAAGCTGGCAAGAATGTGCTTAGAACTAAGATCAATGGGATCACACAAAGCACTTGTTTGTTTTTATAAATTCTCACCCTAAACCCATGCATCAGCATGACATGAACCAATTTGCTTGTCTAAGGTACTACTATAACATTGTCTTTTGGGATTTATAATCTCAATTGCAATTTCATATTTGCATATAATGTAGGTGAGCAATGTTTATATTTGCTAGGTATTTGCAAGGTGTGAAGGTTGAGGGAGGGACGGCAATGAGTAGGGCACCTCCTAGAAGGACGAATGCAGGAAGGTGCAATGTCATCTAAGCCCTTGTACTATGGTAGAGAGGATGCTTTGAACTAAGTTGCAGCACTATTTTTTGTGAAGAGGTTCACAAAGAAATGATGATGAGAAGGCCAACAATTGGATGCAAGTGTGAGGCATAATGTCGTTTTCATGGTGGACTTAAAAGGATAGGCTTTTTAAAATGGTACCATAAAAATGATATCTTTAGGGCATATAATTTACAAAACCACCTTGTGTGCAACCATCTTAAAGTTCTTGTTCATTTTTTCCCTTGTGTGAATATTTCATAGGCAATAGACATCATTCACTGTGCTAATGCATTCAACAAAAAGGCTTTTAGAGCAATTGGATAGCCTTGCTACCATTGGGTTTGTGCCTTGTTTTCACATGTACTAGTAGGGTGAGTGTGGGATGAATCTATCCTTACCCTTTGTGGCATGACCATAGTAGGGGAGTGGGAATATCAATAATGCATTTGATAGAAAGGTTGCAATAGATAGCATTGCTATCGCTTAGCAATATGAGTGCAGGATGAAGTTGTCCCTACCCTTTGTGGTGTAACCAAGGGTTAGTAAGGGAATGAGATCAGGAAAGTCCTTTGTGTGGACTAGAGTTCATGAAAAACTGAGTTCTAACGTAAATGAATCACAAAATTTTCAAAATAGACCTTCAAAATGTGAAGGGAAAAAATATCAAAATCTTATCTTTCAAAGGTTTCTAGTTACAACAATGGCAAACTAGCTGGTCTGGCCGACATTGCTGGCCACAAACTTGTTGTCCTGTGTTGTATGGTTTGCATTCTAGTGAATCTCACAAGGCTTCATTGTGTTCACTTTGAACTTTTTTGAGCAAAGGGAAGAACATGACCACTTTCCTTTGCTCACAATGGATCAAGATTGAGAAAAGCACGCTTTGCATTGAATGCTCCGTGCCCAATCTACAAATTTTGAGGATTACCAAAAGGTTATTTGTTCAGAAAAATCATAAAAGTACAAAACAGATCATGTCATATAGTTATTGAGCCTCTTGTAGTTGCACACATGCGATGCTCTAAAATGGAGCACAAATGTATTGCATTGAATGCTCCGTGCCCAATCTACAAATTTTGAGAATTACCAAAAGGTTATTTGTTCAGAAAAATCATAAAAGTACAAAACATATCATATGTCATATAGTTATTGAGCCTCTTGTAGTTGCACACATGCGATGCTCTAAAATGGAGCACAAATGTATTGCATTGAATGCTCCGTGCCCAATCTACAAATTTTGAGGATTACCAAAAGGTTATTTGTTCAAAAAATCATAAAAGTACAAAACAAATCATATGCCATATAGTTATTGAGCCTCTTGTAGTTGCACACATACGATGCTCTAAAATGGAGCACAAATGTGAGAAGATAATATGAAACCAATGAAGTTGGAAATTGCTTAGTTTTTTGAAAAATATATATATCATATCATGAACAATTGCAACAATGACAAACCCATGCAAATTCCAAAATAGAAGATGCAAACGTTTCACTTTGTAATTGAAGTAGGAAGGAGGCATTGACTCATTTGTGTCAACAATCCTTTGAGCCTAGCCACAAATATTTTGTGAGATGAATCTTCCTTTTGCATGATAGAAACTTGCTCCAAAAAAGAAAGAAATGACAATTGGCAATCATTACCTACGTCCATTTTGTTTGACTCTTTTTCGAGAACATTGTGCAAATGGCTCACTCCCTTGACCATGGCATCCACATATGCCCTTGTCTCAAATGCAACACTAGTTGCACCTCTCACTTCTATGTGCAACTCTTCAATGATACTATGAAGGTTAACTACACAAGTTCCACCTCTTGAAGAATGCCATAAAGGGATGTTGTTTGACATCTCATTTCCTTAATCAAACACTCCTTGGCAGCA
The DNA here is from genome assembly GCF_053477565.2 of Lygodium microphyllum. Lineage (NCBI taxonomy): Eukaryota > Viridiplantae > Streptophyta > Polypodiopsida > Schizaeales > Lygodiaceae > Lygodium > Lygodium microphyllum. The sequence continues at coordinate 149,455,909 of NC_141143.1, read as the reverse complement.
TAAACATGATCACTTATTTTTATTAATGTCTTGTTCAATTTAATAGGCTCCTAGGACATATAAGAAACCATGTCTTCCTGCGAATATCTTTGATGCTTGAGGATGGCAACATGTGTTTGTCCATCTTCCTTTTTTCTCAAAGGGAAGTTGGTGCCACATAGATTGGGTTTCTTTGAGACTGCCATTTGGCCAATCACTCCTCTGAGACTGTCATGATCTAGGCTCCTAGTTCGGGCATTGCAACGCGGTTCTCACACCAGCTATTCAAATTGACTTTGGCCCTCTGATAGTCGCTTTAATTACTCTAACTCTAAGAGATTTGGTTGGCAGAGCGCATCATTGAATGTGACAGTTAAGCACAGTTCGTCGGCTTCCTCGCCAGAGATGAGTCGCATACGTTTATACAAGAGCCTGTTATAGTGCTTGTCAAGATGTTCTTGCTCTTTCCAAGATAAGGGAAATGGCAAGTATTCTTTGAGCTGCTCTTTAGGGAATGCGCTCATGTCTGCCAGGACATAGACACATGTGAACACTTTGAGCTTAGTATCCAACTCAATTAAGCATTCGGTGACACTTCTATGTTCAACGAGGGCTTGCTCGGTTGCTATCTCATGCAAGGTTCTAGGAGTTTGCCTGGGTTTTAGCATAGCTGGGGGCTCCGGCCTAGATGCGCAAGTTTGGCCAATGCTAAGATTTCTTATGCTCTTGGGGTCTCCATGTGTCTCCTAAGGCTTCGTTATTGCGTCATGGTTCTCCTTGGATGTGACTGGTATAGGCTTGTCACCCTGTTGTGATAGCGTTATGTCCACTCTTGATTGGTCAATGCAAGTTCCATTGTCACCCTGTTGTGACAGTGTTATGTCAACTCTTGATTGGTCAATGTAAGTTACATTGTCGGTGGATTGAGCGTTGCAAGCAGCCATTGATGGTAATGACTACTTTGATTTTTCAGAGCACACGGATGTGTCTGAGGTTTCACCGCTATTAGGAGAGGCATCAATGGGTTCATTGGTGGGTGGACTCGATGCTTTATTCATCAGCTCTCCAGTGCTCTTCGTCTCAATGTTCTTGGAGTCCACAACCACCTGCCTGTAACTGTTGTTGTTTTCACCGTTTTCTCCTCTTTTTCTTGGTTAGTGAAGGTGCATCTCTCAACGACTCGAGACCCTGGACTAGGTCAACGGTTGTTGTGCTTGGTTGGGCCTTAGCATTTCCTTTTTCTAGTGTGTCCTCATGGGATATAGCCATGGCTTGCTGATTAGCCTTGCTAGGTTGTGAGGGTACAACGGTCTCCCTTTTGGAAGAGTCTAGCTCTTCAGCCAATTCCCATGTGTTTAACTCCTCCAGCCTAGGCTTTAGGCACTTTGGAAGTGCTAGAGTTGTCAAGAAAGTTGGTTGTGACACCTCCTTCACAGGTAAACTGCTAAGGACACGTTCCGCAAGGGGCACAACTGCTGTGATCCCTGATTGAAAGTAGTAGCAGCTAGTCCAGTGGGCTGGCTACTCTCGGTGGATTGTTGTGTTAGGTCTCTAGGGCGATCGGAGGTGGTCGAGTCTTTCATTGTCCTTTGAGCATTCATCTGTGTAGATCGAGCATGAGTTGATCTGGCCACATTGGGTTGCACAGGCATATCCTCGGGTCGATGGCTACGGCTAGTGTCATGTCCCCCCTTTTGAATATTTTGAAGCTTTGATATAGATAGAGATTGGGAGTGAGCAGCCGCCATTGACGACCGCTGTTGTGCTTCCTGTGTCTGTTTGGAAAAAGAGGATGTAGGAGATTTAGAACTCTTAGGTGGACTTGGCACTCACTGAATAATTTGTTCGAGGCTTTTAGATGATTGTGCCATTTGCTTTGTTGAGCGATCAGCCTTGCCATGAGCAATGTTGTGCCTATGATGCCTGTTATTCTCTTGGAAAATCAAAGGCTCTTTGGGTACTAATGGCTTTTGTGCATGCTCAATGGCTATGTATGACATCTACTTATTAAGCATGCTAGGGTGAGGCTCTTTCTTTCGAACACTCATGTTTGGTTTCTTGCCTCGAGACCTAGAGTTTCTCTTAGATTTCCTCCTGTGCTTCATTGCTTTTGATGTAATCTTGCCTTCAACTGATAGAGATGGTTTAGCAGGGGATTTTGGTACCCAAATCTATCGGTTACCTACGTAATACCCTTGAGCACGTAGCAATGCTTTGGATATCCATCGTGGCATTGTATTGACCGTCCATCGATGCCGTCATCTATAAGGCTTGGGCTTCTTTTGGGGTCTTCTACGATGTTTGTAAGTCCCAAGCCCGTCCTTGGCATTGTCTCTTAACCTTATTGTTTCAAGCATGGCCTCACCCACTGGTTGTCGTTGTTGGACCTGTGCTTGTATCAACTCTTCCAACAAGTCCTTGCTCCCATTAGCAAGCTTGATTGTTACGTCAACACCTTCCTTACCTTTCCCTCGAGGTTCGATGAGGTCACCCTTGCTAAAGGTTGTGACTATCCTCACACCTGGTAGTGTCAGGTGTATCCTTTGTGCTACATAGTTAGTCTCACATTTGGTCGCCCTTTTGAAGGGTCTTCCCAGGAGGGTTTTCTTACCATATTTAGCACTATTTGGAGGAACATGAAATAAGATGGGCAAGCTTTCAGTTTTAATTATCGCAAGGATATTGCACTTCCCTATGAGTTCTTGTGGAGGTTCCCCATAAGGGCTAAGAGTTGCATTAGTCGGTGTCAGCTCTAGTTGGCCTAGTAGGGTCCATGCCTCATAGGTCAAAACATTAAAATCTGCTCCTTCATCAATTAGAGCATCGATAGTATGCTCTCTTTTTGCGGTGAGTTTGACCCTAAGATAAGCAGGTGGTACCATGTCTTCATCTTCCGGGTCTTAGCTTGTAAATTTAAGCCTTCTGACAAATGCCCTTGAGTCCCCTCCCCAACTGCACAACCAGATGTGGATTTTTCACTGATGTCTTAGCTCATCCGTGTAGTGCTATTCAAGGAGCATCTATTGTCAGGACTGTCATATCTAGTCATTCTTGCCATTGTAGCTTGATGTTGTTGCTTTTTGCTTTGACTAGATGCAGTCCGAATGCAACACGTATGTGTTTTTGCAGTGTGGCCTTCTTGCCCTTGTTGGCTAGATTGGCCCATTGAGGTTCTAGAGTCTCTGTTTCTCTCGGTTCGGATATGGGCTTTTGGTTGCCCTTTTGTCAGTGAGAATCCATGTTCGTGTAGAGCCATTACTACACTAGGGTCTAATTTGGAGGACCTGTCACAGCGCGCTTTTTCTCTCCAATCTACTTGGGGGAGGTGCGGAGGGGGCAGAGCCCCCTTTGTGGGGGGGTCTAGGGGGGGGGGGGGGGCAATCCCCCCCAGCCCGCAGGGCCGTTACGGTAAATGCCATACGTGATTTGAGAGATCGTTTATAGCCAAATTTTGGTCTACTTGCTCTAAGATTCAACCCACGATCGATCTATGATATGGTTTCGGCTCTATGTGGTCTCTTGGTCAATTTCACTGTCTTCAGGTTAAAATTTGAGGAAATCTAAATTCGGCCCAACAGGTCCGAATTACAGGGGCCGAATGCCCGATTTAGACCGTCCGAGAGCCGAATGCCTGATTCAGACCGTCCGAGGGCCGAGTAGAAGGGACCGAATGTAACTGGTCCGAATGTCAAATTCGGCCAGTCCGAGTCTGGACGTCTGAGGGCCAAATTTCAAAGTTAGTTTGAATGTTCAATTCGGATGGGCCGAGCGGTGGGTGTCCAAGTGGTAGTGGGCCAAATGGTCTGAGGACCAAGTGGCCGAGGGCCAAGTCGAGTGGTCTGAGGGCCGAGTCAAGTGGTCCGATGGCCGATTCTGGAACTCGGCCCAGAATCGCCGCCACTCAGACACGCCGAGTGCGGCTCGTTTTTTTTCGTCGGACTTTACAAAATTCACCATACCGAGCGTTGGAGGCCTTCCCCCTAGTCAAGTAGCTCCAGATCCAACCTATCCATGTAGGGGAAGATGTAGAATTACCTAGGCTGGGCAAATATCTCTCGATGACAAGATCAAAGCGGATCCACTCACAAAGCTTTCTTCTTCTCTCCTACTCTCCTGAAACCGTGCAATGCACAATGTGGCCTTTCTTGCCACTCTTGGCCCCTTTTCACCCTGTCCAGGCTTGGACTCACCTCAACATTGCCTCCCTTACTAATATTTAACCCAAAATTTCATTTCTTGTCCTTCTTTTCCCTGTTTCAACCTGTTATACAGTAATAGAAAACTCTATTGTTTGCTCAAAGTTTTGCTCCTATCCTTCCTAAATGCATAAAAAATTATAAGAAAAATACCTACACTACTCCATCATGCTTTCTCGAGTCCAAAACAACAAAAATCTACTCGCTAAGGAGATCGAATACCTCTTCAAACTCCCTCGCTTCCTACCTATCTACCTCAAGCACCGGTTCAGGGAAAACCCTACTTCAATGCTCGATTCGAAGCGCGCAAGCGCTCAAGGCTTGAATCCATTAGTCCCAACAACAGAACCAAAATGTGGGAGCCTTTGCTCAACCGCCAAGACCCACGGACTGCTTATTGTTTCAAGCGTTCCAAGCCAAGCACTAATGGCTACCTCTCACATAGTCGACGCACCATCCATATCTACGGGTGTAGTGAGCTTACCTCCATACTGTTCGAGTTACCTCCTCTCCCGCGTACTCCGGTGGCTCCACGATCCAAGTGCAAGCTTCAAGCAAGCTCCATCCTCAAGCCCCACGCTCCAAGCTCCATCATCACGAGAAAGAGAAGAGAAGAGAAGAAGAGAGGATAAGATGGAGAGCTTCTCCACCCTACGGTTCCTCACCCTTACACACTCACTCCCTCACACTCTCACACTCCCTTCTCAAGCATAAGCTCAAGCAAGTAAGAACAAGAAGAAGTAGAAGAGAAGAGCCACTTTTTGCCTCACACAAGAATGAGCTTCTCATTCACTTTTTAACTTTATATACAAAACTCTAAATTCCTTTTTGGGCGGTCATCCCCTTTTCCCCTTTTTTACATGGCCGGCCGTAGCCTAGGCCCTTTTTCCCATTGTTCTTCTATCTTCCTAGCTTCCTTTCCACCGCCCGTCTACATTTACAAATTGCACGGGTGAGAACCCAACGCTCCTTAAATTAAACCATGATGCGCTTGCACTCTTTTCCAAAAGTTTTGACTTGTCCTTTTTCTTGTGCGCCTTTGTCTTCCGTTTCTCTTTGCCTTGTTCTTTGTCCTTGTCTTCTGTTTTAGCTTTCTGGATTTTCCATCGCCTAGCACTTTTTTACAAGATTTTAGGGTGCGCCTTTGTATTTTAAAATGCACCTTTCTCCTTTTGCATTTGCCTTGGACTTTTTAAGGTTTCCCTTGCACTTTTGGCCTTTTCTCCTCTTCTTTTCTTCAGTCGGGCTACCTTTTTTCCACCTTTGCCCTGTGTCTTTTTTATTTCATTTTGCTTTCTTCGTGTTGGGGTTAACACAAATCAAAGATTTCTTTCACAAATAATTTATCTATATTTAAAGCTATGCTAGTCTTTTTCATGGAAAAAAATATACCATTTTTATGAGTCTATCCACTAGCACAAATATAGTGTCATACCATTTCCACTTTTGGTTAGGTATATCAAATAGTGTCTCAAGTTATATATCATCAATCAAGTCAGTTCATATAATAGATAAAGTGTTACACATAGGTCTACAACTTAAGGCATAAACAGCTTTATTTTCTTTCTAGATACATGTCTAATATTAAAGCCATATTCACATAGCAATTGCAACCATCTCTTTTATCAATTATTTAACAAAGGTTGGGTAAATATATATTTTAAACTTTAATGATCAATTTTTAATTCAAATTGTACACCAAGTAACAAATGTCTTCAATATTTGGAGCATGAACTACAACAAGTTCACTTTGCCACACCTGAAATCAACAATGTTTGCCCATGGCTCTGGCACAGTTAGAGACTTGGAAATATGGCATAAGAGAGTGTGACATGTTAATCTTCAGTGGTTGCAATGATGTAGAAGAAATAGCTTGTGACAAGTTTACCCAAGTTTCAGTATATAGATATTGGTCATGTCTGTGATGCTTGTCAGTTTGGTAAACAATCGAGGTTACCATTTGTCAGGCATGTAAGAAACGATACACGACCATTGCAGTTAGTACACTCTGATGTGTGGGGGCTAGCTCATAATGCATCTATAGGAGGCTCTAGGTACTATCTGACATTCATTGATGACTTCAGTCGCTATACTTGGGTTTACATATTGAAAACAAAGGATGAGGTGTTTACTATTTTTTAACAGTTTAAAAAGCAAGTTAAAAAGGAATTTGATTGTTACATCTCTTATTTGAGATCTGACAGTGATGGGGAGTATGTGTCAAATGAATTTGACAATTTTTTGGCTTAAAATGGCATATGTAGGTAGCTTACATGCAGCTATACTCCACAGTAGAATGGGGTAGCTGAATGGAAGAACATGGTATTGATGAAAACTGCTTGTACAATGATGCCGCTCTATTATTGGGCTGAGGCTATTATGACAACCATGTATATCTTGAATAGGGCTCCCATTGCAAGTATTCATGATATGACACCATTTGAAAAGTTGTATGGCTACAAGCTTGATATCAGTCACATGAAAAGTATTTGACTGTCTTGCTTATGTGCATGTACTTGATGAGAAAAGGAAAAAGCTGGATCCGAAAGCACATAAGTGTGTCTTTATTGGATATTCGCAGGAGAATAAGGCATATAAATGCTATGATCCCTCTACTTAGGAGACACTAGTCAGCGGAGATGTTATCTTTGATGAGATGGCCTCCTGGTATACATCACCAATTGCAATGCTATCGGATATGCCTTCTACATATGTTTCTATAGTTGATTTGCAATAGAGTATTGCAATGACAAGCCCTAGTGGTTCGGGAGTATCTCCATGGACAGGGAGATTGCGGAGCTCTAGTTCACCGTCCACTTATACCACTATGTAAGTGAGGAGGAGATATAATATGGTGGATAGCAAAGGAAAAGAAAATGTCATTGAAAAAATACATCTGGTGTGATGACACTTGGCAGGATGACTTCACGCTATGACTCAGCTGACAGTCTAGATAGTGAGCTTGGTATTCTGATAGTGTATATGCCTGGCACTAGGTAGAACAGGTACATTCCGCCTCATGAGAGAGGGGAATCGAGTAGTGCGCCATAGCTTAGATGATCGCAAAGAGTTAGGTACCCTGTGGATAGGTTGACTTACAGTGGTTACTCTTATGGATGAGGAGATAGATGCTTTGGCTGAAAATGGTACTTGGAATCTTGTGCACTGCTAGAAGGAAAGATGACCATTGGCTGTAAATGGGTCTACAAAATTAAATGCAAGTCGGATGGTAGTGTAGAGAGGTATAAAGTCAAGCTGGTTACTAAAGGATATGCTCAACAGTATGGATTAGATTATGAGGACACATTCAATCATGTTGCCAAGATGGCAACCATATGAACAATGATCACATTGGCTGCTGCTAAACAATGGAAATTGCAGCAGATGGATGTGAAAAATACTTTCTTCAATGGTGACTTGGAAGAGGATGTTTATATGGATCAATCTGAAGGATATGTACACCCTGATTTTCAACATTATGTATGCAAATTGAAAAAAGCATTGTATGGGTTGAAGCAGGCTTCGAAAGCCTAGCATGCAAGGATCAGTAGTTACTTGTAGAGTTTGGGATTTACTATTGGCAGGGCTGATCACAATTTGTTTATGAAAAAAACAGACAAAGACTTGGTAGTGCTGGTCATCTATGTTGATGATAATCACACGTGATGATGACTTTGGGATATAGCATGTTATGCAGATATCAAAATCTGAATTTGACATGAAAGACTTAGGTGAACTCAAGTATTTCTTGTGTATTAAGGTGATCAAAGCTAAAAATGATTTAGGGCTGATGTAGAAACACTATGCCATGGAAATGTTGAAGAAATATGGATGGTTGAATGTAAACCACTGGATACACCTCTTGATCAAAATGTCAAGTTGGACATTAGTACTGGAGCTGAAATTGATGATATGACTACATACGGGAAGATGGTTGGAAGCTTGATCTATTAACCATCACTAGGCCTGATTTGAGTTATGCAATTGGACTCATAAGTCAGTTCATGCAGAAGCCCAAAAAGACACATTTGGATGCTGTTAGATGGATTGTGAGATATGTTAAGTTCACATTAGATTATGGGTTATTCTACGTGAAAGATAAGCCCTTGACACTAGTTGGATACACTGATGCAGATTGGGCAGGATGATCATATGATCATAGATCTACAAGTGGTTATGCCTTTGGATTTGGAAGTGAAATGATCAACTGGAGCAGCAAGAAGCAACCAACAGTTGCATTGTCTAGAACTGAGGCAGAGTACATGGGTGATGCATTGACAACATGTGAGATTGCATGGCTACTCGAGCTTATGGCTAATTTGGACATACAGGTGGATGCTCCAGTGACCTTGTTATGTAACAATCTAAGTAGTGTACTCCTAGCAGCAAATCCAATGTACCATACATAACAAGACTAAACACATTAAGTTACACTCCCATTTTATCAGAGAGATGGTTCTTGCAGGGAGAGTAGATCTCATGCATGTGAAGACGGATGAGCAGATAGCATATATCTTTACCAAGTCTTTGGGTAAAGATAAGCTCAATGTTTTTCGACATCTACTTGGTATACTACTGTCTTGAGGTTGAGGGGGAGTGTTAAGACTTCAAGCTCATGTGTGGGACCATTGATAGAGTCTTAGTTGTGTCCAGTTGTATCAACAAGTATGGGACATTAAAAAAGTTGGGGATTAAGGCTATGTGTGAATGGCCTTACAAACCTTAGAGTGTTGTAATCACTTTAGTTATATGGGTAATTGAATATGAAGAAAATGAGTGGAGAGCATATGTCTCCTTTCAGTTGCTCTAACCCTTCTCTCTCTCTCTCTCTCTCTCTCTCTCTCTCCTAACAAAATGAACATTCAATTAAATTTCCCTTTTCCCTCACATAAAAAAATTTCCTTTTGCACAAAAGCGCTAAGTGGGGCGGGTGATGTGGTTGTCTGTCTTAGTCCCTATTGATTGTCTTAGTCTATTAAGGTTTGGTTATTAGTCAATGTTGGTTTGGTTTAGTCAAGTTTTTTATTAGCCATTTGATTGGAGTTAGGAAGATGGTGTGATTGATTATATTTTATTTGGATTACCTAATACACGGATATTAGGTACCTGTTTGTATGCATAGCATGAAGCTTTTGTTGCATAAGTGTAGAGGTCACACCGAAATTTTTCTAGGATGTGGATTGCTTGGGTTGGTCAATCAGTTGGTTGTATTTTTTATGAATCATAATGATATCTCTATTTTGGATGTGCCATTCAGATGGTTGTTTTATATCAAGTGTGTCTATGTGATGGTTATTTTGCTCTATGATGGGGTCGTAGTGGTTGGATATTCAACATGTTCAAGAAGCTATCTTTTTGAAGATTCATAGTGATGATGGATGGATAACTCAAGATGAAGAGCCTCTCATATCCTTTAAAAGTTTATCATGCTTTTATGTTTCTAAGCTATATTAATGAACAACATCTTCAGGATTGAATGGTTGATTTTTTATTGATTTTATATGATGATTAGTTGGTTTGGAAGTGTTTTGGATAAGGTTGAATAGGTTTGAGAAGCTCATTATAGTTTTTAAAGGAGATATAACTTTCTGACATGTTCTATTGATGTTTTGATAGTGTTTGATATGTTCTAATTGAGTCTCTTTAGCTTCTGTTTTGTTCTATTTTCCTTTTGTATGAGAGGATGGAATGATGACTAATGGAGTTTGAGAGTGTTTGGAAGCTTTTTGAATTATTCTTGATGGTTTTGAAAGGTTCTAATCGAGCTATGAGTGAGAGATCATGAGAGAGACTATGAAAATTATGAAACTATTGAAGATGAGTGCTATGTGATGATTTCCATTCAAAGTGGAGAATTCCTTTTTATTCTCTTGTTCTTTTGATGAAGAATGTGCCAAAGTCTTGTTTTGATAAATCTATGGAAGAATTGTTATATGAAGTTGCGTGAAGATTTGAGAAGATTGTTGCTGTTTTTATTCTTATAGTTGATTAAAATATGAAGAGCATGCTTGTTGATGATACAAGATAGATTTTCTTGGTGTTTCTCTTGGGGCTCCATTCATTCCATAATGCCCAACCATGTTATATAGCTAGCTAGGTCATAGTCTTTTTTCGCATTGATGATTCGAATACATAAACCTTATGAGCCTCATTGACCTGGATAGGATAGTTGACCATGTATGCCACATCAAATTGGCAAATAAAAGCATCTAAATCCTCATTGGAAGAACCAAAGAACTTTGAAAATGGGATACCAAGTGGGTGAGCCATTGAGATTGGAAGTGGGGGTGGGGTCGAGGCTATTAATGGGACACCAATCAAGTTGACCAAAGCCAATAAATGATTTGTTAGGTTCAGTGGAGTAGTGGAAGAAATTATGAAAAGGTCAGATTCACTACCAATTAAAGGAGTGAAATGCAAATGACGCTTTCAGAATTCTAGAGAAGATTATTGTGCTCGGAATATAGTCTCACAGAGGATTGAAAAAGCCTTAGGAGGTGGGTATCATTTAGCGCTTTCTACACTTGGACCACATTTTGTAGCCTAGATTTGGAAGTAGTGAGATGACCCAATGTTCCATCATTTAGTTGAAGTCACTACTTTATACACTTTTAGAACTAAGCTAAAATCACTACTTCATACAATTTTAGTACTAAAATCCCTTCAGTTGAAGTCAATTCACCCAATGTTTCATCAACAATGACTTTGTGGTTAAAAGTTTAAAAACTTTTCATAAAGCACTTCACCCATGCCATTATGGTGTATGAAAAACCATTAAAAACATGTTCACCTTGCCCTATGTTCCCATGAGCAAGCTTTGGTTGCACAAAATACCACAACTTCACGAAGTCCTACATCACCCACAGTAGGACTACAGAAATATCAATGATATCCTGCACCCGAGGTTGAAGGGTTAACGCCATTCGATGCATGCTCACAGTGTTTCACTTTGGCATAAGCCAAGTGTAGAAGTTCGGGTTGTACTCCATGCTAAGCATAGTGGTTCATGTCGATAGGTCGGATGCTTATATGAGTGATGTATGTTAGGACATCCATTAGGAAATCATCAAAGCCTATTCTGTTGGCAATGTGTAACTTCTCCTCTATCAAAATGCGATCTAGGTAGGGGTGAGTCATGATGTGCTCTTCGAGGGACTAGTTGCGAATGGTGGTCAACACCCTATAGGAGGTTGGGGCTATGTAAGTTGGGGGTCGTATTTTGAGGTCTTGATTGCACATCTTTGTTCCATGTTGGTCATGATTTGGTAGCCCTCTTGCTCCCATTGAAGTCAGAGAGCATACCATTGTCATAAGAAAGAGGAATTGTTGGTAGCAAGTTGTTTCAACCCCTAAATTTCTTGGTCGGTGGCAAGGATCATGCCCTTATCGTAAGACGTAATGAATCATTACTTGTGTACTTGTTCGTAGGAAATCTTGGTGACAATGAGTTCCTCAGCTGCCTAGGGAGCCTTAATGAATACAAATTTCGATTCTCCCCATGAACAAGGTAACATGTGTACCTCCATTGCTAAAGGATCGTCTAAAAGACCTAGAACTATTTGGTCATAGATTTTAGCAAGTGTGGAAAACATGGCATCCAAATGTCAAAGGCAACCAACCAAGTCATTTCATATATTTTTAGCTAAGTCTACAGTTAAGGTAAAAATTGATCGTCATTCGTAAGAGGATTTAAGACCTATTGGAGACTAGGGTTTGACTAGACTCGACACCTCAGCGACTAACATCTATGGTTGCAACTGCTCTTGAGTGTGTGGTTTAGCCTCTTGTGTACTAAGAGTGGTTTGAGATTCTGATTGTGTGTTGCCAAATGTTTGTGAGGCTTTAGGGGCACTAGTAGTGCTAGGTTGGATCGGTTTGGGGTTGGCAAGCTGCAGTTTTGGTCGGTAGACTCGTTGAGGTACTGCATGCTTAATAGTGTTGGGCTCTATGGGCTTCGTAGCTTGAGTTTTTTGTAGCTTTAGTACATGATCTATCGTGGGGCCTTGTGTGGTCGAGTTTGGGGGGTGGCATTTGAATAGTGCCACCAGTCCCCTTGGTTTTAGAAACCCATATCCAAGTATTGTCCTCATAATAGCCTTGCATCTACAATAAGGTCTTGGGGACCCATTGCGGCCGTTTGTCTGTGCCTATAATTTCTTTGTTGTCTCTTGGGTTTCAAGTATGAGTTCTTGGGTTTGCGAGGTTGTGGTTGTATGCTCCTAGGTGGCAGTCCTTGATGTTTAAGGACCCAATTTAACTGTGTTTCAAGGGCCTTAGCTTTGATCTCAATGGTTTCCTGTCGGTGTGGTGTGGTGGGTTGTGACAAGTCTTGACCCCCTCCTTAGACTTGGTGGTGGGTTTCTCTAGTGGTGGCCTTGAGAGCTTTGATGGAGCCGTGTTGCCCTTGTTGAAAGTAGTGACTATTTGTACATTTCCAATTGCAAGCTGTGACTCATAGTCAGCATTACGATGTGCTTGCTTTTTAAATGAGCGTCCTAACAACGATTCCTTACCGATATCTTTTGTATTTTGCACCACATAAAAGATTAAGGGTATGCTTTTAGACTCGATAGAGGTTGTGACTTTGCACTTTCTTAAAAGGGCATACGATCGGTCCCCAAATGGGCTAAGTTTGGCATTGGTGGGTTTTAGTTGTGGTTGGCCAATTTCAGTCCAATGATCATGAGTTAAGATATTAAAATCGGCTCCCTCATCGATCAATGCATAGAAGATATGTGTTTGTTGGGTAGTGATCGTTATGTGCATGTAAGTAAGTGCTATTGCCTCTTCCTCCTCCTTATCAATTTCTGTTAATGCGATAACTCAGACCTTCACAAGGGGCTCTAGCATGGGAGATTCATATCATGGATGTGTGGGAGGGTGGTACTTCTTTATATGGCTACCATTGAAGAAGCCTATGCCCTCTCCATCAAGGGTCTCAAGCTCTACATTGCTGGTTCTATTGATAGTGCAAACTCGAAAAGGCCCTAATCCCCTAAACTTCATTTTTTGTTTATGGCCTTTTATTGAGTACAACAACACTAAGTCACCCTACTCAAATTCTCGCTACTTGACATGCTTGTTAAACCAACCCTTGCAGCATGCTTTTTTGCAAATTAGTACATGGGTGGCTAGAAGTTGAGTCTTTGATAAGCGTTCTAGCTTGATTATGTGCTCCATCCATGCCTCCTTTCCACCCCGTCTCTCTTGGATGGTTACTCTCATGCTCAAGACAAATAACTTTATAGATAGAATGGCTTTAGTTTTATAGGTTAACTTGAAGGAAGTCTATTCTACTACTATTTTATAGGCTGTTTGATAGGCCCATAAGGTTGCCATAAGTTTGTTATCCTAGCTACTATATGAGGTAGAGACTACTTTGGTCATGAGGTCCACTAAGATCTTGTTAGTAGAACGGCCTTGCAATTCTCTTTAGGATAGTAGGGTGAGGATTTTCGATGGATGATCAGAAAGGTCAACAGAAGGTGAGTAATCACTTCATTAATGAAGTGTGTGCCTTGATTACTAACTAGTTCAATGGGGTAACTGAATCATGAGATCACTTGCTCCCAAAGAAACTTAGCAGTGGTTCTAGTGTTTTTCCTCATGACTCATGCTTCTGTCCACTTTATGAAATGGTATGTGAAAACTGTGTTGCAGGGCTAATCAGCCTAATAAAGTCCATTTCTCATTTCTCAAATGGTTGTCTTGCAATGATTGGACTTAGCTCCATTTTGTCCTTGCGAACGGGTACCTTGGTCCATTGGCACTTGCCATAGTGCTTTACAAATCATGCTGCATCTCGAAAAAGAGTAGACCACCACAGTTTAGAGTGCAACACTTTGCGGGCTGCCATGTCTCTGTTGAAGTGCCCTTCTATAATTCTGCCATGTTCTTCTACAAGTATGTCAATGCATCTCATGTTCACACATGCATCTATGCAACAAGCGGTCTTGCCCTAACCTATAGAATTGTCATGCTATCAACTGATATGGTTTTATTTTAAGGATGAGTCACCTAACTTGGGCCTTCTCAATGGATCTTCCAAGTAGTCCGTGCCCAAGCACTTGGAATATGTCACCTCTGCCTAGTATAGTGTCAAGTCAGCCCTAAACAAGTCCATTTCTCTAGACAGGTTGAACAAATGCACATCAAGTAAGACATCTGTGTGATGCCCTATCTAGTGGCTTCTCATGTGGGTATGCAAGATATATGGTCAGCCATGTAGTATTGATTCCCTTTGCGTACAACCACAGAGAAGTCAAACTCTAGAAGTAAAAGTAACCATCAAGCAATGCATCTCGTAGCATAGGGTTTGTTAACAAGATAAAGCAAGGATTGATGGGCAACAAAGAAAATGATAGGTATAGCCAAAAGGTAATGCTGAAATTTCTGTATAGCAAACACCATGGGTAACCCTTCCCTCTCTGTAAGTGGAGCGGTTCATTTCATCATCCGTGAGTTGTCTACTAGGTATAGCCTAAATTGTGTTCATTAGGCTGGCACAACACAACTCCTATGGCATACTTCATGGTGTCAATGTGAATGTGAAAGGTTATGGTCCAGTTTGGGGCTCTTAGGATTGGTGTTCTGGTTCAACTCTTCATGTGTGTGTCGGCATTCCTCGATCCATTCAAATGTCACCAACATTTTGTATAGAGTCTAGCAATTAATGCATAGTTCAACACAAACCATCGATAGTACCTTGTATGGCTTATGAAGCACTGAACTTCCTTGTAATTGGTTGGTGGTGGAAGATTGATGATAATCCCAGCTTTCAAGAAGTCGGTGACAATGTTATTCTTTGACACCATGTGCCCTAGGATGCATCCATGCTTTACCCAAAATTGACACTTCAAGGGATTCGACAAGAGACGATACAGTCTATATCTTTCAAATACTTATCTAAGTATTCCTTCCAATTAGAGTCAATACATAAATCGTCAATAAATACCTTTAACTCTCGCCTAAGCATGTCTTTGAAAATGGCACACATGAGCCTTTAGAATGTGGCTAGTGTGTTTGTCAACTTGAAGGACATGACTATGTAGGCAAAGATGCCCCACTCGGTAGTGAATGTGGTCTTGTGCCTATCATAAGGATGCACTTGCACTTGATTGTATTTGGAGAAGCCATCTAGGAAACTATAGACCTCTTTACCAACTACCCTCTTGAGCATATGCTCAATGTATGATAGCCGATAATTGTCTCTCTTTGTGTGCCTTGACTTTCTTGTAATTAACTCACACTCTAATCTTTCCATTCTTCTTCATTACAATCACTATGGGTGACACGCAGTCTGTGTGCTCAATTTCATAAATGAATCCTATTTTTAAAAACTTATTAATTTTCTCTTTGACAGCATGAGCATGTTTGGGATTCATCGGATATGGTCACTACTTGATTGGCATTGCATCGGGTGTCATCGGAATGTTATGAATCACTACACTCGAATCTACCCCTTTCAACTCATCAAGGGACCAAGTGTATTAATACATCTATGTACTCTTGCAAGAGAGCAATAAGATTTTCCTCCTCTTCCTTGATCAAATCATCGGCCATGAAAACATGTCGTGGTGTCTCTCCTTCCTTAGTTAGATTGACCCCCTTGACTTTCGTAGGTCCTTTTATAGGTTCACTTGCTTGCGCTTATCTTTTGGCTCCTAGCAGGACTACTACCATATTGCCTTTCTTAAATCTTGTGAATCATTTCGACAAGTCTTGCGGCTTCCTTTGCTCCTCAGCTTCTAGATTCCTAGGTTATTTCCTTCTTTTCCCCTTCAACCTTTGACGCCTTAGGTGGACTAGTAGGTCTCCTTTGGTGCGTTTGGTCTTAGGTGGTTGGGTTATCTCAGGATCACTATCCGAGCTTATTTTCAACTTGGAATGGAGCTCTCCATCTTTGCTAGACGAAAGAGTTTCTCCTGGAGGTTGTAGCTCCGATGATGATTCTGTTCTGAGTATTTCTGCAGCACTTGGTTGAACAAGACTCGCTCATTTGTAATCAATCGCTCTTATGTGCTCCAATTAGGTGTGATTGCAATCTATTCGCATGACTCATTTCTTGGTTATGAAGATGTTCTTCTTCTGCAGTTTAGAGTCTGCCCATATTTGTTCAATCACATGTCTCTCAGTGTCGTACTCTAGTGTGTCAATCTCTTCTTTACTCTCATCATTGAAGGAACAATAGTCTCTATACTCATCATCTGAACTATCCTCGTCTAGCTGCTTGATATCTCCTAGGTCTTGATATTGCATTTCCTTGTCATTTGTGACTAAGACCCAATTGTACATCAAGTTTAGATTGTGCACCTTAGTCCATTTCCACTTGCATTTGTCTAAGAGGTCCTGGAGTGGTTTAAGATTTGTGGCTGGGTTATTAGCTAATTTGTTCGTTAGATGCTCTAAGATCTCATGGAGCTCTCGTTTGTTGTTTGGGACATGGGATGCGATAAAGGTGGGTCACCCATGCAATCTTCTAACCATCATGCAGACTAGTACTAAGGGAATGTCTTTAGGCTTACCGAATGCCTTAGCAGCTTGATCGTATTTCTCGTTATTCGAGAATGGCAGATCGATTATGGCTAGCACATACATCCAATCTCGCTTATGCTCGAGGCAAGGGATATACTTGGTCAGTGGCCTATAAGATTTTCTAACTTATGCATCCCCCTTCAACATGGCCGAGATGGTGTTTAGGTTAGCTGGCATAGTCTTCCAAGTATCCATCTCTACTCTCACTGCTTTCGTTCAATTTTCTAAGAATATTAGACTATTTCTCCATTCTTCTATGACTTGTGCATTGCGCATCTAGGGTCGGCCTAACAGGATATCGTAGTCCACTCCTTTCATAACTATGAAGTCCATAGAGAACTGAACTCCTATGATCTTCAAAGGCCAAATTTTGAGCACTCCGGATGGCTTTACTTCCATTCCATTAGCCAGTGTGACTTTGAACCTAGCATTCTTGACAGGTGGCCCCCAAGCCTGAAGCATTGCATGGCTAAGCACACTGACTCCTGCCCCCCCATGTCTACAATCCTTTTTCTCATGGTATCACCCAGAGCTAGGATTGGCAAGACTGTGTGTATTTCTATGCCTTCCAAGAAAGCATTAACGTGTAAGGACTTGGGCATTGAGTGCAACGTTAGGCTTGGTATTTTTGTTACTGTGTTGTGGTCTTGCAAGTCAACTCTCGTTTGCTCTAGTGATCCTTCCACCCATTGCTTTAGCTCCTGCTATAGCATCAGATACTACCTAAGTAGATCTCCTAGGCTCAAAGTTACAAGGGTGGTCACTAGCATTGTGAGGAGAAGCTTTGTCTAGGCGACACAATTTGAGGTGCAGATGTGTCTCTTGGTCTCGTGTGTGAGAGACTAGCATGCTTATGCTAAAGAGACCATCAATCTCATTCTCCAAAATGGGACATGCATCCTTTAGGTGCTCTTGGGCTTCTCTCACCCACTCCTTGACCTTTTCTACGGCTTCGAGTTGGTGCCTTGGGTTGGGGTACTCCCCTATCTTGGCACTCCCTTTCTCATCAATCTTTGGAGCAGATGTTTTTGCCTCAACATCTGTGACTTTCTTTCCAACAGGTAGTGTTGTTGCTCTCTCGGTTTTCAATGTGACCTTTGCTTCATCTTTCTTCTTTCTTTGTCTACAGCTCTTCTTTCCTATCGAGGTTGCGTCCAAGTTATTAGGCTGTGGCAATGATATGCCAACTTGCTTTGCCTGTGAGCCGGATCATAATATGCAATGGGATGGGTGTGGCCTTCCCGTTGAGTGTTTCGATACCAAACAGTCCCAATGAAACTGATGGTACAATTGTCAAACTAGAGGATAGTTTCTGTTTGGCAATTAGCAAAGAGGTGTGTGATACCATACTCAACACATTTGAGTTCAGCCTTATCTTGATTGGCTTGCTCCCTCTTGGGGTAAGGTGAAGAGATATGTGTTGGGTGACCACAAATCCAAAAAGAAACTGGCTCTCAGGTTTGCCCTCCTAAGCCTCCCCCTCTTCCTCTTCCTAACACCATCACCAACACTGGTCGAAGTCCATGAGAACTAGATTTTCCTCTTCATCATATGAGATATAAGGGTTCACATAAGGCTCCTTATCATTTGGCTCCTTCATGTAGTGGACTGGAGCATCACTTGATGGATGGGTTATGTAAGGTCTAGGTGGCCAATGTATGCATGTGGGATTGATTTTCATCCTAGAGATGACTAGCTTTGCATCATTAGGTGCCAAAGTGGCCAATGGGGCTCCTTTTTCAAAGAAATTTAGAGGCCTATTCCCTGAGTATGGGAGTCTCCTCGGCAGTTTGTAGTTGCAAGGCATCGTGGCTGAATCTATTGCAATTGGTGCAAGGTTGGGACCTAGGGTCCTGACACTTAGCTGGAAGCTAGATTTTGCCACAATACATGCATTGGACATGTGGGCGCATAGGTCTTCCCATCATCTCTTGTAGTCTGGCTAGCTCTATTTTCATCTTTGCTAGCTTTTGGCTTGGGTCAATGCCCTTCCCTTTGTTTTGGTTGCTTGAATCATTTGCTAGATGTTGTTGCCATTTCTTTGGAATTAACCTTGGAAGCCTACTACTCAAAGTTTGTAACCCTACTAAAATATGCACCGCCTATGGATATTACTCAGCAAGTATCCAAGTTTTTTCATGGCCTGAACACTCCTCTGAACCACCGCCTTGAGGCAACGCATCCAATAGACTTGCAAGATGCATTACTTCGAGCAAAGCCAATCGTATAAGATCTTAAACCGAGCAATTGTGACAAAGATGATTTTCGAGATCAGGACAAGAGATGCCACACCTGTGGAGAGATAGGGCATATCCGTAGGAGATATCCCTACCATAAATGCTTCCACTACAATGAGCTAGGACACATCCAAGCAGTGTGTCTTGACTTAAGTTTAGAAGACATTAAACCCCCAAGGAAATGAAGCTACACAAGTGTAGTCTTTGAATATATGGAGGAGTTAGATGAAGACAAAGACCTAGAACCCACTACACCTCTTCAGGATGATTAGAAACCCTAGAAATTTTAATCAACATGTAATACAACTTATATTGGAAACAAATCCTACTCTTGTATCTACGGTTAATTGCAATAATATGAGTTGCGCTACTCGTAATGGCTCAATTATACCTAATACAATAAGTTATTGTTTCAAAAGACTGCATGCCTATGAGTAATCAGATTAATGCAGTAGACACATGGTGGGTCCTAACCCATAGGTCCTAAGCCCCACTAATGCTTGTCTTCCCCAATTCTTCCAAGATGAGGATATCTCGAGTTCTCTAAGGGGGAGAGGATGTAACGTCCCTGTTGGTCGTGGCCCATAGAAACCTTCCCTTTGTAAATTAAAAAAGAAAAATTTTTAATTCCTTCCCCCCTCCCGCTATTGCCAATATCTGGCAAGGGGGGGAAAGAAGAAGTCGACGTGGTGAGGGGAAGAAAGATAACGACAACAATCAAGGTGGACGGGAGGGAGATGAGGTTGACAATGATGGCAAGGTGAGAGGAACAGAAGCTGGCAAAGACAGTGATGTTGATGATGGAGAGGAAGAGGCCATGAACCTACTATCCTTCCGCAATGCCATGCAATCGATAGGTGGTGGGTAGGGGAGACCACCACTACTCCACGTTCCCCTCCCCAAAAATAACCTCCCCTCCTTATTATATAAACCCTCCCAAGGGGAAGGCCTTGGGGAGAAGGCTTAACGGCCTGAACGCTGGAAGAGAGAGAGGAAGAAGAGAAGAAGAAGAAGAAGAGGGAGAGAGAGAGGCAGAGAGAGAGAGAGAGAGAGAGAGAGAGAGAGAGGAAGAGAAAGGGAGAGAGAGTGGAGAGAAGAAGAGATGAAGAAGAAGAGGGAGAGAGAGTGGAGAGAAGAAGAGATGAAGAAGAAGAGAGAGAGAGAGAGAGAGAGAGAGAGAGAGAGAGAGAGAGAGAGAGAGAGAGAGAGAGAGAGAGAGAGAGAGAGAGAGAGAGGGGAAGAAGAAGAAGAGGGAGAGGTTAGAAGGGGGAGAGAGAGAGAGAGAGAGAAAGAGAGAGAGAGAGAGAGAGAGGAGGAGAGGGAGAGGTGGCAGAGAGGGAAAGAGAGACCCCCCTGAAGGGTCTCCTCCCTTTCCCCTTGGGTGGCCACACGCACCTACTCCCCTTTCTTGCGAAATTATCTCCCACCGCAGTTTATTTCTCTTTCGAAATTGGGCCTGTTAATTAAGGAAAAAAACATAAAAGTGATTCACATCCAGGGAAGACGAAGATCGGGAATGGCTCCCAAGCGAAAGATATTACCCGCGAATGGCAATCTCGCAATGAAGGCATTGGGCCAGGATATCATTGCCCATTCAACAACGATATCGGTTGTAAGTAACGTATTTCCAAATTGATAAATGCTTGCTTTGATTCCCACATTAGATGCATTAGACCCATGTTATGCCATACGAGAATAGGACCTTAAAAAGAATAAACCTCATAGCAAGTATTTAAAAGACTGAATTTTACAAATGCATGTATTAAGAGAAGACCATTGTGTTTAGATGCTATACGATGAATTCATAAATATATAAGACTCAAGCATTGTCAACTTCCCGTCCTCGCAACACCATGTGCATTTTTTATCACTTCAAAGGTATATGTCACAACTTGCATGTCTAATAGATTGCATGCTAAGCAACTTATTCTAGAAGAGAATCATTTTTTAAGCTTTGGACCCTTGCCAAAAACTCGTGCTAATAGCTCATGCCGTTAGATTGGGAATCTTAATGTTGTGCTATCTAGTACAAACAATGATTAAGGATTAAAGACTAAGATGCCTTGGGATCCGCCTGATAACCACTACGTTTATTAATCCAAATTTGGGGAATGGGGTTAGATACAAACAACTCTGGGCCTCAAAGGCAAGTAGAGAGCTCAAGGGATTCAGGAAACCCGAGGCAAAGGAAAGACATCGTGATGCTTTCGTACTTGCTGAGAAGAGGATTAGGTTATCGATCAATATAAGTGCTCAATAGAATTTACATTCTTGCATAGCTTTATAAGACCTTGGCATGTGTCTTAGCCGAATTGTTAAGTAAATTTTGCATGGAATCGCTTGATCCCAAGGGAGAGAGAAATACGCAATGAAAAGGTTATTGCAACTATTTTTACAATGTTTGAAAAAGGATACCATTGTTTTTTTATTTGATCAAATAACATCCTAAGTGCTTTTACATTAAACTGCTTGTTGGATGTGATTTGGATGATTATTCGAAGTGCTTGTGCTTGATGGTAAATTCATGGCAGGGGTCTATCACGATAAGTTACCATGGGAAACAAATGAATGTTTTCTTGGATGATGATACTAGGTTGATTGCATTGGTTATGTTTGATTCTTAATTGGATTAATTAAGGAAGGATATTTTGTGTGAATGGATCATCTCCAAGGTCACGCTACTTTTCAATCCGAGAGGGCACTACTTGATTCATGGGCCAAAGATTGAGTGGTGAAAAGGCCAACCATGGAAATTGTGTCTCACTCCTAGATCACTTGTGCTCAGTGGAGCTCTGGACACCCCTTGCTGAGTCCAGAGTTGTAGACTGCCATCAACCCAATATCTAGGGCATTGGAAGATCCTATTCTAGATAATGGATGGAAATTATGATTCCATGTGATTTGGACCAATTACTTCTGTAGAGGGCAGAAGGGGTACTTCTGTCGGACAAAAGGGATATATAGTTCTCATGTATAGGCAGGAGACAAATACTAACTTGAGATAAGTTAAGAAACTTGTTTGAACTTATTTGAACTTGTTTGTCAAAAGACTGCTTACTTTGTATTCGTGTTTGTGCTATAAATTATGTAAACGGACCCTGTTCCCTAAAGACTTAATTAAGGAAGCTGGTTTTAAATGTTGCTCATCAATGTGATAGGACCTAATTAGAAAACTAAAGCTATCAAGGAAAGCGGGTGGGCAAAACCCCAATAGGTCTGTCCTATGGCAGGATGGTCCCAGAGAACTAGAAGGCTTCTCACAGGGTTTTAGCGTCATTCAACCTTTAAGTATTGATAAGTTAGAACCCGATTCATGCTGTTTTAGGGGACCAAAATGGGACTATGTCCTATGGGCAGAGAGGTTGAGTGACACATCCTTCTTGTTTCTCCTTCTCTTTGAACCAAATATGGCATGGGTTTGCTTTGAATTGGGTATATCTACATAAAGTAGGATATCCAGAATCCAACTCTAGAATACTGTCAAGAGACCTTGACCCTAGGAGCCCAAATTTTAGGTCGATCCTAGTGGGTTCGACCGCGAGTGTTAGGCGAACTCGGGAAACCCTATGTGACAAACCTCGGAACATTCCATGGGAGTGCTGATCGATGACCCTTAGATTCATTTCTCGATGGACTGCTATAAGCATGCTTGGACATGCACGTTATAGTTGGTATTGGAGAAAAACTTCGTAATGATGTGTGACTGATTAATGTATGGTGGTTCGTAGATATATTCTAAACAAAATAATCTAAGTGGTATAGCTTGATTTTCACGCACCTTCTGCACCCACAAATGCTGATATGCAAGAGAAGAAATTCCTTCTCTAGCAAATTAAGGCACTCGAGTTTGATGGAGAGGGAATAGGCGTCGCATCAAAGGTGGAGATATGGATTGAGTTGATAGATGATTATTTCTCTACTTCAGAGATTGCTATTTCCAATCAAGCAATTATAGACAAACTTAAGTTAGTTGGCCAGGCTTGAATATGGTGGAAGCAATTGTGCAAAAATCAAGGTGTTTCTGAAGCTGCTCTCACTTGGGCTCAGCTGAAAGATGCTATACATGGATAATACCTTCCGCCAACCTACCAAACTTTGATGATGAATGAATTCTTCAAGCTCAATCAGCTAGAATTAATCTTGGAAGCCTACTACTCGAAGTTTCTAACCCTACTAAAATAAATACCACCTATGGATATTGCACAGCAAGTATCCAAGTTTTTCCATGGCTTGAATGCTCCTCTAAACCACCACCTTGAGGCAATGTATCCGACAAACTTGCAAGATGCATTACCTTGAGCAAAGCCAATCGTCCAAGAACTTAAGCTAGGCAATTGTAACAAAGATGATTCCCGAGATCAGGACAAGAGGTGCTACACGTATGGAGAGATAGGGCACATTCGTAGGAGATGTCCCTACCGTAAATGCTTCCACTGCAATGAGCTAGGACACATCCAAGCAGACAACCCTGACTTAAGTCCGGAAGACAATGAACCCCCAAGGAAATGAAGCTACACATGTGCAGTCTTTGGATATATGGAGAAGTCAAATGAAGACAAAGACCTAGAATCCACTACACCTCTTTAGGATGATTAGAAACCCTAGAAATTTTAATCGACATGTAATACAACTTATATTGGGAACAAATGCTACTCTTATACCTACGACTAATTGCAATAATATGAGTTGCGCTACTCGTAATGGCTTGGTTATATCTAATAAAATAGGTTGTAATTTCAAAAGTCCGCATGCCTATGAGTAATTAGAATAGCGCAGCAGACACACGATGAGTCCTAACCCATAGGTCCTAAGCCCCACTAATGCTTGTTTTCCCCAGTTCTTTCAAGATGAGGACATCTCGAGTTCTCTAGAGGGGAGAGGATGTAACATCCCTGCTGCCTGTGCCCATAGAAACCCCCCCTCCCCCCTTGTAATCTAAAAAGGAAAAATTTTTAATTCATTCCCCCCCTTGTCGTCGCCGATAGGTGGCGAGGGGGGAAAAGAGGAAGTCAATGTGGCAAGGGGAAGGAAGATGACGACAGCACAGTCAACATGGACGGGAGGGAGATGAGGTTGACGATGATGCCAAGGCAGGAGGAAAGGAAGCTGGCAATGATGACGATGCCGATGACGGAGAGGGAGAGGCCACGGGCCTACTATCCTTTCACAATGCCATGCAATCGACAGGTGGTAGGTGGGGGAGACCACCACTACTCCACGTCCCCCCCCCCCCCCCCCCCCCCCCCCCCGCCCCAATCGCAATAAGGGAAAGGCCTTAAGGAGAAGGCTTAACGGCTTGAATACTAGAAGAGAGAGAGAGAAAGAAAAGAAGAAGAGGGAGAGAGAGAGGGAGAGAGAGAGAGAGAGAGGAGAAGAAGAAGGAGAGAGAGAGAGAGAGAGAGAGAGAGAGAGAGAGAGAGAGAGAGAGAGAGAGAGAGAGAGAGAGAGAGGAAGAGAAAGGGAGAGAGAGAGAGAGAGAGAGAGAGAGAGAGGAAGAGAAAGGAGAGAGAGAGAGAGAGAGAGAGAGAGAGAGAGAGAGAGAGAGAGGAGAGATGAAGAAGAATAAGAAGAGGAAAAGAGAGGAGAAGAAGAAGAAGAAGAGGGAGAGGTGAGAAGAGAGAGAGAGAGAGGAGAGAGAGAAAAAGGGAGAGGTGGTAGACAGGGAAAGAGAGACCCCCCCAGAAGGTTCTCCTCCCTTTCCCCTTCTTAGAGGGTGGCCACATGCACCTACTCCCCTTTCCCACGAAATTATCCCCCACTGCAGTTTATTTCTCTTTTGAAATTGGACCCACTAATCAAGAAAAAAAGCACGGAAGGCTTGTGCGATTCACATCCAGGGAAGATGAAGATCGGGAATGGCAATCCCACAACGAAGGCATTGGGCTAGGACATCACTGCCCATCCAATAGCAATACCGATCATATCAAGAGATGCGTTCATGCTTGCTTTGATTCCCGCATGAGATGCATTAGACCCGTGTTATGCCATACGAGAATAGGACCTTAAAAATGATAAACTGCATTGTAAGTATTCGAAAGATTGAATTCCCCAAATGCACATATCAAGAGAAGACCATAGTATTTAGATGGTATACGATGAATTCATAAATATATAAGATTCAAGCATTGTCAACTTCCTGTCCTCACAATAGTAGGTGCATTTTTCATCACTTCGAAGGTATATGTTGCAACTCACATGTCTAATAGATTGCATAGTAAGCAACTTATTCTAGAAGATAATCATTTTTGAAGCTCTAGACCCTTGCCAAACTCTCACTTATAGCCCATCCTATCCCAATAGGACTAATGTCAAATCTGACCATAATAGGTCTCCCACAAGCATAATCTACCTTTTTGAGAGTTGGAGTAAGCTGCAATAACTGCTTGAGCTTTCTCATAGCTCTATCATGACTTTCAATCTAAAAGAAAATTACATACGTGCACCAAGAAACCTCCTTATCTCAAAAATTGATGTACAAAACTCTCCAATCTTCTTCATGGCATCCACCTTAGCTGAAGATGGCTTCTTGCCATAATAACCACACATGTGTCCAACTATAAGCACCTCATTGACTCCAAAAATAAACTTCATCTTGATAAGGTCAAATTATCCTCCTCTAATCTAGTCAAAACCCTACCATAATCCATAATATGCTTAAGAAATAAGGGTTTACAACCAATAACATCCAAAGGCTCATTTTTTTCTATTTTGCACAACCTTTAATCGTCATCCAAAAAAGGCATAGATAGTTATGTAATGAAGTCTTGCAAGACCTTGTTCATGGCATTCATAATATGAGCCACTGAATTTGTGATTCCCTATGGTTAAGTGCACAACTGAAAAAGTCCCATTGGTATCTTCATAGTGATCAAGCCCCTGCTCTCCAAGACAAGCTGAAACTAATCATAACCAAGAGTACAAATTGCCAAGTGAATAAATATTTTCGACTTGCAAAAGCCTCTGCAAAATCATCCATGACTAGACACTACAAGATATAGGCCTTATACCGACATTTAAAGAGACGAAAATGCAAACAATAAAATTTACCCCCGTTATCGCAAAAAGCGTCGTTATTGGTGATGCCATAGAACAGTCGGTATTGGCGTCCATATCCGCGTCGGTATTGGTGTCTCTATTAGCATCGGTATTGGCATCGCTATCAGTGTCACATTTGCGATACTGATAGTGAAAATGCGATGCTGATAGTGACCCCAATACCGATGCCGATAGCGATGGTTTGCGGCGTGTATAACGAAGCTAATAGTGATGCGAGCAGTAAAATTTGCGACGCTAATAGCGACGGTAATAGGGATAATTTTTTTTTTTGTGGCAGGGCAGCTTATGCTTTATGAGAGCCATACAAAATAGTTTTTGTACTACTATGTACAATGCATTTGCAAATAAAAACAATGTATACTGAAATCATAAAACTGATACATGAAATAAATACATGATCGCATAAAAAGTGATTGGTACAATCATGACAAGATATCACTAATACATAGAAAATGTCTACATAGATCATGCGACTCAAAAATAAAGGTGTGTGAGCTCCAGGGATCCAAGGGCGAGCTACGCATTCTCTTCTCCCGAAAGCTCGTCCCGCTGCAAAGGAGCATCGAACTCTGTAGAAAAAGAAACAACACATCAGTCCATCATACAATAATGCATTCAAATATCTCATGGTAACTACGAACAAGAAAGATGAGTGACTTACAAGGCCGCTACGTCTATACAATCAATCAATCAATTTAGTGAGACCGTGCCTCTCTGCATATCGATTTTCAAGGCCAGTCGGATTGCGATTTGTAATGGAGTGCTGTAAAGAAAACAAAATGCTAACTGTTAGAAACATGATTGTCAGTACAAAGAATATTTCAAAAAAATAAACAAGCAAAACAAAAGAAAAACTTACAAAGTCCTCCAAATATGTCCTGTGGCTACCATCCTAAGATAATGGACCACTCCGGCCTTGAGTCGTACCCTCGCCGCCTCGCGCTGCTGACTCCAACGTCCTGGAGAATCTGTAGCCTCCTCCCTCAGTTGGTGCCAGTCATCTGCATCTAACCACTCGAGCTTTGTAGCCCCACTCTTGATTGCCTTGTGTGCGTTGGATCGTCTATGTGGCATGTATGCACTCATGCAATCCATCATCCAGCCCGTAGAGAATCTATCTACTGCGGCTGGCATCAGAAACTCCTCGTACAAGGATGCTACTATGTAGTCCTTGCTTCCCTCTGGTATGTTCTTCCAATGATCCAAGACGTTGTGTCGAAAAACTTGTTGGCACAACTCTCTCATGCGAGCCATCACCCTCCTCCCCTCATAATTCATGATGATGGCTCCTGACCTACTATCGACTAGATATCCATAACCCCCAGGAGTTTGCCTAAGATGGGTTCTCTCCCATCTGCGTCTACGCTCCTGGGCATATCCAGGAGACCCCTGTGCATCCGGTGTACCAACGGGGGGTAATATCTCTCGGAGTAACACCGATAGGGGTACCACTTGTTGACGGCTGCGCAAAAGCCATAGTAACTAGAGTAGACATCCCCACATGTGTGACAAATTCTGGAGGTGAGGTAGCTCCAGCTGAATGACGAGACGAAGACACCGCGTCCGTATCTCCACAGCATCCACCTGAGCCATGAGAGCGAGGAGTCACACTTGTATCTTGTGTCGACCGCGGGCTCACTACCTCTGTATCTCTGCAGCATTCCCCTGATCCTGATGCACTCCCTCCCTCTGGCCCAAGTCGTGAGCGTCGAGATCATCTGCTCGAAGCTGAAGCATCTGATCGCGCTGAAGCAGATTTAGCAGAGCGCCTTGATGAAGACCGAGACAACTCCCGGTATGCCATCTCTCTGAATCTGGTGATCTGGTCTGGAGACATGCGTGCGAAGATGTCTTGTAACTCCTCATCGCTCATCCCTCGACTCATCCTAAAAATATCACTTACACAAATAAAAAATGATGTTAGAATAATCAATTTAAATCATACAAAGCATAGTAATATAAATTATTTTAAAAAAAATCTCACTTAAAATGCATATCTTATGTACCCGTATAAGTGATTGGTCAACGAATTGAGTAAGTGGATGCTCCAAGTATGAAGTATCCTATGGTCCCATGTTGATCTCCTGACATAACTCCGCATACACTGAAAGGTCAATAGACATGTCACTACAAAAGAATGAGTCCGCCTCGTTCTCAAAGAATTCTTGGACTCCTGTATTTCCATCATTGTTAGCCGATGTTGGCTCCAAGCTTTCGAGGCCTTCACCCCTTGTAATATCGACCACTCTATTTGCATATCATCTTTATATATGCTCGGAACATCACTTTGATAATATACTCTCGCACTTCGAGGAGTTGAAGGTATAACATAACAAAAATCGAGGTTGTCAAGGGTATGGATAGAAGATTATCTGTTCACAAACACGTACAAGAGAGTTCAAACCATTGTGACATAAACCATGTCGTAATACAATTAGCAAGCAAATGAGTCCATGCACTTGTTCACAATGGGCCGGAAACACAATCGACGTCAGAATTCAACTCGTGCTTCCTCTCGATCTTGCCTAGCGATCTAGTACTTGGCGAGCCAAGTCTCCATAGAGGCATAGTGCAACATACAAAAGCGATTCACCTTCTCTTCCATTGAGGCATCCATTCTTTTTTCTACCCCATTTCCAACCACCGCATCTCCAGTCAGTCTATCATCGTCCTTCAGCGACCATAGCATTTTATTGTCTGGTTTCACCATTGGTAGCCATTGTGAAATATGTACTAGCACCTCAGATACCAACCAACCTTCGGCCATGCTACCTTCTAGCCGAGCTTGTTGTCGCACAAAACCTTTCAGGGTTTTCATGAAGTGCTCCAAGAATAACATCCATCGCGTATGGACGGGTTCGGCAATCTCCACTTCATCCACAAGATGTACAAGAAGGTGGATTTGTATCCTGAGCATGCTGGTGGGCAGGTATTTCTCAAAGAGATAGACCGTCTCCACTGCTCCCCGTCTCGCGGATTCAATAGAGGACGTCTTAATCTCCTTCTGTGAGATCCATTGCACCAAAGTCGACAACTTGTAAATGGCCCCGCATATTTCTGGAGTAAGACATCCTGCGATCGCGATCGGTAGTACAAACTACCACAAATGAGAAAGCATTATGAATAATGGCTACATTCCAAATAGCAAAATGCCCACGCTAATTCCAATCCATTCGTAGTACAAACCTGACATATCTTATGCAAGTTATGGGATTTTAGCCTTGATAATTGGTCGTTTTTAAAAAATACAGACCTGAGAAAACGCATCATACCTGTCGAAGTGTGGATAGACTTTACTTGCTTCACAATGCGCTCTTCTTTAGTGGACAAAATCCAAGGAGCGCGAGGAAGCTGCATGCGACCATCAGCACTCGACTGCGGCCAAAGTGCCTCCATATTACCTACCTCCTTCAAATTCATTCGTGACCCTATAGTGTCTCTCTTTTTTGTGATGTAGTCCCATAATAAGCTGCCCACATTCTTGAAAATATGCATGGAATCCAACAAGTGATTGACTTGTAAGTGGGTCCAATATGGCAACTCGTAGAAAACTGAGAACCGCCGCATTCCATTTGGATGTGATTTCGCGTGGACCATTTTCAGCTTGTACCAGCTTGTGGCGTTCATACGTGTTGGAGGTCGTCCAAGGAAACCTTCCCTGAGTTCATGATCCTCCGACAAGAAAGCAGCGTGTCCTTGATATATCATCTTCTTCATGGTTCGTGACCTTCGGGAGTCTAACTGTGACCCGCACAATGGACATGCATGATAACCAGAGGTAACCAGACCTGTTCCAACACCACAACCTAGTGAATACTTGATTGAACGAGATAAAATATAGATATTACCAGCGCGAGAACGTAGGCCTGCTCACCTGAGCACTCTCCCAATCCCGGAAAGTCATGCATCGTCCACATGAGAATGGCTCGAATATTGGCTGACCACTGACCATCGCACCTGCTCATATCTTGTACAGTGACTCCCTCCTCCCACAAAATCTTAAGCTCATTGACTAATGGACGAAGATACACATCCATATTTTTTACTTTATAGTGGCCTGGGACGAGCAAGCTAAGGATGAGATGTTTTTTCTTCGTAGAAAGCCATGGAGGGATATTGTAGTTGATAAGGACTATATGCCACACACTGTAAGAAGTTGAGTGCAAACTGAATGGGTTCACGCCATCCATTGCAAGACCGAGCCGAAGATTCCTTGGCTCTCGGGCAAAGCTTGGAAAGGTAGAGTCAATGTGGCTCCATGCGCGCGAATCCGCTGATATCCGTTGAACTCCATCCGTGGACCTATTCTGCACATGCCACGTTGTCAAGCTCGCCATGCTGGACGTATGGAACATGTGGTTTATACGGGGATAAGCGAAAAGTGTCTGAGAACTTTTTGAGGGATGGTTTGCCCTTGCAAGTCCTGTCAATACCTATGAGCACCACACTTTGGACATGTCTCCATAGTCTTGTATTATCCTTGAAACAAACAGTAATCATTGATACATGCATGGATGTTATTGTAGTCCATGCCAAGCTTCCATAAAATATGTCGTGCATCATCACGAGACTCAAGCATGGTATTTATAGGTGGTAATATATGATATTTCAATAACCTGAAAAAAAACATAAAACACCTTGAAAAAGCACAAATGTTTGTAATAATAATGTTGAAAAAAAAAATCAATGAAGCATATGTACAAGGTACCTGAACAACTCGGTCACACTCGTATCACTCCACCCGTATTTTGCTTGCACACTTAAGAGTGCAAGCAGTGTTTTCAGCCGAGATACTCGGCACCCATCATATAATGGTATGGATGCTTCCTCTCTAAGCGGATCAAAAGTCTCGATATCCATGGGAATCAATGCATCGATTATCGTCCTTCCCTCTCTCTTTTTCTCTGTCCTCTCTCTCTCTCATTCCTCTTCCTCCCTTGCCCTCTCTTATTCTCTTTCTCTCTCTCCTCTCCCTCTCTCATTTCCTCTCCCTCCCTCGCCCTCACCCTCTCTTTCTCTCTTTCCCTATTAGGTATAATGATATTTCTCTTTTTCTCTCCTCTCTCTCTCTCTCTCTCTCTCTCTCTCATTTCCTTTTCTCTCTCTACTCTCCCTCTCATTCCTCTCTCTCCCTTGCTCTCTCTCATTCCATTTTCTCTCTCCTCTCTCTCACTTCCTTTTTCTCTCTCCTCTCCCTCTCTCATTTCCTCTCCCTCCCTCGCTCTCACCCTCTCTTTCTCTCTTTCCCTATTATGTTTTCGTCTCTCCCCCCTCTCCCTCTCCCTCTTCCTCTCTCATTTTCTCTCTCTTCCTCCCCCTCTCTCTCATTTCCTCTCCCCCTCCCTCTCCCTCTCCCTCATTTCTTCTCCCTCTCTCATTACATACAAATTATACAAAAAATAAATAAATAAGGGAGAGAATACACTCTCCCTCTCTCATTCCCTCCTCTCTCTCTCCCTCTCTTTCTCTCTCTCATTTTCTCCCCCTCCCTCTCCCATTTCCTCCCTCTCCCTCTCTTTAATTTCACTCTCTTTCTCCCTCTCCCTCTCCCTCATTTTTTCTCCCTCTCACATTATATACAAATTATACAAAAATTAAATAAATAAGAAAGAGAATACACTCTCCCTCTCTCTCGTTCTCTCATTTCATCCCCCTTCCTCTTCCATTTCCTAAGAAAATCAATACTAAGCCCAATATCCCTTGAGAAATGTTATTTTAGTCCATTATATATATTTCCTCTTGCCTTTTTTTTCCTCTTTTTTTTCCTTCATAATGGGGATGGCTCATCGGCCATTTATTTGATTGTAGTCCCCCAAGAAGATCAAGGCATTAGCTTTGGGCCTAACTCGAATCTAAGAACCTACCAAAACCTCACAAGGTGACACATAGATTTGATATTTTCTTTGTTTTTCCTCTTTAACTCCTCAACTAGGTCTCATCCAAAGGAGGACAAGGCATTTGACTCAAACCCAAGAACCTACCATGCCCTCACAAGGTGACATGTTTCTTCTAGCACAATTATTTTTCTTTTTCTTCTTTATGATGGAACTTGCAACAAATTTCAACTCATAGGCCATACTTGAAATCTAACCCCTTACACAATAGGGGACTTTATCATAATAAGGAATTAAATTGAACCCTCTTAACTAGGTGAGCTACCTCATAGAAGAAAGACAGCCACTTATTGACCATCAAACTAACAAGGATCCCACCCAAGTTTATCCTATGGGTACCGTCAAGCAAGAAACTAGCAATTCATGCATTTTGCTTAGGGAGGGCACTCAAATCACAATCTAAGCATTGGCTCCATACCTCTGGAAGACAATACACAAGTGATCCCTACCCCCTACCTCTCAAAACATAAAGCAAAAACCAACAAAAGACAAGGTGATAAAGAGACATAATATTGAAAATTCCACGCTAATGCACAAAACACCATCCTAAAAGCACCCGCACTAAGAAAAATAAATTATCTCTCTTGACCTAATAAAATATATCAAGAAAGAAACAATCTTAGTAAAATAATATTGATTTAATCCCTTGGTCCCCTCAAAACTGCTTCTAAAGCACAATACCTACACCAAGGGATGGACCACTCAAGCTCTCCACTAGATACATCAAATTATCGACCAAACCCCTTATATAAATAGTAAGGGGCATTCGACAAATATGACCTTGAACAATCTGATGTGTCCCTAAAAGGATCGGACGGTGATTAATTACTGCTTGACCCATTACATACACTAATCACATCGATGGCCAAAGTAGGACATGCTAGTGAGCAGTCCCCAAAGTAGCCCTAGGTTCATATCAGTAGGTGATTCTAGAAGACTCTTAGGTTCACAATTAACAAAAATATATTTAATGAAGGCATAATTAGCCAAGGAATTTGCAAAGTGATTCCACTAATGGGGAATCAACTAACAAGTCACTGACTCTTTTAGTATCTACATGACTGCATGACAATACATTCGCAGAATGGGGTGGCTCACACTTCAGGTCCCATTCAACTAGTTAATCACTAACTTCAAGTCACCTTTCACCAATAAGTGGCAAATACCACCATGTCTAGCTAAATTCAACCCCATGAGCAAAGCCTTTTATTCCACCATATTATTAATGAAAGAAGTGCCTAAATAAACTTCCATTTTCATAATCACTCTATGGTGAGGATCTTTAATATTACCCCTACACTCGCATAATTGGCGAGCCCTTGGAAAACTCCATCAAAATACAATGTCTGGACTAAGGCTTCATTGATGTGCCATGCCATATTGATCAACCTAGTAATATTTATGGTAATCAAAGTCCAGTCAAGAGAGAGGGTGTGTGATAGGTATAATCTCATCTTCCTCACTAAACTCAATAGGAGCACTAAAAAGAACCCTATGATAGTGGTGGCAATAGAACTTAATGTTATGCATGAAAGTTCCATCAAGCTACTCAATAATGTGGAAACCTTTACTCCACCAAACGACTTTGCCTTGGTAGTAGCACTGCTCTAAGTATGGATGCTAAAGATATGAAATAACTTTTCCCATCCAATAGAATTAGTACACTTTGCATGTTGAAGCTAGATCTTGGGAGACCTACAAAGGCATAAGTCATATGTCAGCCCCTTACACATAGTGAAGCTTCAACTTATTGAAGTTCACTTTAGTTTCAAACTCTACCCATTTCAATCCACTAAAAGAGTTGTAGAGTAATTTTTCTATAAAGAGACTATTTTATAAGGGCCATTCCACTTGGGTTCTAACTTCCCTAGAAACAGCTCACAATGTACATCATAATACGACCCTCAGAAATTCATATTTCTTGGCTCATAATTCATGAAACACTTTCATCCACTTCTTCCCTACCTCTTGATGCAACAAAGTCAACAATTTTATTTCATCAAGATATGCTAAGGAACCGAATCATTATTGCAATGCTTTTATCTTGCCAAAAAAATGATTTAAAGCAAATCTCACGATAGGTAACTCAATCTCCAAGGGCAAGACACACTCGTTCCCGTCTCGTTCCTGCATACTAACTTGAAGGAGGTATGTCATGTCGCTATTTTAAACATCATGTTGTAAGCCCAAACAATCACATAAAGTTTCTTATTCCAATCATGCTTTTCCACTAATATAGCCTTAGATAAAATCCCTAAAAGCTTCTTATTAGTGCTTTCTACCTACTTATTCACTTGGGGCTTATAAGGTGTAGCATTTTTGTGCAAATTTCAAAGCATCTATTAATGCTTCTATGATCTTATTCAAGAAGTGTGTCCCATGGTGTCGTGATGCTATGCAAACACAATATGAAAAAGCATAGAATGCATCATCATCGGACTTTCTTATTAATGTACTGAGTCAATGTGATCTGAGTCATTAGTGCTAGTATTCGTTGCATGGATTATCCAAAAATACTAGATTTTTAGATAATTTTAGCATGTTTTAGATATATTGGATATTATTTATTGTAAAAATCTAAAAAAGTTAGAAAAGCTTCTAGATTATTAGGATGGCATGTAAAAAGCAAGTTGCTTTTTCAGCCAGTTATTGGATTTTTCATAGAAAAGATAAAGGGGCAAAATCGCACGCGTTGCAATTGCTGTTGACAGTCTGAAAACTACACTTTGAACTGGAAGAAGAAGAAGAAGTGATATGGGAGATCCCTAAGGAGGTGTCCTGCTGTTTTACCCCCTTTCCAAAGCCAATGAAGCCATCAAATTTGGGTTTTGAGTAGCAGAGAGGAAGTTGTTAATTTGATCCATGTTTTTGGTCTATGGAGGAGCTCCAGGAGATCTAATGCATAGAGAGTGCTTCTGAGTAGTGCTAGACAAAGGAAAATTAGGTTCTACCAATACATATTTATTCAATTCATTGTGCTTTGGCTTTATCGTGTTTACCTCTTGTCTATTCTTTTCCATCTCCTATCTCTACTTCCTTCTGTCTCTGATCCCTGGTGGATATTTGACCTTTCTACAAAAACCCCTCCGACAATGGTCAAACACAAGCTCTTTGGGTAGACCAAAATAGTAAATGATCTATTTGAGAATGAAACTAGCCATTTCTTTAGTATTATTCTTCATCGTAGCATGAGCTTCAGACCACTTCCTATAATAGTTCAATCGCCACAATGATATAATGCTTCCGTATGGTTGAAAAAGGATGCACAGGTCCATTAACAAAATGAATGCCCCACTTTTCAAAGGAAATTTTCACTAGAATGGCATTAAGAGATCGCTTACAATTTTCCCTAGCATCATTCCTTTGACGTAAGTTGTCTAGTCAAATAACCCCCACATGCTAAACCATGGCATTCCTCTAAAATGAATGGCACCTCATCATGCACCACACAAAGGTGATAGACCTCATCCATTCCCTTTCTATATAAGACACCAACTATTAATGAAAAGCAAAGTGCTTGTTGTTTAATCTTTCTCTTTTTTGACTTAGAAAGAGCTTCTATTGGGTTACCTGCAGATAGATAATGCATAATAGATGCATAGCATAATGGGATTGACATTGCATCAATCTTGCATAGATCCTCACAATCATTGATATCAGCCCACTCTTCCTAAGGCTCACCAAAATCTACTAATCATTTGACTTGCCATGCTTTGGACCTCATAGTCAATCTAAGAGATTAACCACTTGGCTGGGCGATTAAGGGATTGAAGCTTGTTTAATAGTAGGTGTATCCTCGCAACCTTAGTGAAAAACACCACCTTCTCATAAAGAATATAATGTCTAAACTTCTTGGTGACAAATACCATAGCCAAGCAAACCTTCTCTAAATAGCTATAACAAAGCTCTGTAATACCCAACTTGTAGCTTACAAAACTAACTAAATAATAAAGTTGCACCTCCCAAATCTAGGATAGGTAGCAACTAATATTATGCATTGTCATATTCATGAAGATATAGAAAACCTCACCCCTATTGGGAGTTTTAACATTGATGTCGTAGATATTTCCATGTTGACATCCTCAAATGCCACTTAACATGGTTTTGTCCATTCAAAAACATTGTCAAGGGCAATGAATTGACAATAATAGCCCATGGACGAAACAAAGCTATGAACCTCATGAGGACTAGTGGGTGGACTCATGGCCATGATAACAACTATATTGTCAATATGTGTGGCAATGCTGGTCATGCTCAACATGACCCAATAATAAACCATAGGCACCTCAAATACACACTTCCAAGGATTAAATGCTATAGAGCACTCATGGCAACACTCAAAGCAACTTTTGTAGAATAAGAAGTTGTCTATCTCGAATTGTGGAAGGGTCCTAAATGGTTTGTAAACCTTAAGCACTTTTGTAGAATAAGAAGTTGTCTATCTCAAATTGTGGAAGGGTCCTAAATGGTTTGTAAACGTTAAAGCTCTTTAGGAGGGAGATATTGATAAATGACTTGTCATCCATCTTTTGCCAAGACCCAAGAGAATCACATAAACCAAAAACCATGACATGGTATGCAAAGGCACCAAAGACTGTAATGAATGTCATTTTCAACTTATCCTCCTCAACTATGGCCATCTACTTGTAACTTACAAAATAATCCATGGAGTATATCTCTCACCCTGCCAATTGATCTAAAATCTCATTGATAAAGGGTAGAGGGTAGTAGTCCTTTATTTATTGCTTATTTAGCTCCTTAAAATCCATGCATAGATAGATTTGACTATTTCTCTTCTTCCTTATTACAATCAATGAGCACCATTCAATGTATTCAACTAAAAACATCGGACATGCCTTCCTCAAATGCATGAATTCCTAAAAAAGAGACTCTCTCAATTCAAATGCATATGTCTAACCTTTTGCCTTATAGACTTCCTACCCTCTTTCAATGGGATTGTATGCATAGCAATTGTAGGTTGAATCCCCTTCAATTCATCATAACTCCATGCAAATATCTCTCTAAACTCATGTAGAAGTTCCTCATACCCTATATGCTTGTCATCCACCAACAATATGGTGTTGAGTTTGATTGGGCAGACATCCTTAGGAGTCCTAAGATCAAACTCTATCATATTTGTGCCATGAATTCAATTTTTTGTCCCTATTAGCTCATTCAAACAGACTTGATAAATTTCTTCCATGATATAACCCTCATCAAAATTACTAGAGCTTGAGGTTCTAATGGAAAAATCTCCATTAAGTACCCCCCATTTCGTAGTGAGGAGGTGATACCCTTTCATTTAACGGGTGCTTACAATAAGCATCCAATGTCCACACCCAAAGATTAGATAGTAAGTTGGGATGTCCACCAACCAATTGGAGTGTAAGATCCATGGTCGTCCAAGCAACAATTGTTAGCTTGGTCTCCTAGAAAATCAGATCACACAGAAGTTAAGAATGCACTCAATGTAAGCTACTATCACATGAAATTAAGATACCATTGCTTTTGCTTGCATTAGACTATCATCTACCATTTTTAGAACAGTGGTGATATCCTTTTAGATAGGGAGACCTAGCGTCTAAAATAGATCCATACTCATAATGTTTATGGATAAGCCCAGATCTATCACTATGCTTTTAATCAAGATGTCATCCATGTTAACTTCCATCTTAGGGTGGTCTTTCTCCACATTTTTCCACCATTCCTTGCCCACTCCATTTACACCAATAGGCTCTACAACATAACCCATTCGTAGGATTTTCTTGAATTCATTTGTAAATGCTAGGTGACAATAGGATTAGTTATAGCAAATTGTCATTCTTCAGGTTGACTTCACATAGAGCATTCACTAAATCAAACTCCCAAAAGTTTGTTATTTCTTTCTTCTCTTTCCACACCGTCTACTCTTTTAGTTTACTAATGGCCTTAGCAGTCTCCTTCACTTTCAAATTGCATTTGCTTTGAACCACAAGCTCCTCTAAAGTACCATTGTGTTTAAGACGGCCCACTTGGATATTAGCATCCATGACCTTCTTGTCAACCACACTAGGCTTTGCTTGTACTAGGGTCATCCTTCGTATCCTCTTTCACTTTTTGACCTCTAGTAACCACTCTACCATTGTCAAAAGTTGCCTTCTAATTAATTGGAAGTATCTCTACTAAGCTAACCCCACTCGACATTTTATCTAGATGGATTTTCCCCTTTGTAATATTTGCTTAGGGCCCTCCCCTTGAATATTCCCATTATTTGCCGGATGATTCATAGGCCTAGATTGTTGGCTATCTTGTTGGAGAAAATTGATCCTACTCAAATAAGCATTGGCCATATGGCCTAATTTCCCATATATGTCACGTTTCACATGAGAAAAATTCTATAGGAGGTGCTAGCCACCACAGTACTTTGCTACTAAACCTTGATAAACTTGTATAGTCAAGTTTCCTAGTGTCCATCAGATTTTGTTGATGCTTTAAGAAATTAACATCTACATAGATCTAATAGTATTATTTGGTGATTATACTAGTATAATGTTTCATCATATCCTTGACTTCCTTTACAATATTAGATGTAGAGGATTCATACCCAAAGGCCTCAATAGCCACCCTTGCACTAGGTTTTAGAATTTATAAATGAGGTGCTACTTGTATAGACCCTTAGTGTATGAGACAAGAACATGCCCACAACTCATAGAGATCATTATCAATGTTGTTGCTAGTTCAGCCTCTGAAACATATTTACTTGCCTTGTGGATGATGGAAGGAACCAAATAAAGGAATAGGTATTTTCTTGAACCTTGATTGTAGAGGGCCATATGTTGAAAAGGGGAATGTTATTCTAGATAATGAAGCACACCTTGACATATACTCGATACTTGAGCACAAGAAATGGTACCAAAGTGTGGATGGAGGTTTCACTTCAAACATTTATTGCTTCCTTGTGAGCTTTAAGTAGATAAAAATTGCTTCACCTTTGACAGAGTAGTTAAGGTCTTGCATGAATATGAATGACATCTTGCATAGTGAGGAAGAGCATTAAATGTAACACTGTGCTGGCCCATAAGAGAAGGAAGAGATAAGAAGATAAAGGATTGCATGTGGTCATGCCTTAAATCTAAGTTAACTCTAGTAGACTAAACCTAGAGTTAACTAAAAGTTTTTGCCTAAAATCTTAAGAGACAACTCCATATCTAGGTTTGTATAGATGAGAACACGCTTTTAGGCATTAAAGGGAAGAAAAGGGTGGAGGAAGAAGGTGTGTTTTTTCTTTTCCACCTTTTGAGGGACATGCTAAAGATGGAGAACAAAGCTAACCATCACCATGATGAAAAAGACAAGTTTTTTTTTGTGCCAAGAGCCTTTGGGGGGCATTGCTTTGTTTCTTTGGGGAAATGTACAGGAGCATGGACATCATCGGGAAAAAAGGAGAGTAACCCATCATCTTCACCTACCCTCAATGATAGTAATGGTGTGATGTTCCATCCTAATGATGTTTTCGATGCTAGCCATGTTATAGATTTTCATCCTATTGATGTTAATGGATTCTCATCCTCATCTCCACCCCCAATCAATGAGCAGAAGTAGTATAACAATGAGGACATGTAACAACTTGAAGATCTACTCTCCAAACTTAATCCTCTAGCTGAGGAATTTGTGTCTCATTCTCATGCAGATTCTGAAGTTGCCCATAAGAAGTTTACATATTTTTTCTAAATCCTAATTTAAAATCCCCATGTGTAAATGTAATCCTATAAAATTTACTACATAAAATAACCCTTCTATTGATCACATGTGGTATACTTGCATTTTTAAAGGTGACCCTCTTGAGATTTAACCCCAGCAGAAGACCATGATAGCAAGTGACTAAAAGGTCCAGATGGATGCTTCAATCATGATGCAACAATGCCTATGTTGAAAGAACACAATGATTCCAAGATACCAACATGCAAGAGGAGAACTTCAAGAAAGAATGGAATGATTATGACCTCAATACACCATTGAATGACTTCAATAAGAATGGAGAGAAGGCTCAATCTAAGGAGGAATCCCTATTGATGGCACCTAAAATAGGTTGTTTGATGTCTCTATGAGAAAAACAAACCCTATAGCGTCACCCATTACATTCAATGGTCATGGTCTCAATAAAAGAAGACTCTATCAAGGCTAACATACTACTTGGAGAGCCCTATAGCATCGAGAAAAAGATCTAGAGAAAAACATACAAACTCTACTATAAGCAAGAAATGATTAAGTTGCTTAAAGAAATTACTTAAAATACCAAAGGGTTGTCAAATCATTACTACTCCAAGGCTAGAAGTAACCAACTTCATCAAGAAGAAGTATGGTCAGACTTCATGCATTTGCAACAAGAACTAAAGGCTTAGGGTGAGACCCTTACTAAGAATCTACTATAGAGTGGCATTCCACCAAGTATGAAGCTAGGGGTATCAAAAGCTCTATGTTTCTAACATGGATCAACAGCAGTAGCTAGCAACTCTTTTCATCACTTGCGATTAGGTGGTTGATTGTCGTACATGTGGAGATCCAAATTCATTTTTGTGATTTGGATTTGCAAAGTTTATGGATAAACTCAATGCAAGAACAACATTAAACCTTCATAGAACCATGTTGGGCTATTATCTTGTTTGAGTATTATCTTCAAAAACTATAGTTTTTAGTACTGATCATCATTGCCTTGCTTTGTGAAAGGTGAGAAGGATCGAAGCTTGCACGCGAGCTATGGCGGGAGAGCAAGAGCAAGAAAGAGAGAGACAAGAAATGGGAACTCCAACAGTCACAATGTGTGACCGGGCCTTCCTTTATTCAAACTATCACTAAAAGAATAAAGAATAAAGTGACGTGACGGGCGCCCGCCACCTGCAGTGTGCAGTGGCGGGTATTGTCAGTGTAGTAATACACGGGGTGGCACGGCGGAGGCGCCTTTACCCCCAACAACCTCCCACTTAAAGGCGAATCTGCCCTAGTGAGAGAGAAAAGAAAAAAGAAAAGACAGTACAAATGTACATAGGTACAAGGGATGAGAAAAGGCGACATCTCATCCAACGCCCATCAACCTCCTGAGGAAGGCAAAGCGCTTAGTAGTGAGGCTCTTCGTGAGTACATCTGTAGGATTCTCGTCAGTGGAGATCTTGACAAGGTCAATAGACTTGTCCTCCACGACACCACGTATGAAGTGATATCTCACCTCAATGTGTTTCGTCTTCGCATGGAAGACCGGATTCTTAGCCAACTGAATGGCACTCATAGAATCCGAATGCAGTGTAGGTGTAGCATCAATCCCAAGGTCAGCAACTAGACGGCCTAACCATATGGCCTCCTTGCAAGCCTCAGTGGCTGCAACATACTCGGCCTCAGTGGTAGACAAAGCCGTACATCCAAGAGACAGCCCCTCCAGCATAGGTGAATACATAGCCAGAAGTGGACTTCCTACTATCTGCATGTCCTGCATAATCGGAGTCAGTGTACCTCACGACCCCTGTATCTTGGATGCCATAGCAAATACACATATCTGCTGTGCCCTTCAGGTACCTCATGATACCCTTCACAGCATCCCAATGTTTGCTGCCAGGTGTAGCCATATAGCGTACCACAACACCAACTGCATGCGCAATATCTGGATGAGTGGCTATCATGGCATACATCAAACTGCCGACGGCTGAAGCATAAGGGATCTTGGCCATCTCAGCCCTCTGCTCATCTGTCTGCGGACAATTGGCCTGTGATACCTTCACATAAGAAGGTAATGGACAGCCAATAGGCTTTATGTCCTGCATGCGGAAGCGCTCAAGGACTTTATGAATGTACTCCCGCTGTGAGAGATACAAAAGCCCCTGATGCCTATCGCGCTTAATGCGCATCCCAAGTATATGTGAAGCCTGTCCCAAATCCTTCATCTCAAAGCTCTTCTTCAGCTGAGATTTAAGAGCATCTAGCTCATCATGAGCTTTCCCTGCTATCAGCATACCATCAACATAGAGTACCAAGATAAGCAAACTGCCATCACGGGCTTTCTTCATGTAAAGACACGGATCCATAGCACTCCTGCTGTAGCCCTGTGACTGCATAAAGGCATCAAACTTATGATACCATTCCCTAGGTGTCTTCTTCAAGCCATACAAGCTCATCTTCAACTTGCACACTAGGTGCTCCCTGCCAGGTTCTGCAAAGCCCTTAGGCTAATCCATATAGATCTCGTCATGCAAGTCCCCATGTAGAAAAGTC
This sequence comes from Lygodium microphyllum, assembly GCF_053477565.2. Taxonomy (NCBI): domain Eukaryota; kingdom Viridiplantae; phylum Streptophyta; class Polypodiopsida; order Schizaeales; family Lygodiaceae; genus Lygodium; species Lygodium microphyllum. The sequence continues at coordinate 149,413,774 of NC_141143.1, read as the reverse complement.
ATCTTGACATCCATCTGATATAGATCTAAGTCAAGCGGTTGCAACCAAAGCCAAGACTAAGCGCAGGGTGGTCATGTTAACCACAAGAGAGAAGACCTCATCAAAGTCCACACCATGTTCCTGCTTAAAACCCTTTGCTACCAATCTAGCCTTGTATGCCGGCTTGGGGTGTCCAGGGGTACTTTTCAGCTTGTACACCCACTTGCATGGCAAATCCTTCTTGCCCTTACGCAAGGCAACCAAATCCCAAGTCTCATTCTTATGCAGGGAGTCTATCTCAGACTGCATAGCCCTCTCCCAGGAGTGACTGTCACCCCTGCGCATAGCCTCATCATAAGTGAAAGGCTCTCCTGCATCTGTAACCAAAACATAATGCATAGAGGGCTGAAATCTGTCATGTGGACGTCTGTCTCTAGCAGACCGTCTCACCGTAGGCTCTACTACCTGTCTAATTGCCTGTCCAACACCCTGGCCCTGTGGAGGAACTGTTGCAGGCTGTACTACTGGCTGTGCTGGAGCTCTAGGCTCCTCCTGAAAGATCACTCTGCGGATCTCAACCACCTTCTCAGGCTGCCTGTGCATCTTGTCTTCATGGAAGACGACATCATGGCTGCGTACTATTTTCCGCTCCTGCAGATCCCATAGGCGATAGCCCATCTCTCCTGACTCACCATAGCCAAGGAATATGCATTTAATGCTCTTTGGATCCAATTTACTCCTCTTGTCCTTGGGCACATGGCAGAATGCCTCACATCCAAAGACACGGAGATGCGCATAAGAGGGTGGCTTACCAGCCCAAACTTCCTCTGCAACCTGGAAATCCAATCCACTGCAAGAAGATCGGTTTATGACATGCATTGCCGTACTAACTGCCTCAGCCCAAAAACTCTGGGGTAGGCCTGCATGGCTAAGCATAGAGCGCACACGCTCCTGAATAGTCCTGTTCATGCGCTCAGCCAAACCATTCTTGGGTGGGGTGTAAGGGACGGTGAACTGATGCTTAATACCCCTATCATCATAAAACTGCTCAAAAGCACGTGAGACATATTCTCCCCCATTGTCAGTCCTAAGGCATTTCAGCCTATACCCAGTCTGGTTCTCAACAAGAGCAAGCCAACGCTTAAAGACTGCCAAGACATCAGACTTTTGCTTTATGGGATAAGCCCACACTTTCCTAGAAAAATCATCAATGAAGGTAACAAAGTACTTCGCGCCACCCATAGACATGCAAGGCATAGGCCCACAAACATCGGAATGCACCAATGCCAAGGGCTCACTCATGCGTGGCCTACCCGATTTCTTATGCGTAGACCTATTCTGCTTACCATAAAGACAATGATCACACGAGTCAAAACGTGCATAGTCCAAAGGCGGAAGATACTGCAAACTAGATAACATTTTCATTCCCTTCAAAGACATATGCCCCAAACGGGCATGCCAAAATGATACATGTGGGATAGAGCTTACTGCCAAAACATGGTCTACAAAAGACCCAGATACAACAAGAGGATAGAGGCTGCCAGCCTTGGCGCCTCTAGCAAGCACAAGTCTGCCTTTGGTAATTTTTCAGGCAGAATCTCCAAAACAGACATGAAACCCTGCATCATCCAACTGTCCTGCAGACATAAGACTGCGCGTAAGCGCAGGTACATGACGTACATCCCTGAGCAAAAAGGAACTGCCAGTGGAAAACTGCAACTGAATATCTCCACAGCCCACAATATCAAGAGACCTGTCATCGTCAAGTCTGACTGATCTAGATACAGTACGGTAAGAGTGAAACCACTCACGGTAAGGCGTCACATGGAAGGACGCACCTGAATCCAATAACCAGCACTGTGCATACATACTAGATGTCTCAGTCAAGTGTGAAGCATCAGAAGAACTAGCTGCAAGTATAAACTCATCACCACCATCGGACTCCTCAGTCTGCGTGACATTAATTTCCTCAATCTTGACGCTGGACTTCGCAGGTACTATGCTGCGATCAGAGGACTTCTCCTGCACTTTATCTTTCCCCTTATCCTTGCGCTTCTCATTGCGCAACTCATGACACTGTGGTCTAATATGTCCCTTTTTCCCACAATGATGACAAGTGACATTTGCATTGCGCCCACGCGACTTACTATGCGACTTGCCACGAGATTTAGACCGACCCTTCTGCGAGTCACGGCCTCGGCTATTACCACGGTCATACCTGTCATTCCTACCTCTAACTGTCAAAGCATGACTACCACGAGAGGCATCCAAGTTTTTGCGATTCACCTCTTCCTGAAGAAGAGCACTCTCAACATCTGCCAATTTTAGAGTAGCACTAGAGGCACAAAGAGCAGTGCGGAATACATCCCATGACTCATTCAGAGTCCCAAGTAAGAAAAGAGGAGTTACTTCCTCTCCAAAGGTGATATCCTGTGAAGTCAGGTTCTTCAGTATAGCATGGAACTGGCTCAAGTGAGCAGACATAGTCGCATTATCCTTCATGCGCAGATCCATAAGCTGCTTTAACTAGTACATCTGACTCGCCAGACTTTTCTTATCATAAAGATTCTTGATCTTATTCCATAGATCCCATGCACTCTGCGCTTCCTCAAATACATTATAATGTACCTGTTCAGTGAGAGACAATACAATCGTGGACTTGCATAGCTCATCAAGTTCAAGTCAGTCGTCATTGTCCATAGTTTCAGGCTACTCCCCACTCAACCGAAGTGGCTTAATCTGAGATTTCTGCACCAAAACCTGCCATATTTGACTCTTCCAGTAAGAGTAGTTGGTACCATCCAACTTTATAATGTTAAAGATGGCACTATCATGCGAAGATGACGCCATTATGCAGGCTGGAAATGCCTAAACAGTCCAAAACTGCTTGTTGTTTTACTGTAGAAACTGCCCAAAAATGACCGAAACGGGGTCCAAAGGGCGAGCAAAGTGTGCCAAAAGTTGTTGCCCACTTAGTGCTAGGTGCGGTACACCAAATCAAGATATTTCAGCATGAAAAGTACACCTCAGTCCACCAATAACTGCTTGCTGTAATAAATTGCAGGTATGCAGTCTAGAGAGCAAACTGTCCCAAAATAGGATCCAATGTCAAGCAAACAATGCTAGGTCCAAAGCCGGCATGAAACGGACATAAGCAAGGCCAATGACAGTGAAAAGAACATGAGCTCAACACCGAAGCATGTCAAAATAACATCTTCCAGTGAAAGGCACACCCCCAGACACTCTAGGCAAAGTGTTCCTGTAACTGCCAAAACCTGACACAAATAGGTGTCTGCTCAAAGAGAAAGATCCAAATATGAGACTCAGCTCATAAGCATCCTGTGAACCAAGAGTACATCAATGCATATCCATAAAGATCGAAGTACGATCCCAAAGGCTCAATGCGTATGTAGCTGCTCAAGACATAAACTGCTCCAAATACATGTAAGTGCTATTGTATGCAACTGTCAAAGGTCAAGTAAGCATGTAAAATGCTCCCACTAGCACAAAAGGCATACAAAGCGAGCTCAGAAGCTCAAACAACCCAAGAGAAAGCACCAGTGATAAATGACCCTGTCAATGCATCAAGCGCATCCAAGAGAGCATGACATACATGAAGCACCGATTGTATTAACCATGAAGCAATACATAAGCCCAAATAAGCTCTCGGTCAACTCAATCATATCCAAATAGCAACCAAGATCAGTGATCAAGTAAGTCGGGAATGCTCAAATACATCCAAATCCAAGCTCCAAATGTCGGTATGGCATACACGAACCAAATAGCATATGTCACAAACCAAAGCATGTAATGCAAAAGCCTAACTGTCAAGCAGAGACATGAGGCATAGGCGGTCCACGAGCATGCCAAGTCGGTTCAAATGCCAGTGAAGACGGAGCTAATGCGAAGCTCAAAAGCATCCCATAATCTCATACATATGCTCCAAGTCGTCCCCAAATGTCAGAGACATCATGCCAAAGCTTAGAGCATACATCCGGTATCGGTAGGTAAGTGCCAAAGCATGTAAAGTACCTTCAGCCCACTGTTATTCCAGCATGTATTTACTATTCTAAATAGTAGATTTCAGCCCCGAATTCAAGCCAAAATCATGGTCAAACCAAATGCATACATCCCCAATACATCCGGGTAGGAAGTAGACCGCATACGGGCATCAAATAGCTCCAATGGAATGAGGCATAAGCAACAAATGTCAGTGTCAGGGGTGCTGCCCTGTTTCCAGCACTGTTATGCAGTGAATGACAGTTTCAAAACTGAGAATGATCAGCTCCCAACCTCAATGTCAAGCCAAAGCATCAAAATGACATCCAAAAATGGCTCAAATGCCCTCCAAATAGGCCAATGATGAGTGCTCCATGAGCAACAAAGCATTCAGCTGTAAAACGTGGAGGTCAAAGTCTGAAAATGGGCGCCATATTCAGCGTGTTGAGGCCTGGAGTGCTGCTTTAATCACGTGGCTGAATGTTGAGTGTGGGGGGGCTCAATGATGGCCCAAGGTAGGCACATACCAAGCCATGAAGGCCCAATGCAAAGGGGAGGGAAGATATGAGCTATGGAGCTCAAGAAGAGTGGCTGCCCTGTTTCAAACTGAGAATACACTCAAATGCCTGCAAATGCTAAAGCAATACCTCAAGGGCAAGGCCCTGATGAAGCTCAAGAAGGCCGAGATGGAGCTCGGGAAGTCGGGGAGAGTCGGGAGCTCAAGAGGTCGGCTATGGCTGCCGGGATGGAGACCCAATGCATGAAGCGAGTCGATGCGAAGGTCGGGAAGCACCGAGTCGAGCTCGAGCAAGAGAATGCCAAGCTCTGATACCAGTTGAAAGGTGAGAAGGATCGAAGCTTGCACGCGAGCTATGGCGGGAGAGCAAGAGCAAGAAAGAGAGAGACAAGAAATGGAAACTCCAACAGTCACAATGTGTGACCGGGCCTTCCTTTATTCAAACTGTCACTAAAAGAATAAAGAATAAAGTGACGTGACGGGCGCCCGCCACCTGCAGTGTGCAGTGGCGGGTATTGTCAGTGTAGTAATACACGGGGCGACACGGCGGAGGCGCCTTTACCCCCAACACTTTGTTTCTCAACAATTACCATTGAGTTCTACATACTTGGATATTCTTCCATTAAATTTTTTAAAATTTTCATGTTACCTCAATATACTTCGTCTTTCCATTCATACACCTTTTCTTCAATATCTCAACTTCATTCCCATAAACAAAGATGGTTCCTATCTAAGAAAGATCTGTTATCATGGAGTCTAGACATTTATGGCTTAGAACATGTGGAGTTACTTGATGTACTATTTTATGGAAGTTCTATCCTTAGTTTGATAATTATGTTTTCTTTGATGACACTTATTCTAGCAAGAGGGATTTCAATGTTTCATGGTGAAAATAGTCTTTGACTTCACTAGTCGATTGTCAATTGGAAACTTCTTCAACTTGCTTGACAATGTTTCTCAATTCATTATGTGCTTTGGATCTGTGGCTTAACACAATTGTCATTCGACGTCATTGGGTGAAATCGACATGAAGCCATCCATATCTTTAGGTGTCTAAAAGATGGAAGAATAATCCTTTTCTACAAGTCCATCCATGTCTAAAGAGATGAAGTAGATCCTTCGTACAATTATGGAACAACAATAGTAACATCATCAATAGATCATGCAACAAATATAGCTACAAGACAATGCATAGTATGAGGCTACTACTCTAAAAGTTAAGGAGGCAATAAAAAGCTAGAGGTAGCTTTTTGATGGCCACAATGTTTTGAGCTACTTGAAGCTCTATGATCAAAGATGGAGTTTTTTGGTATTCCTACTCACATGATGAGCTAGTTTTTCGTACGATTAGTTACTTCTTCTTTGAAGTTGCACATCAATGAATTGTATGCTATGAGTCCTAAATTGGGTTACTTTTAAGAAAGCTTTGATTTGAAGGAGGAATATTTTTTGGAGGATCTTGGGATGGATTTGTAGCTTCTGTGAGTAGGTCCATAAGCCACAAGGGTTTGCTGGCAGTTGTGAGCTTCTTCAAGAGTTCGAGTCCAAATTTAATTAGACGTTTCTTCAAGAGTTTGAGTCCAAATTTAATGAGATGGATGTTATAGGACGAGTGGCCTTTAGAGTCTAAGAAGGTGGAGTTATTCTTATTGACGTGGATCCCATGCTACAAGTGCAGCTAGGTGAGATTTTGAAGGACAAGATGGCTTAAAGACTAATGGATGCGAAAGACACTACCACCTTGGTGAAGCGATATATGTGGAAGTCATGGCTACAGAATGTCATTGTATCACCCACGATTCCTCCTACTATCATGCCTTCTTTCACTCCACCTGTAGCTCTAGTCTCTCTTCCTATACCCATCCCTATATCTTGTCTTGCCATGCCTACATCTCATATGCCTATGGCTATTCTTCCCACACCTTACATACCTTCTTTAGCTCCTAGGCCTACACCCATTTCTACCCCTATGCCTATGCTAGTTCCTATACCTTTGACTATCTCACTAGCTCCTACTCCATTGCCAATCAATAAAAATTTTTAGTGATGATTTAAGTAAAAATGTGAAAGATCTAAGACGTTTCGTCTCAATGTATAGGACAATAGAGATAGACACCTCTACCTCCCAGAGCTCCAAGAAGAAATAATAAATATCTCTGTCTTTGGTGTGATAGTCTTGAGCATTAGTACAAGGAGTATAAATCTTTCCAAGAAGTAAGTAGAAGGAACTTGGTGTTTTGGGAATGTGAGAACAAAATCTATTTGAGAGAGATCGGATTGTCAACCTAATTTTGGCAAAGGGAGAATGAAGCAAGCTCTTGAAGAGATGATTGCTCAGAATTCTTATGTGGCTAGAAGTGATGCTCCTGGCTATGTATGCAAGTTGAGTGGAGTTCACAAAGTAAGTCTACTTTATGGTCCTTTGCCTTGGATACAACTCACAAGGGAAAGATGCAACAATTACACTTAGCTATTTCAGCTCAAAGAATATAGAGAGAGACTAGTTGGGATGCACTAGTGGATACTTACTAGGTTTATGCATTCTTGGCAAAGACCCAAGGAATTGAAGTACAAGTAAAGGAGAAGAAGAGACGAGATGATGAGGCTCCTAGTATATTAAAGAAGACTAGAGGGGATGAGTCTTCCACTCTCCCTTCTAGGGCAGTTCCAAAATAGGTTATGGATAATGTTCAACCCAAGGAGAAGAAATAGGATACACAACCTAAAAAGTAACATAGTTATAAATTTTTTTCTAACATTGAGAATGCTACAAACCTCAAGAAGGTGCTTGAGGATTGGTTTTTAAATATAAAAGTGGAGTTTACTCTTGGTGAGATCTTGGGCATCACTAAGAGGTGATTTCATGAAGAGATTATCAACATCATAAAGCAGAAGAGACAGATTATGTAGCATTGAAGGATAGGGAATTCAGATAAAGGAGTTATTTGACAAGAGTGGTGATGAGTCAGATGAGGAGAGTGTTCTTGTATGCTTAGATGTTACTTAGCAATCACAGCAAGTTTGTTTTATGAGGAGAATGACACACCTATCCTCGTCTCTTTATAGTCACTTTCCATGCCTCATTGGGCTTGGGCTACTACTTACAATGAGTGTGGCTAAAATTCACGAGAGGGCTAGTCCATGCATTGCTTTGTTGAACCATGGGTTTGAGATTAATGTGATTCTATGCAAGGTTTATGAGAGTGAGAGATGGCCAATGGATGTGGATCATAGTTGGCGCGTGAGAGCAGCCAACAACACAGCATGAGACTTGTATGCAATATGTCCAAATATTCGAGTATCCATTATAGGTGATGTGCAAGATGAGTTTCATTTTTTTGTAGAAGATACTTGTTCGTATGAAGTCATATTGGGAAAACCATTCATTGTAGAGACCCACATGAAGATGAAGGTGATGGATGATGGCTCCACCTATGCACGAGTCCGTAGTAGTAGGATGGGATGGCAACAGTTCAATTTATGACAATATATGTCAATCATATGAGGAACATGGACTCTTTGCGGGATGTTCCTTTGCTAGTGGTAGACATGGATTACCGTTAATACCCATATCTTATGGGACAAAAAAGGTATGAGGTGGGCTTAGTTCTCACCTCTTGGCAATGGTGTATTTGCTTCTAGTTTTGTTGGATTTTATGCAAATAGCTCAGTCTCTTATTATAAGAGGATTTTTGATATGTCAAAGAGTGCTAGTCATTACATGCAAAAAAGGAGAAAAGTATTCAGAGAGACAAGTATTTTATAGGATGACGAGGATATAGATGGCTTGTTTGATGTCTTGACTTGTGCATATATAGTTGCAAAACTTAAGACTATGATAAAAATTGGGGACTTTGATTGTTCTATTGATGTCTTCGTGCACTCTGGAGATGTACCATAAGATTGCTACATTTATGTAGTTAAAGTAGCTCAGTCTAATGAGTATAGAGCTATCTATGTTCAGTCCATAGAGTTGTGTGGGAGTCCATAGGATGTGAGAGTAGGAGAAAAGACAAAGGCTAGGGTGTTTACTAAGTACAAGACTATGGATAAGAAAGTTAAACCAATTGTAGCTCCACTACCCTCAAATAATGAGGATCAGGTGAGAAGAGCTGTTGTAGGGTAACCAGGTTTATGAGATCCTGCACAGATTGGTCACAAGTTCTCACCAGAGACTTTAGTAGAGTTGAAAATTGAAATGATGAGTTTTTTCTTTCTATAGGGAGGCAATGCTTTATGGATATGTTGGAAAAGCATGGTAGGGTATTTACTTTTTTTCTTGAGGAGATTGGGTGTATTGATCTAGTGCTTTATGGATATGTTGGAAAAGCATGGTAGAGCATTTGATTTTTTTCTTGAGAAGATTGGTTGTATTGATCCAGAGGTAGTAGCTCTAATGGTTATCTTTACTATTCCCCATATTCCTTGGAATCTACATCCCATTCCAGTGCCAAAGGTGTATCTATCAAAGTTAATAGAGTTGTTGAATGAGAAGATTTGGATGGGCATTCTTAAGCCTTCTTCAATGCCCTATTCAAATCAATGGTTTAGTGTTCCTAAAAAGAATGGTGCTTTGAGATTCATATAGGATTTTCAACCACTAAATAGAGTGATGATAAGAATATTGGTGTTGGTCTCACTACAAGGATTTAAACCTATAGCGACGGCGGGTAGCGGCGTCGCTATAGCGACCGTCTTGAGAGAGGGAGAGGAAGAAGGCTTGCCGCCGCGGCCGCCGTCGTTCAGAAGGAGAGAAGGAGCCTTCATCGCAAAGAGGAGCCGCCAAACCCTCGCCATATCTCATCGGTGAGTCTATTCTCTCCTTCTTTTGCTTGTTTAGGGTTTAATTCTCTTTCTCTTTTGCTTGTTTAGGAGAGGAAATGAAAGAGAAAGAGAGGGAGAGGGAGAGGGAGGGAGAGAAAGAGAAAGAGAGAGGGAGAGAAAGAGAAAGAGAAAGAGAGAGGGAGAGAAAGAGAAAGAGAAAGAGAAAGAGAAAGAGAAAGAGAGGGAGAGGGAGGGGAAGGAAATGAGAGAGGGAGAGAAAGAGAAAGAGAAAGAGAGGGAGAGGGGGTGCATTCTCTCTCTCCCTCTCCCTTTTGCTTTTATAATTTGTGTATATATATTTAGAGAGGGAGAGGAAATGAGAGAGAAAGAGAGGGAGAGGGAGAGGGAGGGGGAGCGAGGGAGAGGGAGAGGGAGGGAGAGGGAGGAAATGGAAGAGGAAGGGGGATGAAATGAGAGAACGAGAGAGAGGGAGAAAGAGAAAGAGAAAGAGAGGGAGGGGGAAGGAAACGAGAGAGAGAGAGTGAGAGAGAGGGAGAGGGAGAGGGATGGGGAGGAAATGAGAGAGGGAGGGGGGAGGAAACGAGAAAGGGAGAGAGAGAGAGAGGGAGAGGGAGAGGGATGGGGAGGAAATGAGAGAGGGAGAGTGCATTCTCTCTCTCCCTCTCCCTTTTGCTTTTATAATTTGTGTATATATATTGAGAGAAGGAGAGGAAACCACAAGATTACTTATCTAATCTAAGATAAGTAATCACAAATTAGATTAGGTTAAAAACTTTCAAAGGTCTTGTGGGCCCTTTACATATAGATATTATGATAGCTTTTTGAGTTCTATAGTTAAACTTCAAGGTTGGAATCTACATAGATATTGCTAGGGCTTTAGATGGATTCACATGATTCATGGCATAATGTGCTATGATGTATAGAATGGAGAATGGCGCAAAATCATACTTAAATATGGATGACCAGTAGAGTGCCATGTGGTGCAATGACAATATGTTTGAGTTGCTCACGAGCTAACATATAGCTAGCCATTGTGGCTTATTCCTATCAGATGGTTCTACTGTGCAGAAGATATGGTTGACCATTAGGAGGCATAGACCATAGATTAGAATAGGATGAAAAAATAATATATATAAATAGGCATTTCTTCAATAGTACAAATTCTAATTGGCGTGTTCTTTTGAAATACAAACACTAGACTTGTCTTATAGATGGTAAAATATTCACATTATTTAAAAAAATCCAAAACTTCAGAGTAGCATGGCTACATGCTATAGTATGTTATACCATATAGAATAGTCTCAACTTTCATAATAATTGATTAAAATTTTGTGTGGACTCCAAGAGGCTTCCATCAAAAGGACTCTTGAGTACTTGTAGACTCACATCGTACACTAGAATTTTGAATCCTTAGTGCCCACTACCTCAACACCAACAACCCCTAACTCAAAAGTTTAAATCCTTGATCAAATAACCCCTAACTTCCTAAGTTCTAACTCATAACTTTATAAGGTTTAATGTATTAAAAGGAATCATCAAAGTTCTAACTTCTAAGTTCTAACCTGTGAAATAGTGATGACGGTGGCCTTCGGTCTTCACTCCTTCCGAATCTCGATTAGTGACGATGGTGATTGCCACTGACGTGCTTGGCCATGGTGGTGTGCTGAGTAGCCGCTTCGCGTTGAGTTGCTGGCGTGTTTGATTGCACAAGAGCCTGGGGCTGGCAGTGGACGCTGGCCTTGGCAGTGCTGTGTGGGGTTGGGGCAGCGTTGGCAACTTGGCAGTGGCCTTGCTGGCGCTAACGCCAGGTAATGTGACGCGTGTGTGTCTGGCCACGCTGTAGCCTGGTAGTGGCCGCTGGCAGACTGGCAGTGCTGGCTAACGTCACAGGTAACAGACTACAGTATCGTACGCATCCTGAAGGCTCAGGGTTGACTGCTGTCTCATCTCTGCATATACAAGGGCGACATTGGATCCGTAGCCGAAATGGGAGACAGAAATCCTTTATAAAAAACCCAAAAAAAAGAAAACGGTTTGGTTGTGGAGAGAGAGAGAACGGGTCGCACGGAGGAAGCGAACGGGTCGCAGGGAGTGGGCGGAGGAGCACTCAAGGAAACTTGTGGGCGGACTGTACTCCCTCTTGTCGCCTTTTGGGGTATGAGCGGAGGTAACATCGCCTCTCAGGATGTTGGCTCAGAGCTCCTCCCATGCTTTGCCACAGTTTGGCACCATGTCTGCGCCCATCATGCAGACGACACCCCCTTCTCTGTTACATCATGATCCTGGCATGGTGGGCTCCCTACAAAGAGCCTTCGGCAAAATACTGGGTAATCCATTGTTCAATGGTCTCTCTGCTCAATATGCAAGCCAAGGGCATTTGGACCTATTGGGCAATATGCAAGTCAATATTCAAGAGAAGGTGGAGACGAACTGTCCTTTGGGAATGGAACCGTCCACCTAGGAGGTTTTGCAGAACAATTGGCAGGATTTGATAGTAGAAGCCCCGCAAACCAAAGGGAGAGCCTCCAAGAAGCTGAAGGAGCTGACAACATTTCAACTCCTAGAGGTCGGCAGGGTTTTCCTCAATGAGGCGAATATCAGACTCAAGCAGGAGTTCAAAAAGGTCTGCAAGGCACCACCATTCCCCCCAAAGCGCCTCGGAATCTAGGCAGCCAGAAAATTCAACAGGTATACCAGGTAAAAAAATTTGTCTCTCAGTCCCAGCTTTGGAGTTGAAGAACTACACAATGTCCTATTAATCTAGAGCACTTATTGGTCTACGTTATGGGGCACGCTCCCGATGGAATTTCTCAGAAACTAGGTCAAGCTGAATTGGGAACCACTAGGTGGGAAACCCCTGGTTATTCAATACCTCCCAAACAACTATTTTTTTTTCCTCTTTGAGAGTGAGCAAGCAGCCCTAACCCTATTAAGCCATGGACAATGGATGCTACGGAGCTCACCATTGTCCCTCTTCAAATGGACTCTTGAGTTCGACCTCTCTGGTTCTAAACCGACTTGTGTTCCGATTTGGGTCGAATTCCCAAACCTTCTGTTGAACCTATATCCCTTCTTGAAAACCCTAGCTGCTTCCCTAGGTAGACTCTTAGGACAAAGGCCATACACGGATATTAACCCGCGGTGGCATCCCCAACTACTCATAGAGATTGACCTTAGCAAAACCCTAATAGATTCATTGTTGATTACTGATTCAGAGGGCAACTTTGTGAAGGACCAACATGTCCTTTACAAGAATCTTCCAAATGCTTGCTTCAAGTGTCTCAAAATGGGACACTTCATTCGAAATTGCCCTAAATGGAAAGCTAAAGAGAGCCCAGAACCCAACAAGGAAAACTCCCCTCCAAAAATCGATAACCCACAAGAAGATGGGTTCCAATCGGTTAACAGGAAGGGAAAAAGCAAGAATCAGTCAATCCAGAAACAAAACAATAATAGCAAGGAAAAAACACCTATAATAGCATATACTCCCCCCTTCTCATGGACTTAGAGGTGTACTAGCAGGGAATAGTGAAAAGAGGGAAACTAGTAAAAAAAGAGAGACTGCTCCAGTAGAGTCAGACTCTGATAATGTCATAGTTGAAGAAACTCAGGCTGAAAACAAAGGATAGGCAAACCAAACAAATGAAAACTATAAACATACAGAAAACTTAAACATTGACCTCAATGAACAGAATGAAGATGTAGAATTTACTCAGGTAGAGGAAGAGGAACTTCCAATGGGAGGAGAACTTCCTCTCAGTCCTATCCCTGTTGAGAGCCTAACCAAAGAGGGAGGGAGTCTACAAAACGCCAAAAGGAGATACTCAAGCGTGGGAGAAAGTGCTAGCAACCCAATTGGTCAAACAAAGGGTCCTCAGAAGAAAGGAAAACAAAAAAAAACATAGTTTTGTTAAATGAATAAACTTAAAATTGTGTCCTATAACATCAAGGGGTTGACTGACCCCAAAAGGGCAACTACATTCAGGGAATGGCTTAAAGTTAGTGCCATTTACCCCGATGTTATTTGCCTACAGGAAATAAAAGTGTCAGGTCCTCCTCTACTCAAAAACCTACAGACAGTGTCTAAGGAATATGAATGATATATGACAAACCACACCAATAGGAGGGGGGACATGCATAGGTGTCTCCATTAAAATTAAGGATCAAATAAGTAAGGTTATGATTAACACAGAGAATAATTGGGTTGTAGTTCTTTTTAAAAATCAGAATGAATTTGCTATTGTCTCAGTATATACCCCTAATATTTTTGCTGAAAGAGGCAGGCTGTGGGATTCATTACAGGTCATCAATTGCCCCATTATCATTGCAGGGGACTTCAATATGGTTGAATCAACAAAAGATAGATATTTGGAAAAAGGAACATGTATTGCAGGAATTGAAAAGAGTAAGTGGCTGGTAACTAAAGCCTATCATGGGCTAACTGATGTCAGTGAGCAACTAGGATTCACATGGAGTAACAATCAAAGTGAAATTTATCTCCGAAAGGCTAGACTTGATAGATTTTACATATCTGCAGGTCTGTTGGTCTCTTTTGTTAATCTCAAAGTTAAAGCTCTTGATAACTTAGTCATGTCTGACTATGAGCCTATTCAGCTAGTTCTCTCTAACTCATCCCAAATAATAAAAGCTGGTTGGTTTCATACTGACCCCAGACTATTTCAAAACAAAATAGTTAGGGACACTATCAAAGGAATCTGGACAATGGCCTTCTGGCAAACAGTCTCCCCAGCTCATTCATGGGCTAAAGCCATTAAATACACTCAACGATTTTTTAGGGAAGTCAAAAATAAAAAAGTACAGCAGACTAGGGATCATAGAGCTAGACAATACTCAGTGTATAAATCTTTGGAGATCAGGATAGAGGTTGGGGAGACCCAATTACAGCCTAACCTAGTCAGAATCAAACAAGAACTTAGATCTGCTGAAGAAAAAGAAGCTATTGACATATAACTCTTCACTAGGCAATGGTGGGCTGGCAAAGCAGACAAACCCACCAAAGACATGTTCCAAGTCCTTAAAAAGAAAAAGGATAGAGACTCCATCCCATTGTTGAGAAGGGAAGATGGCACACATGCCCAAAACAATGGAGAGAATCTCCTTATAGCTAAGGAATTTTTCTCTAAAATGTTTAGCTCCTCTAGAAAGAGTTCACAAGAAGAGACAACTACCAAGCCTCAGATAGCAATGGTTAGGAAGAAGGTGGTCCCTCCAAGCTTGGCTGAGATTCTGGATGGGGAGCTATCAGCTATTGAGATCAGTGATACCATAATACTCTCTAGCATCAGGGAAAAGCCCAGGTCTTGATGGCCTTTCGAATGAATTCTTCAAAGAATTCAAAGATTCTCTTATTCACCCCCTTCTCATGGTATGGAGAGAATCCCTGAAATTTGGAGCCTTATTCCACATAATCAATGAAGGAGTAGTCAAACTAATCCATAAGAGAGACGAAAAAGAACTCCTAGCCAATTGGAGACCCATTGCATGTCTCACATCAGCATATAAGGTTTTTGTCAAAGCTATAGCTAGAAGGCTATCGGATCACCTAGATAACTGGATAAGAAAAGAACAAAAAGGGTTCATTAAAGGGAGATATATTCTAGACTCAATAATTGCCCTGTGGGAAGGCATTGAACATGCCCAAAAATCTAACCTATCAAATTTTCAAGATTGATTTTGACAATGCTTATGATAGGTTAGAATGGGATTTTATCCTCCAATCTCTCCATGATATGGGGCTAGGTAGAAAGTTCATCAAGTATGTCAGTACTCTTTTTGGTAATGCCTCCACAAGAATTGCCATTAATGGGAAGATGACTGATTTCTTTCCTTTGAGAAGATCCATCAGGCAGGGCTGCCCTCTTGCTCCCCTTTTATTTGCCATTGCAACTGATTCACTGGGTTGGCTCATTCAAGCAGAGATTGATAAATGCAACATTAAAGGGATTAAACTCCCTAACAACAAAGACATGGTACTCAACCAATTTGCTGATGATACAAATAGCATGGTAAATAATGATCCAGATTTATTAGTAGCTTTTTGGAACTACTTGCAAACCTTTTGCAAGGCTTCTGGTTCTGTTATCAATCCAAACAAAACAGGAATTAAAACACTAATCAGTCCTTATCCTGGTTGGCTCCTGGCTGCAGGGTGTAAGGAGATTGAAACAGGTAAAGTATTCAAACTTCTAGGCATACCCATGGGCTTTGGGATGTCAATGAAACAAAGGTATGATTGGGTTTTGGAAAAAATTAGGGGACATTTTGAAAAATGGAAGGGTCTGCAGCTCAATATGGCAAGAAGATGTCTGGTTCTGAAACACATACTAATTCCAACTAGGGAGGAATTTTTTGTGGAGTGGGGATGGGGAAAAGTTTAAAGTACCTAAAGTATCTTGGGTTGTTTGCACTACACCTAAGAAATCAGGCGGTCTTAGTCTTCCCAATCCTAGTATTCTAGCTGACAAACTTGCAGCCAAATGGATTGCAAGAAGCATCTTAAGAAAATAAGGAGACTGGATAACTTTGCTTAAGGCAACCATTAGCAAGTTTCATGTAGAGGGTTGTCCAAAATGGAAAGGCTTAGACCCACTAACAATAACTTTTTGTCCAGTCAAACTGAAAGCTAAAGATTGCTCTCCTTTGGCAAAAGGTCTTTGGGAGGCTTGATTCAAGTACAAGAGTCTGTTAATCCCCTCTTCCCGTCCCAACCTCACCCTACCCTAGAGTTCCAAAGACTCCATCTGGTTCAGCTTCTTTCAGGGAGCCATTCCGGATAATCAGATTAACTTAGCCCACAAGCTCTTCAAGAAAGGCATTAGAAGTTGGAGGGACATTTGGGATTTCTCCCTAAAAAGGTGGATGACTGGAACACAACTAAAATAAAATTCAAATTAAAAAGACAGGAATTGGAATTGATAACTGAAAGGGTACTCTTGTGGGGACGTAATATGTCTGCAATGATTAATCTTAATCACCACTTCGATTATAGGAGAATCTGTTTTATGGGGGACAAACCTCTTCTACCCCTTCCAGACCTATTAGAAAGCAATGCTCCTCTTTGTTTTAAACTAAATAACAGATGGCATATTAATTTTGTGTTGTACAGTGGAATTACAGGTTCGGTAACATTTGGACTCCCTCGATCCAACCAAAGATGTCTTGTCTAATGTGACTCATTACTCTTAAAAGTCTTTGGACTAATGAGAGAGCACTCAAAGTTGGTCTAGGGAATGGACTTTGCCTAAGGTGTGGCCAACAGGTAGAATCAATCCCTCATATATTCTTTAACTGCCTTAAAAATTCTAACATCTGGTGTTTCATGCAGGTCCTTGTCATCAAGTAGCACCCCACTAAACTCACTTGGAAGGAGTTATTACTGGGGGAAATATATGGACTCCCTTCCCCAATATGGAATTGGATTAGAAGTTATTACCTGTGGAACATATGGATAAGTAGAAACAAGAAAACATTTGAAAATACTGATTTGGATCCTATCCATGGTTTTAAATTTGATCTTTGTTTTCAGGTTGAGAAAGATGCAGAAATAATTCTCAAGCAGCATGAAGACAATATGAAGGAGGGACTAGGGAAAGCATTTTCCACTGTGGATGTGACAGCCATACTGCTAGACATCAAGAAGAAGGTTGAATAATAATGATGTAGATACGAATCTTAGGATAAACATCTTGACATCTGATGCTTAGGTTCAGACCTTATATGTTTTGTAATGCTATTATTATGTACTCTCAGGTCAAGGTAGCTTCCCTCTTTTGAAGCAACACTCCCTTAAACAGCTGTAAACCTTTTGATATATTTTAATACAACTTTAAAGCTTCTTTAAAAAAAAAAAAAAAGAAATGGGAGACAGATGAAAGCTACATGAGCCTTGAGGATGACGTGTAAAGAAAATGGAGAGGAGTCAGGATTCGAGGGTTTCAAGAGAGCTTGAGCCTCACAGGCGATGGTGACGGCTTGCAATTTCAAGAGGAATGTCGCTTTCGAAAGGATGAGGGGAGCCTGGAGGGTTTCTAACTTTCTTTCCATTCAAATTTCGAGGACTAAGGTATACATTCAAGTTTCAACTTGAGATTTGAGACACTACGGGGGGGGGGAGAAGTCTAAATACTGGCCAGCGAAGAGAATAGGATGCCGATGATCCGGATGATGGTCGTGAAGGAAGGGAAAGATGGGGGGATTAAATATTGTGGCGATGAGGAGGGGAATAACGTGGATAAAGGAGGAAGTGCAGGAGGAGAAGCAGAAAGAGTCGAAGAAGGGGCGGGAGCGGAAAGAGAAGGAAGAGTTATTAGAGGGGGAGAAGGAGAAGGAGAGGGAGAGGGAGGAAGAGTACTAGCTGGGGTGCTGTCGCCGGTGAGGATGGGGATATGGAGGGTCATGCTGTGCAAGCAGTGGCCCGGAGTGCCGCAGATGAAGTAGTAGGCCGTGGCGTTTGGGAGGTTGAGAAGGACGCGGGTGTTGCCATCGCGGTAGAAGGCGATGGGGTTGGCCGTGGTACAAGTCGCGTAGTCCTCCTCGGACACCTGCAGAACGCTGTGCCTGCTCGGGTCGTAAGCAAAGACTGCAGAAGCCACCCCAACGAAACATTCAAAATTAGAGACTCCAGAAGAGAGAGATTAGAAAGACATGCTTTAAAATCACGGGACTGTCTCAGACACAGGCCCAGAGAGAGAGAGAGAGATCCTTGTTACCCAGAGCGTCACCCGCGTGGAACGTCTTGTTTCGCTGCCATTGCGAGTAATCCACGCCCAAACTCCAGCCATTGCTATCGCCCACCGTCCATGTGGTGCTGCTGGATATTTCTGTAGCTGCAGCTGCAGATTTACCATCCTCCCCCCTCATCATCATACTCATCACCACCACTAATGTCATCACCATCTTCGTCATCATCGCCATCATTAATCTTCTCCTCCTGTTCTGATGGTCCTCTGCCCAACAAGGTAGTCCATCGTCTTCAAAATGACGACGATCCTCTCTGCTCTTCACACAAATAGTCGACATTTCAAGCTGGCATTTTTAAATGAAGCACAGCTTTCTCGAGAAAGGTAAAGTAGTTCTCAACTGACCAAACATTGGCAGCCTACCGGGCCACCGGCCATGTCCATGTTCCAGTCATAGCTGACCTTTCCACGCGTATTAATTAATTAGTATCTGCATTCTGTTCCTTCAATAGTTTTCTAATCCAATTAAGAGCTGGATCGCACCTGGCTCTAGTGGGGAGAAGGTAACCCCCTGCCTCCCACAAAGTTACAAACCCCAAGTCGCACCGACAAGGATAAGGGGACTGGGTTTTTACTAGGCCTAGTAGGGTTAACATGTCACATTGATACCCATTGGTGAGACGGGAGGTGGTGTCAGTAATCACCAATTGCGTGTCGAAATTTGACAGAATGTCAAATGCCTTTTTGAAATGACCAGCGTTTTAAGTGTTGCTAGCCTTGTGGCACGATCATAGTGTTGTGAAATGTGGCAAACACTCCCGCTACTACAGTTAGCCTAGGTGCAACACGATTCTAATTATTATCTCAATTCTATCCCTTCAAAAGTTTTCTAATCCATTCGGCCCATGTACAAGTATATTGACTTGCGAGTATGCTTTAAAGTTTGAGGGCTTCAAGGATATGTTCTTATAGGGGTTTTTTGTGGGGGGTTTTAGAACAAATTTTAGTGAAACCCAAAACCCCCAAAGGCTACATGAGGGGGGTTTTAGGTTTTCACTCAAACTATGGGGTTTCACATTGAAACACCCAAAAGGGGTGACCCTTTAGAAAACCTGCACAAAAAGTAAAACAAGCACATGAATACAAATCCAAAATTGGGAGACTTGTCATCATTTTTCTATATCACTACCCCACTAGCCCGTGATCTTCGAGTGGTGCCTTATTGTTGTGCTTAGTGCGCCACCACTTGTGCCGTCTATGTCAAGAGGTGAAATTGTTGCTAGAAGAGCTCTTGTATTCGAAACTACCAAGCTTTCATATGCCTTGCAGGCCTTCAAGGTCAACCATAGTCGAGGCAAAAAGTCTAACCGTAGTAAATAAATAGACAAAGCTTGCACACATGAATAAGGAAAAAAGGTCAACCTCATCATAGACTACCATGATCCACAATCAACCAAGATCCAACACGTACTCTTACCATGGTAGTTGAATTATGGTTTGGGAGCAAACACAAGATTCCCCCATGGTTACAAGGGACTGAATAGTTCAACTAAAGTTTGTTGCCACATCAAAAAAGAGATTACAATGGTAAGCTTTTTAGGCCCACAATAGGTCATGTGTGAGGCCTATCACTGATTGAATGGTTGTTGTCCACCTCCTTTCTCCCATGCCAAGCTTTCACTAGTGAATGATATATCTTACATTCTTCTCTCTCTCTCTCTCTCTCTCTCTCTCTCTCTCTCTCTCTCTCTCTCTCTCTCTCTCTCTCTCCCCTTTATAATGTACAAAAAGAAAAACAAATGCAGTTCTAGAATTGCAAACATCAACAAATATGTTTCAATCATTTGCAACCATTTTCTCATCATATACACTAATAATTTATCATATAAATTAAATAAAGATTGCTTACTTAAAAATTTACATATGTACGTCTCGTAATTCCAAGAAATGGAGATGCTTCTAACGCAATTTCTTAGCCACCGCTAACACTTCCAAATCACCCAATCGACTTCCCATTACGCTTCTGAACCATCATCCATCACCGATTCGTCAAATCAACCCTCCCTTTCTCTTTCGTAAACAACCATATGAACAACGAACAAGGAGGAGAGAGAAACATGAGAGAGAAATACTACTTTTTTATCTTGTTGAATAGTACACCATTTTGTGTGAGAATCAGAGTGATGGAGTAAAGAAATTGTAGATTTTATGCCCAAGAGCAGGAGAATAATCATTGCAGTAATTAAAAATCCATTTTTGGGGGATGAAAGGGGCACTGAAAAAAATGCACCTCCCCATGTCATACCATTTTTCATTAGTTTGCCTCTTCTTAATCAAGGCAAATAACTAGTTCAAAGTTGGGTATTTTCACACTTGTGCGAAGTGGTTGCAACACAGTTGAGGGGGCAAACGACCTCCTCAGAATCTCGATCTGATTAGACAGTGGATTTTTGGCATCAAAATCTATCATCCTAGCATTCATCACATGCTTTTCGACTTCCGAATCCAGTAACTACTTCATAACACCAAACCTCACAGTTGTTAAATGGGGGGTCAAACATACTTTGATTGATAAACAGACACTTGCATTGGATTCCTGGCATCAAAATGCATGTAGTAAAACTCCACCTCCTTAATATGCAACTATTTCATTTTGCACCAAAATTACATCTTTTACGGATCTTGGGGTCCTTTTGCACTTAAATCCTAACTTTAAAATTTTCTCTCATTAGCAACCATGAGATAGGGCGACTTAGCATGTCAAATCCACAAACTGATCTACACAAGCAGAAAACACAAAGATCATCAAGCTGCTACAAACAAGAATGTACAACAAAACACAATCACAGCTCTCACCCTACCCCTTAACAAAATCAAAGCATGAAGTCCGCAAGAGATAGACCAAGAATAATATGATAGAGATCCAGAACTAGTTGCTAATCAATTGTTCTAACATAATGAACTATTAAAGGAGTTATCATAAGTAGTGGTTTGACTTGCCTACCTAACCTAGGATAACTGAACTAGGAACTTCTACTAGACGAGGACTCCTATAACCTTGTATATATTTTTTTTTTCATTTTAACATATTTTTTTCAGTATTTTATAATCGGGTGTATAAAAAGGAGGAAACTGAGCATATTGTGACCCAAGGAGAATAGGGCATTGGCCTTAAATTCTGTTTCGGTACCTAAGGACCTACCAAGCCCTCACAAGGCGACATTAAATTATTTTTCTTCCACTCACTTTTATTTTTATTGCAATTATCCTTATTTATTTTCCAGCTAAATGTCACCCCCAAGAAGATAGGGCATTGACCCTAGGTCTGACTCATCCCAAGAGCCTACTAGGCCTTCATAAGAAGGCAATGATCATTTGCTCTTGGAAATTTTCCTTTCTTTATTTCCTTATTCTAGGGGTTAGAACCCCTTTCTACATACATCCATATTTTACGTAGATTTTTTAGATATATTCATTATTTATTCTCATTTATTTGGCAAACTTTCCTAATTGCCTCACAATTAATAGGGATTCCTAGAAACAATTGCCTAGCAAGGTAGCAGAATAGGGTCAGACAACTGCTCAAACCTTTCTAGACATACCTAACCAAACCATGGGACTTCATACCTTGAATTCTAGTCCCCCACAAAAGGAAAAATTTCCACATACATATACACATAAAGCACAAAGGGAAAGGACTTGTAATGGAAGGACATCACCTAGATTGGCCACAAGAAGCTTTTTGTAGTAACAGGCTCTTTCCAAGTACTTAGTCGAATTTTTTTAGTGTAGCACTAAAACAAAAACCCATTAACCGCACCTGCACCTGCACCAAACAAATGACTTCTTGGTCTAATGAAATCAAACAACTCTCTAGGCCCTCATGGTTTAACAAAATAAACCATTAAAGCACACCATTCAGTAGTCTACTATTGAAGACAAACCCTTGGTCTCCACATACACCTTGTTGAAGCACAAGACTAGACCAAGGGGGTGGGCTGCTCAAACCTTATACTAAATGCATAAAATTATTAGCTAACTCCTAGCATAATAGCAAGGGACATCCTACAAATATGTTGTTTGAACAATTTGATGCATCCATGATAAAATAGGAAGACGGTCAATTGCTACGTGGCTCATAATCCATACTAACCATCGGTGGCAAAAATAGGACATGTTAGTAAAAGCAATCCCCATAATAGCCTTAAACTGACATCAAGAGGCAATTGTAAAAACCCCTCACAACCATAATTAAAAAAGACATCTTCAATAAAGACATAATTAGTCAGAGAATTTGCAAAGTGATTCAACGTCAAGGAATCAACTGGCAACAAGCCACTACCTCAAAGATCTCAAGGGTGTCCAAAGTTGCACAATGGTACATTCTTAGAATGGATCTCTCACACTATAGGTCTCATTCAATAAGTTGATCACTAATTGTGAATCACCTTTTACCAATAATCGGCAAATACCACTACATCTAGCTAGATTCAGTCCCAAGAGCAAGGCCTTCTACTTTGCCATGTTATTCGTAAAAGCAATGCCTAAATACACTCCCATTTTCAAAACTACTCAACGATGGGATCTTTTATGACAACCCCAATACTCACATGCTTTAGCAGGTCCTCAAGAAGCTCTATCAAAATATAATGTATAAATCCAGACTTCATTTATACAACCTGCCATGGCAATCCACCTACTCGTACTTATGATAGACAAAGTCTAATCGAGAGAGAGGGTGTAAGACATGTACAATTTCTCCTTCCTCACTAAACTCAATAGGAACGTGGCAATGGTAGAAATAGACCTGAATATTATAGGTAAAAGATTCATCTTGCCACTCAATAATGTGATAACTCTTACTCCACCAAATCACTCTACCTTGGTGGTAATGCTATTCTAAATATAAATGCTTAAGATAAGTAATGATTTTTCCATCCAATAGTCTTGGTATTCTCTACAAGTTTAAGTTGGATCTAGAAGGACTTGCAAAGGCACCAAGTCTAACATCAACCCCTATACATAATAGGATTTAATTTAGTTTTAAACTCTACCCCTTGCAAATCCACTAAAAGGAATGTAGAGCCATTTTTTCCTATACGAACAATCTTATAAGGACCATCCCATTTAGGTTCTAAGTTTCCTTGGAAGAGCTCACAATGGGCATCATAATCTAGGACCGATTGAACCTTAGCAAATTTATACTTCTTAGCTTGAAGATCGTGAAGTATTTTCATTCACTTCTTCCCTACTTCTTGATGTAACAAGGCTTGTAATCTAATCTCATCATGATGTGCAAGGAAAATGAACCTTTCTTGCAACGCTTCTCCTTCTCTTAAAAAATGATCTAGAGCAAACCTTGTTGTAGGGAGCTCAATCTCCAAAGGTAAAACACACTCTTTCCCATATACTAATTTAAAAGGGGTGTGACATATAGCACTTTTAAATATCATATTATAAGCCCAAACAACCACATACAACTTTTTATCCCAATCATGCTTACCTTTAGATACAGTCTTGGATAAAATCCCCACAAGTTACTTATTAGTACTCTCTACTTGTCCATTAGCTTAGAGGTTATAAGGCGTGGTCTTATTATGTTTAATCATCAGAGCTTTTATCAAAGCCTCAATCACTTTATTCAAAAAATGTGTCCCATGGTTAGACACAAGCTCCTACGATGGACCAAAATGGCAAACAATCTGCTTCAAAATAAAACTGGCCATTTCCTTGGCATTATTCTTCATCATAGCACTATCTTTAGACCACTTCATGAAATAATTTGTTGTCACAATGATATAGTGCTTCCATATAGTTGACAAAGGATGTATAGGTCCAACAAAATCAATGCCCCACTTCTCAAATGGTAATATAGTCATGATAGAAGTCAATAGGCACTTTCTATTCTCCCTATTATTATGTCTCTAACACGTATCATATCTCTTGACATGTGCAAATGCATCTTGAAAAATAGTTGGCCACCAATATCTAGCTCTCAAAGCTTTCTATGCAGTCAATCGTCCAACAAACTGCCCTCCACAAGTAAAGTCATGACACTCTTCCAAGATAAACGGAACCTCACCAAGCATAACATATCAGTGATAAATATCATCGACCCCTTGTCGATATAATATTCCTACAATCAAGGAAAATTTCAAGGCTTGTTGCCTAAATTTTTCCTTTTTAGCCTTTGACAAAGTGGCTCCAGCCTCGCCTGTGGATAGATAGTGCGTTATAGCAGCATACTAGGATGGAATGGAGACCGTATCAACATTGAATAGACTCTCAAGGTCACTTCCTTCAGTCGAGACTTACTTCGACTCCTCGAAATCCACAAGACATTCAATGATGCCCTACAACGTCGGTGGCTTACTCCTAATTTCATAATTAGACTCTTGTAAAGTGATCAACCACTTCGCTAGGTGTTCAGGTGACTGCAACTTATTCAACAATAGCCTTAGTCCCTCTACCTTTGTATAAAACTCTACATTTTCATATATGATGTAGTGCCTAAATTTGTTCGTTGCAAAGTCCATCCCAAGGCATAGTTTCTCCATATAAGTGTAATAATCTCGAATACCCCCAATTTATGACTAGCAAATACAATCAAATGTGGTATCACTCCTCCTTCCAAATCTGGGCTAAAAACAGTTGATATTATACATCATAGCCATTGAAAATATATAAAAGATCTCACCCATTTTAGGTGCTTTTAGGACTGATGCTTTTTTCAATTCGTGCTTTACATCCTTGAAGGATACTTGACATGGATTACTCCAAAGAAATAGATAGTTAAAGGATAGTAATGGTAATGTCCTCTCAGCCAATGCATTAATGAATCATTGATAATATCGGTTTGTATTGGTGGTGTTACACTTTCACTCAAAGTAGATTGACTTTTCAGAGAAAGGGGAATGCTAGAGCTTCCTCCTCACCATGACGAACTAATTGGGATATTAATTGGGTTAACAAGACCTCTCTTTCTTAAGGATATCGGACTACTACGCTTAAGAGAATACCTCCTAGTGATTTCAACTTGCCATCTAGCTCTTTTAGCTCTTTCTTATCATTGAATCTCAGCTTCATGGTATCTATTAGGAAATAACAAATCTATCTCAATGCTCTTTGGTATACATTGAGAAATTGGTCCTTATTTAACCAAGATTTGAAAACTATCAATTATTAGTGGCTCCCTGCAAATGTACGACTTGTCAGGACCTAAAACATTTCTGATGCTAGCTCTAAAGCTCTAGTCACCTCCTATGCTCACCAAACCACCCTCATGGCCTCACGACTAAGAGCGTCTAGAGGTTACATAGTACTTTAAATAAATCACATATTTGTATTAATTGTAAACCAATGGTTTTGCCTTTCGCACTCTAACAGAGGGAGTATGCAAACACATAGGTGATCAACACCTCGATTTACGCACATAAAGAGCTTCCCCTAGTAGAATAATGTTGCGGCTCATATGGGACTCCTACACCCCAAGGATTGACCCCAAGATGTGCCATCTTACATATAGAACACAAATGTAATAAAGTCGTCTCAGAATATAAACCATAACAATCTAGGAGATTGTATATATTCCTCACTTAATTGATTTTCCCCAAGATATCACACTAACCTACAATAGAAGGGAACATTATGCTCTCAACATTGGTCATCACCTAGACATACAATTGCCATGCATCTAGGATTTCATCTTTTGATACCATATTTAAATTGTATATACAAAGTATATGCAGTCCGTGCTCAAACAACTTAACTAAAAATCACACCAACGTGAAGTGCATAAACAATATTTTCATGTTTTTCTTCTAACCACGATGCACGGCGTTGCTAAGAAATGGCACTAGGCTAACCCATGCTAACGAGCCTCTTAAAACTTATATAAACCATGGCCTATATATTAAGATATGCAAAGAAATCAATAAATTAATCAAATACATTTCCATTTTAGGTCAAACTCTCTATCATTCACATTTAAATTGATTGCATAAATTAAGAGAGATTTAGTGATAATTTTTAACAGAAACAAGCTCTAAAATATGTATTTTAACACATAAATAAAGGCAAACTGAGACAAATCCTTATGCTTCACCTTCATTATACATTCATGAACATTCTTCTAATTTATTATAATTTTCTACAAGTAAAAACTAAATTTTCTTTAAAATTTTCTTCTTTTGACAATCTTTCATGAAAATTTTCCCTTATTTCAATATAAATTATTGATTTCTTTGATTTTTCTAATTTTTATAACCAATGAGAAGTGTAATCCATTAGCATATTCAATTTCATGCCATAAGAACATCATTCAAACCCCAAAACCCAAGAACAACCCCATGTTTCATTAAATCTCGTATTTTGAGTTTTGCAGTTTTATTGTTTTTAATATGAGAAAAGGAAAACAAATGCATTGCTAGAATTGCAAACATAAACAAACACATTTTAATCATTTGTAACCATTTTCTCATCATATGTACTAATGATTCGACATAAAAATTAAATAAAGATTGCTTACTCAAAAATTTGCATATATATGTCTCATAATTCGAGGAAATGAAACTGCTGATACAATTTTCTAGTTGCTGCCATTGACGCTTCCAAATCACCCAATCTACTTCCCATTACACTTTTGAACTATCGCTCATCACCGATTCGTCAAATCAACCCTTTCTCTGTCTCTCTCATAAACAACCATATGAACAAGGAATAAGGAGAGAGAGAAAAGAGAGAGAAAGACTGATCTATTATGTTGTTGAATAGTACACAATTTTGCATGAGAATCGAAGCAGCGTAGAGTGAAGAAATGGTAGATTTGATGCCCAAGAGCAAAAGGAGAATCATTGTAGCAAAAAGAAAAGGGAGGATGTGCCGAAAAAAAATGTGCCCCCCCTCATGGGCCCCCAATGTCATTCCATTTTTCATTAGTTTGCCTCTTTTTAATCAAGGTTACTGCTAACCTCCCAAATAACTAGGTCAAAGTTGGTATTTTTACACTTGCCCCCCGAAGTGTTTCTAACCTAGTTGAAGGGACAAAACGGCCTTGCAATCTCGATCCAACTAGATGGATAGCTTTCTAGCATTGAAATCTATCACCCTTTCCTCTGTCACATGATTTTCAGCTTTTGGATCCAATGGTTGCTTCATAACACCAAACCTTTTGGCCATTAAATGGGGGGTCAAACAGACTCTAATTAATGAACAAACACTTGCATTGGATTCCTAGCATCAAAATGTATCTAGGAAAAATTGCAACTCCTTGATCCATAACTGTTTCATTTTGCACCAAAAATGTCTCTTTTACATGTCTCAGGTTCTTTTTCACTTAAGTCCTAGCTTTAAAATCCACTCTCAATTTCCTTTAATGACTGTGAACTTTTTGTGCATAGAATATCCACTATACCCTCGTGTACTTTTGCATACCTTGCATCGTTCTCCCAAGGTAACATAGCCTTTTTTGTAGTTTGACCATTCAGGGTCTTAGATTCTCCATGGTACCTTTCTTTGGTGGGCTCCCTCCAAGGAGTCCATTGAGGCCATTGGGAGCCTTTTCTAGCACCACTTTGCATAGCATTGATACCCTCATTGCCATCCCATTGGCACAATATGTTTTGCCTTCCATAGGGATGATGGAGGGCCATCACATCTCGGGCAAATGCACACTATCTTCTCCTCACTAGGATATTCTAGACTAGTGGATTCTAAAACCAACCTTCCTCCTCACATAGGGTGGTAAATAACTTGATTAAGCACTAATTATAGCAATCATAAAATTCATGTAACTTGAAAATGCAAACTTCATCACTTTAATCTTGGATAATAGATAGCATGTTGGCCCCAAAATTGGCGCCCCTTGTGGTATTATTTCTTTAACTTTTAATGCAAATAGATGGAGTACAACTAAGATCCTCTAACCTTCTTTATTAATCTAGCTGCTTTTTTTACTGTCAAAACTGACTAACAAGTCTCCAAACTAGTTTGCCCCTTGGTTTGCTTGGGGATTAGCCTTCATCGCCCTACTCCTTGAAAGACAAATTCTGTCCCAAATTTGACATTGATTGCCTGGCCTCTTGAATCTCCCTGAAATTCCTCAATTTTAGCTATTGGAATTTAAGTCCTAAGCTCTCAATTCTGAGCATACATCCTAGGGTGACTATCAAATCCTAATTTACAATAGTACAACAACAAAGATTTGCTAAAATCTCTTCATTTGATGGCTCAAATTATTAGAAAATATTAAGATGACTTGAGAGATGGCTGGGGAATGAGAGAGAAAGTTGTAGACTGAGAAATTTCAAAGTTTCATTGCAAAAATGCTTGAAAAACTATTGCTACACTGCTCAAACAATCATGGAAACTATTATCTATAGCTTAGGATCACCAAAAAGGCCACTATCCCCTCTTGTATGCTACCATCTATACTAAAAGGACCTTGGGATGCTATCACCTACTCCAATAGGGTTCCAAACTATTGTGACATGTTGTAGGATTGATTCCTAGTGGCTACAAATCACATTAGCAACCTTCTTCTCTCTCATGGTTGGAATAGACTTTCAACATCCCCAAAAAATATTTTTTCCATTTGTAGGGGCAAGTTTTACCAAATGGTATCCTTTTAATCCCATTTTTAAATCTATTACTAACTTATTAAATTAATTTACAAAATACTAAATTTTAAAAATCAAATTGATAACTATTCTAGTGCTCAAAAAATTAAGTTTACTAGTCAATAATTAAATTGGCTAGGCCAATTTGTCTTCCAAGTATCCTAAGTTATTGATCCTTAGATTTGTATCAATTAATTAATTAATCCCTAGTTTCTAATGTCACCACTGACATTAGGAGCCAATAAATTAGTGTATGCCAAAATCTGACACTGGTTACCACCTAGTACTTGTTAGAAATAACTGATTACAACTTTTGCCTTTGTCACCAAACAATTGATATCTTAGGGTCCTAGGTCCCATACTGTGAAATAATTTGCTTGCACCTCAGATGTGTAACTTTCATTAGTATGTTTGATTAACTTTTATCAAATACTAAGCAAGACAATAAAAATTTACATCCTTGTGAAACAGATTCTCGTTAACATGGTTTCAATCACATCCAGTTCTATTGCAACAAATCAGATGATTACCCCTCCTCCAATTGTGCTATCCTTATACACATGCTAGCAACAAAGGGGCTAGGCATGCATGGCAGTATAGTGCCTAGTCTCTAGTACAATCCCTTGATGCAAATGCAAACAATGCATATGTATAGAGGATTGTGATTGATAAAAAATGCCTCCAAGCAACATGAATGAACTTGAAAATGGCCCTATGTCTAAAGACCCTCAAGATTCCAAGTTGCACCTATAAAATGCAAGAGAGACCGAGGTACTGATAGGAGCTAAGCTAACATGATCAAGATCAAGAGGTTGCCCCCAACATCAAAGCAATAGGTCGTAGGTGGAATTTTGTTGCACAAAAGTGTTCTACAAGGAATGTGCATTAGTCAGCAAAGTAATGCAAGACAAGATGGAATTGTGTTAATAGGGAGTGGAAGACCATCCATGACTATGGGCACAATATTCCATCCAAGCATCCTTAATATTGGCATATAACCACCAAAGAGCGAAAGTCCAGAAAGCTACCCTTGTCTTTTGAGGAGACCATTTACGATGCTATTGAGAGTCATTGTGAAGGTTGGCGTATTGTTGATCCAAGCAATGATTTCATTGACACTTCTTTAGATATGCCAAGTTGGGATCCTAAAATTTTACATTCACCTTCTAATATTTGAGATCTCTTTCTTCATTTCAAACACTGGCTTGCATTGCCATTTATTAATCAAATTATGTAGTCACATAGTTTCTCCCTTTTCTTGCGTGTGCTAGCATCTTCATCAAGACAAGATATGCCTAGTAATGTGGAGAATGTTTCTTGGATGCCTAGACAAGGAGGTGATAATATCCCTAATGAGCCACCTACTTTAGAAATTTCTACTACCATAGGTCACAAGCATTGCAAATCCCATCAAACTACCTTGGAAGTGATCTAAAGGAGATGACAATCAATTGATGACTCAATTCTTTTAGGTAGAGGAGAGACGAATAGCCTAGGAGTGAGAGGCTTTTCAAGCCTCTTTGGGTAGTCAAAACGAATCCCTGGAAGAGACTCTTGCCATACAAAGGGAATGTCTCAAGTATCATATTGAGAATGATTGAGCCCATAGGCAAAACCAAAGGGAGGCAAATGAGGTGATGTGTAAGCTTGTAGCATCCATTTGATTCCTTTATGAGTCATGTTCTCCTCAGCCCACAAAGCCCCAATGTAGATTATTCACCTCCTTCAAGGCATTTAACCTTTCTTGTGTTCAATTCAAAAGTTTTCACAACTTATTGTTTGAAATCATAATTATCTTTATTTTTTCTCTAAATGTCTTGATGTTCATAGACATTTTACTACACTTTGACAAGTTTAAAGGCAAAGTATTTGGCTAGTATTACATTATAAATATGAAGCAAATAGTTATGTCTTTGTTAGTATATAAATGACATAAATAAATAAATGGCCCCAACTAAAATTAGATAATTCAAAAAACAATTTTGATAGACTGAACATTTTGCTTGAAACTGCCCCTTGCACCATGTAAGGAGCAATGCAATCTCCTAATATCTCACGACCATGTGACTACATGGGTGCTAGAAATGGAAATTCTTGCTCTACAAATCTATCTACTGCATGCATAATTAATCGTGTCCTCTCCATCAAGACAATAATGTTTAGTGCACAACATGTAATGATGCACTTGGCCAAGAATGCTAGAAAGGGACTCAATATCTTCCCATTTACTTATTGCCATACTTGTTTTAAATGACCAAATTCATGTTCAATAGCAATCATGGTAGAAGTGATGAGGTAGTTAGCTGGTCATGGAGAGCAAAACCACCATCTACAATTATATATTCCCTAATATTGAAATTTTGATTTGTAAATTTTGGTCTAGACAAATAATGCTCATCAAGTGCTCTTGCATAGAAACTTGAGTTTCTAAAACATGCGACTGTCATGCATTGCAATTCTGCATATACTTCTAAGAAACATATGTCCATGTTTATGACCTAGTAATTCTTGTTCCTATCAAACCAATTCACTACACTAGCATCTCTCGGCTTATCCATGTTAACATGCATAACATCAAGTGCCTTGCAACAATTTGGTAAACCCCTAAACAAATGAAGTCCCATCTTTGACACTCCTAACACTTTCCACATCCCTTGGCCATTGTATGGAGCAAGATTTGTGTATCAATATTGCATCCACAAACCTATTAGCTATCTTTGAAAAAAAATAAATTTGCCTCCAAAATGCTCTCCAATTTTAACGTATCACATCCCACGAGGGATGAAGAATAGAAATGGCAACCATCTTCTTGATATTGATAGCTTTTCCACAAATAGTTATTAGAGAAAAAGGGAATGTTTTCTTGCTTCATATGATTGTGCAATAGGTTTGACAACCACATGAAGAGGTTTATTGGTGTCATATAATTTTATGTCCATGTTACGAAGATAGAAAAGATCCCATAACTTCATATACTAAGGATCCTGTACACATGACATGACAATACAAATTACAGGAAATCTGGAGACATTGTTGAGTTTGGACCTAGTGGTTTAATCACAATTTAGTAGTAGGTAATGGGGTTGAACTCAAGAGGAGACAGGAAAGTCAAATAGGTCTAACTATGAGTAAGAAGACATGTGACCTTGTGTAGGGGTAAGTAGGAAACTTGTGGGACTTTTTTGTAGGAAAAGGAGGGAAAAATAGAGAAAAGGGGGGAGCATTCTAGCATGAATGATAGGCAAAAAAAGGAAGAGTAGGCCTAGAAAAAATGTGAAGAAGGGGGCTGAAAACTCATTCAATTTGGAGGTTTTAGGGAAGAATAACATGGCTAAACAATCCTGGACCTTCAAGGTATGGTTTTAGCAAAGGAGTGAGCTTGTGGCCCATATGAGCTATGGGAAACATGGCAAAATATGGTATTTAGATTGCATAGTGCTACAATTCTAAATTTTCAATATGCTTCTTTACTTTGTAGAACATGCAAAATACCATGTGAGTTTAAAAGAAAGGGTAGATTTATTACGTTGACTTACAATTTTTTAAAAACAAAAGGGGTTTATAAATGTGCTCAATGTTAACTCACATTATGGGCCTTTTTATTTGAAATTTTCCATAGGCTCAATTGGGAGGGAAAGGGAGGGTTATGTCATGAGGGGAAGTCTGGGGTAGGGGGAAGAAAGAGGGAGGGGAGTCAATACTTAGACTTGGTCCTATATGTGTGTTTGTGTGGATGAGCACATGCATGTTGGACTGATTAGGAAGAAATTGACACAACCTACTAGATTCTATATGGAAGAATGAAATGGATGGGCCCAAATTTTCATGAGCTAATCATTCTCTCCATCTATTCTGCCCTCCCCAATGAGATGCAAACATGAATTTTTGAGCCATCTCCTCTAGGAACAAGGAAAATGGTCGTAACCACCAACATTGTTGATGGCATTTATAATGTACTTGACCAAAGATTTGCAAAATAGAATGTCTACAATCCCAAGCTTGATTTAGACTCCCTCGTCATTATATCCATTTCTCAAGCATCTACAAAACAACACGCATGAAGAGCAAGCATATTGGACTAGGCAAGTGTTGCTAGCTCTACACAAAAATTGCATATAGAAATGAGATGCTACCAACATCTGTCCTATAGATTTAGAGAATGAACATTGGTATAATAACTTTAAAGATGAAGGCTTTGGGAATTAATGAATCATTATCATTTGAATTTATGGTCCCTTGACTAGCTCCCTCATTGTAGCCTTTACTCATGGACTAGCCTCATCTTTCACTATATCAATGATGGGAATTTACATCTTGCATTCTATCTCTACCACCAAATTCAAGAGGATCATTTCCAACCTGACAACCATACATTTGTTGCCCTCCTCAAAGCCTATGCCAAGGCCAAGTTTTTTGTCACCCTGCTAGAGGGGAAGTCACCATTGTTTCTTCCTTCGTTTCTTCCCTCTCCTTGTCTCCTTCCCCATCATTGTAGTAGTTTCTTTCTTTTGATTTAGCTTTGGCTAACCACACAAAGATGTGCTTCTTGTTCTTGCTAGGAAGTCATTGTTGTCTTATGCTACAATGCACAAGTTTCTCCATACTATCTCTTGACTACTACAATCATCTTAGGTTCTAGCTCATGTCTTTGGTACTATTGGGCCATTCTCATCACTAGCATGAAGGCAAAATATATGAAAGCTCATAGTCTTCAAGACAATCACAACAAGCACAAAATGAAGACTCCACTGAAGCTTGAAACACTTGCAAGGGTCTTTATAGGTAGGGCTTGCATTAATCATGTGCTGCTCAAGCATCACCCTCTCTTTTTGTTTCTATTATTTCTTTGATTAGAGGAGAAATACCCTTCCAGAAGCCATCAAAGCATGAATCTCTTAGCAACTAGGGCTTTCTAATAGGCAGCTAAAGATGTGATTTCGCCATAGAAGATAGAAGGCAAGCAAACCTTAGTGCTAAAAGGACAATTTATGTCTATGGTTTCCTTTCTATAGTTTTCTATGTAGAAGAATGTAGGCTTGGTGAGGAAGTACTCAACTATTTTCAATAGATGCAGTTGAGAAATTACATATGTTTATAGCTTGAAAGCCTGTGCCAGCTTGGGAACAATAGAAAAATGCGAGATGTTTTGTGTGGAGGCACTCAAAATAGGGATGGAGAAAAAAAATATTATTGGTAACACATTAATAGATATGTATTCTAAATGTTACTCACTTATAGAGCACATTGGGGTCTTGACATGCTTCTTGTCTGTCATGTTGTCACTTGAAACACATTAATCTTAGGATTTGTTGAGCATGGGCTTGGTGAGTAAGCACTTACTACTTTTAGAAAGATGCAATTGGAGGGAATATGTCAAGATGAGGACACACTTGTAACTTGAAAGCTTGTGCCATTCTAGGAGCCTTGGAAACAAGCCAAGAGATAGATATAGAAAATCTCAAGAGGTTGTTGGAAACATATTTTCTTGCACCCAATGCTTTGAATTATATGTGTAGCAAATGTGGGCTTCTTGTAGAAGCACAAGAAGTGTTAGATAAGCTTCCTATTTGAGCTGCTTGTTCTTGGAATGCACTAATTACATGATACATAGAGCATACTCTTAGTGAGAAAACATTGAGATGCTATGAATGGATGCAATTTAAGGGTGTTTTCATGGATGCTATAACACTTAGTTGCAACTTGAAAGCATGTGGCAGCATAGGGGATTTAAGATGCCTAGAGTTACATGTTGAGGCAAATAAAAGGACTCTGGAAAGAGATCATTCTATTGGTGGCACCGTGCTAGATATGTACTATAAATTGGTGCACTTATTGAAGCTCAAAAAGTGTTTGAGAAATTTCCAAGTCTAGGTGTTTTTCTACATGGAATTCTATGATTATAGCTTCTGCTAGACAAAGGCTTACTAAGAAGTTAATGAGTTGTTTTGGGTAGATAAAACTTGAGGTTGTAGCTCTAGATGATGCCACTTTCCTTGCATCTTGAAAACTTGAAGTAACATAGGAGCATTAGAGATAGGTCAAGTAATACACATTGAACTAGTAAAGATCCTCCAATTGAAAAGAGAGTTTTTTGAGCTACATGTTGGTAGAGGCCATTTAGATAAGGCAAAACATTTAATTAACATCATGCCCTTTGAACATGCACTTTCTATATGGGCTGGCTTATATAAATTTATGGGATGCTTCAGGGTTTGCCAAATTTGTATGCAACTAAAAGCATTTGTGAGGTCATTGCACATACCCTTGCATTGTGAGAAAAGATAGACTTAGTAGGGGCTTTATTGGTACTTTTGCTAGCCAGGTTGATTTAGATAGGCCAAGAGGCACATGCTTTGATTATTTTGAGGGGTTTGGAATGGAATTTGTATGTGGCCAGCAAACTTGTCGACGTGTTGCAAGTGATGCTCCCTTGAAGCACAACTAGTGTTTGATGGTTTACTAGTTCAAAATGTGGTCATATGGAATGCAATGCTTGTTGCATGTGTAAAAAATGGGCCAATAAGCATTGAAATGTTACAAAATGATGAAGCTGAAAAGTATACTTGCAAATGCCATGGCCCATTACCTTTGTCATATACTTGAATGCTTGTGGCACCTTAGCGGCTTTAAAAGCACACCAAGAAATACATACCTCGGTCAAGAACTTAGGCCTAGGAAATGATCCTATGATAGGATATGTGTTGGTGGACATGTATGGGAGTTGTGGTTCTATTGCAAAAGGTGAGAGAGTTTTCAACAACATACTCACACGGGATGTATCGTGTAGTCATATGACAAAGGCATATTGTGAGAATCATGAGGATGAGAAGGCTTTACAATGTTTTGAGATACAAGACCAAGATATATTTGTGAACGATGCAACTTTTTTCCTCTACTTGAAGTCTTGTGGCATTTTATAGACCTTCGATAAAGGGCGATAGGTGCATGGTAAAGTCCTTAAGAGAGGGTTTGACAAGGAGCTATTTGTGAGGAGTGCAATGGTTTATATGTATGGCAAATGATGCGGCTCTCTTGTAGAAGCTGAGTTGATAAGCTATCAATTGTAAATGCATTCTCCTGGAACACGCTCATCGATGGATATGTTAACCATGGGCATGGTGAAGAGACATTTGAGCATTTCAAGCATATGCAACTAGTAGGTCTCCTTGTTGATGCAATCACACTTGTTTTGTCCTTAAAATCTTGTAGCCTCAAAATATCCTCATAAGGAGGCAAAAAATTTCATATTGAGATAAGTAAATTAGGATCACAAATAGATCCTCTTGTTGGAAAGATGTTATAGACATGTATGGAATATATGGTTCCATGGCAGAAGTCTATAAACTATTTGACAAATCACATCTTCAAGACATTGTATCATGCGCTGCAATGCTAAAGATTCATTATGAGAGGCATGATACTAGGCTGGTTATATACTACTTTGAATAGATGCAAGAGTAGGGAGAATTTCCTAGTGTTGCCATATTCAATCTATCTTTGAAAGCCTCTAGCACTATAAAGGCCTTGGAAATGTGTCAAATAGTACTTTCTAAAGTCCTTGAAAGGGGTTATGAATAAGAGCCTTATGTGGATAGCACAATAGTGAATATGTATGGTAAATGTGATGGTTGGGTGGAAGCGCAACATGTGTTTGATAGGTTGCCGGTTAAGAATTTCGCTGCATGGAATGCACTTATTATTGGATATGTGGAACATGGACATAGTGAGGAAGCACTCAATTATTTCAAATGTATGTAGTTGGAAGGTCTATCTATAGGTCCAACTACATTTGTTCTACGTTTAAAGGTATGTAACACTTTAGCAGCCTTAGAAATTGGTAAGGAGATTTATGTCAAGATTCAAAAATCCGGGCTAGCAAGTGATTCTTTTGTGGCCAATAGTCTAGTGGTAGTTTATGGAAAGTGTGGATCCATAATGGAAAGGTGGGAAGCATTTCAAAAAGTTGCATTCTCGTAATATAGTATCTTGGGTTGCAATGGTAAAGGCATACTGTTAAAACTAGAGGTTGATGCAAAAGATATGGTCAAATGAGATAAATTTATTTGGGTAAAGGTTGTTTCTATGATTGGGAAGAAACTTAGCTTTTCCATGAGGGATATAGATGATAAAAAAGGGCATGATCTCTTTCCTATGAAAAGGAGGAGTTTAGATGAAGAGGCAAATCTTTCCACTTTCAATCAACTTCAGCTCATCGCATCTGCGTTTTTGGATGTGAGGGATTATCCCAACTATGGTCCAGATGGTGGCAGCTTGCTTTATCAAGATGAAGGTGCTAAAGAGGAACTTGAGAGAGCTAAATTAGGATGAAGATAGAAGAGATCTTTGGGAGTGGCAAACAATAGAGAACTATATTTATAGAAGCATATAAGCCCTTGGATGAGCTTCTTGTCTACAATGTAGCATCTTAGAGTGCACTAATTGCATGGTATGCACAACATGGGGAAGGAAGGGAGGCATTGAAATGTTTCGATAAGATGTGACATGATGGACATTTCCCAATTATAGTCACCTTTACTTGTGCCTTGAAAGCATGTGTAGATCTAGGAGTAGTTGTAAAGGGTAACATGGGGGGCATTTCCCCACTGAAGTCTCCTTTACTTGTGCCTTGAAAGCATGTGTAGATGTAGGAGTAGTTGTAAAGGGTGAAGAAATTCATGATGAGATAAAGAAAATGGGGTGGTTGGAGAGAGATAGTGTGCTTGGCACTTCTGTGATGAATATGTTTACTAAGTGTGGTGCATTTTCAAAAGCAAAGGGAGTGTTGTATGAGCTTGCTAGGGATATTGTCTATTGGACTTCACTTATTGTAGGATATGCACATGGCAAGGTAAGGAAGCATTGAAACATTTTGACAAGCTATGATTGGAGGGTGATATTCTTAATGTAGTCACTTTCTTAAGTGCTTTGAAAGCATGTGCTAGCATAGGAGTCATTGACAAGGGTGAAGAAATTCATGAAGAGATTGTTAGGCTAGGGTTGTTGGAGGGAAATGTTGTGCTTGGCAATGCCCTAGTGGATACATATACCAACTATGGCACATTTACAAAAGCACAGAAAGTGTTTGATGAACTTCCTATGTAGGATGATGTGGTCTATTGGAATGCACTAATTGCAAGGTATGCAAGCCATGCATGTAGTGTAGATGTGTTGGAATATTTTGAACATATGCAATCTAAGGTCATGTCTCCAAACACAAGTATCTTTGTTTGCATGCTCAATGAATACATCTACTAGATGAGGGTCAAATGTATTTTACAAAATTGTCACAATAGATGCACAACACCAGTGTTGTATGGCTGATCTCTTTCATCATGCAAGGGAGTTTAACAAGGCTTTAGCATTTATTGAAATGATGCCATCTAGTGATTATCTTCCAATATGGATGGCTTTGTTGGGTGCTTGCTAGAAGTGGAAGAATGTGAGGCTTGGGAGACTAGCTTGTGATCGTATCCTTCAAATAGATAAATTTGCTCCTTAAACCTACATTTGCATGGTTAATATTTATGCAGTAGCTTGGATGCAAGAGGATACATGGGAGATTGAAGTCATGCAAGTTGCAAATAACACTTGGAAGAAGTTAGAATGTTGTTGGTGAATTGATGCCAAAGGAAAAACTCATTCCTTTTTAGTTGGGGATAAAAGCACTTGCAAAGTAAACACATTTATGAGAAGCTAAGATCTTACAGAAAAGATGTCACAATAGGGTTATTCTCTAAGGTTGTGTCTAGTTTCATAAAACATATCTGATAACATGAAGAAGGATGTGTTATATGGGTAGAGTGAAAAGTTCACAATTGCATGTACCTTAATCAACACATGGAAAGGGTTAATTATTATCTATTGCTATGAAGATTTGGGTCTGTAATGATCGCCATAGAGCTATAGCTCTCATATCTAAGATATAGAAGCAATAAATTATGGCCAGTGATGGTAACCATATTGATATCTTTGAACGTGGTAAATGTTCATGTAAGAATTGAGCAGTGCAAAGTTCACTTTTAGCAAAGTAGGAAAATGCATCAAGGCTCTTTTTTCTAGGGTTGTTGAGTCTATTTGCTATTAGTAATGAGCTATGATAGCAAAATGGGTTCCTTGTGAGCAAGTTTTTGGTGAATAATTTAATGTTGTTGATGGCATTTGTGTTCAAGTTTTTAAGAAGGGAGTGCACTCTATGATTTGGTAGCATGGCATAAGTTAGTTGGCTGCTTGACTTGTGTTGGTTAGTCACTAACCTGACTTGCCACTAATTATTACATGAGTGACACTGGATGTTGAAAAGTTTTTAGGTTAAGGTTAAATTGCTGCAGCAATCCCTATTGCCAAGAGAGTAGCTGAAGAGTTTTGTTGCAGACTAGGGGAGGATGTAGGATATGCCATTAGGTTTGAGAATTGCACAACACTTGAGATAGTAATAAAGTACATGACAAATGGTATGCTCTTGGGAGAGGTACTTGTTGAAAAAAATCTTTGAGCTTATTTTGTGATTGTGCTTGATAAGGCACATGAAAGGAAGATACATAGTGATGTGTTATTTGGGCTGTTAAAAGGGTTGGTTAGTTGCTGACATGTGACTTGTGTCTAATTGTTACATCAGCAATACTAAATGTTGAAAACTTGGATCGTGTAGGACCTAAGATAATAATAAAGTACATGATAGATTATATACTCTTGAAAGAGGTACTTGTTGATGAAAATATTTTAGCTTATTCTATGATCATGCTTGATGAGTGTGACGTGCCCTGCCCGAGAGCCGCTTTCTCACTGGCATGTTATTAGTAGCCTATCAAGAGATATCCTAGACAACATCATCTCGGATTCCATGGAATACCTTGGAGTTTGCTATCTAAACTCGCTGAGTCTACCTTGCAGTGGAAGTTCCGGCCATTCCCACGAGGATCAACCTAAGTTTTAGGTTCCTATTATTGGTCAAGTCACCTACTAACGATCAATTAGCGTTAGTAATTCGAGTTTCCACTTCCCATAGTATTACTTGAATTGAAGTGGACTTGCATTGCACTTAGTTCAAAGAGATGGGAGACAAAGGGGAGTGTGGCACGTTGACCCTTCTACCCATAGGGCAAAGTCCCATTCCAACCCCCTAAAACGATGCAAGTTGGGTTTCCTAGTATCTAATGGTCATTTGTTTACCTATTTATACACATAAATTTATCCTTTTGAGAAAAGCTATCGGCTTATGGAGTCCACCCAAAACTGTAGGTTTAGACTTGTCAGGGATCCATCCACCCACTTTTCTCGATAGAGTATTTTTAATTACCTAATTACTTACCACTTTAGGTTTGACATATAAAAATAACTTCTTTGATTATCTCCTGACACAAATTCATTACATGTCTTTATTTCATAACACAAAACAATGTAAATCATTTTTTTTCTCAATAGTTCCTTTAGGAAAAATATATTTTTACAATGTTTTCTATCCTAGCTAGATGTAATATCAACTTGAAGGTATTATTCTCACCAAGTTTGGTTTCTTAAACTAGTATTGGAACTTCTAGAGTACTATCTTGGTCGAAGGGTAATTGATAGTTCGTAAGAATCTAAGGAGTTTGAGACTTGAGCCCCTTAGTATCCTCACATCCTCTTTCCAACTAGAATTCCCTACGATAGGACCTTTCATTTCATGATTGGTCTATACTCACCAATGCAAAAACAAAAACCCCTTGGAGTAGGTTTTATTCACATTGACCTTGGGAGGTCAAGCGCCATCAAAGAACACTGCCTCCGTTGGCATTCTGTGCCCATCGAAATATTGCCTCAATCACGATCTGTACCCAATTATTCATCTTTTAGCCTGATAATTTAGGAAAGATCAATACCTAATTTACAATCACAAGCAACTTACTTCAAATGTATTACACACAAACTTTCAATGAATTATTTCCAAGACAAACCCCTTTTCTAGAATAACAATATCAAGGCTAAACTTAGCGTAAGTGGCCATATCTTCCAATGATCTTCTCGCATTACTCTCCCCTAGGGATAAACTTAAACAAGAGTTTGTTTTTCCTAGACTTTTATTTTTGAGAGTAACTCCCATGATTATCTTTTTTTCTTTTTCCTTAATAGAGTTCTGTGGGTCCTTGTCTAGCGATAATTCATTAGTTTCAAAAATCTTGGTTATTTTTATTATGGAAACTATTTTCAACAATTTTATTTGAAGATTATTTTTTCCAAAGAATTAATGTTTGTATTTATCAATCAAAGGTTCCATTAGTTCAATACAAATCAAAATTTTAACTTTTTAAAATATATATTATTGCAAAAATCTTAGTCCTTGAATCTAGTTCTTGAAAAAATCCTATTTTGATTCAAAAAATAAAAAGGCTTTTGGGAAGTGCAGTATCTTCCTTGCACCCCTATTCCAAGTACATCTTGTACAAATCCAAATTATTCCTTCGAATTTACAATTTCTAGGATTTTTTTAAATGCTGGAGATTTTTTTGAAAGTCCTATTCTTATGAATGCAACTTTTCGTTACCAGCCCGTAGGATGATGATCTATTTGTTGTCTTTGATGTTTAAATTAATAATCAAATATGTTACTTGGGGATTTATGATGAGTAGTGGTTGATGTTGGTATTCATAGCTTCATTTGCAATCCCAGTACTTGCCATTCTATTTGTAGTGGTTGCATCAACAATGTTATTAGCAACTCTTGCTTCCATGACCTTCACAATTTTCTTCTTTAGGGCCATGGCCTTTGATCATGAGATTGGAGAAAATACTTGATAATAGAGCTTCGGGTCATCACGATTGGATTGATGCAGATGCAATTATTAGAAATTGAGAGGGAATTGAGTAGAGTCTCAATTCTATAGGGAAGTGAAGGTAGGAGAGATGGGATTCGATTTCAAGAGCCAGCGGAGTATTCTCCTTATCTTCGCAAACAAGAATTTCCTTTCTCACACTCCTCTTGCCTCTCTCCCTCTTGCTCCTCTCTTGGTTAGAGAAGAGTTTCTTCTCTTGGTTCAGGCTGATGTCGTTGGGCTTCTCATGGCCCCATATTTACAATTAAATTGAAGGGGGAGGGGAGGGGGGTTATGGGTTGTGGCCAAGAAGATGCATTCTTTATGGAGGACATTTTGCCAATCCAGCCATCTGGAAGCTTTCAAGATGTAATTTTGCCAATCCAGCCATCTGGAAGCTTTCACACTCCTCTTGCCTCTCTCCCTCTTGCTCCTCTCTTGGTTAGAGAAGAGTCTCTTCTCTTGGTTCAGGCTGATGTCGTTGGGCTTCTCATGGCCCCATATTTACAATTAAATTGAAGGGGGAGGGGAGGGGGGTTATGGGTTGTGGCCAAGAAGATGCATTCTTTATGGAGGACATTTTGCCAATCCAGCCATCTGGAAGCTTTCAAGATGTAATTTGATGCTACTGATATTATCTTTGAGGTCCAGAGAGGCTGTTAAAGATGCCATGACTGATTCTCTTGGCTTTTGGGTGAACTTGCTTCAATTTGGACCTCTTGTCAAATTGAGAAAAGGGGGAGGTTGCTAGATCTTTTGGTGAGATTGAAGAGGACACCCTTTCTTACATTGGTATCAAAGCAAGTTTTTAATTCAATCAAGAAGTCACTTTCATCCTTTTGTGTGGTCCATTTGCATTAAAGGTTGGTTATAGCAATTGAGGATCTAGTCATTGTCTAGTTGTTTCCTATAACTATGACTAGGTTGGCTCTATTATAGTAAATTGTGATCATTTTGGAAGAATTGACAAGAAAAAAAGTAAGGTTTCCAAATTTAGTAGGCTGTGACCTTTCTTGAGCACATTTTTATGGTTCTTGGACAAAATGGGAAGGGTTATTTACAAATTTAATAGAAAAAGATTGTGTTTTTTTCACAAGAAATTCACAAATAAGGGTACTTATAAATAGGCTTTGAATGCATGTGAGAGCCCTCTGAGCTAAAAGTGTGACTAATTTTCAAGAAACTCTTATTTCCTCTTTCTTTTTCAAGCTCCATCAACCTCCATGGAAGTTTATGATTCTCATATTTCAAGCATGGCTCTTCCATCTTCAAAGATCACTTGGACCTTCTTTTTGGCATCATTTGGAGTATAGAGAGTAATCTTTTATGGGAGTTTGGATTGTTGATGTGGCAAAATGGATCAACATAGATTGCACTACCTACGAGCATGAAATCCTTTGCTTCTAATAATGATTTGTTGTGATCACTTGATTAGACTCTTAGTAATGTTTCTAAATGCCTATCATAGAAAGGGTAAGCATCACTCTCACTTCACTATTGATCATTCAAGGGTTTTGTTCCTCTTCTTTATCCATATTTAATACTCTTAGACCTACCATAATAGGGCAGTAATAGTCTACTTCATATTCTACCATGATATTGAGCATTATTCTCATTCTAACTAAATCATTAGTTCATTTGAGGCCTCTATTATATCCATTGAAGGTATGAGCCATGACAAGGAGTCCCTAAGACTCATTCTTCAAGCTAGATTACTTAAGTAGGGTAGCATGGTATTTTTACAATAATATTGGTCTAATAAAGGGGATTTTTGGTTCATTCTACTTCTAGGAATCCTTATGAAGACCCGGCTCAAATTGATTCATAGCTATTATTTTGTGCCTAATACTGATCTTTAATTTGTGTTTGGATGATTATTTAATCACTAAGATTGGAAAAATTCCATGATGGTAAGTGGAATATATATTATAAAGTAGTGAGTCACTGCTAATGGGTAACTCCCTACTCTTTCATCTTATTTCAACCTCTGGTACTCTCAATTCTTACATCTTATTGAAGAACACAAAGAATCATTTCAGCATTATATATAATACATGTTTGATTTCATATAGTTGCCATGTTTATGATACCCATGAGGAAAAGAAGATGCTAGGTGAGATGTAAGATAAAAGAGACATGACTTTCCCTCACATCAATGACCTTGAAGGGGTGCACAACCAAGCTTGAGGAGAAAATTTGCACACCCCTCAAGTCTCGAAGCCCATATAAGAATTCCATTATACCCCTTCACAAGTGCAACAAAGTGAAGTTTTGAAGATGTAGGATTTTTGTGAAGATTCAACCTTACCTTAGTCTCCATAGGATATTACAAGTGTTACAACCATTTAAGCAAGGTTTATAGGGATTATAGATCAAAACATGGCATTGACAAGCATTAGAAAAGGCCACCAAAAGTGCAAGGACAACCTTGAGGGCAAGTGCAAAAGAGGAAATACAAATTCTAAATATAAAAGTGCACTCTAAATCTTTATAAAAGAGCACCATGCTCCATCTTATGCAATTTGTAAATGTAGACAGACATGGGTTAAGGCGCAATGCAAATAGGAAAAGAATAGGAAAAGAGGACCTAGGCTAAGATGGCCAGCCATGTAAAAAGGGATGGGTGTCCAAAGGGGATTAGGGTTAGGGTTTTTAATAAAAGGTAAAAAGTGAATGAAGAAGCTCGTTCTTGTGTGTGGCCAAAACTAGCTCTCATCTTCTCTTCTTCTTCTTCTTATTCTTGCTTGCTTGAGCTTGTGCTTAAGAGAGGAAGTGTGTGTGTGTGAGGGTGAGGGACCATGGTGGAGAAGCTCTCTATCTTCTCTACTCTTCTTTTTCTTCTCTTCTCTTCTCTTGCCTCGCTTGCAGCAATGAAACATGCAGCATGGAGCTTGGAGCTTGAGGATCAAGATTGCTTGAGCTTACACCTTGGATCATGGAACTACCTAAGTACTTGAGGGAGGAGACAAATTGATTTAGCATGGAGGTAAGCTCACTATACTTGTAGGTGTGAGGGTGCATATAGTTATGTGATGGAGCTCACTATCATGGAGCTACCTAAGTACTTGAGGGAGGAGATAAATTGATTTAGCATGGAGGTAATCTCACTATACTTGTAGGTGTGAGGGTGCATATAGTTATGTGAGAGGTTGCATTTGGGTTGAAATACTTGAGAAATAAGCGATTCATGGGTCTTAGTGATCAAGTGAAAGCTTCCACATTTTGGTTTTGTTGTCGAGACCAATGGATTCAAGCTTTAAGTGCTTGCACACTACTCCGAATCAAGCATTGAAGTAGGGTTTGCTCCAAATTGGTGCTTGAGATAGGTAGGAAGTGAGGGAGTTAAAGAGGTATTTGATCCCCTTTGCAAGCAAGCTTTTCTAGTTTTTTGAATCTAAGTAAGTAGATTGGATTAGTATAAGTGGTTTCTTGTGATTTGAATGCATTTAGGTAAAGAAAAATCAAGAAAAACAAAGAAATACA
Organism: Lygodium microphyllum; assembly: GCF_053477565.2. Taxonomy (NCBI): domain Eukaryota; kingdom Viridiplantae; phylum Streptophyta; class Polypodiopsida; order Schizaeales; family Lygodiaceae; genus Lygodium; species Lygodium microphyllum. Next base: position 149,368,909 of record NC_141143.1, on the reverse strand, counting down.
TAGCAGGGTTCTGTTGTAACAGAAGGCCTAAAAAAGGAAAAAAACAGGAAAAAGAGAGTTTCAAGCCATTAGGATGGCAAAGAGAGAGAGAAGGGGGAAGTAACAGGGTAAGAGAGAAAGGGTTTAAGAAGCCAAGAGGACAAAGAGAGATCTCATTTGTCATTTCTAAGTTGAGGGAGAGAGCTTGAGAGAGAGAGAGAGAGAGAGAGAGAGAGAGAGAGAGAGAGAGAGAGAGAGAGAGAGCTATATGACTAGAAACCATTTCATGCTTGGCAATCTTCATCACCATGCCTTCAAGCCCCATAAGTAAGCTTTGAGTGTGCCTTTGTGTTGGTTAATTGTTTCTAGGATCATATTCGAAAGATTGATCTAGGTGCATGCGAGATTCGGTAATATTTTTGTCATTCTAGAACTTTCATTGCCACGTTCGAACCACCTGATTCCCAAAATCAGACCATTTGACTACCTAGAAGTCATCTGATTTTCAAAATTGGGTGCAATCAGATTATCCAATCGGATACAACTTAGACAGCCTAGAATCAAATAGGCCAAAATCGGATAGCGGATTCAGAAAATTGGATGAAAAAACTTACAAATTAGATGGGAAAACTAAACATCAAATTCTGATAAACTCTGACGCCACTAGACCTTATAGAGGCCAAGTCTTTGCTATAGGACACCCCAATAGGTCCCAGGTGAGTGAATGGGGCAATAGAGACAATTGACTCAAGAGTTGAGATCCTATAGTCTAGGAGCGAATACAGTCACTATCCATACCCAAATAGAGATCCGAATGGACAACCTAAACCCACTACCCTTTAGAACATGCTTCAAACTATAGTAAGGACCTAGAGTGGACCACTGCGAGTAGCGGCACCTGCATGAAAGAGCTAGCACTAGTCAAAATCAATTAAAGGAAGTGTGATCTGCATTAATTGTGATTGAATTCGCACATTTTATCACATAAACAGTTGGAGTGCAGATGAAAGCTTGATTTCACACAGCGTACTTTGAGGAGCACCCCACTAGTGTCTGAGTGTACGTAACATTGAGAAGTGTTTTAAATAACAAGGAAATCACCCAAGATCAGATAAGCTGAATGAACCCACTAGTAGGAGGAGACCCCAGACATTAAACAGTGGCCAAGCATCCCGATCACCAAACATTGAGAGACTTGAATTGTCAAGCTGCTTAGGGAACAATAATGACATGCACAATCTTATGCCAACTCAAGATGATGAGAGAGAGACTTAAAGGCTAATCTTATTCTAAGCAAGCTTCTCATGAAGAAACTCTTAGACAATAGAGCTGCAGGGCAGAAAAATGGAGTAGCTCTAGCGACCATGTTGCTAGCAAGACCCTCCCAAACTCTAGGAGCTAGACCAAGATACATCAGCCTTACTACCCAGGGAAATAGACTACCATATTACACAAGGAGAGCTCCACTCCTAGCATCCAATGATTCAAGGACAACTCTTCTAACACCCAATGATTCAAGGCTAGTTATCCCTAGTCTGGACATCAACCCCACTAATATACCTAGACCACCTAAAACCATTGTGACCCACCCACAGAGCCAAGCTCCAATACATTGCATAGAGGAGCCGAACGAGAATGAAGCATACACAAACCCTTACATCTCATATGACAAAGAGAGCAAACCCATCTTGATGGATTTTTGACTAGTACCAATGATGTCGTTGGGTAGGGGAAGAGGTAGAGGTCTAGGAGGACAAAACAAGAACCCATGATGGCATACTAGACTTGCAAATACCCAGGACACATTTCATCATGATGCCCTGAAAGGGAGCAAACCAATCAAGAGAAGGCTGACCTGAGGACCCCTGAGTATGGGATCACACACTAGGCAAGAACCATTTACTAGTTCAACTATTGTGCTATATGTACCATTAGGACTATTTGGAGTTAAAACACTTGATGGCAAAGCCACACCAATTCCACTGAATGTTATGACCCAAGCACATGCAAACAAGGTTGATATTTCATTACCAAGACCTAGCAACCTTGATGTAATCTTGATAGGGAAGAGAAGCCATAGAAGAAGGAAAAAGCAAGATGAGACAAGGATTACACTTAAGACAGATAGTGTCACCATGTTACCAAAAGAGGGAAAGCAAGTCATGGATGTAGAAATAGAGATATTAGCTCCTAAGATAACATAAAAGGAAAGTTCCAAGGTTGAAAAATATCCCAAATTGAGGCTTAGAAGTGGATGATAAGGTCAAGGAGTGGGTGAGAGAAGCTCAAGCACACCTAAAAGATGCAGAACCCATCATGGAAGATGAGATTGATGAGCTTTCTAGCATGAGCACACCAATCTCACCTACTCGATTCAGATCAAGAGATGCATCTGCACCCCACATAGCACCACATAGACAAAGCCTAGACACCACATGTAGATAGACTGCCCAAGATCATTGGCAAAAGAGTGTAGAGCATAACAAAAAGCAGACAGTTGGCAATTTTCTCACAACATTGATATCAGATCTTGTGACCCTACCTTTGGGAGAACTACATAGGTAGAACTTGACAATATGAAAAGGGTTGAAGTAATGGATAGAATGACATGATGAGCTTGGTGTGACCGACTTGCCTGACCACGACACAATGATGCACATACCAAGCTTAACCTTTAACTCAATGCCTAAGTTTTTGCAAGTGAATGCTTTTTGAAAAGGCATAGAGATACACGTAGTCTTGCCTGTCACAACACATCAAGAGATGCCATAAGAAAGGAAATTGTAGACACAAGATTAGGAGTTAGTGTACTCAACCATGTAGTCTTGCAGGCTTGAGGTAACCCACCTATGTAGACCTCAAGGTTTGCTGTCATGTTTGCTAATAGAATGAAGGTTAGACTATTTGTAGTGCTAAAAGGTTGGACCTTGAAGATAATAGGAGTCTAGTTCTCAGTGAACTTCATAGTCATGAAGGGAATGGACTACAATGTCCTGCTTAGGTTGAAATTGGATGCGAAATGTATGAGTGAAGGAAGATTGGGGCATCAGTATCATATTCTTAGGCAATAGATTGGAGGTTGTAAGAGTCAAGATGGATACTTGGAAGACCACTCTGGCCTAGCCAAATGCCATCTTTGCTATGTTGAAAGAAGACTCACAAGTCAGCATATTCTATGGTCACTAACCAAGTATATCATTGACCTACCATTCTCAAATGAAGAGTGGGTTTATAAACAGGCTTCCAGGGTAGCCAATGAGTTCAAAAGTCACATTATTTCAATTGCTATTGAAGAGTAGGGTCCCATCATCAATACCACTCTCCATGATGGTGAGGAGATCTAGTAATCAACTAATACTAGTGCACTTACCACACAAGTCTCCAATGCCATACTTGTTAAACCTTATTTGCAACCCTTAATAAACCATTTGACCAATTGAAGCCAAGTTTTTTGTGATATTAGGTACATATAAAACATCCCCAAGTCTATTTTATTTCCCATCTCAAGTCACCAAGGGAACACTAAACCTACCTATAAATGTAAGAGTAGACACCATCATTGAGATTGAGCAAGATGGTGAGGAAGAAGTAGTGACACCTACCTACCCATGTATATTAGTGACTACCCAGAAGACACACGTCTTTGATACACTCATTGACGAGGGAGCTTAATGTAATATCCTTACGCACGATCATTGGATCCTCATTGGTTAGCCTCGACCAGCACTAAACTCAACCCATTTGGAGGACAATCCTACTCACTACTAGGAAAGTGCAAAATAGCGGTCTGTGTATCGAGACTGAAATCCTACCTATGATATTCTATGTGATGCCTAACACCAAGGCTGCTAGTAAGGAATCACTGCTAGGATGCACATTCAAGAAACAAGCACACTGCAATGTCAACTATGACTCGCAGTGCATTCACCTTGCCATTGGCAATGTTTGGATAGTGATGGATTTTAGCAAGGATAACGTAGCTCCATTGCAACTTAGAGTGCCATGGACTAGAGGAAACAAGTACAATGTCTAAGGAGGGGGTTTGTAGCTTGTCCCACCCTGGCAAGGCAAACTTCCTACAACCCAAAGGAAACACATTCAAGACCATTGAGCAGTAGCCCAAATGGGTGCCTAAATGATAGCCGCAGCTGCCTAGAAGCAAACTCTCATGAACCCATGACCACACAACATCATGTCCTAAGCCTAGGAGGCAAAGCTGGCGCTACACTGAAGTAGACAAATAGTCAAGCCGTAATGGGTACCCAAAGACCTATTATGCACTCAAGGGTACTACAAAGGCAACAACTCGATTTGGTTGCCCAAGACTAGAAGCGGTATGTGTGATCCTTAATCCAAGCTCCCCAACCCATCTTAACAAAGCAGTGAGCCAACTAGGAATGAGAAATCCATTGAAACAAAAAGCACCAAATCCAAAGAACTTCAATGAGTCTATAGACCAAAGCTGCAACCAAGCGACCCTAGGCCATCTCCAACTAACACTTCTAGTGTCCTGACTACTCTAAACACCGAGAGCAATACATCAACTAAGCCATACAACCAATCCATTGCACAAGTGGCTGAAAGAAACCCCATTGAACATCCCTGAAGACAGGCATCAATAGTTGAGCTATCTAGCTCAATCGAACCCCAACCTCCCACAATCCTCAAATCCTCCTATAAGCATAGATCTATCCTTATGTTGGCTATGGACCTAGCTGCAATATGGGGGATGACTTAGTCGCCTACATTAGATGCTTGGATGTCACATTCACCACACTAGCTAGGAACTATGAATTGCTAGACTAAGGCCTTCTCAACAAGATATTATCAATGGAAGTATGCTCTTTGCCATGCACTTGGGAAGACTATGATTTTGTGTTCGTCAAGATTCCTGAGGTAGCTAAGGAATTTATTAACAACGAGATCTCTCGAGAGCAATTTTGCACACAGTGACTGATCACATCCTATCACTCGAGCAAAGTCTCTACAACAAGCGAGGAGCTAGAAGAGCTTAAAAAGATAGCCGACTCTGACTCTTCCTTTCTGCGAAAATGGTAGGCTCTGCATCTCCAATGGGAACAAGAGGGCTACCAAATCATGACCAACACTGAGCAATGATGCACAATCAAAATCACTGAGTATGACCCTACCTATGTGGCTCCTACCTCATTCAGAGTTTTGGCCATCACATGAAAACGACCTTTAGAGGAATATGTCATGGCCCACCCCTACTTTGATCGAATCTTGAACTAGGAAGAATCGCATATTTCTAGTAGAATGAATTTTGGTGACTTCCTCACCATGTCATGACCTATATTATACACATAGCCATTAGACTCCATGACATCGACCATTATGCCCACTTGGATTATAACCCAAACTTTTACAATTGGCTCATGACGAAGTAAAGCACAAGAAGCATGCACTTAAATGCCCCTTAACCCTTCACTTTCTAATCCTAGGAAGGATTTTCATCATTTCCGAGAGGAAGGGGGGTAAGGTGGAAAAGAAAACATGACTTGAACTTCAAAACTTCAAACTTAATTTCAAAAGCAAAAAAGATAAATAAAAGAAACTTGTACTTCAAGAAAATCCTTTATGGAATTTATGCTTGAAATCTGTGGATTGCTTGAAGTATAAAAAGTTCACATTTCTTATTGAAACGTCACACCATTCCATGATGTTTGATCTTAAACTTTTTCCTTTTTTGCAAAAAGTACTCTCAAAGGGCTAATTGGAAGCTGTTGTGCTATAATAGGAACTCAAGATGATAGGCCAACTTTCATTCTCAAAAGAAGAGCACAATAGATATTGACTGGTTACTGAAACACATGTCTACAACCAATTGAAGTACTACATCATTAGCAATTTGGAAGAGCTGGTAAAAAAGAAAGAAGTGGTGAGACAAATAGTCAACTAGTGCAATCTGCACATATACTTAAAGAAGGTGGGCTAGAAGATCGACCATGCTAGATACACGAAATTCTTGAGAACCTTCAATACAAGAAAGAATAGTGGCATGGTAATTGTTAGGAAGGAAGGCTCCCTAAGAGAATAGAAGTTGTGCTTAGCCCCGAAGATAGTGAAAAAGGCCTTAGGGTTGGTCAACACATAAGGAAAGAGACCAAAATGGGACACTTATAGCACGATGAAGATGCTTAAGACAAAGGTTCACACCGATGAAGGAATCACTCTAGTAGACATCCCTAACCCTTCCATCCAATTACAGGCCCAAATGGTGCATGTCTTGTTTTCCAACTTCATTGATACAATACCCTCATGGCTCCAATTCGAGTGCCAATTCTTGAAAGTATTGCACTAGGGGCCCTAGATGAAGTAAACTTGAATGCTATGTCCACTAGATGATTGAATCATCAGCCAAGGCATTATCATCACACCAGAGACCTGTAGGAGGGGAGTCACTAGCCACCATAGCCAAATCAGACCAAAAAATGGCAACATCAAAAGCATCCTTGATAGGGTTTGGGGGGGTGTCAATTGCCATAATCCAAGAAGTAGTGGGAGAGACCAAAAAAGAAGAGGAAGTAGGGGGGACTCTGGAGAGATCTCACACCTTCAAGCAACACCTTTCCCTAGTCACACAAAGCCCATCAACATCTCTGAAAGCAAGAAAGGTGGGAAATAAAGAAGTGAGCAAGCCATAAAAAGAGAAGGTGGACCGAGCCGCAAGAAAGGAGGGAGTTCAACCCTAAGCTCAGTAGCAACAGGAGGAGTCCAATGAAAGGGACTGTGAGTGAGCAAGGCGGGGAGGGTTTGGTCCCATCAAGCCAGGGGGAGTAGAAGAAAATCTTGCTAAAAATCCCAACAAGAAGAAGAAGCAAGAAGAAAAGGAGAAATGCATGTGGAAGGTAAAAGAAGAATCCCAAAGAACATAGGAAGAATGAAGGAAGAAGCAACAAGAGAAGGAAGAGAGGCTAAGGAGAGAAGAGTGCAAGAAAATGACCCTCACCATCAGGCTATCGGTCAAACAACCCTCCCATGTAGAAGAGCTTGCTAGAAGGATCATAGATGATGTGTATGGGACTAGCTCCACAGTAGCAGAAGCAGCTAGAGGACCCGTGGTGGTGGAAGGCAAAGGGAAGGCCTCATTGCAACATGATGGCTTGGGTGCAATACCTAGTCAACATGGTACATCACCTTGGACCAATACCTAGTGAAGGAGCTCCAATAATAGGGACAAAGAGACCTACTGCCGTGAATGTAGAATCTAGAAAGGATCCAAAGAAGTCCAAGGTCGAAGCACCCACAATGTTTGTGCCATTGGCCATGCCAACAGTGAGCAATTATGACGAATATGTGTTCCTCCTAGGACCTGAAAAGATGAAGGAAGACAAGAAGGATACCATGGCAAAATTGGAGAAGGAAAAGAGTGTGTTTGGTACCTATCAACTAGAGAAGACAAAGTAGATAACCATCTATTAGAGATAGGTGAATGGCCTAAAGGAGGAATTGGAAGCAAGGAAAAAAATGGAGGTGGAGAAGGAAGAAGCAAAAGTACAAAAGGCCTGTAAGTGAAAAAGATAGAGGGAGAAATGGAGCTAGAAATGGACTTCAAGCCTCATATAAGGGCAAAAGGATATTGAGGAGCAATTTGAACAATTAAAAAAACTAGGAGAGGAGCTCACCAACGAGCTGAAGAGGGTAAAAGCACAAGCCCACGCAGAGTTCTAGAAGGAGAGGAGACAGAAAGAACAACAATTGAAGGTGCTGCAAGAGGTTAAGGCCCAGAAGGACAAGGAGTCAACTAAAAGGCTACTAGAGGCAGAGAACCAACTCCTCAAGACTCTCCAAGTGCAAGAAAGACTACAAGAAGGGTTGAAATGCCGTAAACAAGATAAAGAAAAAATGTTTTCAATATGGAAAGAACAAGAAGAAGTGGTGACAATAATATCACAAGAGCTGCAACTAAGTCAAGGCAAGATGGAGGAGAAGGCAAAGGCCTCCAAAGAGAGAAACCTTGGAAGAGTTAGAGACCTAGCTAAGTGCCTTGCCCTAGCAAAAAGCAGGAGATTCATAGTGAAAGCAAGGGTAGAAGCAATAGAGGCAGGTCTTGTGGTCCAACAACAAGCCTTCCTAAACACACTCCTACATGTGACTCAAGGCAAAGGTAAAGATACCATGGAAGGGCTATAGAGAAAGCTAGAACTTACAAAATGAGCCCTAAGATATGACCTTCATAAAATAATATTGAAAGAGAGCACCAACCTAAGCATGAAGCAATAATGACAATACTTGAGGTAGGCTGGGCTCTCGATGAAGGAGCATAGAGGAGTTAGGGTTTAGAGAGTTAGAGTAACCATCTTAACCACCTACTATAACTCCAATGGAACCACTAAGAGAAGAAGGGCCAAACTTCAAACAAGGCCAGGATGAAAAAAAGCAACCACAAGTGGCAAGCCCAACATACTAGATGCAAGCACGCATGGAAGAGCAGGGTGAGGAAGCCGCCCCTAAAAAGGTTGTGGAAAGAAAGTGCTGGTCACCAAGAAAGTAGGTAAAGCTGGCATGAAGGAGACTCCAAGCAAGGCTACAAGAACTTCCTGAGGTCCAAGTCCTACAAAGAGAGGAATGCCACCCTGTAAAAATTGGGCCCAGGAACTGGCTGTTTGGAAACAATGGAAAAATCAACGCCAACCCTTTGAGTTTTCCTTCCATTATTCTTGCTCTTTAGACAAAGTCCTTTCTCTAAGGGTGGTGGAGCAAGTGATCAAACTCGTGCAATATTTGGAAAACATGTGGATAGAGGAGAGAAGAAGACACCCCCACAAGGTGGCAAGAAGAGCATGTAGATTATTGGCAGGGCAAGGTTTGGGAGATTCCAAAGACCGTCAGAGGATATGAAGCCTAACCACAATGGCAAGGATGTGTATGGGACACCAATCTTGATGTATGGATGGCCTTCTACAGTACCATACCAGATGAGTACAACAACCCTACCTACATGCCATATTTGCAGAGAATAGGAGTAGATTACAACCTAGAAATGCATCGAAGTTACAACTTACCAAGCATCTACAATTTGAATGTAGAAAGCCCTAAAGAGTCCCTAACCTTCAACAAGCAGCACATCTGCCCATCCATCATGCACTTCCTCAACCAATTCTCATGCTACTCTGACCCCACCTGTATTACCACATGGGATTGTCTTAGGGCTCTTAGGATTTTTCTTAAACAAAAGCCCACAATAGAAGAGGCTTGACTCTTACCACTCTTTTTTAATCTAAATGCAGGGTATTGATAGCTGTGCAATGGCCCATCTAATAATGAGGGCTATGCTCCTACCCTCTTTTTGCATGGCCATCTTGGAAGATATGAATGATACCCACTTCACAAGGTGCAACCACCCCTTCCTATCAACGATGCCTCTAAATGTACCAATTGACTTAAAAGATTACTTGTAAAGTAGATCTTTCCTTAGCAAATCTCTTAGGCCCCCTCAAAATGTAACTACTTGAAGAGCATCAAGATGATATCTAATGTGCTCTCTCCCAATGTATCTCCAAAAAAAAAGAAGAGGAAAGAGAGAAACAAAAGAAGAAAACAAAGCAAAGATCCACACAAAGCAAAAGGAAAGGAACAAAGAGCTTTTCCATGTATATTAGAGTGCCACAAATACTACACCTAGGGGGTCTCAAGTTAGATGCATTCAGCAACCTTCTAGGTTGGTTGGCTCCGTGCCTAACCCCTTAGTGCTTCCTATCCCCCCCACTTCACACTTAGGGTACATCAAGGGCAAGACACACCTAGGGAGTTTTTTCTCTCACCTATGGTTAGATATGTCTCCCTAAGTCACACCCACAACACCTCCCATATACAAAAACTAGATCCTCAAGTGTGGGATAACACCACATGCTTCCCTGAGGTTTGACCCAACTCCTAGTTTCACTCGCACGGACATCATGCATTACTCAATGAGGTAGACACACCCACAAGTAGTACACTTTCTTTTTCTTTTTCAAGTACACTCAACGTATTGTTGTATCTAGACTGGAATAACATACAGTTTCAGAGAAATCTGGTGTTGATAGAAACGAGGATCTAAACCTTTCATATCTAAATATTCCCATGCAAACACATCCTTGAATTCAATGAGCAAATCAACGAGTTGCTGAAAAAATGGCAGTTGTATTTTAGCACTAATCTTAACTGATTTTGGTTTCTTTCGAACCCAGATAGACCATGTCCACCCTTGTTACTTTTTGCATGTATGCCTCAAACTTACACTATTGATTTGAGATATTATTAATGTTGGCATCAACAATCTGGTAAGTATTTTTGTTGCTCTTAATGCAATCTCGGCTCTGAGTCCCAAAATTGTCTACACTATTGTTATGTTTCTACTTTTTTAGGATTTGAGGGTGTAGACTCTCTGGTTGCATGTATTGTTTACTAATTTGGAGAATACTATTGAGACACCAGGGTCGCAGGTTGACATTAGCCTTTAGGAACTCATCTTTTTCATTATCACTTAAGCCCTTGACCATGTTGATTGCTTCAACTACTACAACAACTGGTCATGGGGTGCATGGGGCAACATTGGTTAAGAAGACCATTACCTTATGTTGATCTCTTTGGTTAGTCTCTTCATCCTTATCTATGTTATGAATGAATCTTTCTTGGCATAATGAAGGCCTTCCTAATAGCAGGCAAGAATATTCACCGATATGCTTCATATTTAAGACTACAAAGGAAACGAGAAATTGGACTATGGCAATTTCTAGAAGCACTGACTTGATAATGCCCAATGATCTTACTCACTATTGATTGACCATCCTCACTAAGAAGGGGATTGCTTCCCATTCCATCAATCCCAATTATTGGCAAGTTGCCAATGTGATGACATTTACCCCTGATCCGCTATTGAGCAAGACATTCTAGATTATTTGGTCCTTGCATCGAATAGGAATCACCAAAATGGTTGGATCAAACAAGGGACCTACTAGAACTAATTGTTGCTAGACCTTGCAGAATATTTCCTTGAAAGCATGGGCTAGTTTGGCAATATTGAGCGCTTAGATTGAATCATCTTCATGAGATCATCTTTGAAAGGAGTGATTAGGTTTAGCAAATCACCTAGTGGAATAGTAATATTGGCATGTCTCTATGTGGTTGATGCTTCAAATGAGTCCAAAGTAGTTGAAGTTCTTGGCATGTTCCCTTTCACTGTTGTGGGTTTAACCTCCTTCTTTTGACTTTCACTACCTTCGAGTTTAGCATCTAGGGTTTTACTCTGTCTCTATGTGAGCTAATCCTTTGGATTCTTCTTGTGAGCTTTCCACAGTGGGTATCCAGAGTTTGACTATTCTCCTTGGTAGGATGAGCTTCTAGCAGCTTCCCTTGTTGACTTCCAAGGCTACTACCTAGGTTTTACTCTCCACTATGTTGTGGATCTTCTTGCACAACGTGTTTGTTTTTCTCCTATGGTGGGTTTGTTGTTCTTTGTCCCAAATCCGACTATGGATTGAAATTTTGCAAACACTCAATTGATGATTAAGTTGGGATTTGGGTTTTTCCATGCTAGGTGGGGGTGATTCTTCGTAGAGTATTGCATTCCCTGAGTGGGTGGGATATGATGGATAGACTAAGACTGCTTGGAGTTGCCAAGCCAATTGCCAAGGTTTACTTCCAATCTCAACCTGGAGGCCAAATGTTTCATGACTGTAGGCTCCCATCCTACTACCTGGTGGTAGACTTTCTCTTGCTTGGCCCTCTAAGGGTGTGTGGGATACAACGCGACATCCTTGTAGGTCTTGCCAAACCGGTAATCACATGCACCTTTGGTACAAACAATTCCTTGATCTCTATTGTACTTGTAATGAAAGTAATCAACCATGGAATGAAATCTAACTAAAATTGAAAATTAACTAAGCTACAATAAAGAATTAACAAATCTATTGCACCAAAACATCCTCATCATGTATTAATGGTTGGGGATTCAAGAATACATGACGGCCATGGCTGAGTGCTTCATAGGCTAAGAAGAAGCTAACTCCAAGGAATGGTAAAGCCAAGATTATTGAATGATCAAAAGATGTCTTGCCTTTGGCCTCTAGTCCCTTTTATTCTAACCCTCTTCCAAACTTAAGGGCTGTTCACACATGTACACATAGGCTAGGGCTAAATTTACAAAGGCTGAAATTAATCCAAGGTGCAAATATTAATGTTATATTTTCCTTCATGACAAACCATCCCGTCTTGAAGATGGTTTTGTCCTCAAAACCAAGAAGTAACGGACTAAATCCAAGTCAAGGATGATAGTAATCATGCCCATTCATCTTCCCAATGATAAGAAAGCACTGTCCATGAAAAGAAGACCTTTTTGCATGCCAAACTGTGAGAAAATTGGCTGCTGTCCAAACAGGGCTAATTCACTAAAACTGCCATAACTTTTGATATATTGGTCCAAATAAGGCGTATGAGGTGTAGAAACGAACTATACACTCCCAAGCATCACGCTATAACATCAGAATCAAATTTTGATGAAGTCGGGACAGTTTTATTGTCTGCAAAAATTTCATACAACAAGCTGTCTCTGCACAGTCACTGCATACTGCATCATATATCATCCTGTAATAACCAAGGAAAGTTACTGACATAAGTAGATGGTTGCCAAGAAGATTCTTCAATGGGCAAATTCTTCCACTTAATGAGATACTCAATGAGAGTACGATTTCTGAGAACTTTCTCTCTCTTTCCAATAATGCTTTCAGGTTCATATATGATCAGTCCTACCTCATCCAATGGTGGTAACTCTTCCAATACTTGTACATCAGGCCCAACATACTTCTTCAGCTGTGAAATATGGAATACATCATGTATTCTAGTGGAAGATGGTAGCTGAAGTTTATAAGCAAGCTCTCCAATTTTGTCCAAAATCAAGTATGGCCCATAAAACCTATGAGCAAGCTTGTTGTTCCCACCCTTTAATGAAGCATAATGCGTCTTGGGCACTTTGAGAAATACCCAATCTCCAACCTTGAAGTCTAAATGTCTTCTTTTCTCATCAGCATAGACCTTCATTACGCCTTGTGCTTTCCTTATGCTGTCCTTGCATTGCCTCATGAGCAACTCCATTCTGTCCAACTCTTCCTTTGCTTGTGGGTTGATGTCTTCATGGAATAAAACTGATGGAAGTTGGACTTTATACCCATAAAGAGCTTCAAATGGAGACATCCCAATGCTCATGTGATGCGTGTTATTATAGCAAAATTCAGCAAGGTGGATCCAACGATCCCATGAAGCTTGTGTGTCATGACAATAATGCCTAAGGTACACTTCCATCCAATGATTGACTCTCTCCGTTTGCCCATCAGTCTGAGAGTGATAGGCCGTGCTAGGAGTGAGGAAAGTACCCATAGAGGAGAATAGACTTTTCTAGAAGTTGCCCATAAACTTCGAATCACGGTCTGATACTATTCTTATAGGCATACCATGTAGTTTGAACACACCTTCCATAAATTGCTCGGCGACTTGCCTTGCTGAATATTGGACTTTAGTTCGGATAAAGTGGGCTTATTTGGTCAATCTATCAACTACCACATAGATACTGTTCCATCCATGACTGGTAGTAGGCAATCTCGTTATGAAATCCATGGAAATATCTGTCCATTTGCCCGTAGGTATGGGTAAAGGCTGAAGTAAGCCAGCTGGTAATAGAGTGGAATCCTTATTTTGCTGACACTCCAAGCACTGAGATACATACTCTTTAACATCTTTCCATAGACCTTTCCAATAAAAGCTTTGATGAACTCTATCAAACGTCTTGAAAAGGCCCAAGTGACCAGCCATTGGCGATGAATGCATCTCTTGAAGCGCCTTTAGCTTGAATTTACTGCTAGGAATCAAGTACACTTTACCCTTAAACCATAAGAGGCCATTATGTACTTTAAAATTAGAAAATTCAGCATCACACCCTTGCTGTAATTTCTGTAAAATATGGGCAGCATGCTCATCAAGCACATATTCCTCTTGAATGTCTTCAATCCAATCCTTATAGATGGTAGACACAGTAGATAGACTGCATGCCCACATTCTTGATAACGCATCAGCCACCACATTATCCTTGCGAGCCATGTATGATATTTCAAAATCATATGATTGCAAAGTGGCCAACTATCTCTTTTGCTTGAGAGAAAGATTGGGCTGCGAGAGAAAATCTCTCAAGACCCTATGATCACTTTTGACTTTGAAGTATGTCCCATAGAGGTAGTGGTGCCATTTCTTGATTGCATGTAAAATAGCAAGCATCTCCTGCTCATAAACATGCATCTCACCGTCGGTAAAAATATGACAAACCAAGGAAACCTCTTAATGAAGTGGCATTGGTTGGTGTAGGCCATTCTTTAACGCACTGAACCTTCTTAGGATCCACTTTGATTCCATCTTCTCCCACTATATGACCCAAGTACTCAACTTCCTTTGTCATAAAAGAGCATTTAGTGGCCTTGGCAAACAGCTTGTGTATCCTCAATATGTCAAAGACCTCTTTTACATGCTGCAAATGGTCTTCTTTATTCTTGCTATAGATCAAAATGTCATCAAAGAATACCAAAACTGTTTTAAAGAGTAATGGTTGAAGTATCTTATTTATGAGAGACTGGAATGTGGCTGGAGCATTTGATAACCCAAAAGGCATAACCATAAACTGATAAAGACCCCTCTCCGTCCTGAAGGCTGTTTTGAATTCATCCCCTTCCTTCATGCGTATTTGATGATATCCCGATCTCAAGTCAATTTTTGAGAACACCTTGGCATCCTTCAATTCATCTAAGAGATCATCTATTCTAGGTATTGGATACCTATTCTTGATAGTGACCTTGTTGAGATTGCGGTAATCAATGCACATTCAAAAGGACCCATCTTTCTTCTTCACAAGAAGGACTGGAGAAGCAAAAGGTGATTGGCTTGCCTTAATGAGACCCATTTCCAAAAGCTCTTTGACTTGGCGTTCTACCTCTTCTCTTTCCACTTTGGAGAGGCGATATGGTGGTTTGTTGATGGGCTTTGTATTGGGCAGCAAGTCAATGGGATGATCCACTTCTCTTTTGGGAGGAAGAGAGGTAGGTGGCTGAAAAATATCATCATATTCTTTCAGCAATTTACAAAGACATGGGTCCATATTGTTGGTAGGAGAAGAGGGCTGATCCTCTTCAATCTTGGAAAGAAGAATGGTGAACATACATGCCTTTACATTTATCTCTTTCTTAACCTTCTTGGGGCTGATCATCTCCATTCTTTTCTTTTCAGCTCCATGTAGTGTTACTTGTTGTCCACACCATTTAAACTCCATTTCCATGTTGTTGAGATCCATGATAAATCTGCCGAAAGATTTCAGCCAGTTGCAGCCAAGTATTATATCAATGGGACCCATTTCTAATGCAATTAGGCTCACTGATGTAGTGCACAATGGGGAAAGGGTGATAGGTACATTTGGACAGCATTGATTGCTCTTCTCAAAATTTCCATTTGCCACTTGAATTTTGAGTCATATAGGCATTTCATGCGTATTCAATTTCAGCCCATTGAGTGACTTAGCATTAATGAAACTATGTGTACTTCCTGTATCTATGAGTATATGAGCGGTCATTCCCTTGATTTAACCTTTAAGGCGTAGGGTATTATCCCCTCTTGAACCACTCCATGCATCACTTGATATGGCACATAGCGATAGATGTAAATCAGTCCATGAATCATCCAAATAATGACCACCCGGGTCGAAAGAAAACCCATCCATCGGATCATAGAACTCATCATGGCCATTCTCTTTATTTTCATGCACCTCTTCTTGAGTTGTTGTGACATCAAGCTAAGCCAAGCTTCCTTCAATAGATTCAACATCGGAATCATCCTCGATGATCATGCTAATCTTCATATTTTTGGCCTTGCATTTGGTCTTATGATCGAGTGACCATTTCTCTCCACATTTGAAGCATAGTCCTTTAGCATATATATCTTTGAGCTTGTCATTCGATACATGTTTGCCTTGAGTTGGGGCTGAAGTTTTTGCACTTATATCAGTTCTCTTTCCATCAAATCTATTTTCAGCATTAGGTCTGAAATTACTGCTTTGTCTTGACCCAAAAACAGTAGGAAAAGTGGGTATCTTGCTGTAGGTATTGCTGAAAGTATTTGATGGCTTCCCAATATGCTGAAAATCATTTTTAGCATGCCCATAATGGCTCGATGTCCTTGGGAACTGCGTAGGCTGAAAAGAATGCCCTGTTTTTGGCTGAAAACCCTTGTATTTCTGTCCATAACGTTCAGCCAATTGAATGGCAGCTTGTAGGGATGTAGGATTCATGGCTCCAACTTCAGAAGAAAGAATAGGTTCCAAACCAAATATGTATTTATTCAACTTGGCACTATCGGAGACCCCATGAACATACATCAAGAGGTTCAAAAACTGATTTGAGTACTCTTTAATCGAGAGACCACTTGCTCAAGTGCATACCACTTTTTCTCTAACCGCTCTTTTTCAATAGGGGAAACAAAGACTTCAATCATAGCATTTTTCAATGCATCCCAAGACAAGAAGTCATGTCCCATCCTCACCATATATCTCCACCAAGTGTGAGCATAGCCTTCTAGATGAAGGGCTGCAAATTTTACTTTGGCATTCTCGGGCCTTGGGTAAAGGGAAAAATACATCTCTAACTTGTCAAACCACTCCTCCAACTCCGTGGGTGAAGGGTTCTCTCCCTTGAAGTTTGAGATAATTATTTTCTCCTTGTACTCTTTCTCGTATTGAGGAGGTTGTCCATTAGGGTGCTGCTGCCCACTATGGTGTTGTGGCCCAAAAGAATTGCCAAAAGGTCCTTGCCTAGGATATTCATTATTTCCATGCCCTTGTGCATAAGGAGTTTGCTGTCCATAATGCATACCATGACTTTGTGGCTGGAAACAATGTCCTTGAGGCTCAAAGTATGTGTTGCTCACATTGGGAGATTGTCCATGCATCGGTGAGTTGAAAGGTGGTTGCTGCCCATTATTTTGCTGATTCTAACCATGATTTAACACGAGACTTGGCCTATTGGGCTGCACTTGAGTAGAGAAATTATGTTGTGGCTGTCCAAAAGAATTTGGGGCTGAATTCACATGTCCATGTGGCTGCCCATAAGAGTTTGGGGCTGAATTAACATGCCCTTACTCATAGCCACCAACATTTGCTTGAGGGTAAAATTGTTTGTAGAAAGAATTGCACCCATGGATGTCTTCATCATGCTTTGAGTTTGTTTGCACTCTTTCTTGAAGATCCTGCCCATGTGGCTGAAAGTGACCCTTTTGTTGATGGAATTGTGGCTGAAGTGAAGTGGGATGAACAAAATCCTTAGCTTTAGATGACTCTCCGACTTTCAAATTGACCTACCACCTTAGGAGTAGGTGGTTCTTCAGCCCTATGAGGATGTGGGATATTAAGACCAGCTGTAGGCAACATTTTCTCACCAAGAAGTGCTACAAGTTTGTCAATACCCAACCTCATATCCTCGAAACCTAATTTCATATCCTTTATGTCATTTGACAATTGTTGAAAACTGTTTGAATTCATTGAGATATGAGACGTCTCTATGGGTTGATTGGTAGGGGAGTGGGTGGAACTTGCATCGACTTCATCGTTCTCATAATGCATTCGGTAAATGGCATCTTGAGAAGTGTCATGTTCACCCCTTTCCTGTTGATGTTCATCCCTTTCCTATTGATATTCCTTCAATTCTTCATTGATAGTATCCAAAACAGGGTCTCTCTTCTTATTCCTAGCCATGGGTTGATTTCTGTCCTGAATTTCCTGCAATAGAAAAACTTGATTATCTTCACTTCTAGAGCTCCAAATTACGAGATCTTTGGCTCTCTTCAAAGCTTGAAGAGCCCTCTATCCGAGATCTATCAAGTGCAAAAAATGGATGAGTACAGAAATTTCTGTAAGGGATTTTCTGTTGCTGTCTGAAAATTCCTGCAGGCAGTGAATACCCTGTTCTAGTCAATTAATGGCTTGTACCATCAATACCAAGCATGTACCAACTTCATAACCCTGTAGGAGAGTCTCATATATCTGCTCATACTGAAAAATGACCTCTGTAACCAGTAAAATGGCTGTCTAACTCAATGTAGACTGCAATCTTTAATGAGGGAATGTATACATACTCTGTTCCAAACTTTAATGCTGAACCATAGTGTCTTTACCATAGGATGCATACATTTTACTGTAGCCATATGTCTTCATACATTTGCCATACATTCATGAGTACCATACATTTGCCAATATCTCAAGAACTCACTGCCCATAACTCATGCTGTAGGCTGATTTCAAGTGCATTTGAGATTTGTACCTGCACCTAAACTTGAAAATACGTGGGATCCAAGACCCGAGGGGTTTGCAAAGTTCCCTCTCGGGCCGGGTTGCGCTCCCCTTTAGGGTCCTCATCGGTAGGGGAGGGTCACCTCTCTTTTGTCCTACCGACTCGCCCGGCATCCACTTTTCCTCGTGGGCAAGTACACGGCAAGTGAATTTTAGCTCTAAAAATCAGTATGATATGGATGGAATAGGAAGGAAATACAATTGCCTTTCATTTTCCCTTTTCATGATATGCAAGATTGGAATTGAAAAGGCTGAAATGTAAATGAGAAATGGAGAGGTATTTACCTCAGTAGTGACTCACTGCTTACAAAGCTTTTCTCACTTACCAATTGGGTAATGATTTTCTTATGATCAAGAGGCAAAATAGACAATCAATTTCATGTCAGGGTTAAGCAATAAAGATTGAGTAATGAAGCTCAAGAAATTACTGATTTCAGTGAATGAAAGTAGATGGGTAATGCTCATTCATTATGGAAGAGTTTGAGACATTTAGAGATGGCCATTTCAGTAAATTGAAGAGGTTTAGTAAAGACAATGACTGACATAACCTATAGGCTTCATGTAATGCATTAGGCTATGAATGAAAGCTTCATTAATCCTCTTATTTCTCTTCAGCAATTGGAAATGAGATCAGCAATTGGATGTAAAGAGAAATTAAGAGTGATTAGAGTACCTCATTTGATTGATTGGAGAAGAGCATTGTTGATGGAATGACCTTCAATCCATAATGCTTGACATAGGTGAGTTGAACTTGATAATCCTTCTAAAATCAGTCCAAGAGATCTTCAATATTCAAGAATAATCCCTTTCTTGATAAGCTTCAGCTTCATTAATTCCATGAAAGCTCCATGACTCCATGAATGCTCCAAATGAGGGTTGATGAAGACCGATTACCTTCTCTACTTGAAGTAGGTTGCAATAGGTAATAGAGAGGGCTTCAATGTGTCCAAGAGATCCCGAAATTTGAGAGGGAATGCCAAAATTTAATGGCATAAAAGCTTCATGCTGTCCATTGAATACCTAGACCTCCATTGGCTTCAATCTCCTTCAATGTCGGTCCAATGTTGATGGATTCTTGAGGGGAAATGGTTGAGGAAGCTTCAGAGATGCTTTGCCCACAAAAGCCCCATGATTTGCTTTAAAAATTTCAGAAATCTTTAATGCTGTCCCAAACTGCTATACATAGAGTTTGCAATCTCCATATCCATGCTCCATCAAAGCTTCAAGCTTCAAGATCAATCAATGTTGATACTAGGATATATGTAGAAGCCTCAGGGAGTATAATAGAGCAAAAACCCTTTGATCTTGATGAAGAAATTTGAGAAATTTGAGTGCTGTCCAAAACTGTCATAAAACTCCATACCTAGGGTTTGAGAAAGCTCCCATCTTCCAAAAGGAGTGAAAGATCAAGTAGAAGATGATGTAGACTCATAGTTGCACTCCATTTGATCATCCCATGAAGAGTACAAGCTCTGATTGCTTCACGTTTGCTAATCAAGAAGGGGGGGGCTGTAAAAAAACAGCGCAAACTGCTGCTGGACATCCTCTTATATCACGTGATGAAAACGTGGTAGATATGAAGCATGTAGGTAATCAATAGGTAGCTTAAAACCCATACTACATTCTTACATAAGCCATTTGAGCATTAGAGGTCATGGGAAGAAGATCTGAGAAGAAATGTCCATGGCAGTTTGTATGGCAGCTTGAAGGAATGAGGAAAGGGAAGAAGAAACCCTTCCTTCTCAAAAGTAACCACAGTTAAAGTGTCCTGTAACCATTAGTTTGTACACTTACCCCAATTTTTGGCTCAAATCTTGATCACGTCCTGCTATTTTGGCTAGAGCCCTCCATTTCTTCCATTATTAATGCCAAGAATCACCATCTTCATCCCTGTTTGTAGCAGACTTTCACATGTAACTCCGGTTTGAAGCCTTCATGTCCTGTCAAGTCCTGTCACTCAAATTTCTAACTATGGTTTGCTCTCTCTAGCCTAGGAAATTGAATCTAGTACTTGAAAATGACTTCTGTAAGGATCTAAGCTACAGCTGTGATACCAATGTAATGAAAGCAATCAACCATGGAATGAAATCTAACTGAAATTGAAAATTAACTAAGCTACAATAAAGAATTAACAAATCTATTGCACCAAGACATCCTCATCATGTATTAATGGTTGGGGATTCAAGAATACATGATGGCCATGGCTAAGTGCTTCATAGGCTAAGAAGAAGCTAACTCCAAGAAATGGTAAAGCCAAGATTATTGAATGATCAAAAGATGTCTTGCCTTTGGCCTCTAGTCCCTTTTATTCTAACCCTCTTCCAAACTTAAGGGCTGTTCACACATGTACACATAGGCTAGGGCTAAATTTACAAAGGCTGGAATTAATCCAAGGTGCAAATATTAATGTTGTATTTTCCTTCATGACAGTACTGGCACCAAGCATATGTGTTGGGCCTTGTGCTTGCCCTTTCTGAGCATTTTCCACTTGGCAATTTGTACACTCAAGTGGCTAGTACCCTTGTCTTGCATGCAAAATAAGCAATGCTTAGTAAAGGGCCAAAAATTCCCTCAATTTCATTCACCTCTATTATGCCTACTGCAACCATTGTTGGGTTGCATAAGGTAGTCCTGATTGATATATGCCATGATTGGGGTACGAACCAGATTGGCCTAGAGGTTTGTTCATTGGTCTAAATTGTTTAGTTTGGTCCCTTGCCGCTCTAAGATGGGCCATCTACTACCTACCATTGTATCACTAGTACTCAATGTTATACATGGCCATGCTGCAAATGTTGCGCTAGGCCACATTCAATCTCGACATTTCTAGGAGTATTGCATTGTGTGCACCAAAGGTTTTTGACCTCATTCTTCTTGGTGTTTTCCATCGTTTTCTTCCTTTTGTCTTTCTTCTTACTCTTATGTTTCTTTCTTTCTTCCTCGTCCTCAGAATCAAGCTTTGTACTACTAGATTTACTTCTAGATCAAAACCAAAAGTTGATTCAATGCTATCATCATTTTGATGTTTTACAGTGGACTTGCTGGATTTCTTCTTACTCTTATGTTGCTTTCTTTCTTCCTCCTCCTCGGAATCAAACTTTGTACTACTAGATTTTACTTCTAGATCAAAATGAAAAGTTGATTTAATGCTATCATCATTTTGATGTTTTACAGTGGAATTGTTGGATTTCTTCCCTTTTTGTGACTTCTCTTTTGATAGCAACTGCTCCACCTAAGAGCTTTCTTGTAAAACACATCAATGTTGTTATCGGATAGATCATTGAAAGTGAATGCTTTCTGAATAGATTTATTAAACCTTGAACATATAGGGTATTCAACATTTCATCTTTTGGCTCTGCATTTGGATTAATGAGACTATTCAGTATTGTAAACTTGGCGGTATATGCGTGGATTGATTTGTCATCTTGCTTCAAATAGTGGAATCTTTCAAGTTTTTATGCATCTATTCAGTCTAGTTAGAATCAGATACAAAAGGCAGTTAATGCTTCATTCCATGATGGTCTTTGATGTTCTATTACTAGCCAAGTTATAGTCTTCTTCTAGGTTGAGGATTCGAATACGACGACTTTGTGGGCTTTATTGACCTGTCCAAGGTAATTGACTATATATGCCATGTCAAACTGTTTGATAAAAGCATATGGATTTTCATTAGAGAATCCAGATAACTTAGGGAGCGATATGTTAGGTTGGTGTGCCATTGGGATTGAAAGGATAGGTGGAGTTGTGACTATTGATGAAACACCTATTGAGTTGAGTGAGTCTAGGAAACAATTTATTAGGTTTAATGATGTAATGGGGTGAAAGATAAAAATGCCAGGTTTTCTTCCAATCGGAAGAGTGGAATGTAAATGATGCTTCTAAAATTCCAAAGAAAATTTTTGTGATTTGAAAATGACCTCAGTGAGGAATGGAACAGCCTCAAAATGTGGTATCATTTAGTGCTATCTAGATTGGAACCATTGTGTATGGCCTAACATCAAAATTACCTCAAGTGGACTATGCGACCACATATGCATTTAACTCAATACATAATGATAATCGTGGTTGCCTTGTGTAATCGGTATCCAAGTAGAGCTGTCACATAAATGATGATGGGCATACTCAATCGACATAGACAAACACTGACATCATTTTTGACATTCAACGCCAATGTTGTAGAGGAATACATATTCATATCATAGAGATCAAAATAGCACATGTACTCAAGACCTAATACAAAATTGTATATCCTTGAAGTCAAAATCGATACATCAATTACGGACCAAATGGACACAACATGGTTCTTTGGAAACAAAATGAACTAATTGACTACAAGATACAATGACCATGGCAATACTACTACCGAATACACGAAGTGGAAAAGAGTACAATATAGGCTATGCTATTAGAGGGCACCCAAGATGCCAGTTAAAGAAGACTTAGCATAAAGACTCAGGAAGGATGGCATGGAGCAAGAGGACCCTTTATTGCTTGATCTCTAGGGCTATGAGTATACTCGAACAACAATAGTGATCGGCTCCCTTTCTTTATATAGGCCACTGCCTATAGTGGGACATTCTCTCCACCTATGTGTCGTGCTTCATAGTCTTTATCACATCTGCACCCATCGGCTCCTTTTAATGTACTACTGATGACTTTGGCTTTAAATGCCACTAATTTTCTCCACCTTCAATAGTACATATGAATGGACTCCTCCTATAATGCAACATCTAAGATTGGGCATGGCACTACTTATGCATGAACCTATCAAGATGGGGCATTTTACCATGTGAGGGTTAGGGTGGTGACCCTTTCTCAAGTCTTGGTTTACAGTAGCCCCTAAATAGGGTGCTTGGTGCCTATCCACGCTAGTGAAATATTGGTATTCATGGAGCTATCAATTGAAGAGAGTGAAAATATGCAATATAGTTTAACATAACTAGTGGCTTAAGGGTTTGACCTTGTGATAGCATTTACATGACTTTGTGTATACTCGACTCACAAATTAAAACAAAAACAAAAAGGCTTGTCTATCTCAAGTTTGGTATATTCTTTATCTCAGACTTGCCTTTCAATAGAAAATAGCTCCATCTATAGGTCAAAAGGTCTAATATGGTTATTCCAATAAAATCATTAACTTCATCTATAGGTTAAAAGGTCTAATATGGTCATCCAATAAAATCTTTAACTTTAAATTTATATCTAGACTCCTCAAGTTCTCTAATCCAATTTATCATTCTCCTTGGAAGATCTTAACTATTCACACTAAAACTTGGGCAACAAGATATAAGTAGTGAAAATGGTAAAGGGCTTTGGCAACAAGTAACTCCTAAACTTTTTGCAAGCAAAAATCACACTGATCATGACCAACTAGATCTCAAAATAGGTATGCTCAATTAGCAACTTGTAAAAGAACGAGCATCTTACAAACATAAAATACTCATGAAATACATGGAACATTGGAAGCGAAGCCATTGCCTTCATATCACATATATGAATGAAACCATGAATACATAAAAAGAGAAGCCAATACTTTGCTAAGAATCAATGATGAGTTGCACTATGGAACTCACCTCATGTGAAGGTGGGGCAAGATACTTACCTCTATGGCATGGTGGGACATGTACACACCCATGCTGAGGTGGAAGGAACCATGAAGGTCCTTGGGAAGCATTATTTCAAGAATGGCAAAATGATAATAGGCCTACATTTGGCTAATCAACCTTAGCTAGGTGAACCCTAGCTCTTCAAATCATAGGCTAAAATGAACTACATTACAATATTTTCCCTCAAAGTTGGGAATATGGGAAAATAGAAGGGACTGAAGTTAGAAAATAGTCTTTATGACTATGATCATGATGTTGAAGTTTACCATAAATGTGGCTGATCAACATATGACTATGTTTGCCCACATAAAGGTGGAGCTCATATATGGCTCATCATGTACTCAATAAGTCTCTTTTTGTTTTTCTCATACCTAGCATGCAATTCATCCAAAAATGTTAGATGTTTGGACAAGATAAATGATACTTCATGATCCTTACATGCATGTTGTTGTCTAGGAAAATAAGCATCATGTACATTTGTATTTTGTCTATAGGCATAAGCTTGATGATGTCCAAAACCCATGATGACTGTCCATAAGCATGATATGATTCATCCTCATGTAGTGGACCATGAAATCCTTTGTAGGGATGCTTTCCATGTATCTCATATCCTTCCTTGCATTGCCCATATGTGTGCTGCCTATACTCACTAGCATAATAATGCTCATGTCCACAATGATGATCATATATATGTTGTTGTCCATAGTTTGTATGCTACGCTCCATGAGAGTAAGCATGATCATCATATGCATACTAATGGTTATACCAATGCTCATTGTACCCATTATCATTGTGATGTTGCTGCTCATACCAACATTCATCATATGCATTATTATAATGTAGTTTGTTCATGTAGAGATGGAATACTCATGTCAATAATAGTGCATGTAGAGATGAAACACCTCTTTTCTCTGCTAAAACACTACAACAAATCTATGAAATTGTCTATTCAAAGTTATTGGTGTATATGAGTAGCTTAGAATACTTGCAAGCCTGAATTGTGATGAAGTTTGATCTCATTTATAATGCCAAGAAGAGAAAAATAGTCTTCAAAATCCAAATCAACACAAACGAGCCTAAAAACACACAACTCTTCAAGTAACCAAGTTGACCATGAATGTCTTCTATCACCCTATATATTCTTCAAAAGATCCTACTAAATTGCTGGTCATATAGATGCCATCTACTATTCTTGCTGTAGGAGGTTCTTGTGGAAGCATTTGGAATTAGCTTTGCACTTGTTGGCCAATGAACTTGTGTTACTCATCTTCCTATGGCCTTTCTATCAAATTTTTTTGTATGAGCTTGCAATTTTTTACTTCAAATCCTTCACACATTTCATTTAAACCTCAACAATCAATAGGAAAATTATTCTCATATATCGTAGAACATAATTCGAATGCAAAAAGATTTGTAGCTTGTGCAAAGGTCTATTCTAAGATGTAATTAAATCTAGTGTATACTAAAATTGGAACTACATTCCTTCCCTACTCAAGCCTGCTGATAGGAAATCATGCATGGATATCATCAATCCCTTTGTGTCTGAGATGCCAGATGATCTTCATGTTATGTTGAACAGTGTTGATGGTATGTCATACACTCAATACAAGCAAGCACTACTGAGGACAAGATCTTTTGTTGTAATTGATAGCATATTCTAATTTTTTCCAGGGGAATTTGGAGAATTTGGTTCTCCAAGGGTGGATTTTTTATTGTTCGGGTCTAGTAAGAAAACTTAACCTTCTGTTGTGTAGTCCGAGGCTTCTCGAATGACATGAAAGAGAGTGGTACCAATAGCAAGCTCATGAGTAGTCTTGATGTGTGTGATGTATGTGGAAGCATGTATGGCATTGCAATGGAGGTCTATTTGCTTTGGGACTACTTGTAATAGAGCTAAGCGATGAGCCATGGAAGAGCCCATTCAGTGTTCACCTCCGATTGCATGTAATATAAAGGGGATTGCTATAGAAGAACACTATAGATTCACTCAAGGAATGGATTGGGGTATGAACACTGATTTCAGGAAGTATTTTGGACCCTTTTGGAGCTTGCCTAGGCCTTCAAATTGCCCCCAAAGAAGATGATCCAATGGCTATTTGTGTTTAGTGACATGGAGTTTTATCAAGCCTCAACCAATCCGTGGGAGACAGACTATATGAAGATCACACAAATGAATGTAGAAGCTGGGTATGATACATCAAAATCCTAATGACCTCATTTTGCTTGAAGACAGTCTTGAATCTGAATTTTTCCCTTTGACATCAGGTTCACCGTTGATTGTGAGAAACCCTTTTTTCTTTGTAGATTCTAATGAATGATAACCTTTGACACACAAAGAGAGCGTGATGATGTCTGATGCAACCCAATACTTCAATAAATAGTTAAATGCACAGGCTACTAGAGAATGGTTGCATATGGCTAGAAAATGGCTCGGTGATCCAAATGACAAAGGGATACAAACAAGTCCATACTCGAGCTTTTTTTTGCCACCTCTTTAGAGTTGCGAGCGTTCAGTAATAAAGACAAGACTCTAGTGCTCCAATTCTCTATCAAGCATGAACAGGATCTTGATTGTGGTTGTGGTCATGTGAGACTATTAAGTGGCACTATCAATCAATCAAAATTTGGTGGGAACACTTCTTATAGATAGCATCATGCTCAAACTTGAGTGCTTCTGCCTATCATAGGCCATTTCCAATCAAATTTTGGAGGGACACTTCTTACAACATCATGTTTAGACTGACTGCTTCTACCTATCATAGGCCATTTCCAATCAAATTTCGGTGGGGACACTTCTTACAACATCATGTTTGGACTTGACTGCTTCTGCTTGCCATAGGCCATTTCCAATTTCATAGTTTATTGATAGATCAGTGGCTTTCCTTTTGCTTTTGGAAAGCAAGTTGCATTTTCCACTAAGAAACTTGTCGAAAGCTAAGGAATAATAGGAAATGAAACATCAAAGACAATGCCACTTAACATTGAAGCATTCTCTTGATGAGGTGAGTTGTCCTACTTATTCCAGCAATAGGACTGAAGTCTTTTGCTCAAGAAATGAAGAATAGGGTTGATAAGGAGTAGCCAAGCCTTGAATCCTTGAATATAGAACTTTCCAAAGTTGTCAACAATGATTAGAGGCTCTAACAACTAAGAATCATGGAGCCACAACAAGTCATTGGCAACAATCGTCCACAATATAGTGCTCTTGAGGCTCTCAATTATCCAAATGATCAAGCTTGAGTAGCCATTTGAGAATGAAATTTTAGAGGAGAAGAGTAGAAGTATAAAACTCCCATGGAAACTTGAAGAAGAAAGAGAAGTCCTATTGTTTGAAAAAGTAACCAAACCTTCAATCTTCGCTAAAACCTATGGGCTCGCTTTTGTCCAAAATTACCAAAATGACATTTTGAAATGACATAACCTGCTAAATTTATCCAAAAGCCTCCATTCTCTTTAAGATCTCCTCGAAAAAAGCTCTCAAAATAGTCACTATTTGAAGTAGAGAAGCTTGTTGTGAGCCATAGATACGTCTTGGAACCAAACTGTAACTATGTCTATACTTGCAATAGGATCAAAGCCATGCTCTCATACCAATGTAAATGAGCTAGCATCTCACAAACATAAAATACTCATAAAATACATGAAATTTTGAAAGGCATAGCCTTCACATATGTGAATGAAACCATGAATATATAAAAAGAGAAGCCATAGCTTTGCTGAGAATCAATGATGAGCTACATCATGGAACTCACTTCATGCTAAGGTGGGGCAAAATACTCGCCTCTATACCATGGTAGGATATGTACACACCAAACCATGAAGGCCCTTGGGAAGTGTTATTCCAAGAATGACAAAATGATAAGATGCCTACATTTGGCTAATCAGTCTTATTTATAGGTAAACCCTAGCTTTTCATATCCTAGGCTAAAATTAATTACATTACACAACTTCAACCAACTAGCATAGTAATTAGGTCTCATGTATCATGAGTTAAATTGTTGCATAAGGATTGTTTCAATAGCACATTCCCCCATTGAAGAAAATTTGTCTATCAATCATCTCCTTGAATTGATAAAGCATAACCTACAATTTCCTTGTTAAAACACTTCCTCAATTTCTAATGTCCAAATTAGAGGATCCTTCTTGGCAACCATTTGCAACATAAATAAAGCAATTAGAAGGCCATATATATAAATTTAGAAAGATATCTCACTTTATGCATGAAAGTCACAAGCTCCTTAGTATTTGTAGACAATGTTAATGTGATCAAGACATTGACTTTGTCAAGGTTTGGCTCTGTCCCACTTTCAAAATCCACATGACCTAGTAGTCTCACTTAGTTTGTGCAATATTATACTTCTTGGGATTCAATTGGCAACCATGACTATCCATTCTTTCAAACACCTTATCCAATTTCTCACAATGGTTTAGTATATTGAACTCTCCACACAAACAACATCTATGAAGTCTCTTATGTCATACAACCTTACACTTCTTGGGATTTAATTGGCAACCATGACTATCCATTCTTGCAAATACCTTATCCAATCTCTCATAATGGTCTGATCTTAAACTATACACATAGACATCATTTATGAATTCTCTCAAAAACTTCCCTAGAAATGGGATTGTCACTTTATTCATCCTTCTTTGATATTGGGATGGAGTGTTGCTAAGTCTAAAGGGCAAAACTATATAGTAGAAATATCCCCAATGTTACAAAATTCATCTTCCTTGGTTCCTCAAAAGAGATGGGCAATTGAAAGTAGCTTGCATATCCACCACACACACTATGCCTTTCTTAGCATGCACTATTAAGTTAAGATTCTCATCAATGGAAGAAAGTGGGTAATGATCTCACCTTGTAGCTATATGTAAAGGCTTGTAGATCACATAAATATGCCAATCTCCTATCTTCTTTGAGGCTATGACTATTGTGCTTACCCATTCTAAGTGCTCTACTTGATAGGTGAATCCCACTTAGAATAACCTTTATACCTCTTCCTTCAACACAACCATTTGCTTTGAGGTTAGGGGCTTAAGATTTTGGTAAACAAGATCTACATCTTCCTTGAGCTATATTTTCATCCCTTCTCCATGTATACCTCTAATTTCATGGTAGCAAGTCACAAAAAGATTGGGATATTTATTTATGATGATGTGATATTGTTTTCTTTCTCTCTTAGTCAAGTTTGGACTCAACATATTCTCCAACAACTCTCTTTTTCCAATTGCAATTGGGGCTTACCCCATCAATTCTTCTAGTTTATTTAGCCTCCCTTCTTTGTCCTCTCCAATCTTGATTCTATCCTCAAATTTTTCCGATGATGTCTCATCTTTAGACACAACTCCATTAGCTGTATATCCACCTTTTGACCCATCGTATCCTTTTGTAAATCATAATTTTCCTTGCCTTCATCCAAAGGAATGTTAGAGGTTTGGTTTGCCTTTTTTTTTTTCCTACTCTCAATTTCTTTTCCTCCTCTCGCTTCTCCTTAATTTACCTTTCTTTTTTGTTCCTTGCTAACTCTACTAGTTTCTTATCGTTCTATATATATATCTCCTCTTGGTTGCTCACATCATATCTACTCTTAATCTATCTTTCACATAGTCAAAGTTCTTCTAGCTAGCCTTTAAGCTCTCACTGTCTAGATGGTCATCTAAGCTTCATAATGGAAGTATACAAATGGACAAAGCCATCTTTATATGAGTTTCTTTAGAATTCAAGAAGTTTCTATTCTTCTCATATTTACCTTGTGCTCTCTATTCCTTTCTTAAATTATCTTTGTTGCACTTTGTAATGTTTACATGTCACTCTTAAGTGTAAGAAAATATGTGAATATGTGGGTACATGTGAATTAGGGTACATTGGTGCATGGTGGGTGGCTAATGCATGTGCCCTAGTACACAATACACTATAGTGGAGTCAACCTAACCTTCCAAATCCACTACGTGCCAATAACATTCCTCTTCTTTGGCTAATCCACTAGCTCCCAAGTACGATTCTTCATGATGTTGTCATAGTTAGCCTACATAACTACTTTTCATGTTGGATCTACAAGTGCTTCTTCCAAATCAGTTAGATTTTTTACTTCTCTCATAATTTCAGCCCTATCGTCCAGGCCATATTGACTATGTTAGTAAAAGACTTTCTTTGCTCCAGAATTCTTTGAGATCTCCTTGGTTAATTTTCTTATTTCTCAATAGATATAGAAATAGTATTATTTCAATCATAGAGCTACTTCACCCATTGCAACAATGGCTTTTCCAATGGTGTGATGGAACTCTCCTCATCATTCAATGGTGATGCTACCTTCCCCTTAAGGATATGTATGTTAATGAAAATTTGAGATCTAGAAAATTCCCTTTAAGAAGTCTAGCCAAAATATTCCCTTAAAAAATAGAGGCATAATAATTTTTTTACAAATGAACTCCAAACTTGTTGAAGATTGCATTGTTAAAAAATACTCTTCAAGAGTCTTCTAGTGATATATAGGTTGACAATCTACCTCAAATGAAGAAGTCATATATAAGCTTTTAGACATTGCTTGGATAGCCCTGCACACCAAGGATTATCTAAGGATTATTTAGGAAGTAGATAAGGTATGGTATAGTTGTTTGCCAAGGTTCTCGTGTAGGTTCCAAGGTAGAATGTGCTTAAGCTTGGGTGGAAGAGTCACTAAGGTACATCCCTCTTACAACTCCCAAGAGATAGCAATATTTAGACTAGTAAGGTAAGAGTTGTTTTAAATCAAACCTTCATAAATTTAGGGTAGTGATTATAGGTCCATAAACTTGCAAATCTAAAATATGAGGTTGACTACTTTGTCTATATGCAATGGTTGATGTGCTACAAAGTGTACATGCTAATGTGCACTTGGTGAATGGATATACTAGAACTGGGTTGGGTCTATAAGAATTCAAAAATCACTTTCTCTCAAACAATGAGAATCAATTTCAACCAAGCAACCAATTGACTAGACCCATAATGCAATGAATGAATTTGGGATTGCCAAATAGAGCACCATTCAAGAGCATAGGTTTGTAAGACATAAGCATCCAATGTCTTCTCCCCTTGGCATTATGCTACAGATGATGATAACCACCACAAACTAGAGTATGCGACAACCACATTGAACAAAGAAAAACGACAAGTAGTTGTTGAGCCAAGAGGTTCAGTGTTAGTTGTCAAGGAAAGAGTGATTGATGAGACTTTGTGGGCAATTAAAAGGATAGATCCAAAATCAAAAGTCACATGTTTTGGCATTTTTGACTAATCAAAACAATGAGTATATATTAATTAGTCCCTAGGGTGCACCACAATAAGTTGGGTATCCCCATCTTGTTTTTAGGGTCATGTACCTATCTTGCATTTGTAGGTACCTCTATGGGTGTTTGTGAGGAATTCATATGATTTTGTGCTTCTGATGTTTCATATTCCTAAATTGTAGACACACTTGGGTGGTTAGTGTCCTAGACTACCTAGGTCAACTCCTAGTGTGTGTATCCTACCATTAGAATAGGTGGAAGATTCGGAGAGTACATGATTCTTACCAAATACAAATATAATGTCCACTGTGACATCACATGTTGTAGTAGGCATGTGCCCTTCGCAAATAGGAATAAGATCTTTTAAGACTATGCATCAAAGTGGAAAATCTATTCATTGATATTCGAAACTCACTAAGGAGCATAGAGAAAATATAGAGAAAGGTCACTTCTTTTTGCCTTTGTTGTGATGAGGAACGGAATTTTTGTTTATTATGAGTGTCACATGTTTCACGTGAGCACATAGAAATCTTGGGTATCAAAGGTGCATTACGTAGTGATGTTGTCTGAGTTTTTGAGTTGCTTCTATCTATATTTTCAAAAGAGAGAAGTAAAACATGCAACATATCTCCTATACAAGCAAATGTACTACATTTTCTTGTAATTTTTGAGCCTCACTACGACTATTCATGATTTTATGCATCAACACAATTTGACAATAGTTGAGCTATTTGAACATTGTAGGGCCAATGTTGCTATCATATGAAAACTTAGCAATGCCATGATGGTTTGTGATGCTTTGCTACATAGCAATAACAAGGTTACTACTAGCATTATTGATTTCCATTTAATTTTTCAATGTTTAAGGGTGATCAAATATAGGGACTAGTTTTTTAAGATGTGATTTTTCTCTTTGCCAATGTCCATTGTGATATCACATGCTGCAATAGGGGTGGTGCCTTTCTCAAAGAGTAATAAGTTCTTTCAAGTCCATGTACCAAAGTGGAATTTAAGCTTTTCATTAGTGTTATAAACTCACTAAGGAGTTTAAATAAAATAT
Source organism: Lygodium microphyllum (assembly GCF_053477565.2). Lineage (NCBI taxonomy): Eukaryota > Viridiplantae > Streptophyta > Polypodiopsida > Schizaeales > Lygodiaceae > Lygodium > Lygodium microphyllum. The sequence continues at coordinate 149,336,622 of NC_141143.1, read as the reverse complement.
AGAGAAAGGTCACTTTGTTGTTGTGTTTGTTGATTGTGAGAAAGGAAATCATTGTTTATAATGAGTGTCACATGTTTCGTGTGAACACATTGGAACCTTGGGTGCATTACATATAGTGACATTGTTTGATTTTTTAAGCTTCTACTATCCATATTTTCAAAAGAGAGAAGTGAAACATGCAACATATTGCCCTTGCAAGCACATGTACTACATTTTCTTGCAATTTTTGAAACTCAACACCAATAAGATTTGAAATTTTTTTGAGTTATTTTAATCATTGTAGGGCAGATGTTGCTATCATATGCAAACTTGGCAATGCTACAATGGTTTGTGATGCTTTGCTACATAACAATCACAAGGTTACTACTAATAGTAGCATTCTTGATTTCCATTTCATTTTTCAATGCTTAGGGGTGATCATATATGGAAACTAGTATTTTTAGATGTGATTTTGTAAGAAACTTTTTCTCTACATTAAAAACTATGCGCATTAGCTATAATGAAAGAATGCAAAAATATTCTATATTTTTTCCTCAAGAGAGGCATTGTGTGTTTTTCTAATTTGATATAAGCGTGGAAATTTTTTATTCGTATAACTTAATACCAAGAATACTGCAAGCAAGCTTGAGTGAAGTCATACAATCCCTTTTTTTATATGTTTGATCTTGCAATTGCTTGTCCTTTGGCTATGCTTGTTCTCTCTTGCTCGTGGAATGGTAATCCTCAATAGTTTGATATAGGAATACTCGATTTTTTAGGGTTATAAGATGTATAATCAAGAAGTATATGACTATATCTTTACAACATATTTAACACTAATATAGTCTCTCTTTTGTATAAAGAAAGGGATGTTCATTAGAAATTTATTTGCATCCATGAAGGTAATGAAAACCAATTTGAGGGTGAGGTTGGGCCAATTCCCAAATCCAAAACTAATACTAAGGAGCTCAAATATCTCTAATACATACAATACTGAGAGTGTAAACTATGCTCATTACCACTCTATACTCTTAATAGTATACATATATGGTGTCTTATTGTCTACTATTACACCCATAGTCCAAAATTGATATATCTTTGCACGCTAAGTGAATCTCAATTCCTTTGGTAGTTGGATCTTTCATGATGTAAGAAACAATTATCCTTCACACTTCATCTTGAGATAACATCTATAGTTCTAGATATTCAGCCCCCCAAGTAGGTAAGTAAGTGCAATCCAACTATGAGTAGATAATCAACCAACTTCATGGTTGTATATAATGATCTATAAATTAGATCTAGAAGATCCCAACGATCAAGTTTTAGTACAAAAAGGGATGAACATTTCATATTTTTGCTCCTCTGTACATTAATATTTTGATTGAGAGATATCAAATCTATTAAATTGCCTACAACAAAGGTGGTAACCAAAAATATGTTTCATGATTAGAGACATTTTTTTAACATTTGATCCCACACATTGGGTACTAATAAGAATATACTCATAGGTCAAATTTATGACCTTAAGCACATATTTCCATATCATATTAACATTGTTACTTCATCCTTAACCTTTTGTTGAACAAAAAATGTTCACACCTTAGAAAAGAGATGGTATAAGCTTGCATATCTTTAACACCGTTCATCAAGTTCAACCTCTTTGAATACAATCTAAAAATATAATACTGAATAAAAAAATCCAAATATCTAAGTATTGGTTAAAAGACTTTGAAGCCTTCCACAATGAGCCTCTCCCTACTTCTCAAACTCCTTCCCTTAAAGGAAGCTCCATCATGTGAAGTCTTGCTCTATGTTTAATTTAGAATAACTCTTTTTTTAGTACTTTTATAAATATGTAAGGCACATTATCCTTAGTTTGAAATGATGAAATAGTATATCACCATCATGTATTTTCTCCTAGATAAAGCTCCTCTAGTTATTGTCAAGTTAACCTAAACATGTGTCTTGCGATGCAAGGATGAGACAACTAGTTCTCTAACTTCAATATGCTTGGTCCTTTGATGCATGATTGGATTGTTTGCTAAAGATTCACCTAAGATCTTATCACAAGGGATAAGAGTGGGATCAAAAGATCCATAGAATCTAAGTTCTTACAAGCGTCTCTTTAACCATATAGCTTCACAAGTTACTATAGTTGAGGCCTTATACTGAGCCTTTATAAATGAGAGAATGATTGTATTTTGCTTCTTGGAGCCCCAAGAGATTGTTCCACTCCAGGTCTTGAGATAGTCAAGTAAAATGAGGATAATAAACCTTGTGAGCTTTACTTAAATCACTATATTCAACAAGCACACACTTTCTAAACTTGTCATCAAATTCCTTTATTTTCTCATAAGGAATATGAACAAAATCTAAGTATCCAAATACTCTGAGGAGATGAGATGCCCAAGGCTTGGATCCATAGAAGGCTTCATATAGTGTAATACCCTTTAATACTTTAGTCAGTGACTGGTTCATCAAGTAACAAATAGTATTGATTCCTTTAGCCTAATAGCAATTACCAAGTTGCTTATTTTTCAACATGCATCTAGTTGCCTTGAATTCTCTCTAATACCATTCTGTTGAGGTGTATAGCTAGCTGCAAGTAAGCACGAGAAATAAACTAAATAAAATACCTTTTTATTTTATGTTTTATGAGGTAGATTGAATTCTTTGGATAAGAATTTTCTCCATTATCTAACCTAAAAGGCTTGATTCTTCTACCTATCATAGTCTCAAACATAATATGAAAGTACTTAAATATTTCAAATATTCAATCCAGGATTTCATGAAGAACACACCCAAATATACCTAAAAAAATCATGAGTAAAACTTATATGCCATAGTTCAATAGGAGAAAGAGAGGCTCTTCTTTCATTTTGTATTGGTACAAATGCTAAAGGTGATCCATTAAGATTAGAGATTTTTCCGTGCTTCTTTCCTTTGGCTACTACTTCGTAGTGAACTCTTGTAATTTTAATAAGACATTGCAAGCCTTCAAACTCTACTTTGAAGTCCTTTCCTATCATGGTTCCAACTAAGAGTAAGTTCTTTGTCAATGACGGTACTAATATAACATTTCCAAGCCTCTTTTTCAACCTTGTATTGAGTAGGAACATATATCTTTTTTACTTATAGCATTAGGAGTATTATTGTTTTCTTTTCGGGGGGGCACAACCCCCAACCCCCCCCTGCCCCCCCCCTCCCCCCCCCAAAGAGAGAAACACACAATTAGACTGAAGAGAGAGAGATAACACAAAGATACTCAAGAGAAAAAGTGACTCATTAAGGTTCTCCACACCTTACATTTTATAACCATTAAGCCCTAATCTTTGGCTTGATATCCCACATGCCTTAACCCTAAATTGCCACGTACACATCGCACACATAGAGGACCTGAATCCACAATGGCCCTTGATTAGAACTCTTATAGAGCATTTGATTCAAGCTAAGGACAAATTTTAAAGTGAAATCCCCATCAATATCCCAAACATATGAATGTGAAGCGTGCGAACAACAACCATACACCAACATAACCCCTGATCCATTAGCAAGTTGTTAACTGAGGTCACTTTCCTTTGACTCTTTTGGCCTTGCACCTCCCCCATACACCTGACGTTCACATGAGATCTTTAATCATCGGCACATAGGAACCTACCACATATCTTCATCCTTGATAATAGCCTGAAACTTGACAAAGCTAAGAGGTGGATAAAAGGTATGAGATGAGGGGTTGAGGAGGGATATCTAAAGAGTATGTGGATAAGGCACACATATAAATCAATGTTATCAGGAAAAAGGATCTAGCAAGGTTATTAATAGTTAAAGGAAGGAGGCCTCATAGAACAAATATTATGTACTATTGATGCCTTCTAGATGGGGCCCAGACTCCCAAATTATCCACCATCTTCCACTTCAAGACCGCACTTCCGCTATAGAGTCAAAGTGAGAGCTACACTTGTGCCTTGGGGGGTCCACCTTGGGTTAATCCTCTATATAATGTGCATTCAAATGGTATTTCAAAAACCCATTTTTAAAAAAACTACACCATTTTATATATCCCTTTTGTGAATTTTGAAGGAAAGATTTATATACCTTTTGTAAATCCAAAGTTTAAAAGAATGTGCATTTTCATAACCACTTATATACAATTTTAAGTAAAAACACAATGCTACAATACTTTAAACCTAGAGTTCTCACTATGTTCCAAGTTGAATATCCAAACATCATATCAATATTTTGAATGTTTTTGGAGTTGGTACAGTTGAATAACTAGACCTTTATAGCTACCTACCCACACAAGGGGACAAAGAACCATAGAAACCAAAGCTCACAATATACCTATGACCTATCATGGACCTATCTAGTATTAGTGAGTGCATGAGAGAGAGAGAGAGAGAGAGAGAGAGAGAGAGAGAGAGAGAGAGAGAGAGAGAGAATAGCTTGAGTATCAATGACAACATACATTGGTAGAGAGAGAATGGAGGCAGCATTTACTTCATGCCCCCAACCCAAATCATGATTATTCAACTCTTTACTCCCTACCCCCAACCCAAGTAATCATTACTAAAAAGAAAGGTTAATTCAATGGGTGCTCTAAGACAAGTATAGACTAGGTGTAAATGATAAAGAAAAAGCCAACCAATACAAGTCTGCCTTGCTGATGTGGCAAGAGTAAATTGACTTTCAACGTGATGAGGGCCTAAGATGACAAGTTTCCTAACCTTAAACATTCAACCTTTGCACATTTAGGAAGCTTGGAAAAAGATTATGGAAAGAAAGTACTTGTATTCTTATCCAAAGAGAGTATGCAAATAAAGAAAATAAAACATTGGGTTTCACTTTTCTAGAGGTCATCATCAAACTGCTACACCTATATTTTTTACCCTACCAAACCACCCTAGAAATCACAACTCTCTACAATTGATTTGAACTATTGTTGTCATCCTAGACTCAGCCAAATGTGTGTTTTTGCTACCCTCTAGACTGCCTACATTGTTGTTGTCTTTTTCAAACATATTCTAACTATTGTTGCTGCATTTGGGATGTCTTTAAGGTCACTTTAGCAATAGATTGAAAGCGACCTTTATTAGCAAATTGAAAGGCTAGAGCAACAAGCAATATTTAGAGTAGTGTCGATGTCAATTAGGCTACCTGAAACAATGGCCAACACCTCTTAGGATGGGCAATATGCTACTAGATGTGTACAGATGCTAGATGGTTTTCCTAATGAAGAAATGCAACATGAAGGGGTTGGAAACATGATGCTTGATTGGGGGCAGACTATAAGCAGTTGGAAAAATGAGGTTTGATGATGAACATGGAAAGGAAGCTCCCAAATCATGTCACCTACCTGGAGGACTACATGGACAACAAAGTTAAAACTCCAAGAAGCACCATGAAACCCAATATCCACCAAGAGAGGGGTACAAACAATAGTGGGCATGGAGAGGGCTAATTATATTTTCCTAGAATGATGGAGTGAGGGGTGGAATGTGCTAACAAGTGAGCCTATAGAAGAGACTATATAGCACACTTGGACCCGTATATAGCATACTCGGTCCTAATTTATGGTCCATCACATATCAAAATTGAGAGTTGTAACATATCCCTTTTATATGAGTTTTTATCACAATCAATTTTAAGAGCTCTTATGAAGAAATAAAAAAGACACTAAGTACTGTAGTATCTAAGGCAAGGTTTCTTGAATATAACCAACATTACATTTTGGCATTCACAAAAATTTGTCACAAATGAGATTTATTATGATCATGCATGCATGCAAGCATGCTTAAAAATACATAGCAGATCAGACCACAATACAAGGTTATTGATTAATTTACAACAATCATAATAAAACACAGAAGGAAGTGTGAATTCCAACCTAAGAGGTCGATGAATCCTGAACCATGGCCATAGCTTTGAAGTAGATCCACAAAAATGTAGCAATAAAAATAGTATAATTTTTTGAGTAGAAGGGAATTGATACAAGTTTGGATGCCCCCTATAGCTTTATAATATTAGACACTCTGTAAATGAAAATAGTGGAGAATATTGAGGCAAGATTCTTGCTAGACAAGAAATCGGTTCTCCTCTTCAGATTGAGAGAGTTTTATGGTGGTGCTTAAAGCTTCTTTACAACTACATCAAGGTTCCAAGGCCAATAACCTTCATCTATAAAGTTGTCATATCAAGGATGATTATCTGAATCTCTAGCACAATTGTTGGTTGCATCTCATTTCTATATGCACTTTTTGTGAGAGCTAGTAGCACTTTCCCAATCCAATACCACTAACTCTTCTTGCAAATTGTTTTGTAAATGCTTCAGAAATGGGTGTAATGATGAGGGAGTCTAAACTAAGCTTGGGATTGTAGACATTATATTTTGCAAATCTTGGGTCAACTACATAATAAATACCATCAATTGTCAAATAGGCTTCTATAATGTTGTTGGCTACTACCTATTTCCTTGAACTTGGATGAGATGGCTCAAAAATTCATGTCTGCATCTCACTCGGGAGTCTGCATCTCACTCGGGAGGGTACTACTAACAAGAAGAATGATTAGTTCATAAAATGTTTGGCCCAACCCTTTTATCCTTTCATATAGAATCATCTAGGTTGTGTCAATTTCTTCCTAATGAGCCAAGAACAACAATATATCTCCATCTGGTTTAATCAAACGGATTAGCATGATTGTGATTAAGGTAACATCCAAATAGTCACTCTCAAGCTACTTTGCATACGATATCTCCATAGAAAACATCCTACTTGGAATTAATATATTGCAATTTACAAAAATAGCCTAAAAACTTTTCAGCATCCAATGTTGTTGATGTAACAATTAGACACAAGTTAAGTCAGTGACAAACCAACCATTTTAACAACTGCCAAACAACACACAAGTATATATTGTCCTTTCATGTGTCTCATTGTGATATTTCAACTTTCTCAACTTCTGGTGATTGAGATTTGAGAGTTTAAACTACCAAAAAGTGGAGTCTCGAATAAAATAATCTATATCCCATACCCGGACACATTTTGGGACCGATAAAACTGCGAACATCTCTACACCATAGCTCTTACACAAAAGAAATACTTATATGATGCTCAAGAAAATGATAGAATAGCCATAGCCAAGATAGCCATATCTATGAAAAATGTTATCAATGAAGAAAATACAATGGAAAAGATGATGGTGGCCAGTAAGATACTCACCTCTTGTTATGGTGGAGCAAGACACTCACCTCTTGCAATGGTGGGAGGTCCAAAATAGAGTCCTCAATTGGGAATTTGATCAATGGCAAAAAAGTGATTGTTTTGATGATGGTGTTGAAGTTAATGTAATGGCTTAAAAAGTAGCAAATTACAACAATACACAAAGGGGAGTGAGGAAAATGTGTTACGCTGATGGTGAGGAGACTTTAGGATTGATTCCTATAAGTCATTACACATGTAATGATTAGGCTCATGCAATGACAAAAATATTTATGAAAATTGGGGAGCTTAAGATTCCAAGTATTTTCCTTATTGGCCATGGCCTAAAGATTAATGTGATAGTCAAAAGTTTGTATGAAAACAACATATGGTGAGTTGATTATGATCATGGATGGAGATTGTGAGCAACAAATAACTCTTGAGGGGATCTTTATATAGCTTGCCTAAATGTGAGGGTAATTATTGGTAATATACAAGAAGATCAATATTTGTTTGTATAATATAATTCTTGTTATCTAGTTATTTCAAAATAGATATATACTAATACTGCTCATATGGAAACAAAAGTATTGGATGATGGATTGATTTATGCTTGAGTTCAAACCAAAGATGGGAAAAGAGCTCTCTAGTTCTTGATTGTATATGTGAATCATCCTAGGAATAGAGATATGTTAAGGGATTCTCCATTCTACTAAATGCAAAAGAGTTTAAGGAATTTGGTTTTTAGTGAGCACCATTATAAGGTGGGAACTAAAATAGTGCTATATGGGGAAAGATCTCACCTCCCATTGCAGGTATAGATACTTTTTCTACTAGTTTGACTAAATTTACAACAATAAGTTCCGTATGTTTTCAAGGATTAAGTCTATGAACATGATTGAAAGACTATATGTAGGGATAAATATGATTGAAAAAACATACTTTATTAGCAATAGATGAGTGCATTATTGGCAGGTTTGATAGATTGAAATTTGTGGATACAATAGCTGAAATTTCAACAATGTTGAAAGTTGAAAATATGGTTGAAAATAGTGTGGTAAAAGTTTTCTCATTGGACATGTTTCAAGAGATAAAAAGTTTGCTAAGAAAGAAGGGTCGTGTCTAAATAAAAGGGCTAAAAATGAAGCACTGGTGGAAACAAAAGATAGATAGTTAAATGGGTACGGCTATAGGAAGTTTGTTGCTAGTCACATTACCAATTGTGAGAAGGTTCTAGTGAGACTAGAAGAGATTCATTTAAGTCTTTTTGGTCAAAAGTCTATCTTTGAAGTAGATGAAGTGGTTGGTTGTTGGTCATATGTGTGGGCCTTATGGAAAAAGGCATCTCTTGCACAAAGGTTGACGGAATTGAGAGGATATAGAAGAATTGTACTTTCATTTTGGAGGTAAGGAGATTTCTAGATGCATGTATATTCTACCTCATTTGGATATTGCATTTTACATATGTGGCTGATGACCTTTATTGGCTACTACATAATGATAAATAATTCATATGGGGAAAATTACACACTAAGGCAATGAGAAAATGAAAGAAGTTGTTTAGAATTGCACTTATCTTAAGGAAAGTTGACTATTCAAATGAAAGACCCATTGACATTACAATGGACACCAGTCCTATTGGCATATCGGTTGGGCAATAGATCAAGAGGATGATGAGAGAAACGTATATGCAATCAAGTTTAGAGTGAAGGTTTTAAATGAGAGAAAGAGGAGATATCCATAGGTTAAGAGGGAGTTATGGGGTGTTGTTATTGCCCATAAATGTGACAATGACTACTTCATTGATGCACTTGTGATAGTTCACACAGATTGTTTTCCTTTGCTTGAGATGATTGCAAGCTATGCTACTTCAAATATTTCCATGTTGAGATGGATTGCATATATCAAGTCTCTATATCTCTATCACCTAAGTTTCAGCATAAAACAATCCAGTGGGTGATATCTTATCCAGGGCATGGTTGAGGATGAAGATGAGATGATTAGTGATGATGAGGGTGAATTTATAATTGAAAATGCAATGATAGCTACTATTGTAAATATAGGTGCAATAGTCGCAAATGAAGGGACAACAATTAATACAACAAGTACAATATGACTGATCTAATATGTATAGTTGTTGTAATAGTGAGTATAGCAACAATAAAAGTATTTACAATAATAGAAAAAGCATGTGCAATAGAGAAAAAACACTATAAATGTTATTTTTTAGCATCAAGGAGTTGTATGAGTGAGAATGGTTGAATTTTGGTCAGTATTTGAGTACACCCTCAAAGACAAATGCATGGACTAATGAAGAGCATAAAATAATCAAAAGGAATGCATGCAATTGCTTTTTGAAGGATGGGTTTCTTTGAAAGCATCCAAAGAAGAGAAAAGTTCTCCATTGCAAATCCTATGTGACAATGCTACTTAGTTACAAGTTATGTAGGAATTTCATGATAATCATTGGACTAGTCACAAGGGTGTCTAGTCTACTTTTGAAAAGATTAAGGAGAGATAATGGTGTCCGAAGGAGAGGCATAAAAATGTTTCATAGTTTTTTGAACCATGTAGCACTTGCTAGATGTAGTCATAAGTGAAACATAGAGATGCTTTACAGTCAAACTATCCTTTATCCATGCATTATAAATGGGCTTTTGATCTTGCGACCATCCTGACAAGACTTTGGCAACAAATGAGGTATATTGTGCTTGTTGTCACAAGGATCTAGCTAGTTAGGTGAAAGGAAGAGCTTTAACAACCAAGATGACATATGTTGTGTGTAGGTTTTTACTTGAAGAAGTGTTTTGTTTTCTATGGCTATGTAGACAAGATTATAGCAAAAAAAGGGGAGCTTGATGAAGATGAGACTCAAGAATTCTTATCTTGATTGGATATCAAGCTTGCATTGATATTAGTGTATAGTCTAGAGGGTAATGGTAAAAGTGAGAGAGGGTGTTCTCCCATCATCAATGCATTGGCAAAGGCATGTAGAGATAGAGTGAAAGAGTAGGCATGGTTGTTTCCATACATATTATGGACTAATCACACTACACATAGTGCAACAATAGGGTGCATGTCAGTTGAATTAAGACACAGGTAAAACTAATTATGCTAGTTAAAGAGGTGACTAGTACTTGGAGTGTGTTGCCTTGGGAGGATGGGAAAGAGCTGCTTGCTCTTCGAATTCATCAATTAGAGAAAATATCGAATGACATAGAGGTAGCAATTGAATCATAGACTCAGTTCATCCAACACTAATCAAAAGGATACATTTCTCTTTCATTAGTTCAAACCAAACATATAGGTTAATTACTGTGTGTGATCCTAGTAGACAACCAATATAGCACTATCACAAAAGTGCCCATGAGGTGGTTTGGTTTGTATGTAGTAAAGGGTATTCATGATAATGCCACTTATTATCAATGCTCAAATGGTATAGAGTTGAGGATACCTACTATAGAGAAATGGATCAAATTGTTCAGCAGGATTGGATTTTGATGCTTATGAGGAAGAACACTTAGAGACACATACCACATAGGACCATAAAGAGGATGGTGAGGATGACTTTATGGATGATGCAGAGGACTCTAGACTTGTTGATGACTAAGAGAGTTGAGATATACAAGATGGGATCCGATTTAGAGTGGCTATGGTAAGAGTGTTGTAAGTACGGCACATACAAGTTGCAAAGTAGGTTATTGCAGTTTGCAATTTTGGACAATTTTAATGATCTAAAATTTGGTGTTTTTTGGGGAGCCTTTGATGAGATACAACATATCCATAGTATATACACTTTCACACCTAAAGAAGCTCTCTCCCAAGCTTGATAGCCAAGCAAGTATGCACAAGATACATGCTTTGGAAGGTCGATATCTATAGTAGATTACATATAAGAAAATAAGACAACAAGTTTTGTAGAGTCTTTTGGGAAATGGTTTATAGAAATTGACTCTACTATCTCAATGGAATTATAATTTGGAATTGGGACTATAGTTTTCCTTAAGAGAGCTTGGAAATCCTAATTATGATTTAAAAGTTATGAGTAGTTTTATATAGGGTTATCTTGATTGATAAGTTTTTGATAGTAGTGAGTAACGAATCATGGTGGGTGAAACACACTGACTAAAATCCATGACCCCAAAATTAAGTATGGCAAATGCTAGAGAATAGAGGGGTGGATATTGTGCAATTAGATGTCTAAGAGTTGAAATTGTAACCGCTTCTCAAAGAACTCAATGATATGCATACAAGACACTATTTGTAGGGATTTATGAGGAATTTAACTATTTCAAGATGTAATCTATATGTGAAAAATATGTGTTGGATTCGTTATAATGAAGAGGGCTAAGTAGTAAGTCATGATGGAACTTGAGGTAAGTCAAGTTTGCTTGTGACCTAGAATAGAAGACTTGAGGAGAGACTTGTAGTTGCTTTGGAAAGGCTTGATGGGAGGTGATTTGAATGTGGAGAAAAGAGTATGTTGATGTGGAAAAGGAAATCATAAATTGGTATATCTAGGGTTCCTTAGCTTGTGTAGAAGAAGAGGAAAAATAGGAATCATTCTCTTGTATACATTGGATAGACAAACACTTTGTACATGCAAAGAGGAGTCTTTGGCTAAATTCTGGCATCATAAGTTTGAATATTTATTGTAAATAAATTATTAAATAATAAGGCTGATGTCAATGCTTGAAGCAAACAAAGGGTTTTACTTGTTCCTTATACACGCTATCAATTGGAATCATTCCTCATTGGATAGACAAACACTTTGTACATGCAAAGAGGAGTCTTTGGCTAAATTCTGGCATCATAAGTTTGAATATTTATTGTAAAAAATTATTAAATAATAGGGCTGATGTCAATGCTTGAAGCAAACAAAGGGTTTTACTTGTTCCTTATACACGCTATCAATTGGAATCATTCCTCATTGATAGTATCTAACATATGATAAGTGAATTTTGGGTTATGTCTTGCTTTATGAAGTCCATGCATAGAATTGGATCTTATGATGTTTTAATGTAAAATAGTATTATCTAGGCCATCAACTCAGATTGGGCTATCATCCCAATAGGGAAAGTTGAGCTATTGTCTCAAATACATGCATGTAAGATTTTCTCTCTACTGACTAATATCTATTTCAAAGACTTTAATATAGTTGATCTAGGGTGATTTTGGTGTCTCATATACATTTTCTCTTGTTTTTTCTTGAACTTTCTTATCTCTACTCTTTGTAAATCTTCTCACTAAATCCGTGCAATTAAGGTCTTTAACTTAATCTCTCCCGATAGCATACTTGATTTTACTTTAGTTTTGATACCTCTTATTGCTATGTGTTTGTAGTCTAATCAGGAGTGTGATCAGGTACCTCTTGAATGTTGTGCAATTGGTTGTGTTCAAATTGTTTTTGGGTGGAAGTTTAACTCGATAATCCAATAAAAAATGTCTAGGTTTTCCACATTGAGTGATAAGTAAACATGAGCTTTTTACATTGAACATTAAGGTTGCACTTTGAGGTTTTATCTATTTTTTGCATACCTTTGGTTGTTATTGCTTTTTGGTTAAAAATTGGAGAGTTTGTTGGGTGGAAAAGAATTAGGGTAGTATGGAATAAAAGGTTTCTTTTGGTTATGGTTGTTATTGAAATGATGGGATGAATGAAATTGTTGGACACAAAGGATTTGGGAAATAGATTGAAATTGTTTTTCAACATCATGGGCATAAGAGATGGCATTGTAAAATGAAGTGGGTCTAAGGCAATTCAATTCAGTCTAGATGTTTGACTGAAGGACATCTTCATAATTGTGTTGCAATGTGCTCTCAAGAACTTTGTCAAGCATGTGCGATAGCAAAAGTTTTTGCTAAAATATTTTAGTGTACAGACACATTTTTACCTTCTTACTATGATAAAACTTTCCAATTTTGCCTTGCATGAAGATGAAGTTGAAGTGATTAGAGAGATTCTTTGACTTTTCCTAAAAGTTGTCCCATATATTCCATCGATTGCAGTGCTATGATGAATAAGATTCCACCAAAGTGAGGTTTTATTTTTCAAATAATTTGTAGCAACTTGATCTTATCTTTTTCAAAATAAGCTTGTCGATGGGACTAGCTCAACCAATACAAAATAGTTTTTCTTTCCTTTTTACCATCAAATTAAAAAAAATTAAAAAAACTTACACCTAATATTCTAGTCCTTGGTTTGTTGCACTTCAAAAACACCTTTCAAAATTTGAGCAATGTGATCATCTTCATCTTGACTGGATGGATTTTGTTGCTATCCATGCTATGCTGAAGCACTTTTGTAACCTTGCTCAAATTACATTAAAGAAGATCAATTTGTTGTTGCAAACTAATCTTTGAAAGCAATGATTCCATATTTACTTCATCCGTATATCTAAGGTCTTGACATGGTTGAGAATAACTAGTACACAAGAATTATACTTTAAAAACCTCACAGAGTGGAATTTCCTACATGTGAACATCATTGAAGACTTCAATGTTGAAAATTTTCTTTGATATCTTTGCATAGGAAGCGAGTCTAGAATAAAGTTAAATATTTCCCTCCTTACACAAGAAAAACCTTAGTAAAATCAAAAAGATAGAAGAGTGTGTACAAGACCTTTAATGTGTAATGGGGGTTAATAACAATGCCCCACCTCTCTTTACCTAATAAAGAAAACAGCCCTTCCCAAAAGATAAAAAATTATTCTTCATCATATTTTAACAAAAAATTAATAAAATTTTGAGAGAGAACTAATTGCAAGAGAGAAGAAAATAGATAAGCCTTACACAAAACACAAGATCATTAGGTATAATCTCCCCCATGAATGGGTGAGTATCTCCCTCATGTATGTATTTATAAATTATATTAAGATTTGTGCTTAAAAATATATTGAAGACTATCTCCGTTTGGGGCATTTGATATTCTTGCATGAATGCCAAGCCTTTTGTAAGAAGCTGGGAATAGTTAGAATGCTAATAATATGCCATGTCACATAGACACTGGTATATAAGGAGAGAAGTTGTAATTTTTCACATCTTTTGGCAAATCAATACATTTACAATCTTTCTCTCCCTTCTTGTTCCAAGCTTCCATGGCTTCTTCATCTTTCCTGTCTTTCTCTCTCCAATTCTAGTCTTTCTCTCTCCTCATCACTCTTATTTTCTCTCTCTCTCTCTCTGCAGTCTTTCTCTCTCCTCTTTCTCTCTCCCTAGTTCTCTCTCTGACAAGTGGTATCATTATTCCCTCTACTTCTTCTTTCAAGCGAAAAATTATGGAGGAGTTGCATTCTTCGCCTTTAGCTGGACATTTGGGAGTTTTCAAGACTTATGACAGGATCAGCAAGAGCTTTTATTGGAAAGGACTATGGAAAGATGTCAAGGACTTCGTTATGAAGTGTATGCCTTGTCAGCAAAATAAGGATAGCACCCATAAGCCAGGAGGTTTGTTGCAGCCATTGCCTATTCCTATGGGTAAATGGACTCATATTACTATGGACTTTATCACTGGCTTACCTACTACCAAGAAGGGGTGGATATAGTATTTATGTGGTGGTTAACAGACTCACCAAAGCAGCTCATTTTATCCCAATAAAAATTCCGTTTACTGCTTCTCAAGTGGCCAACCAGTTTATGGAGCATATTTTCAGATTACATGGATTACCGTAGGTGATTGTCCATGATAGGAACTCAAAGTTTATGAGTAACTTTTGGCAAGCGGTATTTACATCTATGGGTACTAAGTTGGCTCCATCTACGGCTTATCATCCCCAAACTAATGGACAGACAGAGAGAGTTAATAAATGGTTGGAGACTTATCTTCGCCATTTTTGCTATGATGTCCAAACCTCATGGGATTCTTGGTTACACTTGGCTGAGTTTGCTTATAATAATTCCACTCATGCGAGCATAGGAGTTTCACCCTTTGAGGCTTTGTATGGTTATAAGGTGCCCTTGCCCACAGTCATTTTTAACGAAAAGATCAACCCTCATGGGAAGGAAGAGTTGGAAAGAATGCAGACCCTTCTTCAGCAATGCAAAGTGAATCTAAGGAAGGCTCAAGATCAAATGAAGATGTATGCTGATGAGAAGAGGAGGCCTTTAGAGTTCCAGGAAGGAGAGCTGGTTTTGTTGAAGGTGCCCAAATCCAAGTACTCTACATTGAAAGGTGGATCCAGTAATAAGCTTGCCCACAGATTCTATGGCCCTTACAATATCCTTAAGCGGATTGGAGATTTGGCATACAGACTAGAGCTTCCCTCTTCTACAAAGATTCATAACGTCTTCCATGTTAGTCAGCTCAAGCCCTATTATGGTGATCCAATGGATTTAGTTGATGAGCTGCCACCTATTGATGAAGATGGTCTTGTTCAGTACATCCCAGAGGCTGTTATAGGTCAGCGCGAAAAGAAGCTTCGATCACATTCTATTGTGGAATATTTGATTAAATGGAGAGGTTTACCCTCTGAAGAGGCTTCTTGGAGACCTGATTCAATATTGGATGAGTATCCATACTTGAGGGATACATTGGTGGCTGAAGCCTATTGCTTATGGAGCTAGCATTGATGCAGACTGGTTCAGGACAGCACACTGTTTTAGAACAGTTTTTGTCATACTTCATTTTCAGAATAGAGCTATCTACGTGAGCTTAAAGTACTCTTTAAGAGCTTCGGTTTGATATGTGGTACAACTCATTTGGACACTTCTATTAAAAGTTATGGCAGATTTGGTCTAGCAGGGACTATTATTTTTAGCAAGCTGTCTACTTTCTTTTGAAACTATTTGTTGAAGATTCTATGGCTCCAATTGCTTCTGAAGTTCTTCAAATCATGTATATAATGGGGTCCTCTTTCCGTTCTTCAAATTCAGCCCTTATAATGATAATCTTTCATTCATTTTCCATTTGTAAAGCTCT
This sequence comes from Lygodium microphyllum, assembly GCF_053477565.2. Taxonomy (NCBI): domain Eukaryota; kingdom Viridiplantae; phylum Streptophyta; class Polypodiopsida; order Schizaeales; family Lygodiaceae; genus Lygodium; species Lygodium microphyllum. The sequence continues at coordinate 149,320,530 of NC_141143.1, read as the reverse complement.
CTGTTCTATCCATCTCTTCTTTAGTTCTTTCTAGGTTTGTTTTTTAGGACAAAAACTTTTGGGAAGGGATGGATTGTAAGAAGCTGAGAATAGTTAGAATGCTAATAATATGCCATGTCACATAGACACTAGTATATAAGGAGAGAAGTTGTAATTTTTCACATCTTTTGACAAACTAATACATTTACAATCTTTCTCTCCCTTCTTGTTCCAAGATTCCATGGCTTCTTCATCTTTCCTGTCTTTCTCTCTCCAATTCTAGTCTTTCTCTCTCCTCGTCACTCTTATTTTCTCTCTCTCTGCAGTCTTTCTCTCTCCTTTACAATCTTTCTCTCTCCTCTTTCTCTCTCCCTAGTTCTCTCTCTGACACCTTTGGTCTAATATTTCTAGCTCCTACCAGATACACTTGAACTAATGTTTAAAAAATAATAATAATCAAGTTTTTAGGCCTTACACATTAATTGTCCAAATAAATAAATCGTGCATAAGCACCTACAATTTCATTACACTAAGAGACATTATGAAGTGCTCAACCATAATTTATTCCTATGCATCAAAATGTACTTCCATAAAGTATTTATTTGGCATAACTCTATCTAACAAATTTCTCACTAGAACACAAAATAGATTAGTATCCTTATATCTATTAACCAAGCATAATGCGACCAGTGTCATGCGCAACACTATGCTAACATCACAGATCATGCAGCAAATGGATAAAATCCACACAAAAATAAATAAGTAAAATCATTTTATTTTCATATTAGTACCATAAATACCATCATTTCATAACATTTACAAGGCTAATGTAAGCAAAGTTTGTATTTTGTTTACCATTAGTATGAAACAAGTTGCCACTTGGTACCAATTTTGAGAGGGAAAGGCAGTGTGAGGAAGCTAGTGGGAGATATGTTTGTAGGTATGTGTTTGCTATTGTTGAAACCACAACTTCTGGTTTGTAGATTGAAAATGTCCTAAAGAGGGATGTTGGAGGAAAAGACTTGTCTAGCATGAAGAATGAAATTTGACCTCATGCGATAAAGATTGTGCAAGATGAACTTGGGTATTCATTAATTGCTTCTTTGGATGGTGAAGATTGTGTAATATGAACTTAGGGATTCGGTAATTGCTTCTTTGGATGGTGTTCTAGATGGTGAAGACATAAATGACTTGTTTGATTTGTTGTTTGATATTACAAATGTGTTATTTATAGAAGTATTGATTGAGGTTGTTAAAAATACATGAATTTAGGTTGCTAAAATACAAATATGATGTCTGATGATATGAATCCTTTGAGTAAGGGTGTTCATAGCATAAATGCTTTGACTAACAATGCAAATGTGCTAGTTGAAGATTTTAGTCAGTTTGATGTATAGGAAAAATGCATAGAAGAAATTAAGTTAGAGCCACCACTTATGACTATTCCAACTACTACAGAGGTGCCAAAACACTTGATAGAAGGTTAAGGGGTTGAAAAAGAATTAGTAATAAGGAGAAACTAGAAGATATTGAGCTTATGTTGATGTAGTTATTGAATGTTATTCTAGGAGGTTTGCACAAAACAAAGACACTTTTCAAGGTGATTCCACTAAAGCAAACATAGAGATACATGTTATGGAGTTAGCCTTTTTATGAATGCATAATGATGATAACAAAGCTAGAAGGGGTGAGGCGATTTCACCCTGTTTCTACTTATTGCATGGCACATACACATGGATGCTGAACAATATGCTTTTATGTGGATGATGATGGAGAAAATGTGAACTACGTTTTGTGGGCTAAAACTATTTGAGTAGAGAGAAAAAGAGATGTCGGAGCAGTTGATACTAGCTTATGATGTAGGGAGTCCTAGTGGCTATCATAGATGATTTTAGTGGCTATATGTTGGCAAATGGCTATAATTTTATTTTTTGGATTTTATTTGAAACTTAGTAGATTGAGTTATAACTCCAAAATGTTTTTTCGCCAACATTTCTAAGGTATATCAAGATTTTGAAGGCTCTTTCACCATTCATGCGAAACAAATATTGAAAGAAATATATTAAATTCACCACATTATTTATTAGTTATGGGATATATAGAGAAAAATTCAACACATGTACATATGTCATACACATAGTACATACATAGACGCATCTCACATACTACTTATCCTTGTTCCTTCTTTACATACTCATACACATGACTCACACACACCCCTCCACACACACACATTACTCAGCATTACATCTACTCTTGTATCCATACATAAATATACAAAATTCTTAGAACCAAAAGGTTTGAGGTACTCATGGTCCAATAACTTGAGCTAATCAGGTCTTTGAAGCATGCATATTGAAAGTTGCAAAGAAAGACAGAACTCTACCTAAAATCCATAAATGCTAAGGGACTTCCCCTCTTCATAGACTTGAGCACATGCCACAAATAATACCTCCCCTTCAATGAATGGTTTATCCAAGAGCAAGCTAATTTAAGCAAGGTACCAAGGACTCTCTCCATTTCCACATCCAAGATTTTAGAACACGTTAGGACCAACCAACGACACTCTTGGGCTCAACTTTGGCTAGCAATGATAGATGCTCGTGGAAAACATTAGCATATCCTAGTCATCACTAAAGGTGCATCTATTTTCGTCCTGAATAAATGTCCTTAAGCTATTTTTTACATGGGTCTTTTTCAATTGCATCTTCTGACAAATGAAAACTGCCTTATACAGATTTTTTCAATAGTTGTTCCTTTTGTTTCTTATATCTCAAATGGCCTATATGGCCTTTTCTGATTTTTGTGTGCTGCTGGAAGAAACTTAACTTTGGCCAACACATTTGGATCTTTTGCACTTATGGTTATTTTCCTTTTGGGGGGCTTTGTGATAGCTAAAGATAGGTAGTGTTTTCGTGATAGAAAGGTTAGTAGATTGGTACTGTAGCCTAAATTTTGACAGATGCATGATGGTTTGTTTTGCAGATAGCATCCCTAGTTGGTGGATTTGGGGGTACTTGATCTCACCCATGATGTATGGGAAAAATGCTTTGGTTGTAGCTAAATTTTTAGCACCTCAATGGGATAAGGTATGATTGCTAATAGTTCTATGACATGTTAGATGCTCTATTACATTACCATTCTTTAAAGAAAACATGCTATTACCTTAGTTACATTTGTGTTATCACCAATATCGCACAAAAATGCAACATATGAACAAGTTATTCTTCTTCTGCTATCACTGATTTTGAATGCAATTGCAATTTATGAACAACCATTCAATGATCCTTCAATACCTTCTACTGTTGGAAAATTTGTACTAGTAGGAAATGACATATTTGCACAGAGTTATTGGTATTAGATTGGCATGGCGGGATTGCTAGGTTTCATCATATTGGTGTTTTCCTTTTCTTTTAAATTGGTATGACATAGACATGAAGAGTGAGTAAACATGGAGATTAACAATTTGAGAAGGTTAATTGTATTGTGTGTAGGGTACATACCTTATTACATCTATGTTTGCATATTTCATGTGTGTTTATAGACTAATGTGTAGTCTGTTTTATGAGACTGTGCACACATAAGGAGCATTTGCAGTTACTAGCTTTGGTTTTATGCATGTGTGCAAACATGCATTAGTTTCTTCATTCTGTATCCTTATGTTCATGTTGATGGATTATGTAGAAGATTTTATGTACATATTTGTTTGTTGTGTGTAAACTGTTGGGTACAAGATTACTGAAAATGAACCAATAGATTTTTTTGGTGTAACTTTATTTGGCTTTTTTTGTATTTTTGGGTTTTTTAATTGTGGGGCCTTTTGTGGTGGGGAGTTTAGGTCACTCTCAAGGTCAACTATGATCTACCAGTAAAAAATGAATATCCCCACAAGCCATACTATGAATTGCACCTATACTATGAATTGTACCTACATAGAATTGGAAGGAGTGGTTGGTTTGGAAGAAAAGGTATTGAAGCACATGTAGAGCTTGGAAATAGCATGATTGCAGTTTAGCATTTTACGAGCATGCAACAGAAGGGCATTGATGCAAACATGTTTAGCTTCCTATCCATTCTAAGGGCATGCAGTGTTGTTGGAGCTGTGATGTATAACAAAATCAAGATATAATATGGTGCTCAAATGTGGACTTGAATAAGATGTTGAGGTTATGAATACTATCATTGACATGTACACAAAGTGTGCAATCTGGTGGAGGCAAGCAAAGTTTTCGACGGGTTGTCATGTAGAGATGTAGTGTCATGGAATGTATTGATTGCAAGATATGCTACAATTGGGGATAGCTCTTGTGGTCTCAAGCTTGTCAACGAAATGTAGCAAAAGGGAAAAAAAACCTCATATATTCTCGTTTGCAAGCCTTCTGAAAGCATGCGCAAGCTTAGGAGATTTGGAACCAGGCAGGTGGATATGTGACTAGATTATCAGAAGTGGATATGAATTAAATGTTTTAATTGGCAGTGCACTTGTTGACATGTATGCAAAGTGTGGCCTTCTAGTAGAGGCACCATTGATATTTAATCAATTGGAAAATTGAGATTTGTTGTCATGGACTACAATGATTTCACAGTACATGGCAGTTGGTAAAAATATCATTGCTCCTAAACTGTACCTGAGAATGCTTCAACAGGGTATAATGCCTGACAATTACCTATTCTCATCAATTTAAAAGGCATGTGGGAGCATATAAGAAGGAGAATGGGGTAGAAAGATACACAATAAAGTTGTCAAAATTGGACTAGATCAAGTTGTCATAATTGGAATTCCATTATTGACATGTATGTGAACTTTGGTAGTTTAGAAAGCTCATCCCAAGTCTTTGAGAGTTTCCAAAATAAAAAATGCTGTCTAGAATGCATTAATCGAAGGCTATGTGAAGCTAGGTTGTCTGCTCTCTTATTTGGAACTATTCAAAAGAATGCATTAGAGGGATATTGGAATAGACAAATATATTTTTGTTTCACTTATAAAAGCATGTGGTCATCTTGCTAGCTTGTAGGTCGCAAAATTGATAAATGAACTAGCATTTAGGTTTGGATGGGAGGCATACCTTATGTTTGGAATAGTGTTCTCACCATGCTTGTAAATTGTGGAGATTTATTGCAAGCATGTGATGTTTTTAACAAAATGCTCAATAGGGACATAAAATCATGGACAACTATTATTACAACTTATATTTAGCATGAGCAATGCCTGCTTGCATTATAACTTTTTACCAAGATGCAGCAGGTAGGTATTGTAGCAGACAGTTTTATTTTTATCCTTATTAAAGGTTTGTGGTAGCATTGAAGGAGGCTTGAAGGAAGCTGTCTTAGACATGATTTGATTACTAAGTTTGGACAAGATTTGGATTTGGTTGTTGGGAGTGCTCTCATCAACATGCATATCAAATGTGGGACTTTAGAAGATGCACACACTACCTTTGTCAATTTGCGATGTCCAGATGTGGTAGCATGGGGCATCATAATAACAGGCTATGCTGATTGTAGAGATGGATTGTGTGCTCTGCAGCTTTTTGAGAGCTGACCATTATCTTAACATAGGTCTAATTTATTATGTATACAATTCTTTCTTTTCTATATTATTGTTTCTTATAGATTGGGGTTATCTCCTAGAGAATAGTGTTTTGACAATAATAATGGTAGTCCTAGCTAGACACCGAACTTCACGACTATGTATCTCTTGCATATGAACTCAAATGTTAACCAAACTTTATAGGACCATTCCCAAGGTATAAAAGCCCATTTTGGATGTGTCGGTTGTTAGAGAGTGGACTAGAGAGAGAGAAAGAGGAGAGAGAAGACTGCAAAAGAGAGAGAAAGACTGCAGGAAGAGAGAGGAGAGTGACAAGGAGAGAGAAAGATAGGAAAGAGATAGAAGCCATAGAAGCTATGAGCAAGATGGGAGAGAAGGGCAGTAATTGTATTAATGTGTCAAAAGATGTGAAAATTTTCATATCCTCTCCTTTTATACCAATGTCAGTGTGACATGGCATGACATCGATATTATTTATATACTAAATCCTTATTCTTTTGAACTTCTTACAATCCATCACTTCCCAAAGGTTTTTGCCCTTTAAAAAAAACTTGAAAGATTAGAAAAGGATGGATAGAATAGAGTACTACTCTGTTTTTACAACTTTACAAATGGAAAAATGAATGAAAAATGACTGATATATGGACTAAAATAGAAGAATAAGAGTAGGTCTCAGCTATATACATGATCTGAAATACTTCAACAGTATATAGAGCCATAAAATCTTCAACAGATAATCTAAAAATGAAGTAGACCGCTTGTTGTGTACACAGACCCTGCTAGACCAAATCTGCCATAACTTCTAGTAGAAGTGTCCAAATGAGATGTGCCATATATCAAAACGTAGCTCTTGAAGAGTACTTTGACCCCATGTAGATAGCTTAATTCTAAAAATTAGGCACAATAAAAACTGTTCTAAAATAGCGTGCTATCTTAACCTTGTTTGGACCAAAACTAGCTCCATAATCAGTAGGCTTCAGCCACTAATGTATCCCTTAATGAAAGAAACTCATCCAATATAGAGTCATGCCTCCAATAAGCTTCCTCACGTGGTAAACCTCTCCATTTAATCAAATATTCCATGGTAGAACAAGATCAAAGCTTCTTCTCATGCCAACTTATAACACCCTCTGGAATGTACTAAATAAGACCTTATTCATCAATAGGTGGTAGCTCATCAATTATATCAACTGGATCACTATAGAAAGGCTTGAGCTGACTAACATGAAAGACATTGTGAATTTTTGTGAAAGAAGGAAGCTCTAATCTGTATGCCAAGTCTCCAATGCGCTTTAGGATCTGGTAGGGCCATAAAATGTATGAGCAAGATTATCCCTAGATCCATCTTTTAATGTAGAGTATCTAGACTTGGGCACCTTCAATAAGACCGACTCTTCTTCTTGGAACTCTAAAGGCCGCTTCTTCTCATTAGCATACATCTTTATTTGGTCTTGAGCTTTCTTAAGTTTCGTCTTATATTACTGAAGAAGGGTTTGCATTCTTTCTAGCTCTTCCTTTCCATGAGGATTGATCCTTTCATTAAAAATGGTTGTGGGTAAGGGTACCTTGTAGCCATACATAGCCTCAAAGGGTGAAACTCCAATACTATAGTGCATGAGTGGAGTTGTTGTAGGTAAACTCAGCCAAGTGTAACCAAGAATCCCATGATTTTTGGACATCATAGCAGAAATGGCGAAGATAAGTCTCCAACCATTTATTTACTCTTTTTTATCTATCCATTAGTTTGTGGACGATAGGCCATAGATGAAGCCAATTTAGTACCCATAGATGTGAATATCGCCTGCCAAAAGTTACTCATAAAATTTGAGTCTCTATCATGAACAATCACATGCGGTAATCCATGTAGTCTAAAAATATGCTCCATAAACTGACTAGCCACTTGAGAGGCAGTAAATTGGGTCTTGGTTGGAATGAAATGGGCTGCCCTGGTGAGTCTATCTACCACCACATATATACTATTCCATCCCTTCCTGGTAGTAGGCAAGCCAATATTAAAGTCCATGGTAATGTGCATCCATTTGCTTGTAGGAATGGGTAATGGCTGCAACAGACCACTTGGCTTATGGATGCTATCCTTATTTTTTTGACAAAACATACACTTTATGACAAAGTCTTTGACATCTTTCCACAGCCCTTTCCAATAAAAACTTTTACCGATCATGTCATAGGTCTTAAAAACTCCAAGATGTCTAGCTAAAGGCAAAGAATGTAGTTCCTCCATAATTTTCCGTGTAAAAGAAAAGGTAGAAGGAATGACAATCTTGCCTTTTAACTAAATAAGGCCATTTTTAAACTGATAATGTGAGTTTTCTTCCATAAGACCTTGCTATAATTTCTGAAAAATATGGCTGAATTCCTCACCCAAAAGATAAGCCTCCTGTAGTTCTTCAATCCAATCACTATGTAGTTCAGTCATTGTTGAAACTTTGCAAGCCCACATACGAGAAAGAGAATCATTCACTATATTGTCTTTGCCCCTCGTATGAGTGATGTCAAAATCATAATTTTATAGTGTAGCTACCCACCTACACTGCTTAAGAGTAAGATTGGACTGAGTAAGGAAATACTTAGGAACCTCGTGATCACTCTAGACTCTAAATCGGTTGTCATACAAGTAATGGTGCCATTTCTTTATTACATGCAAGATAGCCAACATCTCCTAGTCATAAACATTCATGACCATTTCTTTATCTGTAAGCTTACAGCTCTCAAATGCAATCACTCCATGATCCTGTAACAAAATAGCCCCAATGCAACGGCTACTGGCATCATACTGTATGGTAAATTCTTTGGAGAAGTCCAGGCATACTAAGATAGGAGCAGAAGTAAGGAGTCCCTTTAACTGGTTGAAGCTACTATCTATAAGAGCATCCCAAAAGAAAGCCTTCTTCTTCAACTTGTCAATCAAAGGAGCTGCAATAGCCGCATAATGCTTTATGAATCAGCGTAGAATGAAGATAGACCAAGGAATCCTCTAAGAGAAGTAGTAGTAGTGGGTGTTGGCCAATTTTTATACATTGCACCTTCTTGGGATCAGCCTGTATCCCTTTTTCACTAACAATATATCTCAAGTATTCCACTTTAGTCAGCATGAAAGAACATTTCTTCTCCTTAGTAAAAAGCCTGTGATGTCTCAATACATAAAAAACCCTCCTCATATGTGCTAAGTGATCTTGTAAAGTCTTATTGTAAATCAGAATGTCATCAAAGAGCACCAAGAAAAACTAAAAGGGGAAGGGTAAAAAAATCTTATTCATCAGGCTCTAGAAGGTAGTTGGAGAATTTGTAAGCCCAAATGGGATCACTAAGAAATGATAGAGCCCTCGATTAGTCGTGAAAGCAGTCTTGACTTCATCACCTTCTCGCATGCAAATTCGATGATATCCTGACCTCAAATCAATCTTCATAAAGATTCGAGCCCCCTTGAGCTCATCAAGTAAATCATCGATCCTGGGTATCGGATGCATGTTATTCACTGTAATCTTATTAAGATCCATGTAGTCAATGCACATTCTAAAAGATCCATCTTTTTTTTAAATTAACAAAACTGGAGATGCATAAGGTGAAAAACTTGGTTCAATGAATCCCATCTCAAGAAGTTCCTTGATTTGCTTAGCTACTTCCTCTTGTTCACACTTAAACAATCTGTAAGGTGGCTTATTGATTGTCTTTGAGTTAGGCTCCAAATCAATAGGTGATCTACTACTCTCTTGGGAGGCAATGAAGTAGGCACCTTAAACAAATCCCTATACTCCTCCAGAAGAGCTATCAAGGCTAGATGACTTGCTGAATTATTGGGCTGATCTTGCATCTCTTATTCAAATGCAAGACAAATATTTATGAACGCCTATTGTACTCCCTTATGAGTTATTGAATGGTGATAAGCTGAAAATCTGATCTACTAGGAATTCCCTGTAAATGGATGAGTTGTGCATTGAAGATAAACTGCATATACAACTGTGAGAAATCCATAGTGATTTTGTCTAATGTCATCAACCAATCACAATCGAGTATAATGTCTATGGGCCCCATTTTCAAAGTATTTAGATTTACTTTTGCTTTAAAATTTTCAGCCAGCTGTAAAGAAACCTGTGGGCATATTTGTGTGCTGATTTTTTCTTCACCATTGGCCACTTGAACTCTAATGGGCTGTTGTAAATCTGTGGGAATACAATTCAGCTTGTCCATAATGGACTTATTCACAAAACTATGGGTACTGTCACTATCTGTCAAAATAAATACAACCTTTTCATGAATGCTACCTTTCATACGGAGTGTATTAGGGCTCTTAGAACCTATCCAAGTATCCATGGAAATAGAACAACTAGTGACAACAAGTGGCTCATGACAAGTCCCACCTGGATCAAAAGGATCACTCCCACCTAAATCAAAAGGAAAAGAGTTGGCCGGATCATAGAAATAGTCTTCTCCAACTTCTTCCTCAAGATCTTCATTTTCAACATTAAGTGCAATTGCATTTGCTTTATCAATCTCATCTTCAGAATCCTCAAAGACTAACATATTCTGAAGCTTGGTTTTGACATTTTTATATACACATTTTGTGGCACGATCAAGTGTATACTTTTTTCCACACTTGAAACATAAATATTTCTCCTTTCTTTCTTTGTAGAGATCCATAGGAATAGACTTAGGATTCATATTGACTAAAATGGATTTAGGCTTGCTATCCCCTTGTTTGAAGTCAACTCTAGGATTGTTTGCTATCCTGAAATTACTTTGAGGTCTAGAAGTATTGAACGATGGATAAGTTGGCACCCTTAAGCTCCCATTTGGCACATGATTACTGCCATAAATGTTACCAACTTGCCCTTGTTTAAAAACAGTCCTTGGTTGTCCAAAACCATGATGAAATGAAGATTCTCTTCTATATTTCTTTCCATAGCGCTCTACAAGCTCAATAGCCTTAAAGAGAGAAGTAAGGTTTTGTGCCATGACATCAGCTGATAAAGATGGCTCTAAACCATACATGTACTTGTGGAGCTTAGCCTCATCACTGATGCTTTCTACATACATGGTTAGGTTGAGAAATTGGTTAGTGTACTCTCTTACACTTAGGCCTCTTTATTCCAAACCATACCGTCTCTATGCCGACTTATCTTTTTCAAGAGGGGACACAAATACTTTAACCATAAGTGCCTTGAAAGCTTCCCAATTCTCTACAAGTATATTTTTTATTTTTATATACCTCCACCAAGTATGGGAAAATCCCTCCAAATGCAAAGAAGAAAAATGAATCTTCATGTCATCAATTTTGGGAAATATGTCAAAGTAAGATTCTATCTTAGAGGTCCACTTCTCTAAATTAGATGGTAAAGATGACTGATCATTAAACTTGGCTAAAATGATATTTTCCTTCAGCTCTCTTTCATGGAATGGTTGCTATCCCAAAATAGAATGATCATGAATGCCATGCATTGAACCCCCAAATTGAGATGGAAATCTCCCAATAGGTGGCTGAGAACCACTATGCAATCTTCCCGTTGATAGAGGACCCCTAGGAAGTTGAGTATTCAATCCAAAAGCTTGAGAGTTGGCTCCATTCAAATTGGCCAAATAGTCATCATGCCTTTGTGAAGTCTCATCTACTTCATATTGGCTATTTGGGATGCCTTTTTGTCCAATAATTCTATGACCATGACCATTTCTGGAAAGAATAAAGATTTAGTGTATAAATAATATTGATGTTATGCCATGTCATACCGACATTGGTATAAAAGGAGAGGACATGCAATTTTTCACAACTTTTGACACATTAATACAATTATTGTCCTTCTCTCCCATCTTGCTCATATCTTCTATGGCTTCTATCTTTTTCCTATCTTTCTCTCTCCTCATCACTCTCCTTCTCTCTCTTCTACAGTCTTCTCTTTCCTCTTTCTCTCTCTCTCTAGTCCACCCTCTAACATCGATCACCATTAATCCTCTCCCAATTAAAACAATTTTAGACATCTTTAGTTCAGCCTTGCCTGTCCACTGTAGTCTCCTACTTGGTCAAACATCCATAGTTGACCAAGAAGGCACACATACATGTAAGACATCCCCTGTGACTTTAAATAACTTTTATATCACATGGAATAATCCAAGATCAAAGATCCACATCATTAACCTACGGTCGATCACATTAGACATACAAATATGGATTGAAGTGTGCTTCCATATGGCCCCCTCTCCCAAAGGGGATTGGTTCACTGGATGCTATACATCCTTAATCTAGGCCTGTTAGGTTTTGGAGAACTTGCTAGTTGGGCAGAGAGGGTGTAGAAGGGTGGCTCGCCTTAACTACAGTCTACTGGCTGATTGGCCTCATTGAATTGAAGTCCCTTTTTGTGTTGTAATCCACAACCAGCCCCTTTAATAACCTCAACATCTGTCGTTGTCATTAATGACTTCTTTCCCTATAGCATCCATCAAATTCTATCTAATAACATTAGGCAAGTCTTGTAGATTCTTGCGCCAACAAGTGAAGCAGCTTACATATCAACTAGTCTTGTGAATTTTTCGATTTGTTTGGTGGTTGGACAAACTAGTAGATTTGTTAATTCTATTAAGGCAACGTACATGTATCAAACCTTGAACTCTCAACGTGGTCAATTCTAGACTTTTTTCTGATTGAACAGTGGTCTCATTTGCCCTCTTCAAAGAACTTTGGATTGCATCTTTACACAGGTTTTTTCATAGAACCCTTTTGTTTTAATTGTATAGACATAATCTCTAATCTTACAAACATGAGTTTTCTCTATTAGTCTATCTATGAGGCAGAGAATCATGGCTTAGACAAGACTCAAGAGAGAGGATGATGCATGCCTCTAGCCCAATGACACTCTAATCTCAAGCAGCACCATAACTGTTAGTAGTAGTAAGAAATAGGCTTTCCCTTTGTCAAGCAACAACCCTAGGTGCTTCATTGAGTAGTAAGGAAGGTATATGGGGCTTAATGAGCACCAGCCAAGCATCAAAGGGATGAAAATGCATTGCTGTGACCAAGGTGAATTTCACCAAGCCTTGAGGCTTCCTGGCAAGGAAAAGGGTGCACCTTCATCTACCATGTCATCTTTATCTTTCTTTTGTCAAGTCCTCCACTGCATACTCTTCCATATTTCTTCTCTTAAAAATCTCTCATCTACAAATCTCACTACTACTCAAACAATTCATGGTCCACTATTGCTAAGCAAAGAATGACAAATATGATTCATTTGATCCACAAGAAAAATCTTGATGGTCTAGCAAGATGGATTGAGTTGCTTATGTGACAAACATCTTGGACTTCTACTATTTCACTTGAAGACGCCACTCTCTGTGCCAATGTTTCATTTGTGTGGCCCTAAATTATCTTCATGTGGAGTATTCCTCATGAAGATTTACTCTATACAGGCTAGTAGGAATTATTTGCCTTCATGAAAAATTATATTCATTAACTAAGATGATTATTAATACTTAACTATTTACTTTTCTAATTTGACAATCATATTTTCACAAAATATCATAGGATAAGAATTATCTAATCCTTCTTAATCACCTAAGCAAATAATTTAGGATCACTATATGCGCATATCTAAATTATTTATTATATATAATTAGCACAAAATCTTAGAATATCTCTAACCTTACCATGCAAGCTTTCGATATATGCATGCTACACCATGGATAATATGACATAGACATTAGTATGCAACATAATCATGATGTACAACAACTATTAGCATCTCTACTTCCATACTACAAAAGCTTATGTTTACTATGAGTTTACAAAAAAACTCACTTTGTTCTAAATATGATGTAAGATGCAAGCACATTGCACCAATATTTTCTACAACCTTATTCTAAATACATATAGGATGCTTGCAAGTTCATATCAAGGTGTTTCCATCATAATTTCTACTTGATCATGATCATAAACATGTTGGTATAGGATACATGCAAACCAACAAATAGTTGTTGATGCTTAGGTATATCACCATAGATGATTTTAAGAGCCAATGTATACTTTCATGTTATACAATATGTGGTGAACCTTGTATTTTAGACATTTGAAAGTGTGGTGATTTGTTCTCTAAACCAAAGATATCCTATAATCGGTTGGTGAATAAATTTTATGAAAATAATAAAGTAATAAAATATTTAAAGTGTCAAGGAAAGAGGATGTTATTGATAAGCTGGTGAAAAACTATGGAGGATTGGCAAATTAAATTGGCTAAGTAGGAAGACTCTGGGAAAATTGGTCATTCACAAGCTTCGCCTAGGAATAATTTTGGGTGTAGATGCATATGGTGTGATAGCCCTAAACACAAGCACAAAGACTGTGAATCATTTAAGAATGTTATGTTTAAAAAAATTCTTTTCTAATTGGATGGAAAGTTCTGTGCAACCAAGGCTGTTAAGTATATTGCTATAAATTTTGGTAAGGGTGGAATGAAGAAGCTTTTTGAGGATATGACTACTCGGATATATCATGTAGCCATGGGAGATGCTTCGGCTTATGGTGTTCAAATTGAAAAGAAACCAAAGTGTAAGTCAAAGTTATGGACTTTTGCTTTATAGACTACAAATAAGGACAAAGTGTAGCAAGTAGATTTATCTGGTGCAAGGAAGAGCATCACAATAGAGATTGGGTAGAGATCTCCAATTGATAAATACTCAGTTTATACCTATTTAACAAAGATCCTAGGTACATAAGTGATTGTTGAGGAAAAGCAAAAAAGGGATGATAATGGTCTTAGCACTTCCAAAAAGACTAGAGGGGTGAGCCTATAGCACCAGCTTCTAGACCATGGCCTGAAAAAAAAAAGAGGATGCACGTAAGAAGTAGAAGAAACAAGATGCTAGGCCAAGAGAATCTTGAATGCAAGATTGAATTTACCTTAGGAGAGATTTTGGAAATTATTGTAAAGAGAGAGTTTCATGAAGAAATTATAGACATCATAAAGAGAAAGGAACATGCGATTCAGACTATAGAAGAGCCTGTCATGCATGGTATCACAATTGAGTAGTTGATAAAGGAGAGTGATGATGAAATTCTTGTTGAGAGTGTTGCAGTATATCCAAAGATTATGAAGATTATACAATCAGTGTGCACTATGCAAAGGATCATGCATCTGTAATGATTACCTCCATGCATTTTTCTAAAATTCATTGGGCACGAGCAACCACTTAGATAGTGCTTAAGATTGGAGAGATGGAGACACCGTGTGTTGCCTTACTAGATCACAGCTCAAAGATAAATGTTTTAGTTTGTTGTTTGTATGAGAGCGAGAAGTGGCATGTAGATGTAGAACATGGTTGACAGATGAGAGCTACCAATAATACTGCAAGAGAGCTATATGCAACATGTTCGAATATGAGGGGGTCCATAGGGAATGTTCTAGGTGATTGTCATTTCTTAATGCAGGATTCATATTCTTATGATGTCATGTTGGGTCAGCCCTTTATCATGAAGCATAGACGGAAGCAAAGGTTATAGATGATGGATGTACATGTATGCAGATCTAAAGCAAAGATGGAAAAAGAGCTTAGAAATTTATGAAAGTCTATGCAAATCATCCACAAAACAAAGATACATTGCGGGATTCTCCTATACCTACAAAAGAGTCAAATTTTCACTAGGTTCCATTGTCCTACAAGATGACGGTGGTATAAGGAGAGAAAAGCTCTCACCTCCTGGAATCGATGCTTTTTCTTGAAGATTTATTGATCTTTCAACTGAGAGTTTTGTTTGTTTTCACAAAGTTGCAAAATTTCTAGAGTTGTCAAGCAATATGCATGAAGAAAGGAAAAAGAGTTGAGAAGAGAAAGTTTATTGCAGGATGAGGAGTGCATTGATGGGATGTATGATGGGCTGTCTTATGAGAATACTATTATAGAGATTGAAGATATTTTGAAAACAGAGGTGGAAAGTGGTTCCAATTTTGTGCAAGGACATTCCCTAGATATGTACCATGAGATTGTTGATTTTATGCAACAAAGAGGGTTGAGTACTGAGTTTTCTTAACAAAAAGAGTTATTTGCTTATGTATTTCAGCAAACAAAGAAGAGAGCAATCTTATTCACCAACAGAGTTATAGGGGGCTGAGTTATTTCAGCCAAAAGAGTTTTATGCTGATTCATTTGTTGCTCCCCATTTGCAGCAAAAGTTGGGTTTACAAGAGAAAAAGAATGAAGCCAAGGTTCAAACCAAGTATAGAACAATTGACAAGAAATTGAAACGAGTTACAGGTCATTACCTCCTAACAATGATGAGAAAATGAAGAGGATTGCCAAGCAGTTGAATTTGAGAAATCCAAAAAATATTTTTCAACAAAGACATTAGGAAAATTGAAGATCGAAAATGGGGAGTTCTTGCTTCTTGCAAAGAGACAATCTTTGAGGAGAAAATACTCACTACCGATTCAATGTTTACAACGATTGAAGCTATATCGACAATGAATGCAAAAGAGACACTAAAAGAGCATACTAATGATACCTTGACTAAGAGTATTAATACTAAAATACTTGAGAATGTAGATGAAATGAATAAAGTGCATGTAGATGGTATAGAATCAAGATATGATACAAAAGAACTGGATATTTTGATTGAGGGTGTTCATATGCACGATGCAGAAGTTAGAGAGGGGTGCAAAGAAGAAATTATGCCAATGCTACTTGTATAAGACAAAGATACTTTCATAGGCATTTTTCCAAAATTAATCACAGAGAGATATGCTATGGATTGCAAAGCTAGAGGGGGTGATGATACTTGACCTGTGTTTCAGACATGGATGCTAAAACAAGGAGATGTATACATACTTATCTATGGATTTCAAGAGTTTCACCAACCTAAAAAAGGAATGATAGAATATTCAAGTGATTGTCTTCAAGAGGGCGGCATATGTAGAATGATGAAGCAGGTTTTCAATCCTAGCAGACTCCATGTGTTGCTAAGTATGATATATACATTGTTTGCACCAAAAGCAAATGTATGGGATGTATGCATGCCTTATTGGTTGATTATACAATGGCGATTTGAACCAGGAGGAGGGATATTGTTGTAGGTTACTGTAGTAGTCAGGTTGGAGAAAAATTGAAGATCTTGAAAATTGTTCTATGTTAGTGAGGATTTATGGTGGCTGGAACTTTGAGGATGGGCTTCTATACCTAGGGAAGAGGCCTACCAAGTTTATTTGGCATTCGAGTTGGTATGCAAAAGTTACAAGGACAAGAAGGTTGATGCTTGGCCAAGATTGCATGCAATAAAAGACAGTTGCAAGCTATGCAGAAAATTTTGGGGTCTAAAATATTTGAAATTTAGTTCTGAGTTCTTCACAAGAGTTGTAGATCAGAATCAAGGCTACAACTTTGTAGAGGAAAGCTCAGCGATCCAAGTTACGGATCAAAAGTTATGGGCAATTTTCTACAAGGTGGTCCTATAGGACAATTTTTCGGGCACAAAGAGATTGAATCTAAAGTATCTAAAGTATTGTATGTGACATATACTTTAATAGAGGTGGATAGGATTGACTTGAGGATACTTGGAGTAGGGAAACGGTTCAATTGAATGTTATAAGTACTTTCAAAGAGAGACTAATGCTCCCCCATTAGAAGCACATATTGCACCAAAGAGCGTATGCATAAACTTTCTCTATCTTGCTATTGTTCATTATTTATGACATGCTACATGTAATCACAAGAGACTTATGATGCTTGTATTTCATAATTGGAATGTCTCAAATTTGCAATATTACTTTGATGTTGCTCATTTTAAGAGAGATACAAATGTTGTATCCCCTAAATACTTTATTAACCTTCCTAAGAATGATGATTGGTACATGTGAATCCAAGGAAGCACCCTTTTCTTGGTGGTTTTCTTTGTAAACATGATGACTTCATTACATTAAATAAAGTTATTTCTTTTGGGGGGGGGGGGGGGTTTCACTCATAAATGTGTAAGAATATCCTATGGATTCAAAAAAATGGATTTTAAAAATACAAATTTTGCATTTTTTAATATACAAAAGGGTCCCATATAAAAGGGCCATTTACATATTAAATAGAAAAGGTGCATGTCTTATTTTGAAAAAATTTAATAGATAAGGGTATTTTTAAATAGGCCTTGAATACATATGATATAGAGAGTTTACTTTAATAAACCAGGCTAGATTATTTTATAACGATTTGCACATTAAAAACATTATATTTCACTTTACCAAAATATTAATAAGGGTGCTCATTAGGGTCATTGATTAGGTATGGCTACGGAGTTCAATGTAAGAGAGGGGGGATTTAATAATGGATATGTGGGAATCTTAGGAGTGCTAAATGGCATGTTACCACCACTATAACTTGCCCCAAACTGTCCTGGCCTTACAACACCTCTTTGCTGCCCAAAATGTGGCTGCATATAGGTCCTCTTTGCTGCCCAAACATTGGTTGAGATGCCCCTCTTTGATATAACTGCTGAAATGAAGCATCCCGACGATACTTATGAGAGTACCTCTCAACCAATTCAATAGCTTTGAATAGATCCGATGGCTTTTGAGCTAAAACATCAGCTGAGAGTTGGGGATCCAACCCATACACATACTTGTGTAACTTGGCATCATCACTAATTGACTCAGCATACATGGTAAGATTGAGGAACTGATTTGTGTATTCTCTAACAGCAAGGCCACACGGTTCAAGGCCGTACCATTGGCAATCAAGCTTTTCTTTTTCCACCTGTGAGACAAATACTTGCACCATGAGTGCCTTGAACGCTTCCCACGAGTTTACTTGTTGGTTTTCTCTTTTAATGTACCTCCACCATGTATGTGCAAATCCTTCCAAGTGGATGGTTGCAAAATGGATCTTTTGGTCATCACTACAGGGCAAGATGTCAAAATAATCCTCAATCTTGGAGAGCCACTCTTTGAGTTCAGCTCGAGATGATGATTGACCATTGAATTTTGAGAAAATAATCTTGTCTATTAGCTCTCTTTCATGATTAGGTGGTTGTCCCATATATCCGAACTGAGGCCTGAAAATTACCCTTCATTGCATTGTTCATGGGCTCCTCTTGCCTATGTGAAGTCTCTCCCTGTTCAACAGTTCTGTTAGGGATGCCCATTCTCCCCAAAATGCCTTGGGAGTTCATATTTGCTGCATTCACTGATGGGCCAATCACTCTTTCACCATGCATACCCAATCTATCTTCATTTTCTTTCCCTTTCATTTGAAATTCTATCCACTTAGTGAGCTAGACAGCAAGGGTGTCCATAGTGGTCTTCATTTAACCAATGCCTTCCATCAGTTCTCTATGCCACTTAGTATACCTTGTCTCATGCGAATTGAGGGTGTTAGTGAGCGTGTTGAGGCTCTCCACATGATGAGAGTAATCTTCATCTTCCACCTCAGGGTTAGTTTCAGCCCTCGAGATGCGTGCATCCCTTATTTTTTGCTGGAGGTCATCATTTGCCTTAGCTTTTCCCTTATTCCCTACCATGGTTAGGTGCAATCCCATTAGACCACTTGTCACTATTGTGCTCGTAACTTGAGCTAGGAAAATCCAATTGACCTTTTTTTTTTTGTTCAAGTTGGAGCCAAGGATGCCCTCTTCAAACTGAGCATAATCATGTGCTCCCATGCTTTATACAGAAAATTTTGTAATAAGAAAAGTATTGATGTACTATGCAGTCCAGCACCCTATCTACACCTGTAGAAGGCCTATTTTGACCTGCAAGTATCTTTTAGAGTCCAAATAGATCTCCAAAACTTATCAAAGCCCTTATTAGGACCTTTAGGCACTCTGCAAGACCTGCACCTTAGTTCTTGGGAGTAGGTATACTTCTGTAAATGCAAGCAAATTGCTTACAACATCTTGTGGGGGTCAAGAAAGGGGTTGCAATGGATCAACTTGTCAATGCATGATTGAAGGGTCATCCCACACGGCATAATACATTGCTCAGTCATCCAAATTCACAATTTGCAGCCTTATTCAAGAATTAAGCATGTCATAAGCATCTCTTAGCACGATTTCCCATGCATAGGTATCTCCTATACATTCCAAGCATCGTATTCACTGCCATTGACTGCATATGTATTCTCATGTCTACAAATACATCCTCAACACCATTTTTCCATACATTTGCAGCCAATAATACATCCATACATCAACAAATACATCTACATCTTGGATCTTCAAGAGGGTACTTGCACATGCAAGCAACTTCAGGCACCGGATCACCAGGAGAGGTGGAGCAAAGTTCCCCCTAGGGGCCGGGTTGTGCACCCCTTCAAGGTCTTTGATGGCAAGGGGGGGTCACCCCTCTTTTGTCTTGCCACCTCATATGGCATCAGGCTTTTCCTCACTTGGAATATACATGGCAGACATTTATTAATTAAACAATTAGCATGAGATGCATTCGGAAGTAGGAATTGAACCTTTTCATGAAATGCATGGAATGGAAAATTGGGGTCAAGGGTAGAGGCTTACCAAGCAGTGACTCATTGCTAACTTACCCTTATACAATGGATTTTTTTAATGATTTAAGTGGCTCAATTAAGAAACAACAACTCAATTGGTTAAGGTAAGGAGAAGCAATAATCCTCAATGAGTTCAGCATAAATTTAACCAATCCAATGCAATGAGACTGAAGCAAAATGACTGTGAAGAATTGGACAGCAGACAAGCATCAAATTTATCTTCTAATGACTACTTGAGCTCTTGCATTCTCTCAAGAAATTGGTTATGGCTCAGCAAGAGGATGAATTTGAAAGAATAAGAGTTCAAGAACCAAGTACCTTATGATGCTTGATGAAGATGGCAATCAAACAATGATTCAGCCTTTCTTGAGTGCTCCAAGATGCTCCATTATGCTCCAATAAGCTCCATGGTTGCAATGCTCAGCCTAGAGAGGAAACTTTGAGCTTAAAGAAGAAAACTCATCAATTGGGATGGGAGGATTGAGCTCTCAATAGCTCACAACTTGCATAGATGGGCATAGAAGGGAGATCTTCCAAATTGTACCCCATAATGCCTTCCAAGCATCAAAGGCTCTTCCCAATGATGGATCACATCAGAATTGTTGCATTGGAAATAACTTTATTTAACGCCTCAAGACCACGAAGTAATTTAAGAACAGCAAACAGCCTGATGGATAATAGGCAAGGGGACAACAAAAATAAAAATGTTTTAGCCTTTGGCACATCCCCATGGATTTGTATAAAGAAAGAAAGGAAAAAGGGCTTTGTTTCAAGTATGGTGAGAAGTATACAGCTAGTTATGCCTCAAAGTGTGCTTTTAGAAATGCTAAGGCACGGATTCACAGCACGTTGGTATTTGAGGACTCAAAGAATGACCTTGAGGATGCACATGCTTTCATGATGACTATTGAAACGAATGATGCTCATGAAGAGTTTAGTCAAACCCTGTTGACTCTTTTTGTTTTGACGTGGGCGGTCATGTATCATGGGATATGGGTGGAAAGAATAAACCACATGCTGAAATACATGCTGCCACTATTTATGCCATATCTATGGATGCTTGGACAGGATCTAGAAGCCCTAATACATTGCATATTAAGGGAAAAATTCATGGGGATGATGTATTTATACTTGTAGACAGTGGTAGCACTCATAGTTTTATTGATAGAGCAGTCATGGATAGGTTGAAGTGTTTTCCCACTGATTTACAGTAGCCATTGAAGATGCAAGTTGCTAATGGGGATGAAGAAATTAGCATGCAAATATGCCTTGCTATTCATCCTATTCATCCTATTCAGCTTGTTGAATATTTTGGACAGCAAATGGATTTAATTGCATTGGAAATGGGGCCAATAGATGTTGTCTTGGGTTGTGATTGGCTGAAAACTTTGGGCACTATAACTATGGATTTTTCCTTGCTGTATATGGAGTTTGTTAGTGTGGGACAGCTCATTCACTTGCAGGGAATTCAAAATAACAGTTCCACGCATAGATGACTTACTAGATGAGCTCAAGGCGGCTAAGTACTTACTTTACAAAGATAGATTTGAGGCCAGGCTATCACCAGATTCGCATGAGGATAGGGGATGAGGTCAAAACATCATTTCTAACTGATCACGGGCTTTATCATTTCTTGGTTATGCCTTTCGGGTTAACTAATGCACCGTCCACCTTTCAGAGCTTAATGAACAAAATACTTCAGCCCTTTCTTTTTAGATTTGTGTTGGTTTTCTTTGATGACATCCTCATCTATAGTAGATTACTGAAGGATCACCTTTGGCATATGAGGCAGGTGCTTGATGTATTAAGGCAACATATACTCCTTGCCAAGGAGACAAAATGTTATTTCATGTAGACAGAAGTGGAATACTTAGGCACATTGTTAGTGAAGATGGAATTAGGATTAATCCCAAGAAAGTGCAATGTATAAAAGACTGGCCCACACTTGCAAATACCACTTCACTTAGAGGATTTCTTGGTCTCTCATCATTCTATTGCAGATTCATTAGGCATTATGCCACTATTGCAGCTCCCTTGACGGATAGGCTTAAGAAAGAGGCCTTTTTCTGGGATGCCATAGTTGATAAGAGCTTTAATCAACTCAAGGAATTGCTTACCTCAACTCCCATCTTGGTTTACCCAGATTTTTTGAAAGAATTTACCATTCAGTGTGATGCCAATGGCAGAGGCATAGGGTCTGTATTGTTACAAAAGCATGGGATTATAACATTTGAGAGCCTCAAACTTGCTGAAAATGAGATGACCATGAATGTATATGACCAAGAAATATTGGCCATCGAAGTGCCAAGAAATGGCACCATTACTTGTATGATAGCAGATTTAGGGTCAAGAGCGACCATAGGGTCCTCAAGTATTTTCTCTCTCAGTCTAATCTTACCCCCCAAACAACGCAGGATGGGTAGCTACATTGCAGAACTATGACTTTGACATTACACATACACAGGGAAAAGACAATGTAGTTGCTGATTCATTATCTAGAATGTGGGCTTATAAAGTTTCAGCCATCATGGAACTTCATAATGATTGGATAGAAGAGCTTCAAGAGGCCTATTTATTAGATTCTAATTTCAGCCACATTTTCTAGAAATTATAGCAAGGGAATATGGAAGAAAACTCTCCATATCAGCTTAAGAACGGTCTCTTATGGTTTCAGGGTAGGATTGCCGTCCCATACATTTCTCCATTCAAGCAAAAGATCATGCAAGGGATGCATTCCTCACCTACAACTGGTCATTTGGGCATATTTAAAACCTATGACAAGATTGCTAAAAGCTTTCATTGGAAGGGCCTATGGAAGGATGTAAAAGATTTTGTCTTGAGTTGCATGCCATGTCAGCAAAACAAGGACACTACCTTAAAACCAGCTGGTTTACTATAGTCATTGCCTATGCCCGAAGGCATTAAATGGACACACATTACTATGGACTTCATAATCGGCCTAGTGGTAACCAAGAAGGGATGTAACAACATCGATGTAGTTGTGGATAGACTCACTAAGGTAGCCCATTTCATTCCTACAAAGACTCAATATAATGCTTCTCAAGTAGCCAGCCAATTCATGGAACATGTTTTCAAATTACATGGCTTATCACAGGTCATTGTACATGACCAAGATGCTCAGTTCATGAGCAACTTTTGGTAGGCAGTTTTCAGCTCTATGGGCACTCAATTAGCCCCTTCCGTTGCTTACCATCCATAGACTGATGGCTAGACAGAGTGGGTTAACAAGTGGCTGGAAACTTACTTGAGGCATTTGTGTTATGATGTGCAGAATGCTTGGGACTCATGGTTGCATTTGGCTGAGTTTGCCTATAATAACTCTACACACTCTACCATTGGAGTTTCACCTTTTGAGGCATTGTATGGCTATAAGGTGCCTCTTCCCATGGTTATCTTCAATGATACAATAAACCCACAAAGCAAGGAGGAGTTGGATAGAATGCAGGCCTTACTTCAGCAATGTAAAGTCAACTTGAAGAAAGCTCAGGATCAAATGAAGCTTTATGCTGATGACAAAAGAAGGGATGTTGAGTTCCAAGAATGGGATTTGGTGCTTTTGAAGGTGCCCAAGTCCAGATATGCCAACCTTAAGGATGGGTCCAGCAATAAGTTAGCTCACAAGTTCTATGGGCCATACCAAATTGTCAAAAGAGTGGGAGACTTGGCATATCGGTTGAGGAGCTACCACCGATAGATGAAGAAGGCATCATTCAATACATACTTGAGCGAGTCATAGGACAAAGGGTAAAGAAGCTTTGCTCTCGCTCCATCATGGAATACTTGATTAAGTGAAAAAGTTTACCACTTGAGGAAGCTTCTTGGAGGCTAGTTTCAATTGGAAGAGTTTTCATACCTATTAGAAGTAGATTTGGCTGAAATCTAGCTAACTATGGCCATGTTTTCTCTTAGATTGTTTGCAGAATCTCTCTGTTTCAAAGCAGATTTTATTCTTGAATTTTTATAAGGCCCATGTATCGTAAATACCCCAATGATCCATCATATGCAATAATACCTCTTCATTCATTTGTGTATCCCTGTAATAATGCAGTAGAGTAGTACTCTGATATGCTCATGCCTAGTTATCATAAGTGCCCAAATTGTTTTTGAGGGCAAAAAGCTTCGGGTGGGGATGGAATGTAAGAGAGGGGGGATTTAATAATGGGGAAATACTAGCTACACTGGTGGCTGGTTTATAAGATGTTAGGGACTTGATTTTTGCACCATCAGATTATAATACAAGTTTCCTTTCATCTTCACCTCTCTCTCCAAGCTTTCATGGCTTCTTCCTCTCTCTTTCTGTCTTTCTCTCTCCTTGTCACTCTCTTTCTCTCTCTTTGTGTAGTGTTTCTCTCTCTTCTGTACACACACTCTCTTCTTCTTCTCTCTCTCTCTCTCTCTTGTCCTCTTCTTGACATTCAACATCCAAGTGACATATCTTGATTCCTCCTCAACAAATGTATCATCTTCATAATGATTTATGCACAAAAAATATCATGTTTCACTTTGCCAAAATATCAAGAAGGATATTCATTAGGATCATTGATTGGGGTAGGGCTTTGGCATTCAACATGTAAGTAATATATCCTCCTCAACCAACATACTATTCATGGTGAAATGATATATAGTCATAATCTTCATAGGCACGTGGCAACACAATGCTGAGTCTCTCTCTCTCTCTCTCTCTCTTTCTCTCTCTCTCTCTCTCTCTCTCTCTCTAATGTAAAGTAAGAAAATTATTCCATTGGCTACATTGTACATAAACTCCTATTGCTAGGCTACGTATATACAACTAGTAGTGAGAAGATTTTTGTAGAGAATTTAGATAGAATCTGTAGCTTAGCCATGAATAGAAATGAGCCTCACAAGTGTTCATGCATCAAGAGATTTATTAACCACACAATGCATTATACTCATGTATTTCATCTCTGTGAATATAGTGGTCTTCATCTAGACAATGATATGCAAAGAATTCTCAATTATACAAATTGTGCAAATACTTGGCATCTTGCCTTTTCTAGATTCTTTTAATTGTGATATCCTAGGCCAAAGGTACATCCTTAGTATTAATCTTTCTCTTGGGTTTCTTTGCCTCTTGACTCTTTTCCAATATGTTTATTCCTCCTTTGGCATTGGCTTGATTCTTCTTATTATCTTCTTGAAGCACAACTAGTCACAATCTTATAAGAATCAACATGATTTTTGATAGAGTCATAATGTAGAGAGAAAAAGAGAAATCTATATTATATTTTGTTGGAGACAAAGTAGTAGCAACCAATAGCACGATTAGAATATGCACTCTTATATGGAGCTCAATCCTTTCGACCACCCTCGAGCTTATATTGTGTACATGCAAAGGATCTCAATCTCATTGTTATTCACAATCACAATTTCAATCACAATCACAATCTCAAATTTTTTGATAAAGAAGAAGCAAAAAAATTGTTTCGATTAGCTATCTTTTACATGAAATCTATGAATTGCCTAAGAATCATAGTATCAATACATACATACATACATACATACATACATACATATATATATATATATATATATATATATATATATATATATATATATATATATATATATATATATATATATATATATATATATATATATGTGTGTGTGTGTGTGTGTGTGTGTGTGTGTGTGTGTGTCACTCTTGATTCCACTTTTAATCTCAATTCTTATAATCAAACTCAATAACATAAGAGGAATAATTATATATAACTCAAAGAAAGGAAGTAAGGAACAAGAACTCCATGTATTTATATAGTCTGTCTTGAAGTAGTGTGTAATTTGTTTTTGCTTTAAGTTTCTCTTGCAAACTCAGAATATAGACATTTGGATACACAAACCAATGAGAACAAACTTGGTTGACAAGGCAACGGGAGTGAAATTTTAAATTTATGATTTTTATAAGAGAAAACTGTAATTTTAGTTTGAGCACCATTAAAAAATATTGCTATATTTTTTACAACTCTTCCACGTTATGTTAAAATTTTATATATTTTATTTTAAAAAAACTAATATCTATTAAAAATATCATTTAAAGTTAATTTGACAATATCTAACTTTTGTAGACTATATTATTTGAACAATACTACCTATTAACAAGTACATGGATATGCACTTTAATGGTAGTACTCTTTATCCATTATATTACAATTGATTAGATAACACACACACACACACACACACACACACACACACGCACGCACGCACGCACGCACGCACGCACGCACGCACACACACACACACACACACACACACACACACACACACACACACATGTGTATATGTATATGTATATAACTTAAAGAAAAGAAGTAAGGAACAAGAACTCCATGTATTTATATAGTCTGTCTTGAAGTAGTGTGTAACTTGTTTTGCTTTAAGTTTCTATTGCAAACTCAGAATATAGACATTTGGATACACAAATCAATTAGAATAAACTTGGTTGACAAGGCAACTCAAGTGAAATTTCAAATTTATGATTTTTCTAAGAGAAAATTGTGATTTTATTTTGAGAACCATTAAAAAATATTTTCTATTTTTTACAAAATTTTCACACTATTTTAAAATTTTGTATATTTTATTTTTTGAATACTAATATCTATTAAAATATAATTTAAAGTTAATCTGACCATATTTAACTTTTGTAGATTGTATAATTTGAACAATACTACCTATTAACAAGTACATGGATATACACTTTAATGGTAGTACTCTTTATCCATTATATTACAATTGATTAGATAATACTGTATATATATATGTGTGTGTGTGTACACACACACACACATACATTTTTTTTTTTGGTAATATCCAGTGCAGTATATTTATGTGCTCACAAATTTACAAGCTGGGGAACCCTAGAAAAGGGGGCTATCCCAAACTATCAGAAACATAAAAAGAAAAGCTCTATGCAGGAAGCGTCCATGTCACCCTCATAGCTGGCATCATATAGAGATTGCCGTAGTGAGGCTCGGAAGGATTCATATTGTTGGTAATTTTGGCGACCCAAGTATGCCAAATTATGATAACTCCAGATTGTCCAAAGAGCCCAATATCTCACCCAAAAAAGAAAGAGTGAGTATTGAGACAAAGAACACATAAATCGGCCAAAGAGCCAGAAATGTTTCCCAAAGCTATGACTCAGGAAACGAATCCGAAGCGAATCTGAAATTCTCCTGAGGAGGATCCTGGAACAAGGACAATGCCAAAATAAATGAGGGACAGTCTCTGAGGGAGCCAAACATCTCAGACATGTGGATGATGCAATGTGACGTTTAGCAAGTGTGACCCCCACTGATAGTGTGCCTGTCAAACATCTCCAAAGAAAAAGCCTGTGTTTCAGTGGCATTTTACACTTCTAGAGCATCCTAAGATTATTTCGCCACCATGCAAGAGACTTCGTTAAGTGCCACAGAGAATTAGCATGCTACTGAATCCATGGGGCAGGTTGAAGAAGCTTGTATACTTTGATGGAAGTTAAGGCAGAAAGAGAGACAGGATGAATGCATGTAGCAGATGGCTGTAATTGCCAATCCATAAGCCTGTCTATATCAAGCATAGGTGGAATTGGTAGAAAGGGATGTAGTAAATCAGCAATTTTCTTCCATATAAACCTACGATGCATTCCCAATGCATAAGAGGTCATGGCCTGAGGAAAGGATAAAGTATATCCCCAATCATCCACCACATCCTGTATGTACCTAATTCCCAGTTTCATAAGATTGTATGCCTGAACAGGTTCCTGTAAAGCAATAGGAATGTCAAAAATGGCACTCCAATGAATGCTTTCTTTTCGCATGGAGTTTGTCCCCAAACAACTATCAGAAGCCCATTTGACCTTAGAGAGAACTTGTTTCCAATCAAGTATCAAAGCAATAGAGAAAGGACAACCAGGTATTCTGCCCACAAATCAGCCAATGACAACCTCCTAGAAATCCGTAATCCAATGACCATATGCAGAAGTGCTCATGCTGGCACACATGGATGCTAACATACAAGTCCACGGCTGTTGCTGACGGAAGAAAGTATGCAACATGGTAGCCTTCCTTGCAAGGACATGATATCTTATATTGAGGATATTTAGTCCACCATGCATCCTTGGAGAGCACACCATTTCCATCCTCATGAGTCTCAATGCTTTCACAGTAGCTTTTGTCTTCCATAGCATCTCCATAGCTTGAGACATAAAAGCGGAGATATCCCTGATGACCAATGCAGCAAAGGCAAATAGAACTGGACATAAGACATCACAATGGATTGTACTATTCTGAGTCTAACATGAAGGGGCCAAGTAGAAATCTTCCAGTATGCCAGTTTATGTTGTAGTCTTTGGAAAATCCATTTCAGTTGCATTTTCCTAGTGATATGCCATCCTATGGGGTATCCCAAATGCTTGACAATATTTGTGGAAAGCACCACCTGACCAGGCCATAGAATAGAGTGCCAGTCACATTGTTTGAGGGGAAGCAATTTAGATTTGTCAAAATTAACATGTAATCCTGCTGCCAGACCATATAGTGAAAGAGTGGCCATAAGCATGCGAAGGTCTCTTGGAGAATTCTATGGCATGAAATAAGAATCATCAGCATACGCTTGTGCCAAAAATGATGTAGCCCCTGGGATTTGAAGACCAGTCATTTGCCCTGTGTTTGTTAAGTGATCAAGATATACCAGAAGAGGATGGGTCATAATTTCATAGAAAAGAGCACTACGAGGACAGCCTTGCCTGACTGATCGACCCAATATCCATGAACGAGACAAATGCCCCCCCAAAATGCACTGAGCAGTAGAGTTAGAGTAAAGCCAGTAAACAACATTTGCCATCTTGGGACCAAAGGCCAACTTAGTCATGATCTGAAAAATAAAATCCCATTGGACATTATCAAAGGCCTTAGCAATATCCACCTACAATATAAGTACGTCTTGATGCGAGTATTTAGCATATTCAATTGTAGTCAAGGCATTTGATATATTGTCATGGATTTGTCTTCTCGGCACAAACCCATACTGATGAGGATGAAGTCTTGCATGCAATATCCCGTGTAGCCTATGCACAATCATTTTGGCAATAAGTTTGTAAAGCACAGGCATCAAGGTAATGGGCCTCCAATCTGATATATGATCACTGAGATGTTTTTTGGGCACAAGCTTGACTAAGCCATGCTTTCAAGAGTGCAACAGTTGATTTTCTTGCCAGGCAACATTAATCATCTGCAAGAGGACCTCTTTTAAGTTGTCCCAAAAGGAAATATAAAATTCCACCGTTAGGCCATCCCATCCAGGAGACTTATGTTTACTGAGGTGTAGCAATGCATCATCCAGTTCTGTATCAGTAAAAGGCCTCTCTAAGGTAAGAGCATCATCCTGCTGAACTATTCCAGAGACATGTTGGAGAAATTCATTCCTGGCATCAATCACTTGATTTGATGGGAAACCAGGTGCAGAAAATAATTTCTGTAAATAATTGTGGCATTCATCTTGGAGATCAGAGAAAGAGTGAGTCCAAGTGCCATCCAGCTTCCTAAGCCTTAGACACGAGTTTTTCTTTTGAGTAGCATGCAAACTCTGGAAAAAGGCTTTTGATGAGCAGCCCTTGTCCATGAGGGGCTTCATTCTTGCCCTTATCTACCATTTATGCAATTTCCTCTGATCATTGACAGCAAGCTTAGATTGGGCATGTGAGAGGGAATCTTTTTCCAAATCAGAAAGTGACCTTCACTGAGAGATTTTAGTCAATAGTTGTGCTGTCCTTTTTGCATTTTTAACCTCATTCCTCCATTCTACCATATGCCATTTCCCGTATTGCATAATGACATTCTGCACACGGGAGACGAAACTATCCCAGGAATAATTCATATCCTCCTGTGCATGTAATGACAAGGGATGAATGGCCAATCTGATTATTTGCTGAAAATGATGATGCTGAAAATATGCCCAATTAACATGCAATAATCTTCTTGAGAAGAGTGGCAGATCATCCAAAGGCATGCCAAGTTGCAAATTCATCCACAGTGGAGCATGATCTGACAAACCCAATGAAAAATCTATAAGGAGATGGGGGCTGAAATCTGCAAATTGTTGTGGATGAAAGAGATACCATCTGTCAAGCCTTGCCCAATATGTGGTAAATGCATTATGGTGAAAGGTATATCCAGGGACTGACCCTTGGAGAAGTATCCATAAGTCTTCAGCTTGCACAGAAAGTAGCATATCATTCCATTTCTGCCTTTCCAATGATAACATATGAGATCAGGAAGTAGTATTATCTCTAGGTAGGGGGGAGTTATTAAAATCTCCATAGATAAATGCATTGGATCTCCATGGATATCTGCCTATAGAATCCCACAAAGAAGCCCTCATGGCAGAAGTCTAAGAGGCATATACCAATGCAAACTCAAAAATATCACCATTGACATTGCATTGTATAACTATCCATCTGCCACTACTATCATTAAAGGCCAGCTGAGGTTCCAACTCATGTCTTACCAGTATGCATACACCTGAATAGGTAGCAGTACCAACATAATATATATCATAGTCGCAGAAAAAAACATGTTGTCCAGCCATAGAGTGTTGATTGTGCTCTTGTAAACAAACTATATTAGGCTACATTTTATGTACATAATTCCATAAAAGCCTCCACTTCGGAGCATTGCAGAGGCTCTGTACATTGTATGTAAAGCACTTGAGTGTTTGAAACATAAAAGAGGTATGTACAATAGAGCATATAAGATGAAAAACAAAACACGAGCGGCTAGGCCTCTGCCTGCATAGGCTGCATGCCTTCAGAGATAGCATTTTTCCCCTCCCCTGAGTCACATATGGGGATGCCCTTCTTTAGAACCCCTACCCAATTTTGAAGAATAGGGGCAGGGGCTGAAGTAGAAGTTTGTCCTGGTGAAGGGGTAGAAGCATCCCAATGACGAGATTGGAGGGGGCGTTGCTTCAGTACAACCACCTTCTTGGGTTGTTGAAAGCCATCTTGATCAATCCCCACTGATTCTTTCATCTTCTCTTTCCCTTTATCTTTCCCTTTTGCCACAAGTGAGTGCACTTGATTGGTTGATTTTGCATTCTTTGCCCCATTTGCATTTGCTGTCTTAGCTTGCAAGTTGTCATTCTTTTCCCTTGTCTGGGGTGGCAAAGCATTTGGGGGGGGGGTTGATGCAAAACCATAGGGCATTCAGAGGCCAGATGCCCAAATTTGTGACAAGCGAAACAAGCGCCTGCAAACACACCCCACTTCAAGTCAAAATACTTTTTACCCAATTGTAATCCCTCCACTTCCACTGCAATCGAAGGAGAGGTAGGTATATCAGTGTCCCAAAGAATATAGAACCTGTTACGGTTCCCCATGGGGCGAGGTGGACAAATGACCTGTCCCAAAGAAGCAGCTAGACCAGGCAACTCCTCGCACATGTAGTCTGGAAAGTTTGCAACCTCAACCCATACTGGGCAATGATGGCGTTATAAGACTTTGATAGTCCTTATTTGGGGACCAAGGCATATCATGCACCATCTGCCTCCCGTAAAATAGGGGAGAGAACTCAAGAAGCCTTTGCTTGCATGTGGCATTTGTCAAATGCACTTCATAAAAGCCTATGGAGGCAAAGTACACTCCCTCCACAAAACATCCTCCAAGAATAGACTTAATCCACTACGCAACATCGCTGGCCGCAGGGATTTTGCCCGGAAAAAAGATTATTACTGCAGTTTGAGACAACTTCTTGAGGGGATTCACAAGGGACGGCAAGTTCAATTTAAAGGTAACCTCTAGAATTGGTTTACCCCATTCTTGTCGTGATTGCTGAAAGTCATCCCTGAGGGTATGAAAGACATACTAAGAATCCATTGAGAATTCATCATCTTGTGTAGCAGGCTCTGAGTGACAATGCTTAGTTTCCATAGGCCTTTTTTTGCGGGCATATGTACAGAAATCTGAAACTCTCACTCTGTCAGAGAGAGAACTAGTGAGAGAGAAAGAGGAGAGAGAAAGACTACAGGAAGAGAGAGAAATAGAGTGACGAGGAGAGAGAAAGACTAGAATTGGAGAGAGAAAGACAGGAAAGATGAAGAAGCCATGGAAGCTTGGAGCAAGAAGGGAGAGAAAGATTGTAATTGTATTGATATGTCCAAAAGATGTGAAAAATTACAACTTCTCTCCTTATATACCAGTGTCAGTGTGACATGGCATATTATTAGCATTCTAAGTATTCCCAGCTTCTTACAATCCATCCCTTCCCAAAAGTTTTTGTCCCCAAAAACAAAACTAGAAAGAGCTAAAGAAAAGATGGATGAAACAGAGTACTACTCTGTTTTTACAGCTTTACAAATAGGGAATGAGTGAAGAATTATCATTACAAGGGCTGAATTTGAAGTACGGAAAGTGGACCCTGCTATATACATGATTTGAAGAACTTTAGAAGCCATTGGAGCCATAGAATCTTCAACAAATAGTTCCAGAAGAAAGTAGACAGCTTGCTGAAATAACAATCCCTGCTTGACCAAATCTGCCATAACTTTTGATAGAAGTGTCCAAATGAGGTGTACCACATATCAAAACGAAGCTCTTGAAGAGTACTTTAAGCTCATGTAGATAGCTCAATTCTGAAAACGAAGTACGACAAAAACTGTTCTAAAACAACGTGCTGTCCTGAACCAGTCTGCACCAATACTAGCTCCATAAGCAATAGGCTTCAGCCACCAATGTATCCTTGAAGTATGGATACTCATCCAATATTGAATCAGGTCTCCAAGAAGCTTCTTCAGAGGATAAACCTCTCCATTTAATCAAATATTCCACAATAGAACGTGATCGAAGCTTCTTTTCACGCTGACCTATAACAGCCTCTGGGATGTACTAAACGATACCATCTTCATCAATAGGTGGCAGCTCATCAACTAAATCCACTAGATCACCATAATAGGGCTTGAGCTGACTAACATGGAAGACGTTATGAATTTTTGTAGAAGAGGGAAGCTCTAGTCTGTATGCCAAATCTCCAATCCGCTTAAGGATCCTGTAAGGGCCATAGAATCTGTGGGCAAGCTTATTACTGGATCCATCTTTCAATGTAGAATACTTGGATTTGGGCACCTTCAACAAAACCAGCTCTCCTTCCTGGAACTCTAAAGGCCTCCTCTTCTCATCAGCATACATCTTTATCTGATCTTGAGCCTTCCTTAGATTCACCTTGCATTGCTGAAGAAGGGTCTGCATTCTATCCAACTCTTCCTTCCCATGAGGGTTGATCTTTTCGTTAAAAATGACTGTGGGTAGGGGCACCTTGTAACCATACAAAGCCTCAAAGGGTGAAACTCCTATGCTCGCATGAGTGGAATTATTATAAGCAAACTCAGCCAGGTGTAACCAAGAATCCCATGAGGTTTGGACATCATAACAAAAATGGCAAAGATAAGTCTCTAACCATTTATTAACTCTCTCTGTCTGTCCATCAGTTTGGGGATGATAAGCTGTAGATGGAGCCAACTTGGTACCCATAGATGTAAATACCGCTTGCCAAAAGTTACTCATAAACTTTGAGTCCCTATCATGGACGATTAATCACCTGCGGTAATCCATGCAATCTGAAAATATGCTCCATAAACTGGTTGGCCACCTGAGAAGCAGTAAACTGAATTTTTGTTGGGATAAAATGAGCTGCTTTGGTGAGTCTGTCAACCACCACATAAATACTATTCCACCCCTTCTTGGTAGTAGGTAAGCCAGTGATAAAGTCCATAGTAATATGAGTCCATTTACCCGTAGGAATAGGCAATGGCTGCAATAAACCCCCTGGCTTATGGGTGCTATCCTTATTTTGCTGACAAGGCATACACTTCATAACGAAGTCCTTGACATCTTTCCACAGTCCTTTTCAATAAAAGCTCTTGCTGATCCTGTCATAAGTCTTGAAAACTCCCAAGTGTCCAGCTAAAGGCGAAGAATGCATCTCCTCCATAATTTTTCGCTTGAAAGAAGAAGTAGAGGGAATAACAATCTTGCCCTTCCACCAAACAAGACCATTTTTAAGCTGGTAGTGCGAGTTTTCTTCCATGAGACCTTGCTGTAATTTCTGAAAGATTTGGTTGAATTTCTCATCTAAGAAATATGCCTCTTGTAGCTCTTCAATCCAATCACTATGTAATTCCGTCATGGCTGATACTTTGCAGTCCCACATACGAGAGAGAGAATCAGCCACTATGTTATCTTTGCCCCTTGTATGAGTGATATCAAAGTCATAATTTTGTAATGTTGCTACCCATCGTCGTTGCTTTGGAGTAAGATTTGACTGAGTAAGGAAATACTTGAGTACGCGATGATCACTATGTACTCTGAATCGGCTGCCATATAAGTAATGGTGCCATTTCTTGATTGCATGCAAAATAGCCAACATTTCTTGATCATAAACATTCATGGCCATCTCCTTATCAATAAGCTTACGGCTTTCAAATGCAATTACTCCATGCTCCTGAAGCAAAACAGCCCCAATGCCACGGCCACTAGCATCACATTGTATAGTAAACTCTTTAGAGAAATCCGAGCATACAAGAATAGGAGCGGAGGTAAGTAATTCCTTTAACTGGTTGAAGCTGCTATCTGCAAGAGAATCCCAAAAGAAAGTCTCTTTCTTCAACCTGTCAGTTAAAGGGGATGCAATTGCTGCATAATGCTTTATAAATCTGCGATAGAATGAAGAGAGACCAAGAAATCCTCTAAGAGAGGTAGTAGTAGTAGGCGTTGGCCAATCTTTTATGCATTGCACCTTCTTGGGATCAGCCTATATTCCTTTTTCACTGACTATATGTCCCAAGTATTCCACTTCAGTCTGCATGAAAGAACACTTCTTCTCCTTAGCAAAAAGCCTATGATGTCTCAACACATCAAAAACCTTCCTCATATGCGACAAATGATCCTGAAAAGTCTTGCTGTAGATCAAAATGTCGTCGAAGAACACCAAGACAAACTGAAAGAGGAAAGGTTGTAGAATCTTATTCATCAGGCTTTGAAAGGTAGCTGGAGCGTTTGTAAGGCCGAATGGCATCACCAAGAAATGGTAAAGCCCACGATCAGTCCTAAAAGCAGTCTTGACCTCATCACCCTCTCTCATGCGAATCTGATGATACCCTGATCTCAAATCAATCTTCGTGAAGAATCGAGCCCCCTTAAGTTCATCAAGCAAATCATCTATCCTGGGTATAGGATACTTGTTCTTCACTGTTATCTTATTGAGATCCCTGTAGTCAATGCACATTCTGAAAGATCCATCTTTCTTTTTGACTAACAGGACTGGGGATGCATACGGTGAAGAACTTGGTTCAATGAAACCCATTTCAAGAAGCTCTTTGATTTGCTTGGCTACTTCCTCTCGTTCACATTCTGATAATCTGTAAGGTGGCTTATTGATCGTCTTTGAGTTGGGTTCCAAATCAATGGGGTGATCCACCGCTCTCTTAGGAGGCAATGAAGTAGGTACTTCAAATAAATCTCTGTACTCCTCAAGAAGAGCTGTCAAGGCTGGATGGTTTGCTGAATTTTTGGGCTAATCATGTGTTTCTTTGTTCAAATGCAATACAAATACCTGTGAGCGCTTCTTGTACTCTTTCTTGAGTTGTTGAATGGTGATAAGTTGAAAATCAGATTTACTTGGGATTCCCTGTAAACGGATGAGCTGTCCATTGGAGAAAAACTCCATATATAACTGTGAGAAATCCATAGTAATCCTGCCTAACGTCATCAACCAGTCACAACCAAGTACAATATCTATGGGCCCCATTTCCAAAGTGATCAGGTTTACTTTGACTGCAAAATTTTCAGCCATCTGCAAAGAAACCTGTGGACAAATCTGTGTGCTGATTTCCTCTTCACCATTAGCCACTTGTACTCTAATGGGCTGCTGTAAGTCGGTGGGAACACAATTCAACTTGTACAAAATGGATTTATTGACAAAACTGTGGGTACTGCCACTATCTATCAGGATGAACACTAGCTTTCCACATATGCTTCCCTTCATATGAAGTGTATTAGGGTTCTTAGATCCCGTCCAAGCATCCATAGAGATAGAACAATTAGTGGCAGCAGGCAACTCATTACAAAATCCACCAGGATCAAATGGGATATCACCGCCTGGATCAAAAGGAAAAGAGTCAGATGGATCATAGAAGTACTCCTGTCCACCATCATCCTCGAAATCTTCATTTTCAGCATTGATTGGGACTGCATTAACTTCATCTATGTCATTTTCAAGGTCCTCAAGAACTAGCATACTCTGAATTTTTAGCTTGGCATTTTTGTATACACACTTTGAAGCATGGTCAGGAGTATACTTTTCTCCACACTTGAAGCATAAGCCTTTGTCCTTTCTTTCCTTATAAAGATCCATGGGAATATTTCTAGAATTTGTATTGGCTGAAGTAGACTTAGGCTTATTGTCACCTTGCTTAAATTCAACTTTTGGACTGTTTGCTGTCCTGAAATTGCCTTGAAGCCTAGAAGCATTAAATGGGGGATAAGTTGGTATCCGTAAGCTCCCATTAGGCATATGATTGCTGCCATAATTGTTACCAACTTGCCCTTGCTTTAGAACAGTCCTTGGCTGTCCATAACTTGGCTGAAATGAAGACTCTTTCCTATACTTCCTTCCAAAGCTCTCTGCAAGCTCAATAGCCTTGAAAAGTGAAGTAGGATTTTGCGCCATAACATCAGCTGACAAGGATGGTTCTAAACCATACATGAACTTATGTAACTTGGCCTCATCACTGATGTTTTCCACATACATGGTCAAGTTGAGGAATTGGTTTGTATATTCTCTTACACTTAGGCCCCTTTGTTCCAAAGCATACCATCTTCGTTCTAACTTCTCTTTTTCAAGAGGTGAAACAAAGACTTCAGCCATAAGTGCCTTGAAAGCTTCCCAATTCTCAATAAGTACATTCTCTTTCTTGATATATCTCCACCAAGTGTGAGCAAATCCTTCTAAGTGCAAGGAGGCAAAGTGTATCTTCATAACATCAGTTTTAGGAAATATATCAAAATAAGACTCCATCTTAGAGGTCCATTCCTCTAATTCTGATGGTGAAGATGACTGGCCATTGAATTTGGATAAAACAATTTTGTCCTTGAATTCTCTATCATGGAAGGGTTGCTGTCCCAAAACTGGCTGATCAGAATTTCCAAGTACAGAACCCCCAAAATGAGATTGAAATCTTCCAACAGGTGGCTGAGAATTACCCTGTAATCTTCCTGTTGGTAAAGCACCCCTAGAATGCTGAGTATGCAGTCCAAAAGCTTGAGTATTGGCGCCGTTCAAACTGCCCAAATAGTCATCATGCCTTTGTGAAGCTTCTCCCACTTCATATTGACTATTGGGTATGCCTCTTCTTCCTATGATTCCATCTCCATGACCATTTTGGTTGGATGGCTGAAGTGGAACTGAAGGATCAGTATTTGAACAGGCCTTTTCATTAGCTTCTTTTGATGCCACTTGTAATTGTAAAAGTTTAGAGATTTGTGCCATGAGTAGGTCGTTGGACATTACCAATCTATCAATGGAAGCCTTGGTCTGATCAGTAGATTGAACCATCTGATCCATTCTTGATAGCATGGCCTCATGTCGCTCTCTATGCCTTAGTTCATGGGCACACAAAGTATCATTGAGCATACTAATTTCTCCTTGTTGAGGCTCTTCAGGGTTCTCTTGAAATGTGATTTCCATCATAGAATCCCTGATTTGCTATGCATAGTCCTCCTGGACCTTATTTTTGCCTTTATGCCCTGCCATACTAGTGCAGTCCTGTAGTACCCCCTGTCAGTAAAACGGCTATAACTTTGGCTAGAAAACTCCGATTGCAAAATTTTTTTGTGCGAATCGAAGCTTACAATGCCCTCTTTGAGATGAGCTATAGCATGCTATAACAGGTTTAGGACAGAAAATTCTGTAATTGAATTTCAGAGTCTGAACTGTCCAGTCCTGCACCCTGTTTAGACCTGTAAGTGCCCTGTTTTGGCCCTGTAATGCAAGAAAGTAACCTCCAATGGCTACCAAACCCTGCAAAGGGGTATATAGGACCTGTGGGTACCCTGTAGTACCTACACCTGTACTTCAGTATCAAAGGGTGTACCTGTATCCACCTGTAAATACCCTGTGGGTAACCTGAAAATGCCCTGTTTTACCCTGTTTTACTCCAATAGGTACTTGAGTCCTTGGAAAGTCTTCAATCTTCAATTCTCCACTCGCTGTACCTGTGTGAGGGATAAAACGGCAGGACGGGCTCCCTACACGGGCTCTGAATCACCGGGAGGTGGGCAAAGTTCCCCCCGGGTCGGTTGGTTGCACCCCTTCGGGATCTTCGATAGTGAGGGAGGGTCACCTCTCTTTTGTCCCACTATCTCCCCCGGCATCCACCTTTTTCCTCGGTGGGAATATCAACATGGCAGAGGCTAGTGTGCTAAGCAATCAACATGATATGCAATTGAAAAAAATAACCATTCAGCCTTTCATGAGATGCAATTGATTGAGATAAGAAAATTTGAGATGGGAGAAGGGTTTACCTATGCAATTCAGTGACTCATTGATTGCTAGTACTTACCCTTTTACAATATTTCAGCTTGGATAAGAGAGAATTTCAACAAAACAAATCAAGGTTATGCATCAAGCTGATCAAATGTTACCTAAGATGAGTAATGGTTTTGAATCAAAAGGAATTCAATGAAATAGGCTGAAATTGAAGAAAATTAATACTATTCTCTAATCTATTGATCAATCCAGTGAATTAATTGATCAATAACCTCTCATCAACAAGTGAAAAAGCCATTAGCAATAGGATTATTGAGAGATTTCAGAGATTAGCAAAAGAAAATACCTCCATTAAGCTTGAAAATGATGATGGATATAAGCTTTAACCCAATTGATGCAAGAGTTCTTCATAATCCACCATGAATCCAATATAAAGCTTGAAATCTCCATGAAATCAGTCCATACATGCTTCAATATGATGAAATCCTTGAAAGATCAATACTCCAGCCTTGCTTGAACACTTGAACTTCAAAGATTCAAGCTCTTTGATGAAAAGCCCCAAAATATTCCTTCCATTTGAGCTTCATTGACATGCACGGGCTGAAATCTCTTCAATGTCTTCAATCTTGAAGTCTATCCAGCTTGTATTCAGCTTTAGAGAAGCCTTGAAGGTCGGGAAAGTCCAAAATCTTGAGAAATTTGAGCTTCCATGTCTGTGGCTATGGCTGCCCTGCTGTGTATTAGGGTTTTGAATAGAGAAATGGCTGATGAGAGTTCCCCTGGGGCTGAAAGTTGATGTACTCCATTGTTTGATGAAGCCTTAAGAGTCTTTGATCAGTGAGCTGAGCATTTGGAGCAGCAGAGCAGTGAGAAGAGGGCAGGAGGATCAACGCAATTTGCGGCGCATTTTTCGGGCAGTTCTGGGCTGGTCTTCAGCAGTAGGCATCAACAATGGTGCTCCTCCTGTAGCTTAGGCAACAAAGATTCTTTACCCCATGGTTTGACAGTGAGATATTCAGCACAGAGAGAGAGATTTGTGAAGATTCTTGACATCCACCATGGAAGCTTTAGCCAAAAGCTTGAAGGAGAGAGAAGAGAAGCTCTCTTTTGAAAAGTAACTGTAGTTTAGTCTGTAACTAAGCCCGGTTAACCATTCTTTACCCTAGTTACCTCCATTTTTGCATGAAATTTGATGACGTCCAGCCATTTAAGCCTTTATCCGCCATATCTGACCTTGAATAACTCCAGATATAGTCATTGCTAACTGTAGTTGTCCTGCAGCACTCCACTAGTCACTGTCTTGTACCATTTTTGTCTGAAATTGGTTTTGAAATAGGAAAATGAGAGTGAAAATGGAAGAAAATAATGGATCAAAGACTGAAGCTCTGATACCACTTGTCAGAGAGAGAACTAGGGAGAGAGAAAGAGGAGAGAGAAAGACTGCAGGAAGAGAGAGAAATAGAGTGATGAGGAGAGAGAAAGACTAGAATTGGAGAGAGAAAGACAGGAAAGATGAAGAAGCCATGGAAGCTTGGAGCAAGAAGGGAGAGAAAGATTGTAATTGTATTGATATGTCCAAAAGATGTGAAAAATTACAACTTCTCTCCTTATATACCAGTGTCAGTGTGACATGGCATATTATTAGCATTCTAAGTATTCCCAGCTTCTTACACACTCAGACACAGAGCAGGGCACCGTAGGAATGTTAGGTCACAGAGCAAGACTGTTCACAGTTCAAATCAATGAATGGTGGTTCACACGAGGACTGGGGCAGGGCTCGATTAGGGTAGAAACGGGTCCTGCGCAAGAGAGCTGGGGGAGCTCATGCAGCATGCGAGGCAGATTCAAACATACGCTGGTCAGGGGAAACACGAGCGCCGACTGTTCTCTCTCTTTCTCTCTCTCTCTCTCTCTCTCTCTCTCTCTCTCTCTCTCTCTCTCTCTCTCTCTACACACACACGCACACACACACACACACACACACATGCGCGTGCGCCCGTGCACGCGGATTCAAACCGTAGACATTCTCAGTTATGCAAATCAGAATAAATTAAGGAAAATGTAGTAAATCCCATTATTCTATTAATGATCTGCTTTATGAACCCAACATGCTCCTTTCAAAGCATCGGGCTCTCATAACGACATGTCGCTTATTTATGAACCGGAATAAACAAACTTTTTCAATGCACCGATCTTCTTTGTTTTGATTAAGAAAGATAATAAGATGATTCCATATGCTTACCCAAGTAATGTTTGATAACACGGGCAAAGCAATCCCAAAGTGTCTTGAAAGGATTATTAGCGTTGACATAGGCTTGCTATTCATGGACAAATTTCTACTTTTTTTAGAAAAGCTCTCTATCGATTGGAAGAGGTATATGAGATTCCTTACACCTCGGAGCTCATAGAATGAAGAAGAGATTTTGTTAATATCCTTGTGAGTACTACCTCTAGCATAGAATGGATTACCCATTTACCATATCAACTTAAAAATCTTTTTAAGATTACATTTTCTGTCATGCTAATGTTCTTTTCAATACCTCTAATGAAGTAAGTCGGAGATTTTTCACGCAAAACCTTATGAGTGAATCGGTTGAACATCGATGAATCATTTTCAGAAAGCATCGGTGCATGTGTAAACAAGGTGCTCTACTGCTAAGCTATAGCCCTTGACTGATCAGTTTAACTTTATAGAATCTACTATAATTAGTATATAGATACTAAACCTATTTTATCAATATAAAGAAATCATGCACATAAAAAATGAAAAAATATATTTTACAACTTAGATATTGTTTTCAGTCATTCCACCAAGTATAATGGAATTAACAGAGAGAGAAAAGGCCTACTTGACTCAGCAGTTATAGTATCACTTTCATACGGCGAGAGTCATTGGTTCGAATCCGATAGTAGGCAAAACTTATTAGGTACCATACTATGGTACGTCGACACCTAATAAGTTCTATGATTTAAGATAATCTTTTGGGTTAAGTGCAGAAACCATGGCACTTTTCCGAAGGAATCTCTATTTACTTAAATCATTTTTTCTTCTTGAATCGTTCTACTTTTTTTTCCTTACAACTTAGGAGATAGAAAAACTGTAATTAATTAGGATCTAAAGCTTCTAATCAAGCTTTGGCCCTTTTGAATATCAAGTTAGCCTCGATCATCTCTTTTTTCCCTTGGACCTTAGCTGAATTAGCCTGAGCTGTCCGAAACATCTCTCGAGCTTATTTGGGATCGATTTCGGTACCTCATTCTACTTCATTAACAAGTATTATTATTTGGTTATTGTCTATCATAGTGAAACCGCCCATTAGTGCCATTGTAGACCACTGTTCATCATGATGTATCTTTGACACTCCCATATCCAAAGCTGTAAGAAGTGGTGTGTGATTGGGCAATACACCAACCCATCCATTGCTCATCGATAAAATGATTTCCCCAACTTCAGAATTCCAAACGATTCAATTAGGGGCCATTACACATAGATTCATTCCCATACTTTTATTAACCCTCCGCCTGTAAAGTTGTGGC
Organism: Lygodium microphyllum; assembly: GCF_053477565.2. Lineage (NCBI taxonomy): Eukaryota > Viridiplantae > Streptophyta > Polypodiopsida > Schizaeales > Lygodiaceae > Lygodium > Lygodium microphyllum. Next base: position 149,278,437 of record NC_141143.1, on the reverse strand, counting down.
TTTCTTAGTAGCTTCATCAATGTTACCAACTAAGTAAAAAGCTTGCTCTGGAAGATTATTTGATTCTCCAGAAAGAATCTTTTGAAATCCTTTACTAGTTTCTACCAAACCAATGTATTTGTCCAAAGACCCAATAAAGACTTCTGCTACAAAAAATGATTATGATGAGAAACGCTCTATCTTTCCGGCCTAAGCTACCGTTAAACGGTCCTCCTCTGCTGATTCATCCAGTCCTAGAATTGCTATAATATCTTGAAGTTCTTTGTAGTGCTGCAAGGTCTGCTTAACCCCTTGAGCCGTTTCGTAGTGTTCCTCACCCATAATCCAAGGTTGTAACATAGTGGAAGTCGAATCTAAGGGATCTACGCCGGGGTAAATACCTTTAGCAGCTAAACCTCTGGATAGCATGGTTGTAGCATTTGAATGCACAAATGTTGTAGCGGGAACCAGGTCGGTCGAATCATCCGCAGGTACATAAATAGCTTGAATGGATGTTATTGATCCTTCTTTAGTCGAAGTAATTTTTTGCTGTAAAGATCCCATTTCTGTACCAAGGGTTGGTTGGTAACCCACATCGGAGGGCATTCTACCAATAAAGTAGAAAATTCTAATCCTGCTTGGACAAAGCGAAAAATGTAATCAATGAATAATAATACATCTTGTTTGTTGACATCTCGAAAATACTCGGCCATTGTTAAAGTGGTTAAATCGACTCTCATACGAGCTCCTGTGGGTTCGTTCATCTAACCGTAAACTAAAGCTAATTTTGATTCTGATACATTTTTCTCGTTAATGAATTTCGATTCCTTCATTTCCATATAAAGATCATTACCTTCATGGGTACATTCCCCCACTTCGCCAAATACAGATACGCCTCCATGAGCTTTGGCAATATTATTGATTAATTCCATGATAAGAATGGTTTTTCCCACTCCGTCTCCTCCGAACGAATCGATTTTTCCCCCTCGAGGGTATGGAGCCAAAAGATCAACAACCTTGATTCCTGTCTCAAATATCGACAGTTTAGTATCCAACTGTGTAAACGTAGGAGCGGACCTATGAATTAGAAATGTTGTACTGCCTTCTACAAGTCCTAAGTTATCCACGGGTTCACCAAGAACATTAAATATTCGACCAAGAGTGGTCTCACCAATGGGAACACTAAGGGGAGCCCCCGTATCGGTGACACCCATGCCCCTCATCAAACCATCCATAGCACTCATTGCTTTAGCTTTGACTTCCTTATTTCCCAATAATTGTTGCACTTCATGAGTAACATTAATCTCTTGACCTGCCGCATTTTGCCCTATATGTGTGTGTGTGTGTGTGTGTATACATACATACATACATACATACATACACATGCACATGCATATACATGTACATATACATATGCATATATATATATATATATATATACATATATATATCACTCTTGATTCCACTTTTAATCTCAATTTTTATAATCAAACTCAATAACATAAGAGGAATAATTATATATAACTCAAAAGAAAAGAAGTAAGAAACAAGAACTCCATGTATTTATATAGTCTGTCTTAAAGTAGCGTGTAACTTGTTTTTTCTTTAAGTTTCTCTTGCAAACTCAGAATGTAGACATTTGGATACACAAATCAATGAGAACAAACTTGGTTGACAAGGCAATGCAAGTGAAAGTTCAAATTTATGATTTTTGTAAGAGAAAACTGTGATTTTAGCTCGAACACCATTAAAAATTATTTTCTATTTTTTACAACTCTTCCATGCTATTTTAAAATTTTATATATTTTATTTTTTAAAAATACACTAATATCTATTAAAAATATAATTTAAAGTTAATATGACCATATTTAACTTTTCTAGACTATATAATTTGAACAATACTACCTATTAACAAGTACATGGATATGCACTTTAATGGTAGTACTCTTGATAATTATTATAATTGATTAGATAATACTGTATACATAAGTTTTTACATAGATGGGTCATAAAATGAATATGTTTAATAGTTTAACAGAAAGAATTGGTACACTTTTCACTCGCTTCATTAGAGCTACTATATAGATTCTTTGACCTCAATAAGTTCAGAGGCAACTTTCCTTTTTCTGTACCTTGTTTCACTAATATTGGCTACTTTCTTAATTTGAATTATACAATTTTTTCTTCTATTAGGAGGGCTTTGAGGTATAGGATATATATCAACCACCCTTTGTGGTGGATAAGGATGGTTTAGGCTTAAATGACCAATCTCATTCCAGTTGTAGCTAACCCTCTACTCTTGTATTATTTCATGCCTCTTTGCATAAATACAAGGTCTCTAATTTGCATGTGGGTTTGTTATCCTATATTATAGAATGTTTGATTCCATAGTTATTTATATTTATATCATATGTCTAACTTCAAAGAAAATACAAATATCAATCAAACTATAAGCTATTCTGAATTAAGAGGTTTCCTACAACTTGCTCAATCGATACAAAAAAATTTGTGTACTAAATCATGACGCTTTGATATCACTACTATTTTTGAAATGTTATAGAACTCCCAAAACAACTTTGAAAGCGCTGAATTTTGACTTCAAATGAGGGAGAAACAGCGCAACTAAGATTTTATCCTATTCTCTTATTTTACGCGTGATCATGTTGCTTTTGCAAAGAAAACTAGGAAAGCTTGAACCTTATAAAGAAAATAGTAAATCCTTTTATAAAAATAATTATTTTAATAAATTTATATTTTAAATATATTATTTTAATATGATTTATATTAAATATTAAATTAAATAATTTAATAGTAAAGCCAATTATTTTAATTAAATTACCACTAAAAGTCTTAAACTTGTAGTTCATAAATAAACTAATAATTTTTATAATACTCAATATCATGTGAATACATAGTATTATACATTTGGCTCACTATATAGATTCACCTAAACATGATTTATAATTAATAATTTAAAATATTTATTTATCTAAATTTACCTAAAAGTCTACTTATTGTAATACTAAGCATATTATCACTGTTATTTATCTACCTAGCACAATATGACTAGTGTTAAACATAGCATTTACATGTAACAAGTCATGATTTATACGGTAAATAGATAATAAGATATAAATAAATAAATTTAATATCATCTTATTATTGTATGATACTATGTGATATACATTCTTAGTATTTTAACCTATAAAAACTCGCAAAATAACAAGTAAAGTTTATTTTCCATAGCATACTCACTTCTTTAGAAGCAATTTTCTCTGTTCCATGTATTTCTAGAGAAAGAAACATGAATTAATGCATTAGCACTCAAACAAAAAGTACTCTAAATTTAAGATGCTCATTGCAAAAGCATAAAAGCCTCAAGTACTCTATCATCCACATATTACACATTCTAGTGTCCCATACAATTAGAATATATGATATATGTACCAGATTTTGATAAATCAAAATATCATTGGCAACTAAGCTCGATAAAATTCAACTTCAACATATTGTTTGAATCTACACTAGAAATCATTCATGCTACCTCATGATAATGACTTTGAGTTTTTGGAGTTTGTGCAACCTATATAATCATTCAAAATTCAAGAACTCTTTTCAAAAACTAGAGATAAGATATATGAACCAATCAACCTACTTAAGTAATGAAATTAAGAGTTTTGAAACATGAGAAACATGACCCTACTTCTATGACTATAAGATCTTGATTGTACTACAGTAGTTGCCTTCAAATAAAATGTCAAACGATCTAAAGTTGGAGCATAGATAAGCTCTAATACCACTCTTGCAAAGTGAACCACGTGGGAAGCCTAGCATCCTAAATATTAAATGCAAAAAATGTTATGAAATATAAAAAGAACATAATAAGTTAATAATTTCATAAAGAATAAGAGAAAATACACAATAGGGCTCAATCTCAATTTTACAATTGAGGCATCTTTAGGCTTCTATCCCACATAATTCAAATGCATAATTTTTCCACAGAGTCCTCTATGTCATATGATGATTTTCTAGAGACATGGGATAAAGTGATTATTCTCAAAAAGTAGTAGTATGCAATCAAAGAGTGCGATGGCAACACTACATCACATCCACAACATCAACTCCTACTAGATGAGGTCAATCTCTCAAAAATAAGAACATAGTCTAAGACCCATTCAGCTATGCTAATTTGATGGGAAGTTTACATGGTAACATATCAAGTTCATGGTGCAAAGTCACTTTTGACTCATCCGAAGTAATTATTGAGAGGTGAGGCTCCCAGTCTATAGCATGTTCATCACCTCTACTGACCTCATCTCCCCACTCTTACCTCGCTAGCCGGTTGCCCCAACTCCAAGGCCATTGTTGCCAACAATAATCTGATCATCTCTAAGGAATTACATATATAAACAAAGGCATGATTGAATTATGACATAGCTCTTAAATAAACATATTTCGTATAATATTCTGAAATGATACATCCAAATGACATAAGTTGCAACTATTTGTAATAGCCATTCAGGCTTATGCAATTCATTCTATGATTTCCTACAATTCAACAATCAGAGTTTTTTGTAATTTGTATCTTCATTGTCTAGTTAGATTTTCTACATGGTATCATGTTGAGTGAAGCAATGAAGTGTGTTTGTTGAATCATGTGCACAAGGCGTCCTTGCTTACTGGTCCGGACGGCATCAACAATGGCTCAGCCTGTGCAAATGACCCAAACTTACAAAAATAGATAAGTTGATTGACGTGAATTATCAAGTTTGGAAGATAAAAATTACTATTGTTTTATAGAAGCTTGATCTTTTAGGCATCATTGATGGCTTTATGGTCAAACCCTATCCTCATGATCTCGGCCTCAATGAATGGCTTTCAAAAGACTTGTTTGCCCTCCTTGAAATCTTGCTACATTTGGGAGATAGGAAAACACAACATGTCAAAAATCTTAACTCTACTAAAGAAATGTGGTATCAATTGAAATCGACCTACGAGTTTAGTGACATAACCATGCAAGTTGCTAGCCTTAAAAAACTGATGCAACTAACCCTTCCAAAGATAGTGATGTCCTATTCTTCATCAATAAGTGGCAATCAACTATGGATGAAGCCAATCAATCCAGGCTAGTTCTGCCACAACATTCAAGTTATGCTGTTGTTAGCATCTTTAATTCCATCCTGGTAGCCTTTTATCACCACTAAGACTAATGTCAATCTCACAGTACCTACTCTTGTTCCCAGTATTCTTCAAGAGAATACCTTATGCAACACCATTTCCAATAACAATGGTGCTTCCTCATCCAATGAGCCTAATATGAACCTTTCTATGCTCAACATCAATAATCATCACGGAAATTTACCCGCAAACCAGCCAATGCTTTTTCCAATCGCAATAATCATACTTTTGCATCATCTAAAAAATTCACTCTCCACAAACCTTTCTACAAGATATGCCATAAACTGGGACATCATACTTTGGAATACTGGTCCAAGCACCCAAATAAAGGCAAATGACCTTATAAAAAAGTTCGTGCCTATTGTGCCAACGATGATGATGGCAATGTCGACTATTACGATGAACATGATGGTGGTTATTCCTCAACCTCTGATTTACCCTTTGATGATGAGGAAATTCTTCTTGCATACATGGTTGTCACCTTATCCATTCAACCTCCCAATTACATGTGGATTCTTGATATGGGAGAGCTACTTGTCATTTATCCCATAGCTCTACTTGGTTAGAGGATTATTGGCCTTTATGCACTCCTTTTGAAGTTTGGTTTGGCAATAACATGTTCCAGTTTGCTCTTGGAAGTGACAAAGCGATCATTGAGTTGTCGAATGGCCACATTATAAAAATTGCTAATGTGTACCATGTCTCTAACCTCGCCAAAAATCTCATATTTGTTAGTAGGTTAGCATCTTCGCATACATCCATTGAATTCCATGCAGCTTGCTATAAAATAAAACACACCTTACCTTCCAGATAGTTGTACAAAAATTGGGCATCTTTACCTTTTAGGTTAGAAACCCATTGTTGTTGAAGCCTATGGAAACATTGCATCTTCTTCCATTGATCACTCATCTTTGCTTTGGCATTACCAATTAGCCCAACTTAATCTTTCTATCATGCAACGTATAAGAAAACATCATCTTGCTATGAATTACAATCTTCCCCAGCATGGCAAGATCTCACTATGTGTAGACTACATCTATGGCAAGCTTTCAAATAAACCTTGTGGATGGAGTTCCTTTGTCACAATTCTCCTCTACAACTAGTTCATTTTGATTTATGCGGCCCCTTACCTATGACCTCTATTTCCAAAAATAATTACTTTCTTACTTTGATAGATTACTTTACCAGATTTACCTTTGTTACTCTATTACAGTCAAAGGAATCATCTTCAATCCTTCAGGCCTTTCGGCATTTTCATTGCCTAACCGAGAATCAATTAAGCCTCCCCTTGTAATCCATTCAAATAGACAATGGTGGTGAGTACCGCAATAAACAATTCCTCTCTTACTATCAATCTCATGGTATTCATCATAGGTACATTGTGCGCGATAATCAACAACAATAGAATAGACTAGTTGAGAAAAAAAATTAAACCCTCATGGATGTTACTTGCTCCATGTTACAAGTGGCTAGACTTCCACCTTCATTCTGGAATTAGGCTGTCATCACTCCTACCTATATTCAAAATCACGTATATCATTGCTCGATCGATGCTATACCTTATACCTTATGGTTTGGGCACCCTCCTAGCTACTCTTGATTTTGTATCTTTGGTTGTCCTACGTATAGTCTAGTACCTGTAGACCAATGCAAGAAGTTAGGGCTGTTACACACCTAAATGTGGCCGCCCAAGTCTTTGGGTTGGGGCCAATAGGAAGGGGCAAACAACAAAAAAGGGCACCCCCTCTTACACATTGGGGGTGCCTGATAGCAATAGTGATCTCTCTCTCTCTCTCTCTCTCTCTCTCTCTCTCTCTCTTTCTCTCTCTCTTGCACATGCATCAATGCACCATGCATCATGCATCATGCATCAATGGTCTCTCTCTCTCTCTCTCTCTCTCTCTCTCTCTCTCTCTCTCTCTCTCTCTCTCTCTCTCTCTCTCTCTCCATTGCTATGGTAGTTACTTTTGTATGGAAGGTACATAAAGCATGATGCATAGAATTTATGGAACTTGTAAAAAAAAAGCTTCTAGAATAAAATAAGTATTTGACGTATTCTCTCTTCTATGATTGTTTCATGTAATGTGCATGATCGCCTTCTGCATGGGAAATTTGGGCCTGTCCTATGAATCATGATAGACATGTCCTATCCATACATTGAAGTTCCTAAATTTGGGTTTAAATTTATTTATTCTTTGTTTGGTCTTGAAAATAAAGAGCTTCTATGCATCATGATAGAGGAGTTCTTGAATTTGGGTTTTAATCTAAATTTGGGCTTGTCCTATGCATCATGATAGAGGAGTTCCTAAATTTAGATAAGGGCATGTCCTATCCATATGCTGAAGTTCCTGAATTTGGGTTTAAATATTTTTTCTTTGTTTGGTCCTAAAAATAAGGAGCTTCTATGCATCATGATAGAGGAGTTCTTATGCATTATTATAGAGGCATACGTTGAAGTTCCTAAATTTGGGTTTAAATCTATTTATTCTTTGTTTGGTCTTGAAAATAAGGAGCTTCTGTGCATCATGATAGAGGAGTTTTTGAATTTGGGTTTTAATCTAAATTTGGGCCTATCCTATGCATCATGATAGAGGAGTTCCTGAATTTAGATAAGGGCATGCCCTATCCATATGCTGAAGTTCTTGAATTTGGGTTTAAATCTATTTATTATTTGATTGGTCTCGAAAATAAGAAGCTCCTATGCATCATGATAGATGAGTTCCTTAATTTAGATAAGGGCTTGTCCTATCCATACTTTGAAGTTCCTGAATTTGGGTTTAAATCTATTTTTTTCTCTATTTGGTGTTGAAAATAAGGAGCTTTATAAGGTGGTGAACTAACAATGGTAGATCTATTATGAAACACCCCCTATGTTTATCGAAACATTATTATTGTAAAGGAGATAGAATTTCTTTGCATTTTGTAGCACATTGATTAGAACTAAATAGGCATAGTCTCTTTCCTAAGAAATCTTTAGGCATGTGTACATAAGCAATATATGAAACTTGGTTGATCCCTTGTAAGGTAATAGTTGTTTCAAGAACATGTGTCTCGTAAAGTTACACATAGAATGATCTTGTATATGGATTGGCATGTGTGCATAAGCAATAGATAAAACTTGGTTGATGAAGCCTATGCGCACTTGAAACCTCACTATTGAGAGGCTTGTTCTATCTAGCAGCTTTTGCCTATGGAGTCAGAGTGGTCATGGTAGTAGCTCTTTCAAAAATGGGCAATGCCAACAAGGTGGTTGGAGAAGGGGAAGCATATCAAACCCTGGACTACCACCACAAAGTATGTATCCTTATGAAGGAAATCCATAGAAGGTACAACTCTTGCTACTTTGGTGCTCTTAAATTAGGTGCACTTCTTGCTACTTTGGTTGTAGCAAGCCCAATAAAAGGTTAGATTGGTTGAAGTTACCTTGATTGATCTGTATGTTTCATCCACCTATCTAAACAACTTGCTAAAACATTGAAAATAAAGAATGTAAGTTGAGGATTTTGATATCCTATTTGCATATAGTGGTAAGCTAAATCAATTTGACTCGGTATGATACTTCAATCTATTGGATTCCTATCTTGTGGAAAAACTCAACACTAGGATATGTGTTTGGTAATCTTACCATTTGAGAGTCTAGATAGCGTTGCATATTCCCACAAGAGTATGCATTGATTTGGATGGGCATTACATTTATCCCCATTAGTAAGTATGATATAATATGGTTCCATGAGCAAATAATTTAAATATCATTTCATTATTTGTCTTGTTGTGGATAGGACTACAAGGTTTGAAGCATACAACCAGTAGAGAAGATCTATGTTGTGGAGCTATGGGAGATTGTAGTGCTTTTAGGATCAAAGGGAAAGCAGTTTGCTAAAAAAGATAGGTCCTCTCTTGTTGCTCTAAGCTTTTTTCGCTATGCATAGGTTTGAGCCTTTTGATATCCTTATTGATTTTAAGCACGAAATGCATCTAGGGACAACATTGTTGGTGAAGTAGCAAGGATCTTCATTTCAAAAAAAAGGAAGGGAGGCTTAGGAAGAGCCAACAAGCCCTAATTTTTTTAATGGTGGAGCAGATTCGAAGAGGATGACAACTTTAGCCCTACCTTAGGTGCTCTAGAACATGGCGAAGCAGAGAGAATATAGTGTTCAAGACAAAAATTAGTAGATTCAATCACAATTCTATCGCTAACAATACAACATTGTGAAAAAATCGTGATTAGTTTGCTTAACATGATATATTAGGGTGGTAATGGCTTGTATTAATGGTTTAGACTAGTTTTCTTATATAGGAAAATTTTACTATATATATGGTTTCAACTAGGTTTCTTATCTATGATTATTTTACTAGATCATCAAGTCATTAGGAAAAAAATAAACTCACAAATGGGCCTTTTAGCCCCCCCTCTCTCCTCCTTTTTAAAACAAGGAAAAGAGGAGAGAAGAATAGTAAAATAATCCTCCTCTCTCTCCACTTTTGCAATCTCGTTTTGCCTTTTTTATTTTATCTACAAAGATATACTCAAATTCCTTCTCTCTCCTCATTGAAGAAGTCTTTTTCAACCAAATTTTATATTCAAAAAGGAGTTAGTTACAGGAGTGTGGTGCTTCGTTTTCAATGCAAAATGATTAGTAGATACGAGGTAATTGATTTTTTAATCGAGAATGAGAAAAATGAAATTTTGCAAGTTCCTTTTAAGATATTTTGGGGATTTTTTATATCCTAGCTTTTGGTCAAAAAACAAACCAACTAGTTAAATTTTGTGTTTTTTGGAGATGTTTTTGGAGGCAAAATAGAAATATCTAAAATATGAAAAGTCTTGGACATCCCTACCCTCTGAGCTATTTCCCCCCATATCTATACTCTCTCATGGCTCTAGTGTGACCTCTTCTCTGTGTTTATGCAACCTTCATTAATAGAGTGAATTACTTACACCCTCCTTTCCCTTGGCACCTTTGTGTGCCTCTCTGTGTATCTCCACTCTACCTCTTGTGACAACCAAGTAGGCTCCCCGTTTCTATTAATAGTAAAATGAATACAGGATAGAAGGAGCTCTGCATATTGAGGTAGAGATTGAATATGCCCCATTATTCAAAAGAACCCAGCGTACCAGTGTCAACCCTCAGGTTTTGTAAAGTTACAAGCAAATAAGATTGAAACATGTGGATTTGTGGGTTGATGGGGGAATCTACCCAATTGACCCCTTTAGCAATAGACCTCCAACTTTCTCAGGAATCACATCAATGATCAAGCATTCAAAGTATTTACAACTTTCCAGGCAACCATAAAAAATTGCCATGATGTGATCGCTGCACATCAACTTTATATACAACAGCTCATAGGACAAGTGGTACAACTGAATAACATTGTAATTCAACAAAACAATCAAATTATTTCAATACAGGATACTATCCATGACATTGGTATCTCATATGAGGAGGCAAAGGCACAATTGGAAGACTTGAGAAAGATCAACAGCAAGCTAACACAGGAGCACAAATGAAAGAAGAAGCCAATCAATGAGTTAATTGTGAATAGTGGCTAGTGGAAGTGACGTATCAAAGCATGTAAGGTAGCTCAGAAAGAGAATCTAGGTGAGGGTGAGATTGGATTGTGTATTAGTAGATTGATGAAGGCAAGTACACTGGAAAACACTTTGAGCAATCGTAAGTTTAAGGCTGTGAAGGAAAAGGTGATTGAGTGCACATTAAAAGATGTGTCAAATGAGTTCTCAGCTGTGGATGCACAATCTATTTGTGACAGCACCATCATTAGCACAACGACTTACTCAAAGATATTCAAAGGTGTGAAGGCTGGGTTTGGTCGTGTGCTGAAGAGAAATAGAATCATGCCTCTTCCTCAACCTTCAAAGTTAATAGAGGCCCGACGGCAACTTAATACAAAGGTTTTGGAGTTGATAGGAGATCCCATGCATGTTCAATGTGTGAAAACACTAAAGATTGGGACCAAAAATGCATATGAGGTGAAGTTCACCGAACTCAATAATTACTATTTAGATTTGAACAAGGTGCAGTCGGCAATGGTAATGTACTACAATATGTCTATTGAGGAATGTAATGGTAAATTGTAGTTTGTTATAAAATTAGAATAGATGAAAGTGAGGTCGTCAAAGGAGTAAAGCTTGAAAGAGTTACTGTAACTTTGATGAATAGAGCTTTACAATTCGACAAGAATAACCCAGGGAACTTTAGTGTTCAATCTGAGGGCCATGTGTGGTGGCTCGCTACATTTGAAGTTCCTAAGGAAACATTTGAGGTGTTACAGCTATTCTTTATGCACACAAGCATTCCAAGCATCATCGATCGTCAGGAACATGGTGAGATGCTCTCGGTTGAAGGGTATGGTCAATACTTGGTTGAATGGCATCTTGCAGGAGACTTGAAAACTTTAAAATGCATGTGTGGAATCTCCAATGGTGCAAATATAAAGAATCCATGCCTATATTGCTTGACAGAGAGGGTGGAAGGAAAGGATAGAAAGAAGAACTGGTGAAAGGTGACAAGTGCTGCATCGATGTGCAATATCAAAGATCCCACTTAGAAGCCCATCTTCAACATTTCCTTGGATTGTATTCACATTTGTTCATTACATGCTTTTGTCAGAATCATGGAGAAACTTGTATATGAATACATTTTCTTTGCTTATAAGATGCAACTAGAAAAAGAAGCCATTGCAATGTGTAGGAATGTGGAGCGAGTGCTATCGGAAATTGGGCTACACAAGTATCAAGTGACGATTGAAAAAGATGAGAAGAGATAAGGAAAATCTAGTAACTTGCCAAAAAAGCCTTGCTTTGGAGGAGCAAAGGCTAGGAAGTTTCTCTCAGTACCCATCAATGAGAAAGGAAATGTCATGGTTATTAGGCAGCAGGACCACGATGGGTGGAAAAAGTTACATTTTGCAGTTCCTGATCGAAGTAATGGAGGAAAAACAAGATTGGCCAAAGCTAAGGTTTGGATAAATCTTAACAAATTGGCTCCCTTACTTCGCAAGATGGTGTTTAACAATGAAGATAAGCAAGAATTTATCAATGCTGTGCATAGCTTCTACGAAAACATGGTGGAAGCATGGGGCAAAAGCTCTATCACACATTACATGGTGCGTACTAAGTTAATATTTTAAAATTGTATGAATTGTATAAACTATTGAGCATAGTCTTACTCATGTGTGATATGTGTCTTTGTAGCATTTCCTTGAGGCACATGGGCCATACTTTGCAGAAAAGGAAAGCATTGGAATTTGGTCCACACAAGGGATGGAAAATTCACATTGGATAGCACGTGGTGCATACCAAAGAAAAACTGATCATGGTGGAGGGGTGAATGGTAGCAATCCAATAATCCAATTGCTATCTTGGTGGTGTAGGATTATAGTAGCAGATGAAGCTAAACTCTCACAAAAGAGAGCAAATGAAAGTGCTAATGAATCAGTTGCAGACATGATGGAATCACGTTGTGTCACTAAAAGAGTGTGTTATGAAGCCTCAAGTGCCAAAGAAAACCATGCCAAGTGGCTAGAAACAAGGCTTTGACAAGGCACCAAATGGGTTCGAAAAGAGCTAAGATAGTAAGATGAATAATGTGAGTTAGTGTGAATGCAATTCATAGTTTAAGAGAGAAAGAAAGAGTGTGCATCTATGTGAATGAGTCTCACAGTTTAGAGTTATATAAAAGAGGGTTTCACTTTCTATCTTATTCATTGAGTTCTCACATCTCTTGTGTAGGAAAGATGGCTAGGTCTAAGGCAGTTGCAAATAAGCTTCCACTCAAAGCCCCATATCGTGTTCAGTCCCTTGGAGCATCTACTAGCTCAAATGCACCCCCTTCTCAACCTAATCCACCTTCCTCAAGTTGCCCTCACAAGGGTCCTCCTTAACATTCCCACAAGAAACGCAAGTGGAAGCCAGGTATAGTGGCCTTGAGAGAAATTAGAAGGTATCAATGCTCTTTTGATCTCATCATCCCGAAGGCGAGCTTCTTGAGACTTGTTTGCGAGATTGTGCAAGATCTTTACTGCACAGAAAGCAGAAGGTAGTTTTTGGTACAAGGTTAGGATAGACCCGATCGCTTCACAAAAGAATGTCTTCATGCTCTATAGTGTGCTGCAGAGGCATTTTTAGTTGACTTGATGACTGATGCTCAACGTTGTGCAATATATGTGAAGTGCATCACTATAACTCCCAAGGACTTCCAACTTGTAAGAAATCTTCAAGCATTGAAGGATGCATTCGTTCCAATGGAATGAACACAGTTTGCAATGTTATCTTTTTTGGCATAGTGTTATCCTCGTGCATTGGACATATGACTATGTCCCAGTGCAAAACTATTGTATGCGCCCTTAAAATATGAATTAAAATTTTACACTTGTCCTTCGCTCTCAACTTTGACTGTACATCTTTGCTATATTTTCAATTCTTACTTATAGTTTTTGTTAGCACTGTCAATTTCAATAGGAATAACATGCAAAAATTTGCCATTTCTTATTGTAGACTTTACTCCTATTGCCTCTGTATAGTTTATGTGGTGTGAAGTTTCTAAGGGCCAGTAGTTGCGATGTTGATTTCTCAATTATCAATCCATCCATAATTTTGGTATGGGATAATTTTAAAATACTAAACTGTATCGAAATGCGATAAAACTTCACACATGCACTTGTTGGGTGGCCAAGAGCCCAAATTATTTTTTTTGGAAAAAAAAGTGTATGCAGACCCCTGGTCCAAAGTCTAGCGTCTGGAGCCACTTTCCTGCCATTTGGGCTCTTGGCCACCCAACGAGTACGCGTGTGAAGTTTCGTCGCATTCCAATACAAGGTTATGGATTTATGATCACACGATGGACAGTGCGTATGAAGCTCCATTAACCCGGTTTTGGGGTTAAAATGGGTTAAAAGTTTATTCTTCTTCTCATTTTCATATCTTGATTTCTTTGCTTCCTCCATTTTCACATCCCCAACCTGTGTCTCTTCTCCATCTTGCCCTCCTTGCATGGCACAAACCAAGCAAGCATGTCATTGTTTTGGCCCCGAGAAGACATCACGCCAAGGCCCACCACCTGCAGCACAAGGTGGAGGCTCCTCAAGTGCAACAATAGGTGCTCCCCATAGAGCACAAGGACCACCACATAAGAAGAGGAGATGGAAACCGAGCACTATCGCTCTTCGAGAGATAAGGAGAATCCAACGCAAATACGAGCTTCTCATCCCAAAAATTTCTTTTCATAAAGTTGTTCGAGAAGTCATGTAAGACTTGGAGCTGAAAGGGATGGGAAGATTTTGGACACGAGTGTGGGATGGCTCACTAGCAGGAAGGTGGACTGCTGCAGCCATGGAGGCCCTACAAACCGCTGCTGAGGGGTTTCTCATCGACTTGTTCAATGATACACAGCTTGCAGCCATCCATGCAAAGCGTGTTACAATCAAAGAAAAATATATGAACTTTATCATTTGGCTTCGACACGGCAAGGAGACCCTGCCATAGTTTACTAGATTAATGATGCAAGGGTGCCATAACATCTTGGAAGCCCAAAAAGTTTTGTACTTTGCCACATTAGAATATTTATTTATATATACATAATATCTTGTGCAATGTGTACTAAATTCAAATAATTGAGAAAAGTTATTTTGTTTTGTTTCTTGAAATGCATGACTCTTAATTTTTGTTTAACGTACGAATGCATCAAAAGTAGTAATACGCGTTGAATTATGTTAATATATGTGGATGCGTCATTCCACATATTATTGTCACACTTACACAATCGCAAGTGCAGTACTACGCATTGAATTATGTTAACGTATGCGAATGCGTCATTCACGTACCACACATTATCGTCACACTTATACGAACCATACATTTATTTAATAAATATTTATTTGTAGCAACAAAGTACATTATCTTATATTCATCAAGAAAAATAAATGTGATGGTTGTTAGTGATGGTAGATACAAAAAGTCGATAGCAAACAAGAACTCTCAATTGTTCCTTGGCTTTTTCTTCGGTGGAGAGGAGGGGCCAGCTTTCGATGAAAATATAAGTTCCTTATTTGCTTCAAAAATGATGTGCTCCCCCTTTAGCTCTTTCTCCAGGAGAAGCGGATCCGACACTTTAGCGAGGTCGCCTAATGTCGCAAGCACACACATAGCTCCACCCCGCGTTTGATCAAACAAATAAAGAAGCTTTGACCGCTTGATTAGCACCACCTTCTCTATGCTAGATGTCATAGATATCGCTCGAAAAGGTCCAAACTTGGTCAAAGATCGAATTTTCATAATTATTTCTTGCCCTCCTGGTGAGCACTTCGTATGGAAAACCACCAAATCTGTAACAAGGTTACCGATATACTCCTTAAGAGCTAAATCCTTGCGTTGGTCCACATGTCGAGCTCCTCCTTGCCTTGATGCAAAGTCATCTATATACAATATGTTCTAAATGACAAAGTCAAATCAAACAATATATTTAGTGACTAACCTAGAGTTATCAAAAAGTGATGAAACTTGATGGTAGGGTGCGTCGGGTCCCTTGGAGTCCACCAATGAAATCTTGGCAAAAAATGATGCCTGCAGCTGCCTTGCCCAAAGTCGCTAGACTTAGGGTAGGGCAGCTGCAGGCATCATTTTTTGCCAAGACTTCGGATAGGGCAGCTGCAGGCATCATTTTTTGCCAAGATTTCATCGGTTGGCGACTTCAGACAGGGCAACTATATGTATCATTTTTGGCCAAGATTTCATCGGTGGACTCCGAGGGACCCGACGCATGCTATCATCAAGTTTCATTGCATAAAAATATATGGTAGTTGGAGATCTCACCTTCTCCAGATCATCTTGTATCTTCATTTCCTCATGTGTCAGGGAGGCACCTCTTTGGGTAGAGGGATCTACAAACTTCTTGGTAGGAAGCTGGGGCCTTGGTCTGAACAAATCATGCTGTAATGCTTCAAATTCAGCATCAGGCACAAGGTAATCTTCTTTAACCGAGATTATATGCTCATGTGCTGGTATGATCGCACTCATAGTATCTAAGCTTGTGCCATTATATCTTCCAATCTCTGCCATTGTTGGATGCACATTCGTGTAATCATAACCGATCAGGTCTTCCATTGAATCCCTGACTAGGATAAAAAACAAATCTTCTTCCTTCATTTCCAAGTATTGCAATACATCTGATAGAAGTAAGTATTGTACACCATTTACTTCAATGGGTGTCAAGGAGGCAAGGTTGGGTTTGTCGACTTGTGGCTGTTCTGAAGAAGATGGCACCATGAGAGCCAACCCTTGCTCTGTCACCACTCAATGTTCCTCTTCAACATTTATGAGCTCTTCAATCGGTTCTTCTCCCATGTATGTGATAGAAATAACCTGTGGAGTTGTATCTTCATCGCTCTCCTCCTCTAGGGGTGTTTCCAATGCAAGAATGTAAATTGCCAATGCGTAATCACACTCCACGAGATCCAAAGGTGATGTACCTGGTGCACTTCCCATGGGAACAGTGCATACTCTATGCGAAGGATCCACATGGGCCAGACACCTACTCACCACTTTTTGGTGATCCTTCCCTGCTTGAAATATCATGAGCTGTTCCAGAGGCCCCCAAGTCATGTCGGATCCCTCGATGGAGTATGTGCATGTAGCGATGGTGCTCATAAAGTCTTCCAAAACTTGAAGGGGGGGATCCAGCAATGAGAGTACGCTTTCAAGGTTGAAGTTCTTAGAGAAAACCTGGAATATCTCATCACCCTGGTTGACAAAGATAGTCTCGTGGATCCACTCATCAAAGTGTGTGCGAGCATCCATCATAGTAGGTAGGAGGGATGTGGTGGATATAAAGAGATGAAGAGAGAAAGTGTGAAATGAAACAATGAAACAAGAACTAAACTAGTTCTACCTTAAAAACCTTAAGTTTAAATCCATTAAGGGTTGTTCGCATACGATATTTAGTTATGGCTTTACTTACATCTTTGTAAAGTTTACATGCATATGTAAATGTATTGATGTGAAAAGTGTGTAACAAGTGTATGATTTTGCATAAATACCATAATTTTTAAATATTGCAAGTTTGTAAGCGACAATATTCTATTGGTAAAAAAATCCAAAAATTTACAAGTGTTGGATATTACAACTTGTGGTGTTGGGATTTTTAGGGAGACTCTACAATTTCTAAAATATGTGGAGTCACACACTTTCCGCTGGTAAGAGTATCCTCAGCTCGGCTTCAAATTTTCCTACTATCTAGTTTAAAATAGAAGCTAACATGTGGATTCTGCATTAATATTGTAATTTCCTGGCGCATTATACTCAAGGGCCAATCATCCTCCATTTTGCAACACTTGGGACTCACGACCCTCACAAATGACAGTAACATCCACAATTACACTTTCATGCATGTCTTGATCAAGGCACAACCATTTACCCTTGAGCATTCTCCATCTACAATACTTGAACACTAGGCATGAAGTTTGTCGTGTGACAAAGTACCTGTAATTGAAAAGGAAAGTTAGCCGATTCATCCCAAAGTAAGATAATAGTCAACTAAGAGATAAATTTTTTACCTGAAAGCCATGTCCCTTGTTGTGACTCGACACTCCACTGTGTTAGGAATGTGAGTTATTTTTTATGTCCAAGTCTTGCCTAGAATCCTTGTTACATAGTCCTCTTATGTATTTTTTATGACGTATGTGCTTTTGGTACATCTCAAACCCTTACATTCCTTGAACATGTGTGCAAAAATTGCAATCGATATGAATAATCTTAGATGTACATTCTTTGAGCCGGTGCTTGGCTTCATAGAATTCAATATATCTGCGAAAATTTTTGTGCTACACATGTGCAAAATGTCGCTATTACACAATGGCCATTCTATGCTATTGAGATTCGGTATGTGCATATACTCAAGGGTTCCATATTCTCGACTCCCCTTGGGTAATATGTACTTGGAGTCATAGAAAAAAACAAGGTCCTCTGCGAGTTGCTTAGCTATACGCCCCTCAAAGAGCAATCTACCAATTTTGAGGTGGTAACACTTAAAAGAACCAGTGAAACTCTCGACATTTTGCCACTCACATCAATCCGAAGTGTATACTTCTGTAAATATAAGACAAGTTGTTACATAGGTATCATGAAAGTTCTCATTCTCAATGAGTTGCAAATACTTACTGTTTGCAATGTTTCGTTGAAAGGGCACAGTGGGCGCAATGTGTATTTGTTTTTGCAAGAATACGTGTTGTACAAACACCTCTGTTACAAGGTGAGAATCAACTTTCCTTTGTCTGAGAGCTAAAATTTTACCCTTCTAGGGCTTTGATACATCTGCAATTGCAGATGCTTCATCTTTTCTGTTACGTACTTCTATCGAGAGAATGCTTGTTCTTCTCTCAGGCATTATAACCTATGCATTAGATCTAAAGAAGTATGTATTAACCCCTAAATAATAAGCATTTTAAGTATGTCCAGTAATCACCAATATGCCATACAATTCAACATGGCATTAAGAGATGTTTACACTTTTGTAAACAGACATAAACATCGATATCGAAACGCATGTGGATATATATATCAACACAAAGTATAGATTTAATTTCAAGACATCACTTAAATCATACCATTTACATGAAATATAATGAAAAGAATAGCACAAGAATACTCAGAGAGTTTCGCCAAAATAAATTTTATTATAATGAAGAGGAGTCTGATTTGACTCAATACATTGTATGAAATGTGGGTATTATAGAGTAGTTATCACAAGGATAGTAGCCACATGGCATGCTAATCTTAATAGGCACATTGGATTGACACCTGAGATATTCTAAGACTCAACACATTGTGTGTTATATGGATGATATGATACAAGAGTTTCATGGATCATTGCCAATTGGCATAGAGATCCAAATGGACACATAGGACCAATAAATCAGAGGATTTTTGAACCATCGACTTCTAGCAGATCCATATCATCCAACACAAAGGAATCACTCACTGCATCAAAACAGTTGATGGAGAATTATATGCTTCACCTAAACCTTGTACAATACCTACATGTACAAAAAAACACCTGCATGAATCCCTTTAACAAAAATACTTGCATGAATCCCTTTTAGCAAAAAATATCTAGATAACTGCATGAATAGAAGCAATACAAAACAGGGCCAATTTACCTATAAGCTGATTTGCTGAAGATAAGATTGAATCATTGCTAATCAAAACCCATTGCAAATGATGGACATAAGAAAACATCAATCCCATTAAATATAAAAGTCACTAATTAAATTAATAAATTTTGGTACCACAAAATATGGTAGATTTACCTGTAAATTGAGCTACAGAATCTCTGCGCTACCTTGTGTTAAGTGTTGCAACAACAATTGATTCTTAAGTTAGAACTAGTATCAAACCCTATTGTAAAGAAAAGGGATAATGTAGAGAGGAAGAAAGAGAGAGTTTGTGTGAGTACGCGGGAGAGAGAAAGAAATGAGCACCTATCCAATCTTGCCCAAATTGATCTCTACAAAAGACAATTTTGCAAGAATTAGTTTTTACATGAAGGTATACTGAAAAAATAGTAGAAAAGAGGAAACATACACAGAGAAAGAGAGAGGGAGAGAGAGATAAGTACTTATGCAATGTGCACTTATGCAATGTCACCCAAAATGATCTCTGCAATAAAACAACAAGGGTTAGAACTAACATTGTGTTGTATTGAAAAGATATCAGCAAGAAAAAAACCAAGCAGAGAGAGAGATTAACACCTTTGCCTCTTGCTCCAAATAAACTATGCAAGGAAACAACAATTAGAGCCAACATCAAATTCTATTGAAAATAAAACATAAAAGAGAAACAACACATAGAGAGAGGGGGGAAAGAAAGGAGAGAGAGACGAGCACCTCTGTCTCCTGCCCCAAACAACCTCTGCAATAAAAAAACAACAACAGTAAGAAATGACATCAAATCCTATTGAAAAAATAGCAAACAAGAGAAAATGCAAAGAGAGATGGGCACCTGTGTTTTGCCCAATATCTGAAGCTGTGTGGTCACATAGAGAGAGGGGGGAAAGAAAGGAGAGAGAGACGAGCACCTCTGTCTCCTGCCCCAAACAACTTGTGCAATAAAAAAACAACAACAGTAAGAAATGACATCAAATCCTATTGAAAAAATAGCAAACAAGAGAAAATGCAAAGAGAGATGGGCACCTGTGTTTTGCCCAATATCTGAAGTCGTGTGGTCACATAGAGAGAGGGGAGAAAGAAAGGAGAGAGAGACGAGCACCTCTGTC
Organism: Lygodium microphyllum; assembly: GCF_053477565.2. Lineage (NCBI taxonomy): Eukaryota > Viridiplantae > Streptophyta > Polypodiopsida > Schizaeales > Lygodiaceae > Lygodium > Lygodium microphyllum. The sequence continues at coordinate 149,257,996 of NC_141143.1, read as the reverse complement.
TCCTGCCCCAAACAACCTCTGCAATAAAAAAACAACAACAGTAAGAAATGACATCAAATCCTATTGAAAAAATAGCAAACTAGAGAAAATGCAAAGAGAGATGGGCACATGTGTTTTGCCCAACATCTGAAGCTGCGTGGAGAAGAAAGTGTAGAGGTAAGCAGAACGCTCAAAACCCTAATTACTCTCAGCAGGGAGCTTCAATGGAGACGAAAATTCACGAGTATAGAGAAGAGAGGGAAAGTGGTCTGTTGCTCAACTTTTGGGTCAAACTGATTTCGTGAGAGGGAAAAAAACCGAAATTGAAGATTCTCCAAAAAAAGGGGGGGAAATACAAGGCAAGAGAAACTCAAATTTTGTGTACTATTCATTCTCCCTTTTTTTAATCCCTCACTACCCATTTTTTTAATAGAAAATCCAAGATTTGGAGAGAGAAGATTCACCCTCCATGGATGTCAACATCTAGCCTTTCTATTGGACAATCCAAAAGGCCCACATCTTAAACTATATTATTTTAAAGGGCCCATTTGTGAGTTCATTTTTTTCCTAATGAGAAATTTAAAAATTTTCTATATAGAAATATTTTGCTAGATCACTAACTTGTAAGGTGTTCCACTTTTACTAGTTGAGACTTTTTCTAGATACTTTGATAAGTATCTACAAAATCTCTCTTTTTTCACTATATGGAAAAGTGTTTAAAGTTCCTTGTGATACTTCTATCTTCGCCCTTGCCACAATTGTCTCTTTTGATTTGACCACCTCTATGTTTGGGCTTCTTTCTCTTCCCTCCAACTCACTTGATGCTTCCATTCATGTGGTTGAAGCGCTATGTAGTTCAAAAGCTACATTTTGGCGTGAAGCCGTGAAGTTAGAGGTTCGCTCTTTGGAGTCTAACAACACATGGACTCTTGTGCCACCTCCAGCTAATTGAAAACCCATCTCGTACAAATGGATTTTGTGTCGCAAATACTGAATTGATGGTTCTGTGGCTCGTTACAAGACTCGATTATTCGCTTGAGGTTTCTTGCAAGTGGAGGGTCTTGATTTTGGCGAAACCTTCTCTTCAGTTTTGTGGATGGCTTTGTTTCGCATTCTTCTTGCCTTGGATCTAGTTATACATCATTTGGATATACAGACTGCCTTCTTGCATGGCAAACTCCCTGAAGAAATCTATATGGAGCAACCCCTGGTATTTGTCTCCTGTGACCATCCCTCATATGTGTGTTAGCTCTATCACTCACTCTATGGCCTTAAGCAATCCCCTCACCTCTAGTTCCAAAAATTCAATGCTTTCATGCTTTCTAAGGGTTACACTAGATTAACAATTGAACCCAATATTTTTAGAAATTCCCCTCATGTTTTTCTTATGGTTGATTTATACATTGATGATATTCCTGTTCTTGGTTCTTCTCTTGCTATCATTAACCAAGCAAAGTCTACCTTTGCTATTACTGACTTAGGTCCTCTTTCTTATTTTCTTAGTCTTCAGGACGTTGATTGCTACCAAGATAAAGGTTTTTAAGTTCTCCATCAACACAGGTTTTCCTTGGATATACTAAAATTGTTTGGCCTCTCAAACTGTAAATGTAATATCCCCCGTGCTCCCGTGCCTTCCCCCATGCGAACCCCCTTAAAATTTTTTACTCATTCCCTCTCTCCCCCTGCCGACTGCATGGCGGAGAGAGAGAGAGAGAGAGAGAGAGAGAGAGAGAGAGAGAGAGAGAGAGAGAGAGAGAGAAAGAGAGAGAGAGAGAGAGAGAGAGAGAGAGAGAGAGAGAGAGAGAGAGAGTAAAGATAGAGAGGGGGGCATGCAGCCCCCCAGGTGGGAGGGGTGGCGGCCGTTCCCCCCGGGTGATAGAAAAAAAAAGCCGTCAGGCATCAATACCACTGGAATCAAGATATCACTCCAAACCCAGAATTCTCTATTATTAAATCATAGATTATATTTATCGTAGTGAAAATCATATTCACATACATCACATTAATTGTGCTATTGATAATTTCCTAGGTATGAACTTAGTTGTGATGTATGCAACAAACAAGTTAATTTTCGTTGTAAGATGACATCATAATAGGTGAAATTGATTAGATAAATTGCATCGTAAATTGCCAAAAACGTCTTGCATGAATTCTTGCATAAAGTGCATTGCTCCTTGCACAAGTTCTTGCTTAAAATACATTTCAGAGGACATTGAAAGAAACAAAGTGCATCTCCATATCGCAAGATGGATTCTAAGGTACATGTAATAATTTGCTAAAAAGATTAAAGTGCAGCTAGGCTCATACAATGATCACATAAAGTTAGATCATTCAAGAAGGTTATAGATCGTGTAAATAATTACAAAGAGGATAATGTTAAGGTTGCATGCATAGAAAATACATTCGCATGTGTGGCATAGAATATCATATGGATTATATCAAATTTGTAAGCATTGAAAGAAGGCATGGCATTACGTTGCGTGCATTAAAGTTATTGGGAAAAATTCAATGTTGTTTGTAATTTACCAAATGGGACTGCGATCCATGAGTCCCATGTTAAAGCCCTTGGTGACTTCAAGAGGGATAGGTAAAAGCTTAGTGCTTGTGAGCATTATTAAGAGGGCTTAAGAAGGTTATACTTAAGTCGGAGTAGGAACTGTTCTAAACAGAACCATCTTGACCAGCCATGGTCAAGGGGATAGACAATCTTAATCAATTAAGATCAAAGATAAAGGTACATAGATACTTTGAGGGATCTAGGAGATAACCAGAAACTGGGGACAATGAGGTTGTCCATGATCTATTTCACAAGGAGACCTAAGGTAAGAATAATTAGGGTCGGCAGGGTACAAACCCTAACCCAAAGATAAAGAGGAAACAAGAAACCTAGCTTGCCAAGCCCTTGGGATCTCGCCAAGTCGCGAACGATCCAGGATCGAATGCTGGGAGCATTCGGAAAAAAGGAATCACACCTTAGCAGTTGGTCATACAAACGACCACTGAAATGATCGTGATTGTACACTTAGGTACATTGTTTGAGCTTCTTTGCTCAAGGAACGAATTCAAGGAAAAACACTTAATGCTTTACGTTAAAAGCCTGGAGGGAGTGGCAAGTTCAGTTACCTCCGACTGCCTGCCTGGCCCTATCCAAGGGGATTGTTAGCCGTGCCTAGTATATGGACCGAACCCACCGCAAGAGGTCTCTCCGTGGGGGCTGCTTGGAGCGGGAGGATGCTTGGGTGCCAGGGGAGGCTCTGGCTATAAATTCCTTGCCTCTGGATCTCGCACAAGAGGCCGACGTGACTCGAGATGGGATCTCGAGGCTCGTGTACTAGTCTACGAGCAAAACTTGGAGCAGCAATCCTGTTGATTACTGGGATAGCCTTCGGGCATGATACTTGATGTATTCCAAGATTATGATAAATAAAGATCAGATATTTAAAAAATAAACTTGCTTGACATTGTTTTTGTGTCAGTGCCTAAGTTACGTGAAGGAACCTGTGTTTAAATTGATTAATTAAGGAAGTTGCTCTTGCATGTCAAACATAATGTGGTAGATAATTAGATAACTAAGCAAACCGAGGAAAGTGCGGTGGACGTGACTTAGGTCCGTCCTAAGGGTGGTCCCGGTTAGCTGGGAACTTTTCTCAAAAGATGTGAAAACGATACTGTGAAGACCCTAGAGTTAGTAGAGTTAGAATCCTGATTTATGCTATTTTAGGGGAGAGGAATGGGACCATGCCTTATGGGCAGAGAGATCGAGCTTTGCACCTCTCTCGTTTCCCATTCTCCATGAACCAAGTGCAACATAAATCTGCTTCGACTCTGTTGTTCCTACTCAAAGTGGGTCATCTAGAGCTCGATTCTAGCTACTTCCTAGAGACTTTACTGATAGGAAAGAAACCTTGACTTCAGGAGGTCGGTCCTAAGTGGGAACGACCGGATACTTCCGCTTGGGGCAGACTTGGGAAGACCTAGATCGCAAACCCTATGACATTCCTTGCGAGTGCCAGGCGGCCTTTCTAGAATCTCTTCCCGATGAGTTGCTAAGACGCGTCCCATAAGTGGACGAGCGGACACGTTACAGTTGGTATCAGAGCGAACCAACGAGATCTAAAGATTACAAGGAAACTTAATGGAGGAAAATAAAGGGAATAAGAGGATAAACATGAAAAGGTGAGTGCAACAGAGCAGTGTTTTCTATTGAAAACATTTCTTTACTCACTGATGGATGCTGGGTTGCAGAGTCACAAAGCATGGAGCAAGTTCTTGGTGTTTCAGGTCATGTTAATGACTGCAATGTACACTTCCAATTATCGTTAGAGGCTTGACATGATGGATATTTTGGACCGCATCTATAATCCTTCGCCCTTGTATGCGGAATGGAGATGGACGGGAGATTCAAGAATATTTTACATAGCAGCCCAGCCCACCGAATCGCTTAGCTTTAGACAAACTTGAAGAGAATCAAGTGGATGGAGGATTTAAAGATCGTGAAGCTCTTCATCTTTGTCAAAGCTCGCGTAAATGCAACTTTGCACGTTAGCGGTCGGCAAGTCAAGCAAAACAAGTATGTCTATGAAGAAGTGACCCAGGTGATCTCTGCTAATAGAATCAAAGTGTTAGGGTGCTATGAGAAGAATGGGTATCAAAGGAAGGGATACCCAAGCTTCCTATGACTTATCGTTTCCTGAAATTCCATGACCCCACTCCATATTATCATTCCATCCTTGTAGTCGATTGTAACACAATTCTATTTTCCCCAAACTCGTGTATCAATCAGCCTGTCTTACTTATCCAAAATAAGTGTACTCAAGGGGTTATGATCTCATGAATAAATAAGACTTTTTACAATTGTCTATCTTGATCATAAATGTTAACTGTGGTGTTAAGTGATTAAATCACTTGGCTAAAAAATTATGCTAGTCATATTAACGTAATATAGGAACGTAAGATAACATGTTAACATAAAGAATCTTATTGTTCAGACGCAACCCCAAGCGCAGGTTCCAAATTCGACTCCTGCACTAAGTCTAGCTGTGGCTTAAGAGAATAAATTCCTTCTCAAAGAAATTAAGCCACTCGAGTTTGATGGCAAGGGAAGGACTGTTCAAGCCGATGCCGATATCTGGATTGAGTCCATGGAGGACTATTTTGAGGTAGCAGGAACTGCACATGCTAACCAAGCCATGCTCGCCAAACTTAAGCTTACAGGCGAAGCAAGACTTTGGTGGAAGCAGTGGTGTAGAGACCAAGCGATCTCAGAGGGGACACTCACTTGGGATAAGCTTAAGGAAGCTGTGTGAGGGAGGTATCTGCCACCTGCCTACCGCACACAAAAGATAAATGAATTCTATGACTTGAAGCAACTAGGATAATCTTTGGAAGCATATTATTTGAAGTTCTTTTCACTCCTAAAGTATGCACCTTCAATGGATATGACACAACAGGTGTCAAAATTATGTGTTGGGTTGAATCCACCCATAAACAATCGATTGGAATCAATGCGTCCAATGGACCTACAAGACACACTCATTTGAGTTGCTCCAATAATAGAGGAGGTGCAGAACAAACCAAGGAACAACAAGATTTGGCCTTACAAAGATCAGAATAAGGGCATGTCTAAGGCTCAGACTAAGAGAGCACATGGTCAAAATCAGGGCCAAAGAAAGAAAGCTAGGGCCAATACTGTCAACAACTTTGTTCCAACACAAAGCAATGATCGCAACCCACGTTGCTTCCATTGCAACCATTCCGGACACTTCAAGAGGGAGTGTCCCAAGCTTGGCAAAGGGCATCGCCAAGGGCAATTCCAAGGTCAAAATAGAGCCGCTCATGGCCAAGGAACCACCATTATGGCCAGAGGGAGAACCTCTAGTGTTTCCAACAAGGAGTTGGACAATGAAGAAGATCCATCCATGGATGCTGACATTGAGAGGGCAATGGTTCATGCCACTCTTCACAAGAAGGGTCCGAATCGCCAATTCTCGGTGATCCAAACTCCATCAAAATATCAATGTAAAAGCTTCAAAACCCTTATTGACTGTGGCAGTACACATTCCTTCATTTCACCAATCTGTGCAAAAAGATTGGGGATAGCCACAACAAATGCACCTACTTTACTTGTGGAATTAGCAAATGGTCGTGAAGTCACTTGTACTAGGCAAACTACTAAGGTGAGATTCCTACTGGGTGGGAAGCCAACTTCTGTGAGATTCAGGGTAATGAACCTAGGTGTCCACGAATGTTTTCTCGAAATGGATTGGCTAATACCCAATGATGCCCACATCCACAGTGGGAAGGGCCAAGTCTCCTTCCGCAATTCTGAAGGGGAACTAGTCACGACTCAAGGTGAGGCTGGTAAGCCGAAAATACAGTTGGCAAAGGCAACATAGATAATAAAAGGTGTTCAAAAGGGCCTACCTATCTATCTGATTAAACTAAATAAGCTAGATCACAATTAGGAATCTGGCGAAGAACCTTCATGATTAAAGGAATACACAGACGTATTTCCTGAAGATTTGACGGAACTTCCTCCCCAAAGAGAAGTCGCCCACGAAATCAAAATTGTGCCAGGAGCTGCACCGCTCGCAAAGAGGCCATATAAGATGTCCATTCCGAAAGCTATCAAATTGAAAGACCAACTCAAGCAACTGTTAGATCAAGGCTATATCCGACCTAGCAATTTCCCATGGGGAGCTCCAGTGCTGTTCCAAAAGAAGAAAGATGAAACGCTTCACCTATGCATTGACTACAGAGGGTTGAATCAAGCAATCATAAAAAATAAATACCCCATTCCAAGAATAGATGAATTACTTGACGGTCTTTAAGGGACAAAGGTCTTCTCAAAGATAGATCTCAGATCTAGATATTATCAGATAAGGATCAAGGAAGAAGATATTCCGAACTCTACATTCAGTACAAGGTATGGACACTTCGAATTCCTAGTGATGTCATTTGGGCTGACGAATGCTCCTACTATCTTCAACATATTAATGCATGATATCTTTAGGCCCTATCTTGATGACTTTGTACTCGTCTTCTTTAATGATACCCTAGTCTACTCAAAACAAGAAAAAGATCATGAACCCCAACTTCACGTTGTTCTTGAAACAATGAGAGCACACAAGCTTTATGCCAAGAAGAAGAAGTGCACATTTTTCAAGCAACAGATTGAATATCTGGGATTCATTGTATCGGTAGAAGGAATTTCAATAGATCCAGCTAAGGTCAGAGACGTTCTGGAATGGACAATACCAACTTCTATCAAAGAAATATGTAGTTTTCTTGGGTTGACACGATGGTACATAATTTTCATCAAAGATTATGCTTTGATTGCAGCACCTCTGACTGATCTACTAAAGAAGCAAGTAGCAATTGCATGGTCACCTGCTGAACAGACCAGCTTTAACAAACTAAAGCAAAGCTTATTATCAGCACCCATCCTGAAACTTCGTGATCTCAGTAAGGAGTTTGAAGTGGTAACTGATACTAGCGCACTTGCTTTAGGATGTGTACTTATGCAAGAAGGTCATCTCGTAGCATATTCTTCAAGGAAATTGAAGAGCCATGAAAGGAATTATGCTACCCATGACCTGGAGCTGTTGGCTGTCATCCATGCTCTCAAACTTTGGAGACATTACTTGCTAGGTAACAAATTTTTCTTAGTAATGGACCACAAGAGTCTTAAATGGATCTTCACCTAGAATGAGCTTAATATGAGGCAACGTCGATGGATTGAAGAGCTGGAAGAATACGATTTTGAAATCAAACATAGGCCTGGAAAAGAGAATGTGGTTGCCGATGCACTCAGTCATGCAAGGCATTTCTAAATTCCCTCATTTTGCAAGATCCATCAACAGCAAGGTCACTAGCCACAAAGGTATCAATGCCAAACAACCCGATCCTTGAGCTAGCAAAAGAAGGGGCATATCAAGACCCAGTTTATTAGAAAATGCTAAGGGAGATCTCCATCAAGGATCAAGACTTGAAGCTAAAGACAAAGTATCAAGAATTCTCCATCAAAGTAGTGGGCTTGTCTACTTTAGGACAAGATTATGTATCCCTACAAGCCAAACTCTCAAGCAGAAGATATTGTGGGAAGCCCATGACTCCCCTTTCTCAGGACATCTTGGTTATGCGAAGACCCTTAATTCAGTCAGAAAGAGCTATTATTGGGAAAGGCTCAAGGGAGACATACTCAAATATATATGGAAAGTTTTTCTTATATCAATGCATTAAGGCAGAACATGTTAAAATGCGTGGGAAATTGCAACCACTCGATATTTCCCAAATGAAATGGAAATTCATTAGTATGGAATTCATTGTTGGCTTACCCCAAGTTCAAGGAGGATATAACTCTATTATGGTTGTAGTAGATATGCTCATCAAGGTCGCACATCTCATCCTTGTCAAGATGAACTATAAAGCCTCAAACATCGCAAGATTATTCATCAAGAAAATATTCAAACTTCATGGGTTACCCAGAAGAATAATTAGTAATCGTGACTCTCTTTTCACATCACACTTCTAGAGGGCTATCTTTGAGGCTATTGGAACTCAACTCTGTTTCAGTACAGTTTACCATCCCCAAATTGATGGACAAACAAAACGAGTCAATCAAGTCATTGAAGATATGCTTAGAGCATACTGCTGTCGCAAACCCAAAAAGTGGATTCAATATTTACCACTGGTTGAGTTTGCCTACAATGCTTCTTACCAATAGAGTATTTAGATGACCCCTTTCTAAGCATTGTATGGGCATGATTGTTGTACCCCTTTGAACTTCTCAGATTCAACTTTGAGGGTAGAAGCTTCAAGGCAGATGCTGGAAGACATGGATGATCAAATCAAATCAATAAGACAAGACATTCAAGCTGCCAAGGATATCAGAAGGCTTACGCTAACTTGAAACGGCAAGATAGATCCTTCGTTGAAGGTGATATGGTCTTCATCCGTGTACGCCCCAAAAAGAGTTCACTGTCCTTGGGAGAGTACAAGAAGCTAAGTCTGAGGTATTGTGGACCTTATAAGATTACTAAGTGCCTAGGGCCTAATGTAGCTTACAGACTACAGTTGCCCGCAACTCTAAAGATTCATAATGTGTTCCACGTTAGCCTATTGAAAAATTACCTACCTAATCCGAATCATGTACTTGACGATCAACAAATTGTAATGCCTAGCCAAGGAGTCCTTGAGCTAGGGCCTGATAGAATCCTAGATGTTAGGGAGAGGCATTTGAGATCAAGGACCTTGAGAGAATACCTCATCCAGTGGAAAGATTATTCAGAAGAGGATGCTACATGGATGGACGAAAATACTCTCAACCAACAATACCCCCAGGTCTTCTCGAGACGAGGACATCTTGATTCCTCTAAGGGGGAGAGGATGTAATATCCCCCGTGCCTTCCCCCATGCGAACTCCCCCTCAAAATTTTTTAAAATTAATTTAATTTCTTTTACTCCCTCCCTCTCTCCCCGACCAATTGCATGGCGGGGGGAGAGAGAGAGTGTGTGAGTAAAGATAGAGTGGGGGGCATGCAGCCCCCCAGGTGGGAGGGGTGGCGGCCATTAAAGGCCATCTCCCCCCTCCCCCCCCCTCATGAGCCACCTCCTCCCCCCCTACAAAAGGCAGCCCCCCCCCCCTCCCTCATCGACGGTAGCAGCGTCGTGCCCCCCCCCCGCATGATAGAAAAAAAAAACACCGCCTTGCTGCTCTGAGAAGAAGAAGGAGAAGAGGGAGAGAGAGAAGGAGAAGAAAAAGAAGAATAAGAATAAGAAGAAGAATAATAATAATAATAAGAGGGAGAGAGAGAGAAGGAGAAGAAGAGAAGAAGAAGAAGAAGAAGAAAGAGAGAGAGGAGAAGAAGAAGAGGAGGAAGAAGAAGAAGAGAGAGAGAGGAGAAGAAGAGAAGAAGAATTTCTGAAAATACACTCCCCTTCAATCTCTTCCTCCACTCAAGGAAAGGCGGCGAGAATTTTTCATAGGAGAGTATGAAAACTCTATTACTCATACATGCGTCTTCGAGTATGGCCCCGAAGTGTAGTTCCACAAAGATGGCTGGAAACCTTGCAAGTGTGGACAGAGGTTCGAAACAAAGTGGCACTGCAACCACGAACGGTTCATCAGGCATCAATACCACTAGAATCAAGACATCACTCCAAACCCAGGTTGCTCTATTATTAAATCATAGATTATAATTATTGTAGTGAAAATCATATTCACATGCATCACATTAATTGCGCTATTGATAATTTCCTAGGTATGAACTTAGTTGTGGTGTATGCAAAAAACAAGTTAATTTTCGTTGTAAGATGACATCATAATAGGTGAAATTGATTAGATAAATTGCATCGTAAATTACCAAAAACGTCTTGCATGAATTCTTGCATAAAGTGCATTGCTCCTTGCACAAGTTCTTGCTTAAAATGCATTTCAGAGGACATTGAAAGAAACAAAGTGCATCTCCATATCGCAAGATGGATTCTAAGATACATGCAATAATTTGTTGAAAAGATTAAAGTGCAGCTAGGCTCATAGAACGATCACATAAAGTTAGATCATTCAAGAAGGTTATAGATCGTGTAAATAATTACATAGAGGATAATATTGAGGTTGCATGCATAGAAAATACATTCGCATGTGTGGCATAAAATATCATGTGGATTATGTCAAAATTATAAGCATTGAAAGAAGGCATGGCATTACGTTGCGTGCATTAAAGTTGTTGGGGAAAATTCAACGTTGTTTGTAATTTACGAAATGGGATTGAGATCCATGAGTCCCATGTCAAAGCCCTTGGTGACTTCAAGAGGGATAGGTAAAAGCTTAGTGCTTGTGAGCATTATTAAGAGGGCTTAAGAAGGTTATACTTAAGTCGGAGTAGGAACTGTTCTAAACAGAACCATCTTGACCAGCCATGATCAAGGGGATAGACAATCTTGATCAATTAAGATCAAAGATAAAGGTACATAGATAAATGTACAATTAAGATCAATTAAGATCAAAGATAAAGTGAGAAATCTGCCTTGGAAATCTAAAAGCCAATAGTGACAAGATACTGTCCTATCTTGTCAGACCATGCTCTAGGTGCTTGCTTCAAGCTATACAAGGCTTTCTTCAACCTGCAAACAAACTTAGGATGAACAACATGCACATAACCTGGTGGCTGCTCCATATAGACCTCTTCTTGCAAATCACCATGCAAGAAGGCATTCTTTACATCCATTTGATGTAAAGACCATCCCTTTGATGCAGCCATAGCAATGACTGCTCTTACGGTTGCCATCCTTGCAATCGGACTGAATGTTTCTTCATAATCAATGCCATATGTTTGTGCATACCCCTTGACTACTAATCTTGCCTTGTATCTATTCACAGAACCATCTGCATTGTGTTTCACCTTATAAACCCACTTACAACCAATTGCATTCTTATCTTTAGGCAAAGGTACCGATTCCCATGTAGCATTTGCTTCCAAGGCATCCATTTCTTCATCCATGGCTTTCTCATGGCTTGCTCAAAAGTGGGTTGCTCAAAAGAAGTGGGTTCTGGTTCCTGTATCACTTTGACCATATATGCATAGTGAATGGCTGTAAATCCATCATATTTCAGCCTATCCACAGGATACCTATGCAAAGTAGGTTCACTCCCAGGTGCTCTCAAAACATCCCTGGTCTTCCTTACTCCAGGTGTAATAATAGAAGGAATACCCAACTCATCATCAATGCTATGTTCTGAGCCACTGGATTCACCATCCACATAAGAATGACATGCATTCACATCAAACATGGACTGATTTACCTTCTCTTTTCCTTTTCGTGATACCTGCATACCACTATCTGCATTGCTTTGAGAAGATTCTCCTGATCTCAATTTGTCTGTCCATGTCAAAGAATGTGAACCACTGCTAGAGGACACTCTAGGTCCACTAATATCTTGTGAGGACTGCTACTGTGAATTCCGTGCAGCATTACCATTTTGTGCATCTACATTATCAATCATATTTACTGGTTTATACCAGCTACTTATCTCATCAAAAATAACATCTTTGCTCACTGTAAACTTACAAGTAGAAGGGTTATAGCATCTATACCCTTTTTGCTCTTCTCAGCTTTTGGATCCAACTTGGATCTCAACTCATCTGGCACATGAACATAGGCAATGCAACCAAAAATTTTCAAATGAGAAATGCCTGGTTTCCTACCAGTATACCTCTCCTCTGGAGTCATGCCATGTATTGGTGCAGTGGGAGTCCTGTTCATTATGTAGACTGCTGTTTTTTCTTTCTGCAATTCCATTTTGCTGTGGGGTATGACTACATGAATATTGCTGCTTTATGCCATGCTCCTGTAAGAACCTTGCAAACTCATTTGAGAGGTACTCTCTCCCTCCATTTGATCTTAGGCATTTTATTTGCAGGCCTGTTTCTTTTTCAACCATAGCTTTAAGAGTTTTGAAATGCCCAAAAACTTCACTTTTCTTTTTCATAAAATACACCCAAAGTTTTCTCCTATAGTCATCAATAAAAGTGACAAAATAATGACAGCCTCCAATAGATGCAACTTTAGTAGTCCACACATCAGAGTGGATTAATTCCAATAGCTTCTTACTCTCTTGAACATGTCTAGGAAATGGTTTCCTTGCCTGTTTTCCAAATTGACAGGCTTCACATACTTTATGCATTTCTACAACCTTGAATTTAGGCAATCTTGCAACAATATTTTGGGCTTGCATTGATTTAAGTTGCTGTACATTAACATGACCAATGCGTTTATGCCAAATATCAATATCTGCAACTACACCGGTCCCATGTGCAAACATTGCTGCACTCAATTCAGGCATGTCTGCATCCAACGTAAACATTCTGCCCTTCTTCTTTTCTTTTGCTATCAAGCAACCTTTATTTCTCATATCCTCAACAAAGCATCCATGAGAATTAAATCTGACATGCAAGCCCTGCTCAACCATTTGACCAACAGAAACCAGGTTCTTGGTGATATTCGGGACATGAAATACACCCGACAGGTATTTCTTTTTTCCATCCTGCATAGACAAATGAATTTTTCCAATCTGCACAATAGGATGTGCAGTATCATCACCAATCTCCACAAATCCTGGTTTTTCCATTTTCCTTGCATCCTGCATCCATTCTGCATGACCTGTCATGTGGTTTGATGCACTTGAGTCAACATACCACACATCGTTGCTTTCTTCTACACTTATCACAGAATTGGTCATGTGTTGCACCATAAACAAATGCTTATTTCTATTATCACCCTGTCTACTAGAAGATGCATAATTCCCTTGCAATTTTCCATTCATGATGTCATTCTGCTTTTTATAGCAGACTTTAGCCATATGACCCATTTTACCACAGTAGTAGCATTCAACATTGCTGTTTGCATTTTGGCCTATTTGCCATCCACCATGACCTCTTTGGCTCCCCCTGCCTCTAGAGTTACCACGTCCTCCTCCATAGGACTGGTTTTCTTGAGTTTGCTGCATATTCTGATTTCTACCACGGCCTCCAGATCGGCCTCCTCTACCTTTGCCTCTACCTCTTCCAGCATTTGAGTAGAAGACAGCTTCTTTTGAAGTTCCTCCTCAAGAAGATGCGCCACCATTTCTTTGCTCCTCAGAAATTAGAAGAGCAATCAACTCCTCAAAATCAGGAAATCTTTCACGGACGGAAATGGATATTCGGAACTGTGCATAATCCAATCCTAGACCATTCAAGGTCATAGAAACTAAATCATCATCTTCCACTGGCGACCCAATGGAAGCAAGTGCATCTGCAATCTTCTTCACCTTCATGTGGTAGTCATTGATGCTCATACTTTCTCTTTGCACATTGTGCAACTCTTGCTTGAGCTGCATTTTCCTGACTTACGTATTTGTGCTATACATTTTTGACAAAGTATCCCATGCCTCCTTTGGCGTACTTGCATCCTGAATATGCACAATCATAGAGTCTGAAATACTAATAGACAGCCAGTTCATAACTTTTCTGGCTCTCTCATGCCATCCTTTAAATGCCTGCATTTGTTGTTGATTGTTTGGGAACATCAAGAAGAACTGGTTCTTCTTCGTTTCCTGCAACGAATTCCCAATATCCTTTTCCCATAAGAAAATTCGTCATTCTAAACTTCCATGCTTGGAAGTTGTTCTTGTCAAGCTTTTCAGTGACAATCTGTGAAAGAGAATCAGACGCCATTACAGAATACTGCCAAAAAATTTGTCACTGCAAAAAACACAGCTTCAGCCCTCAGAAGGGCAAATCTGTAAAACTGACGAAAGTGGTATTTGACCACACAGTCACTTCCTAGTGACAATTTTGCATCAACATGCAACAAGGATGATTCTGTAACTCCCAATGTCTCTGCGCACAGGCATACGATGCAATTTCTATGGTAACTTTTCACCGACCTGTAGAACAGTGGTCGCACAGCAAAAAACTGGGTCTTTTCCTGAGTGCATGTGGAAAACTTCCGCCTCCAAAATAGGCCCCGAAATGGCCTCGAATAAAAAAAACAGGGAACCCAAGCCTTGTCCTGCAGCATATACTGCCCTCTTGCTACACCACGAAGGACGTCTCAATCTGAGACAATGCACTCTTACACTTTTCGGCTGTGCTACCTGTAGAGACTTGCTTCCAAAACAGAAAAATGAAAGCAACACTAGTCCTCTTACCAGAACACCGCGAACTTGGTTTGCTTTCTTGAGCTCCTTACCACGAACAAGGCTCTAATACCATGTCAAGATTGTGGGAGAGAAGGAAGGAGTCTCACTTGTAGCTTTCTTGCTTGCACAATGGGGGAATACACACACAGGTGGAGGCTGAAAACAGTTTTCCTCTTCTTAGTTGTGTAAGCTAAAAAGAACTCTAGTACATAGAAATAAAAGAACCCTATATATGGGTCTCAAACCAAACTCAACTAACTAAGGTGGCATACTAACTGAGCCACGAACTAGAGTAGATAAGGATAGCTGTCATCTAGCTATTATTCATGGGCGGTGTACCAACCGCATCTACAGCTAACAAGTCGGTGACATAAATGCACAACGGTCACCCTGTCATATCACGAGTGGAGCTCGATATCTCAACAGGAACCTGTGTTTAAATTGATTAATTAAGGAAGTTGCTTTTGCATGTCAAACATAATGTGGTAGGTAATTAGATAACTAAGCAAACCGAGGAAAGTGCGATGGACGTGACTTGGGTCCATCCTATAGAAGGGTGGTCCGGGTTAGCTGGGAACTTTTCTCAAAAGACGTGAGACCATGCCTTATGGGTAGAGAGGTCGAGCTTCGCACCCCTCTCGTTTTCCATTCTCTATGAACCAAGTGCAGCATAAATCCACTTTGACTTTGTTGTTCCTACTCAAAGTGGGTCATCTGGAGCTCAATGCTAGCTACTTCCTAGAGACTTTGCTGATAGGAAAGAAACCCTGACTTCAGGTCGGTCCTAAATGGGAACGGCGGGATACTTCCGCTCGGGGCAGGCTGGGGAAGACCTATGACATTCCTTATGACATTCCTTGCGAGTGCCAGGCGGCGGTTTCTAGACTCTCTTCCGGATGGGCTGCTAAGACGTGTCCCACAAGTGGACGAGCGGACACGTTACAGTAAACTAGTTTCCAATCCTCTTCCCCCAACTGGTAAATTGTCTTTGGATGATTGTCCCACACAATCTCATGAAATCCAATATATGGCCCAGTTCCTGTATGACCGTCTTATTGGAAAACTCCGTTATCTTGTCACAAGTATACGCATCATGATTTGCATTATGCTATGAATGTTTTGTCCCATTTTATGCAAAATCCCAACCTTAAACATTGGAAAGCCCTACTCATGTCCTCTATTATCTTCATTGTATTGCTAATCTTGGTATTCGTTATACCATGGATCAATCCTTGCATCAACTCACCACTCTTCTTGGGTGGTCTAACTCAAATTGGGGGGGAGTATGGACACTCACCGTTCCATTGCTAGCTTTGTTTATCTTTTTGCATGAGTTACGATTACTTGGCAGTCATGGAAATAGAGTGTGGTTACTTTATCATCTGCAGAGGTGGAATATGTTGTGGTTGCCTTAGTCGCAAAAGAAAGATTATGGATTCAAATGTTAATTACTAAATTACAACTAATTCCTAATCCTTCATTATTGATTTATTGTGATAACTTATCGTGTGTTTACCTTGCCAGTAATCCTAAACATTCAGAAAAGAGGAAGCATGTGGACTTGAAGTACCACTTCATCCAAGAGATGGCTGAAGCAAAGAAACTCAAGTTGGAGCATGTATCAACAAATGAAATGTGGGTGTACTTCCTCAAATGCAATGTGGGTGTACTTCTTGACAAAATCATTAGTTGCTGACAAACATGAGAAGTGTTGTAAAGAGATCGGCATGATTAGATGCCAACAATAGTTGATCAGCCATACTTTGTTTAAGGGGGCATGAGTAATTACATATATAAATAAAGTCACGATTGAATTATGACGTGGCTCCCAAATAAACCCATTTTGTATAATATTATGAAAGGATACATTCAAGCAACAAGTCACAACTATTTGTAATTAGCCATTCATGCTAACGCAATTCATTTTATAATTTCCTACAATTTAACGATCAGAGTTTTTTGTAATTTGTATCTTCATTGTATGGTTCGATTTTCTACAATCTCCTCCATTGAGACCCTCAAATCTGTCAAGTCAAGAAGCCCTTTGAGTGTAGCTCAAGGAGGTGAAAGGTGAGAAGGATCGAAGCTTGCACGCGAGCTATGGCGGGAGAGCAAGAGCAAGAAAGAGAGAGACAAGAAATGGGAACTCCAACAGTCACAATGTGTGACCGGGCCTTCCTTTATTCAAACTGTCACTAAAAGAATAAAGAATAAAGTGACGTGACGGGCGCCCGCCACCTGCAGTGTGCAGTGGCGGGTACTGTCAGTGTAGTAATACACGGGGCGGCACGGCGGAGGCGCCTTTACCCCCAACAACCTCCCACTTAAAGGCGAATCTGCCCTAGTGAGAGAGAAAAGAAAAAGAAAAGACAGTACAAATGTACATAGGTGAGGAAAGGTGACATCTCATCCAACGCCCATCAACCTCCTGAGGAAGGCAAAGCGCTCAGTAGTGAGGCTCTTCGTGAGCAAATCTGTAGGATTCTCGTCAGTGGAGATCTTGACAAGGTCAACAGACCTGTCCTCCACGACACCACGTATGAAGTGATACCTCACCTCAATGTGTTTCGTCTTCGCATGGAAGACCGGATTCTTAGCCAACTGAATGGCACTCATAGAATCCGAATGCAGTGTAGGTGTAGCATCAATCCCAAGGTCAGCAACTAGACGGCCTAACCATATGGCCTCCTTGCAAGCCTCAATGGCTGCAACATACTCGGCCTCAGTGGTAGACAAAGCCGTACACTTCTGAACCCTGGACATCCAAGAGATAGCCCCTCCAACATAGGTGAATACATAGCCAGAAGTGGACTTCCTACTATCTGCATGTCCTGCATAATCGGAGTCAGTGTACCCCACGACCCCTGTATCCTGGCTGCCATAGCAAATACACATATCTGCTGTGCCCTTCAGGTACCTCATGATACCCTTCACGGCATCCCAATGTCTGCTGCCAGGTGTAGCCATATAGCGTGCCACAACACCAACTGCATGTGCAATATCTGGACGAGTGGCTATCATGGCATACATCAAACTGCCCACGGCTGATGCATAAGGGATCTTGGCCATCTCGGCCCTCTGCTCATCTGTCTGCGGACAATCGGCCTGTGATACCTTCACATAAGAAGGTAATGGACAGCCAATAGGCTTTACGTCATGCATGCGGAAGCGCTCAAGGACTTTATGAATGTACTCCCGCTGTGAGAGATACAAAAGTCCCTGATGCCTATCGCGCTTAATGCGCATCCCAAGTATATGTGAGGCCTGTCCCAAATCCTTCATCTCAAAGCTCTTCTTTAGCTGAGATTTAAGAGCATCTAGCTCATCATGAGCTTTCCCTACTATCAGCATATCATCAACATAGAGTACCAAGATAAGCAAACTGCCATCACGGGCTTTCTTCGTGTAAAGACACGGATCCATAGCACTCCTGCTGTAGCCCTGCGACTGCATAAAGGCATCAAACTTATGATACCATTCCCTAGGTGCCTGCTTCAAGCCATACAAGCTCTTCTTCAACTTGCACACTAGGTGCTCCCTGCCAGGTTCTGCAAAGCCCTTAGGCTGATCCATATAGATCTCATCATGCAAGTCCCCATGTAGAAAAGCCGTCTTGACATCCATCTGATATAGATCTAAGTCAAGCTGTGCAACCAAAGCCAAGACTAAGCGCAGGGTGGTCATCTTAACCACAGGAGAGAAGACCTCATCAAAGTCTACACCATGTTCCTGCTTAAAACCCTTTGCTACCAATCTAGCCTTGTATGCCGGCTTGGGGTGTCCAGGGGTACTTTTCAGCTTGTACACCCACTTGCATGGCAAAGCCTTCTTGCCCTTAGGCAAGGCAACCAAATCCCAAGTCTCATTCTTATGCAGGGAGTCTATCTCAGACTGCATAGCCCTCTCCCAGGAGTGACTGTCACCCCTGCGCATAGCCTCATCATAAGTGAAAGGCTCTCCTGCATCTGTAACCAAAACATAATGCATAGAGGGCTGAAATCTGTCAGGTGGACGTCTATCTCTAGCAGACCGTCTCACCGCAGGCTCTGCTGCCTGTCTAACTACCTGTCCAACATCCTGGCCCTGTGGAGGAACTGCTACAGGCTGTACTACTGGCTGTGCTGGAGCTTTAGGCTCCTCCTGAAAGATCACTCTGCGGATCTCAACCACCTTCTCAGGCTGCCTGTGCATCTTGTCTTCATGGAAGACGACATCATGGCTGCGTACTATTTTCCGCGCCTGCGGATCCCATAGGCGATAGCCCATCTCTCCTGACTCACCATAGCCAAGGAATATGCATTTAATGCTCTTTGGATCCAATTTACTCCTCTTGTCCTTGGGCACATGGCAGAATGCCTCACATCCAAAGACACGGAGATGCGCATAAGAGGGTGGCTTACCAGCCCAAACTTCCTCTGCAACCTGGAAATCCAATCCACTGGAAGGCTATCGGTTTATGACATGCACTGATGTACTAACTGCCTCAGCCCAAAAACTCGGGGGTAGGCCTGCATGGCTAAGCATAGAGCGCACACGCTCCTGAATAGTCCTGTTCATGCGCTCAGCCAAACCATTCTGGGGTGGGGTGTAAGGGGCGGTCAACTGACGCTTAATACCCCTGTCATCACAAAACTGCTCAAAAGCATGCGAGACATATTCTCCCCCATTATCTGTCCTAAGGCATTTCAGGACATCGGACTTCTGCTTTATGGGATAAGCCCACACTTTCCTAGAAAAATCATCAATGAAGGTAACGAAGTACTTCGCGCCACCCATAGACATGCAAGGCATAGGCCCACAAACATCGGAATGCACCAATGCCAAGGGCTCACTCATGCGTGGCCTACCCGATTTCTTATGCGTAGACCTATTCTGCTTACCATAAAGACAATGATCACACGAGTCAAAACATGCATAATCCAAAGGCGGAAGATACTGCAAACCAGATAACATTTTCATTCCTTTCAAAGACATATGCCCCAAACGGGCATGCCAAAGTGATACATGTGGGATAGAGCCCACTGCCAAAACATGGTCTACAGAAGACCCAGATACAACAAGAGGATAAAGGCTGCCAGCCTTGGCGCCTCTAGCAAGCACAAGTCTGCCTTTGGTAATCTTCCAGGCAGAATCCCCAAAACAGACATAAAATCCTGCATCATCCAACTGTCCTGCAGACATAAGACTACGCGTAAGCGCAGGTACATGACGTACATCCCTAAGCAAAAAGGAACTGCCAGTGGAAAACTGCAACTGAATATCTCCACATCCCACAATATCAAGAGACCTGTCATCTCCAAGTCTGACTGATCCAGACACAGTACGGTAAGAGTGAAACCACTCACGGTAAGGCGTCACATGGAAGGACGCACCTGAATCCAATAACCAGCACTGTGCATACATACTAGGTGTCTCAGTCAAGTGTGAAGCATCAGAAGAACTAGCTGCAAGTATAAACTCATCACCACCATCGGACTCTTCAGTCTGCGTGACATTAATTTCCTCAATCTTGACGTTGGACTTCGCAGGTACTATGCTGCGATCAGAGGACTTCTCCTGCACTTTATCTTTCCCCTTATCCTTGCGCTTCTCATTGCGCAACTCATGACACTGTGGTCTAATATGGCCCTTTTTCCCACAATGATGACAAGTGACATTTGCATTGCGTCCACGCGACTTACTACGCGACTTGCCACCACGAGATTTAGACCGACCCTTCTGCGAGTCACGGCCTCGGCCATTACCACGGTCATACCTGTCATTCCTGCCTCTAACTGTCAAAGCATGACTACCACGAGAGGCATCCAAGTTTTTGCGATTCACCTCTTCCTGAAGAAGAGCACTCTCAACATCTGCCAATTTTAGAGTAGCACTAGAGGCACAAAGGGCAGTGCGGAATACATCCCATGACTCATTCAGAGTTCCAAGCAAGAAAAGAGGAGTTACTTCCTCTCCAAAGGTGATATCCTGCGAAGTCAGGTTCTTCAGTATAGCATGGAACTGGCTCAAGTGAGCAGACATAGTCGCATTATCCTTCATGCGCAGATCCATAAGCTGCTTCAACCAGTACATCTGACTCGCCGGACTTTTCTTATCATAAAGATTCTTGATCTTATTCCATAGATCCCATGCACTCTGTGCTTCCTCAAATACATTATAATGTACCTGTTCAGTGAGAGACAATACAATCGTGGACTTGCATAGCTCATCAAGTTCAAGCCAGTCGTCAATGTCCATAGTTTCAGGCTGCTCCCCACTCAACCGAAGTGGCTTAATCTGAGATTTCTGCACCAAAACCTGCCATATTTGACTCTTCCAGTAAGAGTAGTTGGTACCATCCAACTTTGTAATGTTAAAGATGGCACTATCATGCGAAGATGACGCCATTATGCAGGCTGGAAATGCTCAAACAGCCCAAAACTGCTTGCTGTTTTACTGCAAAAACTGCCCAAAAATGACCAAAACGGGGTCCAAAGGGTGAGCAAAGTGTGCCAAAAGTTGCTGCCCACTTAGTACTAGGTGCGATACACCAAATCAGGATATTTCAGCATGAAAAGTACACCTCAGTCCACCAATAACTGCTTGCTGTAATAAATTGCAGGTATGCAGTCTAGAGAGCAAACTGTCCCAAAATAGGATCCAATGTCAAGCAAACAATGCTAGGTCCAAAGCCGGCATGAAACGGACATAAGCAAGGCCAATGACAGTGAAAATAACATGAGCTCAACACCAAGCATGTCAAAATAACATCTGCCAGTGAAAGGCACACCCCTAGACACTCTAGGCAAAGTGTTCCTGTAACTGCCAAAACCTGACACAAATAGGTATCTGCTCAAAGAGAAAGATCCAAATATGAGACTCAGCTCATAAGCATCCTGTGAACCAAGAGTACATCAATGCATATCCATAAAGATCGGAGTATGATCCCAAAGTCTCAATGTGTATGTAGCTGCTCAAGACATAAACTGCTCCAAATACATGTAAGTGCTCCAATAGCATGCAATTGTCAAAGGTCAAGAAAGCATGTAAAATGCTCCCACTGGCACAAAAGGCGTACAAAGCGAGCTCAGAAGCTCAAATAACCCAAGAGAAAGCACCAGTGATAAGTGACCCTATCAATGCATCAAGCGCATCCGAGAGAGCATGACATACATGAAGCACCGGTCGTATTAACCATGAAGCAATACATAAGCCCAAATAAGCTCTCGGTCAACTCAATGACATCCAAATAGCAACCAAGATCAGTGATCAAGTAAGCCGGGAATGCTCAAATACATCCAAATCCAAGCTCCAAATGTCGGTATGGCATACACGAACCAAATAGCATATGTCACGAACCAAAGCATGTAATGCAAAAGCCTAACTGTCAAGCAGAGACATGAGGCATAGGCGGTCCACGAGCATGCCGAGTCGGTCCAAATGCTAGTGAAGACGGAGCTAATGCGAAGCTCAAAAGCATCCCATAATCTCATACATATGCTCCAAGTCGTCCCCAAATGTCAGAGATATCATGCCAAAGCTCAAAGCATACATCCGGTATCGGTAGGTAAGTGCCAAAGCATGTAAAGTACCTTCAGCCCACTGTTATTCCAGCATGTATTTACTGTTCTAAACAGTAGATTTCAGCCCCAAATTCAAGCCAAAATCATGGTCAAACCAAATGCATACATCCCCAATACATCCGGGTAGGAAGTAGACCGCATACGGGCATCAAACAAGGTAACCGGAGTAGAGTATAAGCATTAAATGCCAATTCCAAGTGTGGCTGCCCTGTTTCCAGCACTGTATAACAGTAAATAACAGTCCCAAATCAGCCAATATTTCAAGCCAAAATCATGGCATAATCATGTGCATACATTCCCAAGGCACTAGGCATCATGTAGACCGCATACGGGCATCAAATAGCACAACCGGAATGGAGTATAAGCAACAAATGCTAATGCCAATGGTGCTGCCCTGTTTTCAGCCTGTTATGACAGTTTATGACAGTCCCAAATCTGAAGAAATCAGCCCCGAAAGATCAAGACCAATACCCAAAGCTTGAATGACATCAAACATGAAGTCTATAGCCCTCTTGATCAAGGTAGAGAGCAAGAAGCAATGGCCAAGTGTGGAGCTGAAGTAGATGAGTGCTCACAGCCTGGAAAAAAATGATGCAATCTGCCCTGTTGGTGCTGAACTTGCTGTTGCTCCACATGGGCTGAAAAGGGGGTAATGGGGGGCTCAATGATGGCCCAAGGTAGGCACATACCAAGCCATGAAGGCCCAATGCAAAGGGGAGGGAAGATATGAGCTATGGAGCTCAAGAAGAGTGGCTGCCCTTTGTTCCTGCCCTGTTTCAATCTGAGAATACACTCAAATGCCTGCAAATGCTGAAGCAATACCTCAAGGGCAAGGCCCTGATGAAGCTCAAGAAGGCCAGGATGGAGCTCGGGAAGCTGGGGAGAGTCGGGAGCTCAAGAGGTCGGCTATGGCTGCCGGGATGGAGACCCAATGCGTGAAGCGAGTCGATGCGAAGGTCAGGAAGCACCGAGTCGAGCTCAAGCAAGAGAATGCCAAGCTCTGATACCAGTTGAAAGGTGAGAAGGATCGAAGCTTGCACGCGAGCTATGGCGGGAGAGCAAGAGCAAGAAAGAGAGAGACAAGAAATGGGAACTCCAACAGTCACAATGTGTGACCGGGCCTTCCTTTATTCAAACTGTCACTAAAAGAATAAAGAATAAAGTGACGTGACGGGCGCCCGCCACCTGCAGTGTGCAGTGGCGGGTACTGTCAGTGTAGTAATACACGGGGCGGCACGGCGGAGGCGCCTTTACCCCCAACAGGAGGGATTATCAACGGGACAATTATTTGGTGCCAAATTGACTTCTGCCTCCTCCTATCCATCACCATGTCTACCATCTATGGGAGTCATGCAATAACTTACACCTCGATTTGCCTAAATGATGCTAGCATAACACCTGTGTGGCTCCGCATTATACCTCGTCTTGCTACTTTTAGAAAAGTAGTTTGCCATTCTAGGATCTCTTCATAGTATCCTTCACTTTTTCCATACTAAAACATAGCTTGCATGATGTTGGCTAGGTCCATCTCTTCATGCCATTCATGATCCCATTGCTAGACTGTGCCAGCTTTGTCTTGGCATAGGTTCATGTTCCCCACCACATTTATGGGTATGTAAACCGAAAGGATGAGTATGCTAAAATCCAATAGAAAATCCAACTAAGTAACTTACTACACACCTAGAAAAAGTAGTCGTGCAAAGCAAATTCATGAGCTTGGAGCCTAGAGGAGTCCATAGAAGAAAACACCTCACTAAAGATAGGTCAGTGGACTCTACTTGAGCACAAGAAGAGGTATAGAAGCCCACTACTGGTTGTTTGCACACCACTATTATACTTGTGAGGGGCAAAGAGAAGGAGAGAGAGAGAGAGAGAGAGAGAGAGAGAGAGAGAGAGAGAGAGAGAGAGAGAGAGAGAGAGAGCTCAACTTAATTTTGAAATAGAGCCACACATGAGGCCACATAGCTAAGTTTGTGGCTCAATTTTGAAATTGAGCCTCCTTCATTCTATGGTTTCTTTTCCATCATGATTTTAGTTAGTCTAGTAGGCTAATCATTGTGCTAAGAGTGAGGTATTGGTGTTCATGGAACATATTTCTAGGAGAGGATATGAAAATTGACTTTTTAAGAAGTCTCATTGCTTAACTTTTAATTTGTGTCTTCGTTCCTCCTTAATCAAGCTCAATTTCAAAATTGAGTCTCTCAAAGGCTAAACTAGCCTCTCTTCTCTAGCTCAATTTCAAAATGAAGCCTTTAAGTGGCTTTTATTTTCTCTCTCCTTAGGTACAATTTTAAAACTGAACCTTTAATAAGCCTTAGACTTAATATAAAGTATACCTTTTGCTTCTTCCTCATGTAGCTCAATTTCAAAATTTAGCCTCTAACTTTCCTCTTCATAGGCTCAATTTTGAGATTGAGCCTCTAGCTTGCTAGGTTGCAATTTTAAATTTTAACCTCTTAAAACCTCTTCTCTAATTATCAATTATGAAATTGAACCTCTACAAAGAGTGTAGCTCCCTTTCCTCATACTCAATATCAATATGAACCTCTAAGAGAGCATCTCATGTCTTTTTTCTTGAGCTAGAGTTCTAAATTAAGCTTATAAGAGGTCTCAATCTAAAAATTTATTCTACTCTACCAATTTAAAAAATAAGCCACCTACATTTTCAAATCGAGGATTCAACTGAATTCTCCCTTGATTGGATTCTAAAATGGTGCATCCAATTCCTATTTTCCTAGGATCACTTACAAAGGTATCTTTGCAAATGGCACTTGAATGGGTGCCAAAATTGCTAAATCACTCTTCTATTATGTTCGATAACATTGTTAATATTTAGGATACTAGACTCGCAATGTGGTCTGCTTTGCAATAGAACCACCTTTTGGCTAGTTTGTACATTATCATCTTGAGTAGGCCTTGCGCTTTGCATAATCTTAGTGATTGGAAAGGTTCCTATACATTCAATTGATCCAATTTAATAATCTTCTATTCCTTCTCACATACTATCTTCATTGCCTCTTCATCACAAGTTGTTGGCTTCCTTAGCTCCATCTTAAGTCAAAGTGACCTTGTAAGTTGGTGATAAACCAATCTTAGCTCCATCAGTCAAAGTGGCCTTGTAAGTTGGTGATAAACTAATCTTATTTTAGAAACGATAGAAATCCTAGACATGATCTAGAAACCCTTAGACTATACTTACTTAATTAATATCATTATGGTATGCTTGTGGTTCGCCAACTTCACGATTAAGCATGGGAGACTTTTATCATCATGATGTGGGATTAAATGTGATCATGACAATGCTATTTTGAAGATAGCAAACTAGATGAAGAAACGATGAGTTCAGAGGATGATGTTAGGATCAAAAGGAGAGTAGGTCTCATCATAATTATAAAAGAAGGAGATACATGCAAATTACGAGCTAATAAGGTTACACACGATGGCTAGATATAGCCCATATTTTGGGGGCTGATATGCTTTTGTAAGATGATGAAGTGGGTAGCACCCTCAAATCTATGTAAGGGGAGAAGGAGGTTGTATAGATGGAGAAAGTGAATGATTTATACAAGCAGAGAGTGAGAAGTTGCCAATTAGAAGATGATGACCTAAAGGAGAAGATGATGATGATATTGCAAGGAGTAGGTGAGTTTCTTGACATTGAGACATATGGAATCAAGTTGGTAAGAAGATAAAGAAGAGGACTCAAGGGAGTCACTCATAAATATATAAGAATATCATGCAAGTTCAAAATAACAATTGAAAAAAATACATTTTTTAAACATACAAAAGGGTGCCATATAAAGAGGTTCCTCATAGATTGAATAGAAAAGGAGTGTATTTTATTTTGGAAAATTTCACAAAAAATGATAATTTTAAATTGGCCTTGAATGGATGTGATATAGATGATTTACATGTAGTGACCCCACAAGTGCATGGTGATTGCAAAGAAGAGGTCCTATTATTCAAGAGTTCATGTTTGTGTTCAAAGATTGAAGACTCTACTTGCAAGTCGGAGGAGGTTTGTGTTTGAAGGCTAGGTGATAATTTTGGGTGGGAGTCTTAGGATCCCCCTGTCCTTGAGTATGTTCCAGGATGAGTTGATGTATGTGGAAGATCCTTATGTGTTTTTGGTGGAGTTTACTCATGTGCGAATGTTGATGCTACTCATTTTTAAACCTTGCGTATACAATTGTATTTCTATGGATGACAATTATGATTATGAAGGGGAAACCATGTTTGCAAAGAGAATGCCTTCATTCTTGCAAGATTGATGTGTTGTCCATCCCTATAAAGTATCCCCTTCGTGTCTTGTCCATCAAATTCCTTAAAGAATGACTTGTATGAGTAGACATGCCCATACATACATGTCTAGTAAGTCTCGGTCATGAAAGTTTCTTATGCCATCATTTTTTCTAAGAGCTAGAAGATGAGCTACAAGAGCTACCCTTGGTATTTTGTATTGATCCAATGTGTATATCACTACATTGTTCTCCATCATTTTCATTTAGATGTTTCTTGTGCGAGGATAATTTATTTGTTGATGAGTTGATTTAGCATCACACCTCCAACACAAAACGATGGCAATACTTTGAATACATGCTTAAGAAAAACAAAAACACGTTAAACCTTCAACAATTCACTATGCAAAGACCAAATGTTTGCATGTGCCACATTGAATAATTAGTACATTGTATGTAGGTGAAACTCATAAATCAACTATCCATAAAGGATGACTTACTTGAAATGTCACATTGAGTTACTGGCACATTATATGTAGCAAAAAATGATTTCTAGTCATTTGTATATGCAACTAATTACTAAGTATGCTACATTTCAATATCAACATCCTACAAGGAGTGTGATAAGAGATGATGGTCCAAGGTCCGAAATCCGCTAGATAATCCTTTTGTAACTTTTCTCTAAGGGTTTTAGCATTTTGTGATCTCAATTTTAGGGTCATTATCCGAACCTTGAGTATGTTATCTCTTTCCGTGTAAGCCTTTATAGCCACCTATAGTTCCAGATATCAAAAGATTAGCAGGTAACATATGCGTCCACATTTAAAAGGGCACAACGCACACATGGAGGGTTGAGATTGTGAGTCGTGATGTTGGAGGCAACTCTCTCACCTTTCAAAAGTCATGAGAAGTTCTAGACTCGAGATCTATGAGGGCAATAGAGTCTCACGAAACGTGGGGCAACGATATGGAGGATAATCAGGGTCTTTATCATCCACTTGTCAACGTCTATTCATGCTCACTGAGGAATGCAGTAGGTAGTACCGTAGTGGGACGCCGGGTTGACAAAGACCAATCTCACGTGGAAAATTTAAAAAGCAGCCCTTTGTACTAGTGATCTGTCAATAAGCGTGCATTAATATATAACAAGAGTTAATCGTGATTCGTAACTACTTATGTCTTCTTTTACCATTGGAATTTGGATTTCTTTTGCTTAAATCATTGGATTTCTACACGTTCCGGAATTCATAAAAAGGTAATGAAACGAGTTGCGACGGGCTACAGGGGCGAAAGGAATAAATAGTCTTGAGCAGTAGTACAAAATAATGGAGATGTTTGATGATGATGATTTGAGAATATTGTCCATTCTCCCAAAGCCTATAAACGACATATAGGGGAGCAGTCTGTCTTAGTATTGGCACTTGATTGCTTTTTAATTACGAGTTATTTCTGGAGAAGGTTGCCAAAAAGAATGCGAAAAAGAACGATCAGAATTTATCAGAAGCTGCGCATGAGAGAGAGAGAGAGACAGAGTTGCTGCGTGGCTCTGGTATATGAAGATTATCGGCTAAGCTCATCGGATCAAGCCAGAAGATGTTTCAAGTCTGAGAGAGAAGAAGACGCAGTAATTACTAGAGAATAAATAGATTTTTAAGATGCGGGTGTCGTCAACCCATGGCAAAATCCAATGACGAACACAAACACTACTGTTAGTTATATGGCGCGCCAGGACTGCAGCTACTGCAATCAAACTGTACTAAATTTATCGTGTAATAATCCAGGATTAGCTGCTGATGCAGGTCTGCACTAGGATCGGTGCAGGGTATAGTGCATGATACTTAGGCCGTCGACGATGAGCAATAATAATAATAATATGCATGATGATGATGAACAATCGCCGATAGAGCAAGTGGCCCTCACGGTGGCCACCACGGACGACCCCTCCGTTCCGGCATGGACCTTCCGGATTGTGGACGATCGGGCTGCTGTCGTGCGTGCTGCTGGCGTTCCTGAACCAATTCTTCTCGTACCGGACGGAGCCTCTGAGCGTCACCCTCATCACCGTCCAGATCGCGGCACTGCCCATCGGCCGCTTCATGGCCATCGCCCTCCCCTCCCACCCCTTCACCATCCGCCTCCCCCGCCCCTTCAGTAAACGCGGCGCCCTCCGACTCGGCTTCTCGCTCAACCCAGGGCCCTTCAATGTCAAAGAGCACGTCCTCATCACCATCCTCGCCAACGCCGGCAGTGCCTCTGCCTACGCCGTCAGTATCGTCGACATCGTCAAAGCCTTCTACAGGCGCAACATCTCCTTCTCGGCTGGCTTGCTCATCATCCTCACCACACAGGTAAGCCTATCTTTCATTAGTTGCCCGATTAATTCGGCCGAAGATAGATATTACTATATGAGTACAGGCCTCAAATTTTGCGAACGTGTCGGTTCTCTCCCGGTTACTTGCCGGTCACTTAAATTTTTTATATTTATTTGAATAATTAATTTGGATGATGCAAGCTAGTCATCATCTTCTCACGCAAGTGCATGGTTATAAGCGTCTGCCAAACCTCCCATATTTGTAGACATGGTGGAGGGTTCGAAACTTGGGAAGTCAATCGGGGAGAGACCAAACCTCATTTTAGGGGCCTTTTTATTCTGTGGGACCCATAATTACCTGGTACGGGCTGAACCCGTCAAAATTTGTGGGGCCTATGTTGATATATATCCACAGCCGGTTAATTCAGTTGCAAAACCTTCCATGCTGATAATATCGATCCACTTATAGGTAAGCAAGATGCTCAGTGAGGACAGACTTTGATGTGTTTGATGCTTTGTTTGTAAGGCCATGCTTTTATAGTGCAGTGCAACTTTGATGTACACTCCTGAATAGCCTAATTGAATTTCACGGTTTGGTCTTATTAGTAGGACATGCTATTCTAACGCTGGTTACACACCTGCATGGACATGCAAATGGGAGCCCTTTTATGTATTTTTTTTTTAAAAAATGGAAGTGTCATCAAAAGAGGGGTATTTGGGGGGCTCCGGCCTTGTTACTCAAGAGGATAGTTGCAAATTTTGAGTCGTATCCTTGTTAGCAACTTATAGATTCATCTATTCATGGAGCTTTTGCAGTTTCTCAACATCTAGTTCAATGAGAGTTCATTTGGAAAAAAAAAAGGGATGTAAAACCAATTATTAGATCTACAAATTCATTTTAAAAATTTTCTTTCTACACTTCTAAATATTCCATAGATAGTAGCTTCTTATTCCAAACTAGAAGGGGGTAAGCAATAGATTTCCCCTAACAATACCACCTTCCAATTCAATCTAGTAGGGTGATATACATGATCCAGACCTACGACAAACAAAAAATATTAATATTTTGGGTATAGTTCAAGCCTAAGGGGGGGGGGAATAGACTCTACCTCTTACATCTTGGACATACCCCATTCCCAATCCTAGCCTAAATTGCTGTCTTATTGGTCCATAAGTCTTTGAGTGTGATGAGCCAGATTAGGCAAGGAAGCTCTGGTTGAATGAGTTGATTCCACACATCTAAGAGAGGGAGGATAGGTTTATTCCCTAACATGCAAATTACCCCTTGTGATTAAATGGTTGATTGAGGTTGTTTACAAGTGAGAGGTGGGGGCCCCACATCTCTCTTGTTTGATTGACAAAAGCTCGGTTTCATCTTGTTTGAGGTTAAGGTAGTCTTTCAGCTATAGTTCAATCACCCACTATTTGGTATTCCTATCCCAAATGTCAACCTATGATCTTATCCCCTTCTTGGAAATCTTATAGGCTTTGTTTAACACTTGTTCTATTATGGGGTTTTCAACGAAGCTGAACCACACATATTTTGCTAAGCACCAACAAGGGAGGGTGAGATTAGGGTGTCATGATGGGACCAACAAGTTCTTGCATTTGAATTAGGCTTGCCAAAGAACCTTGGTCATGGTTGAACAATCCTTGGTCTTAATCTTTATTGGATTGATAATAACTATTAGAGGATCCATGTTCTTCCATTCAAGGTAGCCATGAATATGAAATTGTTTAGCTACATCATACAAGAGGGTGATTGAGTCCTTCTCTCCTCTACTTCAGCTTCTAGCCACCCACATAATTGCAAGCTTATTTGCAACAACTTGGATGTTGGATAAATCAAGATCCCCCTAGCTTTTTTGGGGTAGTACTAAATAGCACATGAGAGCTTTGGAATTTCAAAATTGTCACCATCTCACTCCACAGAATGTTCCTCCCCAAATCCTTGAGCTCTACTTCATTCTAGCTTAAGAGGGTTATTGACAAGCCAAGAAGTAGATTGCAGAGGGTAGAATGATGTATTTGAGAACTAAACATCTCCTTGCCATATGAAGTTGCATGCCTTTATTTTTTTCTAATTTTTTTATGTAGTAGCTAGTCCAACCTTTGTTTAAGTGTGATCTCAAATCTCATATGTATCCCTAAGAATATGAATATGTTTTCCACTTTTATCTCCCTACAACTAGGAATTTATATGTCTTTGATGTTAGCTTATCAATCTCTGCTTGAATCAGCAACCCAAGGCAATGAGTACAATTGCACCCAATATTAAAGGGGACAAGGGGAGAGCTTGTCTAATTCATCTCCTTAATATATACTTGAGGCTTTTCCAAATAGAGTACTAATATACTTAATGAACCTCTTGAAAAAAGTCTCATTCTAGCTTGTCATAGGCTTTTTCAAATTTGAAGAACACAAAATCATGGTTGGATTTTTGGGTGAAAGCTATGCCTTCCCAAAAATCTATTATATGGAGTCCAATATGTATCTTCCTTTTATGAATCCCTTTTACTCCTTTCTAATCCGAGAATCCAAATGTGGGGAGAGCCTTCTTACTAGAGTTTTAGCATATAGTTTATATGTAGATGTAGGGCAAGTGCTAGGTCTCTAATTTGATAGGAGTTCCTTCTGCTCTCTCTTGTAAATCAATTTTACTACCCCTTCATTGACCATGTGGGGGGGGGGGGGAGGGCGAGCTCCAACTTGACATATCCTTTCCAAACTTTCAATAGGGGGAGATTTGCATTCTTTAAATTCTTTGAAGGATTCATTAGGAAACCCATGTAACCTTGAACTCTTACCCTTGGCTCGGGCATCTATGTAATCACCTTTTTCTTGGTCATGGCTATTTTTGCTTTGGAGAAG
This sequence comes from Lygodium microphyllum, assembly GCF_053477565.2. NCBI lineage: Eukaryota > Viridiplantae > Streptophyta > Polypodiopsida > Schizaeales > Lygodiaceae > Lygodium > Lygodium microphyllum. The sequence goes on along the minus strand of NC_141143.1, from coordinate 149,226,352 downwards.
TATCTTCTAGATTGCTCCCTCTCAAGGAGGTGAAAGATTTTTATAAAACAATCTTTGGGTATACTTCATTTTTAATAGTGTCCTTTGCATGGGTTCAATCTTGCCTAATGCAAAGTGGTACAATATCCTTTTCTTTCTTCTTTTTAAGGACATTGAACATTTCTTTAGAAGGCATGTTAGCCCTCCCTACCCAACATTCTCTAGTAAATGGATAAATAGTAGAAGCCTTAGTCTCTTCCAAGACTCTGAATTGATGCTTCATCTTAAGAAGCTCAGATTGAAGGTGAGGTTACTAAGCATTTATCCAGACTTTGAGATTAATATCTTCTAGCTTTACATTCTCTACTTTTTTAACGTGCATGGTCTCTCATAGGGTTCCCTATATGTATATCCTCTACATCATGTGCGTTCAAGGCCTATTTGTAAATATCCTTATATGTGAGTTTTCCTTGAATAAAACACAACCCTTTTCTATTCAATCTGTAAATAATAACTCCTTTATATTATACCCTTTTATAAGTAAAAAATGTATAAAAATTCTATTTGAAAAATACCTTATTTTGAACCCATGTGATGCAAACATATATTCATGAGTGACCTCCCCAAGCATTGTCTTAACTTCCTTGAGGAAGAATTGGGCTTCTCTAATTGGTCCTATCAAAGATAAAGTAGGAGAGATCAATAGGCATTAAAATGGCCCGTTCCAAATGCTTCTGATCCCTTATCTAACCATTCTATTGCTAAACAATCTATGCTTAGTGTGCTAGCTTTAACTACTTGAGAGCAATTAGATAAACTTAAATGACTAGAAAAATGATTGGAGGTTACTATTGTTTTAATCATCCTACATTTTGTACTGAAAAATGTCGCCAATAGGCTTACCAACACATAAAATCTTTCTTTTCAAAGATTAGCGCTCACCTAATTATTGGAACAAGAGAGCCCTACCTCATCACTTACATCCACCAACCTGTGAAAGGATTTAGTTAACAACCACTTCATTTTTTTCTTCACCTACTACACACTTCTAGTTTTCCAAATACCTAACTTTTGTGAACTCAACCATATTAAAGTCCACAACATGTATTCTGGGGCATTGAATCACTTGTAGAGTCCAAAATTTTCCCCTTGCGAAGGGGTTGTTAGGTGAATGCATACAAATAACAAATAAACTCTTGACCAATTTAAAAAAATATCCTAGCATTGGATTCTCCTCATCCAATATTATTTTCTACACACAATCTTTAAACTACAACCTCACCCTCCCTTAATGTTGTTTTGCTAGTAGAGTGCCAAACATGATTCTTTGAGATTGTGCACAATTGTTTTTCAATTTGTTCATCAATTTTATTTACCTCTTGTAGGTGGATCGCATCAAGGAAAATGAAAAGCCTATTTTAGAATTCTTTGGCATGGATGATTGCTCATCAAATTGTAAGGTCAAGGTGGGGATGACAATGGGTTTGCTTGCCAATTGTCCTTACTATATAGATGAATATTGTCTTTGTTGAGGTTTCATTGAGGAGGGCTCTACTGGTGTTCAGCTTCATTGAGGATACAATGAGGACCTGCATGGTTTTCAAGCCCCATAGTTTCTTTGATGCCCTCCCCTTGATTGATGGGAGTTCCTCCACCACCTCATGCCAACAGCTCTCCAATAACTCCCAAGTTTTTGGGTCGAACTCCAAATCCCCATATTTCTCCTCCTTCTAGGTGACTGACACCTTCCCCTCTCCCCCACTAGGCGTGAGTTATGTGGTTCAAGTATTCTATGAAGAGGTCACTGAATAGCAGGTTACCAACTATGTTACCATACAATTTCTAAAGAGAATCAACCATACCAAGCTCATGATAAAAAGCTTTTGGGGTGGAGGGGGGTGGGCAAGATGGAGTTTTGTGGGGGAGTTTGAAGAGGGAGAGAGAAGTGTTCCATGTCGTGGGGGAGCTAGGTGGAGTGGAGTTTCCTTTTATTGGGGGGGGGGGGGGGGGGGGGGGTGTGGCTAAATGTATGATGGGTGCAAAGATTGTACCAAACTTTGGAAAGATGGGAGGCAGATTTTGCATGATGCTCCCAAGGGAGGAAGATACAAAGGGAACATTTGGGTGGGAATCAATATGTTTCACTAGTGAATAGGCGTTTGATTTAGTATCATTTACATGTAGGATACTGGGGCACATTTTTAATATTAGGACGGTAGTAAACAATGATACAAAAAACTTTTTTTATTCTCAACTCGTAAAATTCCAATTTTTATCACTAAAATACTTGAAAAAACTACCAATATTTTTAAGGGCATAGCAAAATTCCAACTGATATTTTAGAATTCTAGTCATGCAAAGATACTAAAATGTGATTTTTTGTTAGCATTGGTAGACAATACACTTGAATCAAGTGGTTTTACACATAGACTAGATATTTGTATAAGCATATCCTAGTTCTTCTTCTTTATTGATTGGTGAAATTCATCCAAGGCGCTACCAAAAAGCACATGGATAACAACATTTTTGCCCAAAAAAAAGAAAAAATGGGCACGGAGTGTACTAAATGCAACCAAGAAAGTGAGTGTAAGCTTACTCATGTGTGTGATATGATGTAAAAGAAAGGTTTTTATTGGTCCTTTAATGTATTGGTAAGCACCCACATCCCGCACCCCCCCCCCCCCCCCCCAAAATGGTTCTTTAACCTAAATGAGGGTGGGTTTCCTTCTCTTCTTTTCCCTTTATATGTTGTTGTTGTTGTTGTTGTTGTGCGTGTGCGTGTGCGTGTGCATGTGCGTGCGTGCGTGCGTGTGTGTGTGTACATACATCCATAGACACTTGTACATTATGCATATACACATATTTAGCAACTAAATGGTTAGTTTTAAACAAGTAAAGGACGTGGAATTTGGCAAGAGTTACTTTCTTGTATTAGGAAAATCTTTGCCAAGATATTAATGTTGATTTATAAAGAGATGCAGCTAGTAAATCAAACTCAATGTTACAACTTTATGATGAGGGTTTTCTAGGTGGTGTACCTTTCTTTTATGTGTGCAACTTGTATGCATTGTAATTCAATAAGTGATATATTGTTTCAAACAACTAACTCTAAGTTTTCTTGGGATGCTATAGGTGTTAGGATATAGATGGACAGGCTTGTTTAAAAGATATTTGGTTGAGCCAGCACAAATGTGGTGGCCAAGCACACTCATTCAGGTTTCTCTATTTAGGTATTACCTGGAAGGGCCACATGAGTTTGAGGAAGCATTTTTTGCACATGTATTAGTAATGACTAACTAGCTAATTACACATTATGCAGAACATTGCATGAGAAGGATACATCAAGGGGACTTTCAAGAAGTCAATTCTTCTTCATGTTCATGGTTGCAAGCCTCACATATTATGTACTTCCCGGCTACTTATTTAACACAATCACATATTTCTCATGGTTGTGTTGGATATTCCCAAACTCTGTGACTGCTCAACAATTGGGCTCTGGTCTTCAAGGACTTGGTTTGGGTGCCTTTAGTCTCGATTGGTCTGGCATCTCTTCCTATCTTGGGAGCCCATTGGTGACTCCTTTTTTTGCTATTGTTAATGTTGCAATGGGTTTTTTCCTCTTCATTTATGTGATGCTCCCAATTGCATATTGGAGCAACTTGTACAATGCAAAAGCATATCCAATCTTCTCCTCACATCTTTTCACTGCCAAAGGGACCACTTATGATATCCAAAAAGTCTTAAATTCGGATTTCACACTGAATGGAGCAGCTTATGAACAACAAGGGCAAGTACATCTAAGTGTGGTGTTTGCTTTAGCATATGGACTTGGATTTGCAACCATTGCAGCTACTCTCACTCATGTCCTTTGCTTCTATGGAAAGTAAGTGTTTCTTGAAATCCCTTGACCCATGTATAATGCCTATGTATAATTTAAACTTGACAATGTATGACCCATTGAACCCCCTAGCATCTCTAGCTATCATTCTTATTAGACCTATTTTCTTGAAAATTTTAGAGTGAGTTTGATTCTACCAATACATAAAAATGGAGTCGAAGTGGCATCTTGCTGAAGACATTCTAGAATAGTGAAATCAGATATTCCAAACTCCTAGAACCTAACAACATCATGAGTTGCTAGAGAAGGGAGGCCCCTTTTGCATAACCCATTGTAGTGGTTTGGGGGATCATAGCCACACCATGGACAACCTCTCGAATTACTACAACTTGGAAGCCACCCCACGCATAGGTTACTGCAGTTGGGGATGGGGAATCTGATGGCTGTCGTGTAAGAGCTCATAATGTTGTCATAATGCAGAGCGTCACTCAGTCAAATAATATGCTTGGAACTTCCTGTGTAGATACTCTCTTATAGAAAGGATGAGATCAACTCTTCCATTCCCCTGCCTCTATTTCCCATACCAATTATCCCAGCTTAAGTGGAGTAGAATGTAAAAAGGAGAAAGAACTTCTCGTGCTTGTGAAAATAATGCAGGGTTTTCCCACAATGGGAAATGACAGCAACTTGTGTGTGCCGAATCATGATCTCTCGTGCAGAAGGATGAAGACAAATCCTCTGTTTCCCTACTTCAACTACCAATCCGGATCCTCCTTTGTTTCCCCTGATCCATCTACAAATACGGTCAGAATGCATTTAATGTAAAAACACAGACGCGCTAGGAAAAACGGAGACCCTCCTGATTTATATGGACTTCTACGATCTATGCCCGTAATATGGGCTTATGAGTAACGATTAATATGACAGTGTGTCTAGGCAACCATGTAGTAGCAATTATAAGAAAGCTACCTATGCTTGCATTGGAAGGAATTCTCAGAATATCTGGCTTGTTGGTTGGACAGAGAGATATGGCAAATGAGCCGAGCTGCTGTGAATATGCAACCTGATGTCCATACCAGGCTGATGCAGAAGTATCCTGATATACCCCGGTTGTGGTGGAACATACTTCTGTTTGGGTCATTTGGAGTCTCGCTACTAGTTTGCATTGTCTTTAAACACCAGCTACAGTTTCCATGGTGGGGTTTGCTACTTGCAACTGCACTTGCAGCAGGGTTCACCCTCCCAATTGGAATTATCGCTGCTACAACCAACCAGGTAATTTCTCTTGTAAGGTTAGGTTGTTTCGGCGTCAGTATTGGGAACGCAGTATTCAACCGTGTCCAGTTTATAAGTACTATCCAGTCGAATTGTAATGCTAATCTTTACAGTAATTAGTACATACGTTGATGCTACAGTTCACTATCAAATTATATACCCGTGAAACAAATATACAGTTGTATTGATGCTGATTTTGTATCACATGATTGCCCTGGTTCAGACGCCCGGCTTGAATATTGTGACGGAGTATATCATGGGTTACATACTCCCTGGCAGGCCACTTGCAAATGTTTGTTTCAAGGCATATGGGTACATGAGCATGAGCCAAGCCATTGGCTTTCTCGGGGACTTCAAACTCGGTCATTACATGAAGATTCCTCCACGTTCTATGTTCTTGGTTCAGGTTTGGATTTGCCGCCTTACAAGTTACAGTTCCATTTCATGTGGCATCTTTTGTTTGCATCTTCATTTCTGGGAATGACAGCAGGAATCTGCACCCTTACAAGTTACAGTTCCATTTCATGTGGCATCTTTTGTTTGCATCTTCATTTCTGGGAATGACAGCAGGAATCTGCACCCTTGCAGAATTTTAATGTAGACAACTCACAGCTAACTGCTTAGACAAGAAATGGTTTTCCACCCACACTTAATCAGTAAATGCCCGTTGGCCGAGGAATGCATCGCACCCGTCATCTTTTCTGTGCCCCAGTGCTGGTGTTTGCATCTTGCCTTCACTCCATCATTCTGCAAGCCAATTGTGGTTAGCAGTACACCTGTCAAAGGGACCAGCATGATTTGCTTCACATTATCTAGTCTGGTTGATTAGGGCTTGATAAATTCACGTGCATGCAGCCCACAGTTTTTCAGGGTACTTCTGTTTTCTTGTAACTGGTTTAGGTAGGCCTGTGAATTGATGCTGGAGATGTTAATGTGCTTGGGCCAACGTCAAGCCATTAAATAACTGTCACTCTGAACATGCAACAGTGGACCTGCTGCAAAGGGACACAAATATGGTAGTGAACAAACTTAAACTTGCATGTCCAAAATTTTCACTTTTAATCACACAGCATTTGCATGTTTACAGTCAGCCTTAGAAAGAAAAGATATAGTAATGTCTGCAGAAGATCACAATGGCCCTAGAAAGAAAAGATATAGTAATCTGAAGGTTCCTCGCAGAACACTCTAGAGTGTAGCTTGAGAGCTCCATATGAATCGTGCACTTGTGCGCACATCGTTGCCACGCACCGACCGTATGCATCCTAACCCGTTCATGGGTTTGCTTGGCAGGTGATTGGGACACTGGTAGCTGGGATAGTCAACATGGGAGTCGCATGGTGGCTTCTTAATTCAGTTGAGAACATATGCGATACTGATCTCCTTCCAGCAAGTAGCCCTTGGACCTGCCCATTTGATGCTGTCTTTTTTGATGCTTCAGTCATTTGGGGTCTAGTGGGACCAAAAAGGATATTTGGCAGTGAGGGGGTATATTCTGCCCTCAATTGGTTCTTTGCGTTTGGTGCCACGGCACCTATAGTGGTCTGGATGCTACACAGGGCCTTCCCCAGGGTATGGTGGATTCCCCTTATAAACATGCCGGTACTTGTGGGATCGACGGCGAACATGCCTCCCGCCACTACTGTGAACTACACATCATGGGTAATTGTGGGGACTATCTTCAACTATTTTGTGTTCAAGTACCATAAGAAGTGGTGGAAGCGGTACAATTATGTGCTCTCTGCGGCTCTTGACGCGGGCCTTGCTTTCATGGCTGTGGCCTTGTACTTCACCTTACAGTTCTCCAACATCCAGTTAAACTGGTGGGGAACAAAACGGGACCACTGCCCACTGGCACACTGCCCCACCGCTCCCGGGATTGTATCACCCAACTGCCCACTCACCCACTACTGATTAATCACCGACCGAGAGCTGAAGGAGAGCCCTTCGTCGGTATGCTATGCTCTATGAAGCCATACGATATGCCAATCTCCCATCAACGCACACGTCCTATGACAAGAAGAGCTCTTTTGGGGTATATGCCTACAATCATCGGTCTCTCTGTTTAAAAATCATCATGATCGTGATTAATTGGAATGTTTGTTTACCATTCGGCTGGACCTCCTATGACATCACACCCTTTACGCCCTCCCAAGGGCCAAGAGGCGATTTCTATCGTTCTCACGGGCATGCAAGATCACAAGGAACTCTAGACACTAATCTAGACTAGATTAGATAGTAAACAAACCCCTATCTAGTAAGTGCACAAGTTTTTCTTGCTAGCATCTCGGAATTTTCTGATTTAAACTAGTTTTTTAGTTGTGTAGATGTCAATGAAGCTATAACTAGTAGAATAAGTGTGTATATAGTAAGACAGGATAAATCATTATTTAACATCGAACATAACCATGTTTTCTACGTAAACATCTAGCGATAACTAGTAAAATAAGTACGTGTAATAAATGAAAATAATAAAAGAAATATTCTATGTAACATCCACATAGTCATGCTTATATAATTAACCTAAATAACACATATCTCAATCAATAGGACTATCTACCATGTAGCATGATCTCAAATAAGATAATGTTGAATACACACTCCTAACATTGGACATATCCTCTAAGGTACACTTCATGCACAATTAGATTATTTTTAATCCCCAAATATATGGCATAAGTAAGCCAAACAAGTTTACTTATCAACTAATAATATCATATTCAAATTCTATTTTTTTGATAGCATTTTACTTTCACATTAAAAAAGAAAAAAGAATAAGAATCATGTCCACTTCAACTCAATGGTTCTAAAACCCACACAAGTGCAAATAATCGTCGAAACTTAAGTGGACCTCTTATAAACTAGGGGCACACCCATCCATTATTATGACTGATAACACCTTTTTGTTAAAATAGTATGTGATCTAATTAGCCTTTGCTAGAGCACTCCCATGCCACAAGAAGTTCAAGGCTTCAAGTCCTTATATAGTGTCTAAATTAAGCCACATTACACCCATCACACATTTTTCTTGAAACTCAATCATAGTTACTATTGTGCATAGATTGAAAATTCATGTAATCACTCAAAATGAGGCTAGTGTGAATATTTTTGTGGTAATGTTGAGTGCTTGTTAACCTTCAAAACTTGGTACATTCTAACTTACAGAATATGTTGGTAGATAGCATTTTTAGGAAATTCAGGTTTCTGTGGTTGAAAGTTAATTAATGCTTTGCAAGAATATAAAATTTTTGAGTGAACATGTAACTATTCAATCCCTATTATTGTAACGTAGTTGTGAACCTTTGGGTAAGTTGCATGTTTTCCCTAAGTAGGTTCTCGATAAAATCATAACAAAACTACTCACTTTCAAAAATTAGTTAAAAATCAACATGTGCCTTTTTTGAAAAATCTCAAATTTGATGTATTTTTTCAAATTTCACTACTTTATTACTAAATATAATTGGTGAACTTTTTTTTTCATCATTTTATATTCACACTAGTATAAGGATAAGTATGAAAAGTTTCATGACTATGAAAATTATGCACTTATTTGATGTGTGGAACCAATAATCTACCAACAAGGATATCATGACCTTAACTTTTAATATATTTTGATCTTAGAGTTGTCAACTATCTAGTCACACTAGACAAGTGTATAGATATAAAATGGAATTCTCATTCTTGACATGTGAAATAGGATCGTATAAATTGTAGCAAGTAGTCATATTAGTATAGTAGTTAGTATAACATAAGAGAAGTAAATGTGTATATCACAAAGGCTAAAAGATGACTTTAAGTTTTCAATATATTAATGACTACAGACTAACTTAACAATATGCATGATGTGAAGATTACATTTTATCATGAGACTAGATATCTACTTATAATTATGAACATAGATATTACACAAGGTTTTATAGCAAACCCTTTTAACGACAACTTGATATAATGGCATCAACTTCCTCTTTTGATATCATAAAGAGAACTACATCAGAGTGAAAGACCCTTTAAATCTATTCTATTTATTATTTGGAGATTTGCCTTAGGGATCTTGAACCAACTAAAATGATCCCAAGCTTATGTGAGGCACGAGGAGAAGTTTGGTATTCAAGAAAATAAAGATAGCTTTTTTTTAAAGGATAAGTCAAGGTTATGATTATTTTGTATCTACTCTCTCTCTCTCTCTCTCTCTCTCTCTCTCTCTCTCTCTCTCTCAAAATTAAATGTAGGATATGACCATGGTTGGAAAAGGGAAAGGCACGAGGGGGGAGGGGATTGGTATGCACCTTACAAGACATGTAAGATACCATATGAGTTCAAAAGAAATGTATTTTATTTGGTAAAATTTACAAAATTATATTTTCAAAAGGGATTTTTATCTAATTTAAAAAACATATGAAGTTTAGTAAAGTAAAATAGATCATTTTATGGTATTATAGCATATAAAGCAAGGGCATTTCTTAATATGCTTTGAGCGCATGTTATATAGATGACTTCTTACAAGTGTACCCCTCTAAGAGAAAATGTGAATTTCTTTCTTAATTAGGCATATGGCATGATATATTTTAATAGTCAAACATCTACATGCAATGTATATATACTCTAGAAATATTCACAAATGTGCATACACTATAAAGAGAGAGTTGAATTTCTTTTTTATTGAACATATGGAAAGAGATAATAATTTTAATGGTTAAACATGTTTATGCAATATATACACACACGTACACACACACACACACACACACTCTCTCTCTCTCTCTCTCTCTCTCTCTCTCTCTCTCTCTCTCTCAAATCACATAACTGTGCATAGACTATAAAACATATGAACAACATATACACATATATACATATATCAGTGCACAAATATATGTAAATATATATAAACATACATGCATAGACTATAAAACATATGAACAATATATACACATATATACGTATATCAGTGCACAAATATATGTAAATATATATAAACATACATACATATACGCACACATGTATTCATATATATGTATACATACTTGTACAGACATAAAAATATATAAGTGAGAAAAAATTGTGTGTGAGAGAGAAGAGGAAAGAATGTATACACACTTATAAAACATGCACTTACAAAGATGCGCAAGTGCACAAATATATACATTTACATATATATGTACAAGTCATATATACATATACATGCACATATATGAGGTGAAGAAAGATGAGAGATGAAAAAAATGTCAGAGAGAAAACTAGGGAGAGAGAAAGAGGAGAGAGAAGACTGCAGAGAAGAGAGAAAGACTGCAAGAAGAGAGAGAAGAGTGACGAGGAGAGAGAAAGACTAGATTTAGAGAGAGAAAGACAGGAAAGAAGGGGAAGCCATAGAAGCTGTGAGCAAGAAAGGAGAGAAAGTCTGTAATTGTGTTATTGTGTCAAAAAGATATGTAAAATTACATGTCCTCTCCTTTTATACCAATGTCAGTGTGACATGGCATAATATCAATATTATTTACACTAATTCCTTATTCTCAGCTTCTTACAAAAAAAGAAAGAAGAGAAAATAAAAATGGAGAGAGAGAGAGAGAGAGAGAACATGTTTACGAGACTATACAAATAGACACACATATATTCAGCACACACATATATATTTACACACATACAAACATATACATATATATATGTGGATGTGCACACACATACACATGGAGTATAGAGAAAATGAAAAAAGAAAAAAAAGTATGTGTGTGTATCACTCATTCATTACTTCATACATACATATATACATATATGTGGATGAGCACACACATACACATGGAGCATAGAGAAAATAAAAAAAGAAAATAAAAGTTTTCATTCATTATTACATACATACATACATATATGAGAGAGAGAGAGAGAGAGAGAGAGAATAAGAAAAAAAAAAGAAGGAGAAGAAAAAGAAAAGCGATGGAAGAGCGGAAAAGAAAGGAGAGACAAGAGAGAAAGAAAAGATAGAGGAGAGAAAATCATTAGAAGAAAGTATGTATACTTATGAGACTACACAAATGGATACACATATAAAACATAAACATAGTCACACACATTTAGACACACACATATACACATATTAATGCACACAAACACATACATGTAGAGAGAGAGAAAGAGGGAGAGAGAACATAGAAAAAATATGAATAGGAAAAAATAGAAAACATGTGTATATCATTCATTTATACATATATCCCCACATACACATGAATGTGTGTATTATTCATACTTAATACATGTATATATATATATATTATTAAAATGTTTTTATAGTATCTATAAAAATATTATAATAATATGTATGATTATAATTATATATATTATAAATAATAAATAATATAATACATATGATATAATTATACATTAATTCAATAATATATATATTACTTGCAATTATTAATACATTAATATAATATGTTGCATACTAATTATAACTATATTAATTATATATATATATATTATAATAATTTAATTAACATATATATGTATTATGTATCATGTATATATTTTAAAATATAATTATAATCTATAATATCAATTAATATATTATTATTATTATTGTATTTAATTATACTCCATGTATTATTTGCATTAATCATAATTCTAATATATGAGTTATAATTATTAATAATTTAATGTACTTGAGTACATTTATAACAATTAATATATATAATGATAAAATAATATAATTTATTAGATATTGATTATTAATTATTAATACATAAATTAATCATTAATAAATATATATACAATTATATTTCAATTAGCATATTGTACATATATAATTTGCATATATGTTATCAATTATTGAGAGAGAGAGAGAGAGAGAGAGAGAGAGAGAGAGAGAGAGAGAGAGAGAGAGAGAGAGAGAGAGAGAGAGAGAGAATAAGAATAAGTAACTCTCAATATAGTTAATGGGTTTTCAAATTTATATAATGTTATAGGCTTAGCGAGGATAATATGCTTGCTATGATAGGCTCAATGTGAATAGAAATCATCATTAAATGTGTTTATCTTTAAGAAACTTTGAGAAATAGTCATAATGGCTATTTGGAGATATAACTTGTCTTAATCTTGTTAACACTAGTGTTGTAGTTAAAAAGCTACTTTGGTGGCAATTTGGACTCTCTACAAAAAATTCAATTTCCTATGAATGAGAAAGATTAAGAAGAAATGATTTTAGAAAAATATGATCAACACAAGGTAGTAGCTAGAAATTCATAAAAAGGGCCAAAACTAGCTAGAAAGTGTATATTTTTTTGTTCAACTTTAAGACTATTTTTACATAAAATAAAAAACTTTTAGTATTACTAATCAAAACTATCTCAAAAAACATTTTATTAAGCTTAAAATTTCATAAAAAATAGTTTGATATTAAGAGATTTGGAATTAAATAAAGACTATCAAATTTTTAAGAGCTCTAAATAGCATTGTTGAGTACTAGTGTAAATGTTGGTATTCCACTCCCTATATATTATTGAGTGTCACATCTCTATATATTGTACATTTATGCATTCAATATTGTATCAGCCTAAGTTACCACTACTATTAAAGCTCACATTATGTTTCTTAAATCAACCTTTTATGAACTCTCTTGCCACATGAAACATACTTTTGAACACTCACATGAAGTAGTAAGAGAATCTAAACACAAAGCACCTAGTGTAAGTTATGTAGAATGACTATTCACATGATTTTGGAATCTTACCAACATAGAATCCAAACTTGATATATAGTACATTAAATATTATGTTACATAAAGATGAAGTTTTCTTGTCCTTGTTAATTCTTAACTAAAAAGATAATTCATCACCAATATTGTAAATTTTCATATTAAGAAATTGTGATTAAAATGCATAAGTGAAGTAAAAATGTGTGTTTGCATGGAAACACATCTAATTGGCAAAAAAATCTTCAAAAGTTAATAGCTCATGAACCGTGGCACAAAACAAGGGGCCGTAAAAAGGAAAAGTGGCCAATTTGAAGGGAGGAATAGGGTTGTAAAATCAAATTTTACTTGTGATGTATGTAGGATGCATTCACATGGAAGAAGCAGCAAAACAAAGGATAAAGAGAAATGGACAAGGAATGGCCTAGGGTGGCAGGGTGAAAAATAGAACGGGTAGGTGGGGAAAGGACCCCATTAGGGAAAAATTAGGATATGGTATACTTGAATGATCCGATAGGGACATTTCCATGAGGGTGTGCAAAATAGACACGCAGGGACGCATCCCCACACTTAAGACCTTAATAGATCGGGTTGACTAAACAATAGAGACCTAACACTTGACCACAAACTAGAATCTAATGTCACCACACTTAAAACATGACCAACTCTTGTAAAAGAAAGGGGTCAGGTTAGAAAAACTTGGCTCGATTTGCAGATGGTTGAGGTGAACTGTCACTCACACGTGAAAGATCATAGTCGTCGGCAGGAGGTACCATAACTCGCCATATCACACTTGTCCAACATAGCATGGACTATGTAGTAGCACCCAAGGAGATAACATTGTTGATGAAGAGCTAGTTAAGTTGTCACGATGGCGAAGTATACAACATTCAAGCTTGAAAGTCACTCATATTGGAATGATAGATTAGTTGATCGCCCCATGACTAATGTCACTTCAAGGGATAATAATTAAAATCTATATCTCACACCTAGTTTAGAAGTCAACAAGTGGGATGGTTCAAAGAGGGAGTGTGCCAACATGCATAGTTTGATGGTGCATCAGTGCATCTCAATCCATCTGGCATAGCTGAAAGAAGGAAGACCAGGGAGCCTTATCGTGCAATGTACTAGACATAGTGAAATGTTATGATGATGGTGGAGGCCCGTCTTGTATGTGCATAGGAAAATGAGAACGTACCTGACTCCAATTGTCATAACGTTCCTCAATCCTCACCTCTCAATTAATAAAAAGGAAATCAATCACACTCAGCTCTCCCTCTATATCATGCTCTCTAGATAGATACAGGAGGGCAACCTGTTTCTCACACCCATGGATTGAATCCTTACTACCACTTGTGCAAAGGTTGTATGCCTTCTTGTGCGCAATGGTGCTTATAGTGCTGTGCACAGGAACAATTTGTGCTTTGTGCATTGAAGGGCCCATCTCGTGTGTGTGTAACACTCCATTCACACATCTCACTGCTCAATTGAATATAAAGGGCAAGAAATTGTCACTCATCCCACCCTTTGTCTCACACTTTGTTGATAGAACATAGGGCAATCCCCATACTCACATCCCCATCTTATTAGGATGAAAGCTCACATTACTCAAAGGATTGCTGATGAAGATCGGCTTCATTTGATTAATGATGTCAACTTGTATTGGTTAATGAAGAGGCATACCCAAGGAGGTAGCCAACAAGTCTAGTACTTGAATTGCATATTAAAAATGTTGTCTATTGTAGGTGTCAAAAGTACTAATGGGGTTGCAGGATATAGCGCACCAAGGGAGGTAATTTTGGAACTACTTTCGAAAAAGTTTTACTAGTGATTCAACTATCTGGACTGTATGGTATTGCCACCTTTTTCACAGTCAGCTTCTTGCCCAAGGGTGTTTGCCACCTTTTCTTGGAACGAAGCTTATTATGACAACGAATTGCTTCCTTTTCTTCCATAAAGGTTTTGATTTTTTAAGGTCTTTTTCTTTTTTCTTTTCTCTTTTTCCCTACCCTTGAGGATGTTTCCACCTTTTCTCAAAGAATAGGTCAGCATGACAAGGACCAAAGTACTTTTTCCATGAATTATATATATATATATATATACCACCACTATTGGATCAGATAGAAAGAGAGCAAAGGAGGGGTGGGAGGCAATGATGAGGGGCTAGCAGAATGAGACCACCTCATTAGGATAAGGAAGAGGGCTATTAGGAGCAATAGGCAAAGCTGTACCGATCGACATGCAAGGGATGAAGGGACTATCGGCAATGATTGTACCGAAGGAGGGTAATACTTCTTGAGACGATAGCCATTAATTGAAAAGGAATTATTAGAAGTACAGACTGTCTGCACTTAGATAGAGACATTAGGGTTGACAGCAAGTACCTTATAGGGGCCCATCCAATGTTGTTAAAGCTTGCGTGGAAACTTGTCAAAACAAGAATCATAAGCAAGGACTAAATCACATTCCTTAAACTCCTTCTGCTTGATGAAGCGACCATGATAAGTATTTCTTCGATCTTGCGTGGCTTCCATGCACTGTAGGGCCATCTTGCGAGTCTCATCCAAACATTCTAAATGCAAGAGGTGACGCTACAAGGACTCACCATCTCCTAGGCATTCTCTGATAGCCATGCGCAAAGAGCGCAATTCCACTTCAATAGGGTAAATAGCCTCTATACCATATACCAACTAGAAAGGGGTCTATCTTGTTGTAGCCTTATAGGAGGTTTTGTACGCCCAAAGGGCCTTTGTAAGTTGATCGTCCCAATGAGGGCGATGTATGACAATCATTCTTGTTAGAATCAAGCAGAGGATGCGATTGGTAACTTCAACTTGGCTGTTGGCTTTGGGATAATAAGGCGTGGACTTGCCTTGCGATGGCGGATCTTGTACAGCTCTGTCAATTCTTCCATAAATTTGTTGAGGAAGTGAGTACCTCTGTCACATACTAGCTCTACGGGACTATCAAAACGAATGATGATGTTCTCATATAGGAACAGAGCCATGCTGTTACCATCATCCCGCTTGAGAGCTTTGGCTTCACACCACTTTGTAACATAGTTCATATAGACCAAGATGTATTTATTCTGCTTCCTTCTAGTTGGTTGACCAATGGGGACAATAAAGTTGATTCTGTACTTCTCGAACAGCTTTAGGGGAAGGATGGACTATAGTGGCATGGCAGTAGATTTGGTAGGCTTTCCCATTGGTTGACAAGCATCACAACATTTGCAATAGTCATATGGAAGGTTGGCCACCAATATCCGATGAGCAAGGCCTTTTTGGCTCTCGCTTCTCCTGCAAAGTGTCCTCCACAGGGCTCATCATGCCATGCTTTTAGCACTATTCCAATCTTATCTCTTGCAATACACCTTCGCAACACTTCATCTTTGTCTTTCTTGTACAAAATGCTGCCTCTAATAGGGTATGACTTAGAGGTAGCCTCTAGTGTCCTAAACAAGGGTCCAACCCCACTTAGAGCCAAAACCAACTCATAGACCATAAAATTACCCTGACTGAGTAGAGGGGAGCAATAGAGACCCTAGACAAATCTTAGGAGCAGCCAAGGAATGCACCTAGAGCCACATTAGGCTACGAATGAAAAAGGGAGATAGCGTGAGTTGCATTTTTTATTTTACATTCACACCCCACATCAAATTTATCACTTAAAATGCACTGAAAAGCTGAGAGCCTAATTTTGCACAATGCACAGAAGAGAGCATGCGCGCATATCCACCGAGTGAGTTTAAGTTGAGGAGTGTTTGTAAATAATAAGGAACTCACTCAGACCTAACTATCAGAATGAATGCACTAGTAGGAGAAGACTCTAAAACATAGTCGGGTAATCGAGAACCCCAAGTGTAGGACTAAGTAAAAACTGATGCCATTGGAGGAGTGGATCTACTTGACTTGGTCAATCACATCAATAACCTAGTGGAGTATGAGACCGCAAACATGGTAGAGTCAAGCATTAACCACGAACAGGACAAAGAGCTTGACCTAGGCGACTTTCCAATAGAAATCTAGCAGCTAGTTGCCAATTACAATTTATAGCCGGACAAACCACCACGGTAGGACGTCCAAGGATATCATAACGGACCTAGAAGAGGAGAGAAGACTAGCATGGCAAGTTATGCACAATATAATGAACTACAATCGAGAGCAGTAAGCTAGGAACTTACAATAGAGCATAGAAATGTGTGGGATTCAGTGAGTACTAGCCCTAGCAAGTAGAAATAGGACTGGCCCTAGAAGTAGAACTTACAATAGAGCATAGAAATGTGTGGGATTTAGTGAGTACTAGCCCTAGCAAGTAGAAATAGGACTGGCCCTGAGGTAGAGAGGGAAACGGAGATAGAAGGAGATCTTACGTTGAGTGAGCTTCTCATGAAGCGACTACTAGACAACACTTCCGCTGAGTAAAGTGCCACTACAATGGCAACCTCCTTGCTTGCAAGATTAGGGGTTACTCAGTGCTCTAAGAGCCAGTCTAAAATCCTGACAGTTATAAAGTAGCTAGACAAGTACCAGCCAAACGATGATCCATATTTATAGAGTAATTTGAGCAAGTCTGCGAGGCCAATGGCCTCACCGATCTTACTTTGCGCTCACAAGCTTTTAGTCTATGCTTAGGAGATAAGGGTAGGACTTAGTACATGAGTTTAGATGCTGCCGAGAAAACCGACTTCAGCAACCTCAAAAGTCTCTTCATTAAGAGATTCTCTCATCCTAGGTACTCCGATAACCTTCTAGTGTGGCTGATGAACGTCAAGCAAAAAGACAAGGAGGACATAAGAGTCTACATCACCCATGTGCGGAGTGGAGTCTCTTTAAGAGGATCCCAACTAGTGAGCGACCCATTGAAAGAGCTACCTCCATGGTCTTCATCAATGGGATACAAAGTGAGGAACTCTACAAGGCCTTGGCAGCCAATTCAAGCTTCTAGTGAGACATGCTAGCTAGGGTCTTTGAAGAGGCCATTAAAGTAGATGACTAGTTCAAGGAGAGAAACTCCAGGATCTCGAACCAAGAGGAGACTACCTCTTGGAATTTCAAGAGAGCTTCGATGACACAAAAGATCAGGCCCAAGTACTCAAGATAAAGACAAGGGCATTAATGCAAGCCAAGAGTTAGCAAAATGAAGATGGAGCTAGCTAGATTACAAGATATGATGAGATGACCAACATGCCCTTATGTCCAATGTGTGTATTGTGGCAAGAATCACCTGCCATTTGAGTGTCATTACTCTTGGTCCCGACCTTGTGCCAATTGTGGTAGGTTTGGCCACGATGCCATGCATTGTAGATTGTCGAGGAAACTCTCGCCGTACTTGCAACCATATAATCAACCATACCTAGTGAATAGGCTGCCAAACTTCTTTAGAAGGGGAGCCCCATTAGCTCTCTTGGCACCCAATGACACCAAACCAACCATTCCTAAGATGGAGATAAACTTATGGGCATCCTTAGACCACTTGGACCCGACGTGACCCATCCACCAAGTGACTCTCCAGTCCACTACGTGGAGGAGCCAAACAACGAAGAGACTTATGTGCACCCTTACGTCGCATATGCTAAAGAAGGCAATGCAGTCCTTATGGACTACCAACCAATACCTATGATAGCATTAGGTAGAGGAAGAGGTAGAGGCTTGGGAGGGCAGACCCGAGAGCCAATATGTTGGACTTGTGGTCACCCAAGGCATATCTCTTTGCGATGCCTTGAAAGGGAACATGCAAATCAAGACAACGATGACCTAAGATGCACTGAATGCAAAATCACACATCTCTTTGTTGATTGCCCTTTAGACAGAAGCCGTCCTCTAATTCGAAAAATGAGCCATTGGTCCCATTGGGGTTGTTTGGTGTTGAGACACTCGATGGGGAGGCCATGCCTATCATGTTGCATGCCATGGCCCATGCACAGACAAAGTAGACTGGCATATCATTACCAGGACCCAACAACTTAGACATAGCCTCAATAAAAAAAGAGAGCCGTTAGGAGAAGGAAGAAGAAACCAGACACAAAGGTCAAACTGTTGAAAACGGATAATGCTACCACACTGCCTGTTGGAAAGAACATCACAGACGCAGAATTAGAAATGTCAGCCCCAAGGATAGCTGAGAAGGGAAGTGCAAAGGTTGGGTAGTACCCTAACCCAAGCGCCAACTTGAAGCCATCGAAAAAGCGAAGGAGTGGGTGAAAGAAGCCTAGGAACACTTAAAAGACGATGAGCCCATATTAAAAGATGAGATCAATGATCTCTCAAGCATAGGCACACCAGTGTCGTCTCCATGACCAAAATTGAGGGATATGATTGCATCACAAGCAATGCTGCTTAAACAAAGCCTAAACGCTACAGGCCAGCGAATCAATCAAGGCAATTGGGGCTAAGAAACGCATGGATAGAAGAGTAGCAAGCAGCTAGCAACCTCCTCACCACACTAGCAACCACCCTTGTGATGCTAAGCCTCGGAGATCTCCTTAGGTAGCATCTACCATTGTGGCAAGAGCTGAAATAGTAGGTTGAAGAATCAATGGAGCAACGTGTAGCTGACTTGCATAAACACGATGTAGAAACACAGATACCAAGTTTGACACTACACTCAATGCCAAAATCCTTACACGTCAATGCTTTCTAGGAGGGCATTGAAATGCATGATGTCTTGCCGGTCTTAGCTCTAGGAGATACCACAAGGAAATGAATTGTAGACACCGGAGCGGGAGTCAATGTGCTAAGCCATGTAGTGCTCCAAACTTGGGGTAACCCATCGGTCGAGATGGCTAGGTTTAACCTGACTCTAGATAATGGGATGAAAGTGAAGCCATTTGGTGTGTTAAAGAATTTACTAGTAAAAATCACAAGAGTTCAATTCTCGATTGATTTATAGTCATGAAGGAAGTGGTCTATGATATCCTGCTAGGCCAACCCTAGATTGCAATGCAAGAATCATAGAAGACTGGGGCAATGGTCTAATCTTCCTAGGCAATTGAACGAAAGCCATAAGAGTAGAGATGCACACTTGGAAGACCAGGATAGTCGACAAGGTCACATCCAGAAAGGAAAATCTTACAGGCCACTGACTAAGTATATCCCTTGCCTTGAGGACGATCGATACTTGATGCATGTCCTTGCTACAATCGATCTACCATTCTTGGACAACGAGGAATACGAGCAAGTTGTTAAGGGTTGTTGGCAAGACTTGAGGAGAGCCCTTAGTGCCAATTTGCATGATGGCTAGGAGCACACAAAGAAGACCCAATCCTATCATATTCCAAGTGCCAAACAACAAACAAGAGCTCCATGAGATCTTAGAGCACCTGGCCGACAAGTTAGTTAGTAAACCATCATCAAATCTTAAACCACTTGAAGATCTCTTGAACGAACCTAAGTGGCGATGGACCAAAGTACATTACTTAAACTTGATGTATGTTGGACCTTAGTCATCGATGAGAAGGACGAGACACATCAATACGAGAGTGAAGGAAAAATTGACATGATAGAATATGACACTAAGGGACAAGTGATAGAGCAAATACAAGCGGACTCCAAACCATGCAAGGGAAATGTCTTTAGAATCGAAAGGGGAGTTATGTGCATGGATTGAAATCGCACCTGGTTGGAGCACATAGATGCAATAGACTTTGAGCAAGAAGGCCTATCCCAACTAAGTGCCATGCCATTGCTTAGTAGGATAGATTCACCATTGGAGCTATGAACATTGGGAGAGTCTCCCTCTTCTAGCAAAGACAGAGAGTTCAATTTTGAGTCAGAAGTAAGCTCAGATAGTGATCCCGAAATACCTTAACGTCCTAAGACTAGATGCACTAAGGGGGACCCACTCGTTCACCTAAGGCGTTGAAGGCTGAAGGAGAAAAGAAGGAAGCAGCCCAAGGAGCCAGAGATTGATGAGAAAAGAAAGCAGCAATACTTACCAAAGTGATTCACAAAGTTCAAACAAGGCGATAGGATAGTGATCTTGCTAGGAGCCAAACGCCAAGGGTAAGCCAACGAACCAATAGAAGGGCCTGCCAAGGTAAAGGAGGTCAATTTGGCCAAGGAAGGGAGAGACACCCTCACCTGTCTTTACAACCGATCAATTAACTGAGGAAGAGGAAGCAAGTCTCATTGCTCTCTTCTCAGAGTATATAGACGTGTTTGCTTGGTCCCTCGATGTGCTAAAAGGGATAGATCCAAGTATAGTGACTCACAAGATACCCATGACACTCGATGCAATGCCGGTCAAATAGTGACCATATCCAATGAATCCCATACACGCTCACACAATGAAAGAAGGCATTGATAAGATGTTGAGAGCAGGATTCATTTACAAGATTGAGCACACGGATTGGATCTCACCCTTAGTGATTGTGCTGAAGAAGAATGAAAAGATCAGAGTGTGCATCAACTATAAGAAAGTAAACACTGCTACAAAGAGAGACAATTATCCATTGCCACATACACTGAGCAGATGCTCGAGAGAGTGGCTGGTAAAGAATTCTATAGTTTCTTGGATGGCTTCTTGGGGAATAATCAGGTGCAAGTGCACCTTGACGATAGGCATAAGACTACCTTTGCCATTGAGTGGGGAGTATTTGCCTACATAGTCATGCCCTTTGGGTTAACTAACGCACCAGCTACCTTTTAGAGGCTCATGTGTGCTATATTCAAGGATATGCTTAGGAAGGAGTTAGAGGTTTTCATTGATAATATGTGTGTTCACTCCACTTGGAAGGATCATGTAGAGTTGTCTTTGAACGGTGTTGATTATATTGTTCATCATTGAACCCTTTAAAGTGTTAGTTCTAGGTAAAGCACAGATGCATGTTAGGACATGTGGTATCAAAGAATGGCATTGCTACCAACTTCTCGAAAGTCAAGATTATTGTCGATCTTCCACCACCAATTGATTACAAGGAAGTTCAATGCTTCGTAGGCCATACAAGGTATTATTGGTGGTTTGTGTTGAACTACGCATTGATTGCCAGATTGCTATACAAGTTGTTGATTATATTCAAATGGACCAAGGAATGCCAACGTGCGTATGAGGAGTTGAAAAAGGCTCTAACCTCTACACCAATTCTACAAGTCCCAAACTGGACAGTCACTTTTCATGTTCACATTGACACTTCTAAGTTTGGTATAGGAGCGGTGTTATGCTAGGTTGGTGAACACAACTTAGACTATCCCATGAGCTTTGCAAGCAGACAACTTAGAGATACGTAAATGAATTATTTGACAATCGAGAGAGAACGTTTAGCCATGGTGTTTTCTATAAAGAAGTTTTGGTGTTATCTTTTGGCTGTGCCCTTTATCTTCTTTGTTGACCATCAAGCCTTGCTCTACCTTGTTAATAAACTATGTGCTACAGGACGCATAGCTCAATGGTTACTTGTGCTTTTAGAGTTTGACTTCTCGATGGTCACATGTAAAGGAAAGCATCACATCTCTCACATCCCTACAGGAGAAGCTACTGGATAGGGCATCCTAGACGAATTGCCAGATGCACATCTGTTTCACCTGTCTAGTGCAAGGGATCTATTTAGAGCTGATTTGATGCCATATTTAGTAAATGACATAGTCTAAGTACTTGAGCGTAGAGTCCCTGAATGACCTATCAAGAAGGCCCAACTTAGGCAACTCATTCTCAAAATCCAACCTTATTAGTTGATAGCAGGCCAACTCTATCTGATGCTAGGGTAAGATGGATCGGTGCACATATGTCTATGCAAACATGAAATGCTCGACATACTTGTAGAGGCACATGGCGGAATAGCAAGAGGGCATTTTAGCGGAGACAATGCTGGTGATGGATTAATAGACAACACCACTGTACACAAATATGGTTTTTTACCTGATGTCTTTCGAATAGACATCTGATGAGATTCATACCACCCTTTGAATGAACTCATCAAGTTCCTTTTTTTGAGATGCATGCCCAAGGCTACATTTCACACTCCACTTAGTTGAAAACTGAGTGGTAGCTGGAGCAAAGGGCTTCAGGTTTGGGCAACATCAAACATATATGGCACAAAGATGTCAATTCCACAAATGCATGCTGCAATACTACTCCTCCTACAAAAGTCAAATCCAATTGCCCAACTCCTCTAGGTTCATTGAAAAGTCCTCCATAATTCTCTATATCCTCCAATTCTTCTGCACTCTGATCTGACTCATCCTCCGAATTGTCACTTTGCATCCCACTATCTTCACCACCTTCATGCCCTTCTGCACGCTGGCTGCCCCATCGAACTCGTTAGCAACCAAGGCACACACTTCATCAATGAAGTGATCGCTCATCTCCTATCCACCTTTCTAATTATCCATAAAAAATCCTCACCGTACTATCCTTTGGCTAATGGCCATGCTAAGTCTACGAATAAAATTCTAGTAAATGTTCCGACCAAGGTAGTCTCTACTTCACACAACAACTGGGATAACAAACTCATGTCAATCTTATGGGCCTACCACATAGCTTATAAAATGGCTATAGAACAGACTCCCTTTAGGTTGGACCTATAGGACTGAAGCAATTCTACCTATAGATTTCTTTGTTCCTAGCTTGATAATTGCTTCTCAAGAGAGCTAGGATGGAAAGGAGGCATGGACAGTGTGCCTAGTTGAGCTAGAATGCGTATCAGAAACTCAATTTCTAGCCACCGACACGCTAATATGTGAGAAGGCAAGACGCAAAAGCTGGTTTGACAAGCATGTCAAGCAGTGAGATTTCGAATAGGGAGACTTAGTACTCTTATACTCTGCCAAGGGTCATAAACAGAAGATGAAGTTTAGAGGGCTAGGGCCTTTCAAGGTCCACACCATCAGCAAAACCGACAATATGGAACTCGAAACCCTAGAAGGAGAGGGCATAGGATTCTTCAATGGCAGTTGCATCAAGAAGTACTACCCTCCCATGCACCCATTACGTGAGCCTCCAATGCTGGAGTTCCCTGCCATCAACGTATGAGTGGCCACAATTATGGACATTGAAGATCAGGATGAGGAAACAGTAGAACTAGCTTATCTAAGCATAATGGTCATTGACAAGTACACAACCACCCTCAATGCACTAATCTATGGAGGGAGATAACTTTAATGTCCTAACTCATGAGCATTGGACCCAAATTGGCAAACCACAAATACAACCCACTAATGGCAAACTTAACCCATTTGGGGGCCAATCATATGTACTCTTGGGAAAGTGCAAAATAGCAATCTCTATCGAGTTTGAGACTATACCAATGATCTTTTGTATTGCCAAACACTAAAGATGCATGTACAAAATCGATGTTTTAGGACGCATATTTAAAAAGGAATCTCATTGCAATGTTGACTATGAGTCCCAACGCATTCACCTCGCCATAGGCAACGTGCGTATAGTCATCACTTTTAGTAAGGGTTGTGCAACTCCTTCAAAGTTTGCAAAGCCACTAATAGAGAAACCCATAGTCAAGTCTGAGGGGGTCGTGACCTATCACAACCCACCAAACCTCAAGACGAGTGAATCACTAGAGCCAAAGCTAAGGCCTACAAACCAAGGCTTCAATGGATACCTAAACATCAAAACCCGCCACCTAGGAGCACACATTCCTAGCCCCACAAGGATAAGAATCCACACTCAAAAACTAGGAGGCCAAGATGAAACCATAGACATCGACGTACGGTCAAGCTGCAATGGGTCCCCAAGACCTTACTGCAAGTGCAGGGCTACTATGTGGGTAACACTTGGATCTGGGTACCTAAAGCCAAAATGACCAAAGGCCCTACTTTAATGCCCCCCTAAAGCCTGACCACATGAAACATCCAAACAAATCAAGCACTTAGGCCACAAGAGACTCAGGCTGTTGAATCCATAGAACCTTCAAAGTCTAGGCCCATAGAATCTAAAACAATCTATAGGCAAAAATCGCAGGCCGCTACTCACAAACTATCTCAATCTAAGCCTACTAGTGCCCGTCAAACCTTAGAAGCACCATTAGCAGTCATAACCTATCCTATTGAACAAGAGGCCAAGCCACAACCTCAGAAGCAATCCAACCTACAACAATCACTTGCTGAACTGTCTCCTTCGGTCAAACCCCAACCACCAATAACCTTGGCCGCTCACCTAGTTGAGAATATAGGCATCAAATTGGTTCCCTGCCTTAGAGGCTTGGATGCCATGTTCACCATGCTTGCTAAGAGTTAAAATAGGTTGTACTTAATCCTTTTGGACGAGCCTCTAGCAATTAAAGTGTGCATGCTACCCTGCTCATTGGAGGAATCTGAATTCACATTTGTCAAAACTGCCCAGGCAGTTGAGAAACCCATTACCACCAAGCTCTTCATTGAACAAGCCTGAAAACAATGCCTAATCTCCTCTTATGTCAAGAGTAAAGTCCTTGCCACAGACCAAGAAATTGCACAGTTGAAGCAGCTCATTGCCAACGACTCCTCTTTCTTACACAAATGGTACGCTCTTTGACTTTAATGGGAATAACTTGCCAAATCATGACCAATGCTAAGTAGCGGCGCGCCATTAAAACCTCTGAGTATGATTCCACCTACGTAGCCCCTCCATGTTTTAGGGTGTTGGCTACCATTCACAATCAATCATTGGAAGATCACGTCGTGAGCCACCGTTACCTAGATCACATCCTTATTGAAGAAGAGCTACACATTGCTAGCAGGATCAACTCTTGCTAGCAGGATCAACTCTTGTGATCTTATCACTGATGTCTTAACCTATATTACACATGTAGGCACCAGACCTCAAGATATGGACTGCCATGGTCACTTGGAATATAACCCACAATTCTATGCCTGGCTTCTCCAAGGTCATGTCCCGCTCAAAGGTGCCTAAATAGTTGTAGCCCTTTGCTCTCCAATCTCAGGAAGGATTCAAATCATTCCTAGGGGAGGGAGGGGGTAGATGGAAAGGAAAAAAGCATAAAAAGAAAACTGGAAAAGAAGAAAACAAACACGCCTTAAGCATCAATCAACATTGAAATGACAAGACTTAGAATGTGGAAAAACTTTCAGGGATGCTTTTGTATTGTGTGGATTGCTAGAAGTAGAAACTTTAATCTATATTTCAATGTTTCACATTCTCAAGAAGCTTTCTTGTATGCTTTATCTACCTCTTTGTGGAAGCCGACTCAAGAAAGCTAATGGTGGGCCATGATATATGACAAGAAGTAAAATGGCAAGGCAAGATAAAGGTGGCAAGTTCCCATTCACAAAAGAAGAGCAAGGAAAGTATGGCTTGATGATAGAAACGAGGGGCTACAACTAATTCACATTCAAGCACACCCTGAACTTGGAAGATGCCACCATGGAAGAG
Source organism: Lygodium microphyllum (assembly GCF_053477565.2). Classification (NCBI taxonomy): domain Eukaryota; kingdom Viridiplantae; phylum Streptophyta; class Polypodiopsida; order Schizaeales; family Lygodiaceae; genus Lygodium; species Lygodium microphyllum. Next base: position 149,200,262 of record NC_141143.1, on the reverse strand, counting down.
CCACCCATAAAACAACTCATGGACCAGTGTAGCCTACAGAAGTACGTAGAGAAGGTTAGGCAGGTGATGATGATCAGGAAAGGGGAAGAAGCCCACCAAATTGAGGTGGAATTGATCCCTATAGTGGTGGAGAAGTCCCTAGGTTTGGCTAGCAGGACAGAGAGATGCCCAAAGAGGGACGTGTATAGCATGTTGGGGATGAGCAAGGCTACTACTGTATGCACAATGGATGGGATAACCTTGGTGGACATCCCAAATCCTGAGATCAAGCTGCAAGAAAAGATGGTTCATACTCTCTTTTCCAATCAAAGGTACAATGCCCTTATGAACAGAATCAGGGTGCCGTGGTTGAAAAGCATCGAAGCTAGATCCCCAGATGAGGTAGATTGAACGCCTTTGTGCAAAAGACTATTGAAGCTCAGCAAAAACCTTGACCACATGCACAACAACAACAAGAGGGGAATCCCCCACCTCCATAACAAGGTCAACCCAGAAGAAGTCCTCCTCCAAGGCATCCACCATCAGGTTCAGTGGAATCCTAACGGCCATCATAGTCCTGGAGGCCTCTAGCTTGTGCCTCTTAGGATCTTGCCTTGACTCGGTATCGATTGCGGACAATCTTTTGGCTCCTGTAGGGGGTTTCTACTTCTGAATCTAGAGCTATCTCTTGCATCTTCATCACCAAAAACTCCATCATGAACATTAACTTGCTATTGTCCATGATGGCTACAGTTTCTTGGGTGGTTGAGGTGGTCAGGGCATGTGACGTAAAGATTGAGGAGAGGGGGTGCATTGGGGCCTTTCCCTTGCCTATTACTATTGGGACTACTTCGATTTCTGAGGTGCTAGCACTACTGCTTAGCTCTCCTTCCCTCTGGAGGCTCATGGTGGCTAGCTCTTCCATACCCAAGGTCTCCTCAACTGACCTCTGTATGGCCTCGTCTATGTCTTCATCTTCCTTTCTTCTCAACTCTTCTACCTCTTGCTCTACTTTTCTTTTTCTCTCATCTTTGCCCTTTCATTTCCTTATGTGGCCTTGATGGGGTTCCCTTCTTTGGCGCCTTCAGCTCTCTTTGGCCAGATTATGTCTCTTGCTCATCCCTATCGGTTATAGTCCTCTCACTGAACTACTCCTATTCGTGGTGTGGCAATCGGTCAAGGGTCTCCCCTACTCCCTCTCCACCTCATTCTATGTTCTTCAAGGCCTCCCAGAGCATAGTTTTGAACGAGTGCGAGAACTTGCTGAGTGCTTGGCCATAACAAAATGCGAGCGGGTGTTGGCAAAGGCCAAAGCTGAGGCCACAGAAGCAATTTCAGAGGTGCAACAACAAGCCTTCTTGGGCATAGTGCTCCATGTAACACAAGATGACAGTAAGGATTCTGTGGAGAGGACAAGAAGGAAGCTAGAGTTCTCCCACAACCAACACCGGCCTAATGAGAAAACAATAATGCTAGTATTTTGAGGCAAGGCGGTCTCTTCACAAATGAGCTAAAGGAGCTAGGCTTTGAAGAGTAGGAGCCACCGCATCCACCCCCAGCTCTAACCCATAGGAGAAACCTCCAATGGAAGGGCTGGATTTTGAGCAAGAGCTAGGAGAATAGCAACAAGCCCGGGAGCTTAGCCCACAACTACTAGATGTGCCCCAGGAAGATCCGAAAGGCATCCAAGAGTGCATCATGGTAGCTAAGAGAAGAAGACGTGAATTGGTGGAGAAAGCATAGCAGAGAGCTAGAGCGCAATCCCAACAGCTTCTTGGAGAGCCCGTGCCACAACACGAGGATTGCTATCCTATCAACTAGCCCCAGGAATTGAGCATTTGAGAGTAAGGAGAACTCCAAACTGGGCCCTTTGAACTATCATTCCTCTACTCATGGGCCTTGGACAAAGTCCTACTAGTGGAAGTAGTGGACATAATAATTCAAATGGCCAACAACTTGGCAAATCGATGGGTCACAGAGCGGAGCATAGCTATCACTAGATGGAGGTGAAAAGTTCTAGACTACTGGTAGGGCAAAGTGTACCAGATCCCCAAGGTGGTCCAAGTCTATGAAGCACAACCCAAGTGGCAGGGAAGGATCTGGGATACGAACCTTGATGCATGGATGGCATTTTATAGCGCACTCCTTGAAGAAAGAAACGATCCTATCTGCATGCCCTACCCTCGTAGGCACAGAGTGGACTACAATAGGGAGGAGCATGGTAGGTATGACTTTTCCAAGCTTGATCTACAATGCCAATGCAGAGAATCATGAGGAGTGCCTAACCGTCAAGGCAAGAGACATTCGTCCTTCAATCACATGCTTCCTCGAGGATTACTCATCCTGTCGAGACCCCACTTTCATCACAACTTGTAATTATCTTAGGACCATTAGGTTTCTACTAAAGCAAAAGCCAGCCATCAAGGAGACCCACCTACCTCCACTCGTTTTTAATCTCAACCTAGGAATAGATAGTTGTGCCATGGCCCGCTGGCTAATGATGAGGGCTATGTTGTTACCCTCTTTTTGTTGAAGGTGCTTGAAGACATGAACGATATCTGGTTTACTAGGTGTGGACACCCCTTTTTGTCAACCACACCTCTAAATGTCAAGGCTAATCTCAAGAGCTACATGCAAAGCCATGCCTTTTTGAGCAAATCCCTTAGGCCACCTTGTGATGCATCATCAAAACAGGACCAAGTTACAGCTTAAGAGCACCATCGTATCTATCAAAAAAAAATGAAAGAAAAAGAAAAGAAAAGAAGAAAACAAAGGAATAGAAAGAGAGGGAAAAGACCAACTCCCTCAAATTATTCGAGTGCCACAATCACTGCACCTGGGATTTTTTACCTGGCCACATTCCCCACTTCACGCTTAGGGAACCTCAGGGGCAAGACTTCCAGACATGTCTCCCTAAGCCGCCACCCCACCAACAACGATTCATGAACTAGGTCCTTAAGTGTGGGACAACACTATAGGCTTGCCTGAGGTTCCGACCCAACTCCCAATTCCACTAGCACAAGCACAATGCACCACATGGCAAGGTAGACACTGCCCCTAGGTAGCACACTTCCTTTCTTTTCAGGTACAAACAAAGGTGGTAAATCACCAAATTCGGAGGCCCTGTCATTCACTCCAACCAGTCTTGGCCTCCACCACCTCAACATTTTGATCAGCTTCTCTCCAGTGACTAATCCCCGCGAGGCCCACCATCATCAACTCATGCACCACCCTTTAGATCATGGAACGGGAATGTTAACCCTAGCTCGAGACGAAGGAAAAGAAGTCCACAGAAGTCCACAGAAGTCCAAGAAAACTCCAAGTGTGGACACAAAGAAAGAAGTAGGAAGGGAAATGGCCAAAAGAGCAAGCCGCCTCAAAAGCTAAGCCAAAGGAAAAAACATATGTTTAAATGCAAGGTGCCCATAAAACTTTTGTAAAAGAGTGCTAGGCTCCCTCTTGTTAAAATTGTAAAGGGTAGAAGGGCAGAGATAAAGAGAAAGGGTAACTAGAAAGGAATGGGAAAAGAGGACCTTGCCATAATGGCCGGTCATGTAAAAACAAAGGGGATGGGTGCCCAAAGGGATAAGGGCTTTGTATATAAAGTCAAAAAGTGAATGAGAAGCTCATTCTTTGGTGTGTGGCAAAGTGGACTCATCTTCTTCTCTTCTTCTATCCTTCTTGCTTGCTTATGTGTGCTTGAGAGAGGGAGTGTGAGAGTGCGAGGGAGTGAGTGGATGAGGGTGAGGGATCAACGAGAAGAAGCTCTCCATCATCTCCTCTCTTCTTCTCTTCTCTTCTCTTCTCTTCTCTTCTCTTCTCTTCTCTTGTCTACGCATGGCTATGGAGAAATGAAACTTAAAAGTGGAGGCTTGAGGTTGCTTGAGCTCGCATCATGAATTAAATCTTTCCCTTTACATTTTTCTTTTTACTGATCATCATTTGGATGCACGGTTTGTTGTCCATGATCAATTATTGCATATTTTCGTGTATCCTAATGTGTGATTTTTGTTCTTTTTCCATGTGAACCCACCCTATTCTCCTCGACATTAAAATTTGATTTAATAGCCTTGTCCGAACTACTCCCTTGCACACTTTTTATTTTTACTCGATCGTATTTTGACCCATTGATTTTGTTTTATTAAATTTTATGTGTGTTTTCGTGCTCATTTTTTCCATGTGAATGTGCCTTTCTTGCACATTCAATCGAAATCACGCTCTAACTTAGCAGCCTTATTGACACCATCCCTAGACATTTTTTATTTTTGTTGCCCCATATTCTGAATTACAAGTTATTGGAAATTAATCTTTGTTCAGATTTTTAAGTGTGTTTTTATTGGTTCTACCATACGTGACCCTTCCATTTGCCATCGAAACCCCATCCCAACTAGATAGCTCTCTCCCATTTGTTCCCTCTTACATTTTTCCTTCTTTGCTGCATTTGATTCTGTCTTTTTTATTATTAATTTTTAATTCTTTTTTTGGGTGTGTTTTTACTCTTTTTTCCATATGAACGGGTCCTATTCTCGTCGGAATTGCATTTTGATGTGATAGACCTGCCCATCTCCTCATTTCAGACAAATTTTCTTCTTTTTACATTTTGTTCCAATTGATGGATTTTACGAAATTAATTTTCATGTGAATTTTTGTGCTTGATTTTTTATATTTTTCCACATGAGCCCTCCTTTCGTTGACAACTATGCCGAAAGCATTGTCCATGTCATTTCCCCCATTGCCTTGCCCTGTTTTTCTTTTCACAACATCTTCATCCGATGTCTAGATCTTTTCATATTAATTTTTCTATTTAATTTTGAATTTTTGATCCCCATGTGTCATGTCAATAACCACTTTTTTACGTCGATCCGCGTGTCAGTCTTTCACAGTGTCACGTTCAGGCACTTGGATTCTCAGTCGCGTACATGTTAGTGTAATTTTATTTACCCCTCGCCCTTGTTCGTGCGCTTGGAACGTTGGGGGGTCCTTTTTTTTAAACACAAAAAAAAACAACCAACCAATTTTGAAAAAACATAATAAATAAAGAATCCCTTCCTCCCCAACTGACACCCCTTTCTCTCCCTCTCTCTCTCTCCCCCTCTCTTGTGTCTTCTCCTTCACCTCTTCTCCTCCTGCATCTTCTTCTCTTCCCTCCATCTCTCACCATCCTCCCTTCTTCTCCTCCCTCGTCCTCCATCTCCTCCCCCATCTCCTCCCCTCCTCTTCTTCTTCCTCCTCCCACCCTACTCCTTTTCCTCCTCCTAGTCTCCTCCTGCCTTCCTCCTTTCCTCTCCCTCGTCGTGACTAGTCGACTGTTTGTTGTGCCATTCGCCATCGATGACTTGCCTAAACGTCACCAAGACCACAACACCGCCATTTGCCATTGCGAATGTCCACCTACCGCAGTGTAGGAGAACTTGGTGATGGTGCCGCCACCACACCAACATGAAATGCCACTGCCACGACTGCAGGGAACTCGCCAGCCATCGTCGAGTGTCCACACCACGCCACATTGAAGCCCTGCCACTAGCGCTTCTCGATGTTTCCTCCCTGCCCCTCACTCGCTCCCAAACGGCTCCCCTACCCTAACAACCTAGGCCACCTGCCCCCACCTCGACAAGTCCCTCTTTTGCCCATCTGTGCCTCCCCTTAATCTATTAACCCCCTACCCTTAATGTATTACCCCTCCCCGCCCCCCCCCCCCCCCCCCCCCCCACCACACCCTGAGTCATTCCCCCCTAACCCCCCCTCCCATTAATTTTCCCCCCACCCCACCTTAGCAATCCCATACCCCCTTAGCCCCCCTGTTTTATTTTTTAAAAAATCCCCCTACCCCCATCTATTTATTTTTACCCTCTGTCACATACATTTTCCTCCTCTGTTGCATGATCGTCCTCTCCTATCATGTTATGTTCATGTGTTGCCTCCCAAATGTCTCGTTTGCATGAGGGTTTTTCATGCTTATGTGAGCATGTTCATGTGCGAGGACATGTGTGAGGTTTTTACCGTGCAATGGTGAGCTTATAATTGTTCACACATAGCAAAACACAGTCTATGATTAAGTACCCTATTTTCAACATTTTTGCTTTTTGAAAAAATCATAAACACATTCAAAAGTGTCCAAAAATCATTAATTTTTAAATAAAATGAAAAAAAATTGTAAAAATTTTAAAAAAATCTAAAAAGTTATTGGAGAATCAAATTATTTTTTCTTGATTGAAAAATTGCTAATAAAAATAGAAAAATATTAAAAAAACAAAATAAATTAAAAATTCAACATATCATAAAAAGTTAATAAAATCTTGAAAAAAAAATAAAAAAATTCAAGAAATTCCAAACAAATTACCATCATGATTATGACCTGTTAAAAACATTGAAAATGATTTATTTGAAAAAAAAACTTAAACAATGAAACAACGAGAAAATGTACAAAAATGGTTGTTTAAATGTATTTAAAATTTTCTATAAAATTCTTTTTCATATTTTCAATATTTGTGTTACCATTTGGCTAGTCTAATTTATTTATTTATCTATGTAAAAGAAAAAACAAAACCATTTAAAAAACCCAACTTAAAACACATAAATACAAATATAAGAAAAAAAAACAAAACAAAAGGACAATACGTGATTACCCAAGTGGCAAGCCCTTCCTTGCCCCCGTTCTTTTTATTTTGGTATTAGTATTTGGTTTTTCATACCTTACAGGAGGCCAATTACCACTTAGTCGACCTGTTGTTTTCGTATGAGGATTTTCTATTCTTCGGCTTGCAGGTGTCCACACACCACCAAGTTCTTTTTCTTTTTCCCTCCTTCACATGCACCATAACACACATATAATTGTAATTAAAAATCACCCAACCGTTGTATCCACAAAACAAATAGACTACACCTTATAAATTTATAATTAAAAAGAATTAGTTGTTAATTTATAAAAGGAACCCCACCATTGCATAAGCACATAGCACCATAGCCCACTTAATTTGGTAATTTAAAATCCATTCACAGTGCATGCGTACGTGTACTATATACACATTTAATTTGTAAATAATGATGAACCCCCAAAGTCACGCATGCATGTGCTTTGCGCCAAAGAGATCATCTAATTTTTTAAAATGATTTGCATTTATAGAGACCCCTAGTCTAGTCCAGCCAAGTCAGTCTAAGTAAGGGTTGGGATATGAATACAACTCACTATGCATTAATAGAATAATTTAATAATGAACTGTGCTTAATTGATCATCTAATAATAATGAGTTGTGTATTTTTCACCCACTACTTCACCACACCATAGGTATATGCCTTGCACTTACAGGGATTGGGGTTTCTTGGTCAAAGACAAAGATCTTATCTGTTTATATTTATTTTGATATAGTTAGTTTTTGTTGTTATTTTTGTTTCCCTATTATCTATCTCAATGGTGGTATGTGTGGGTAATCCAATGTGATTTGAATGTCATCTTCTTCCACTCCTCGGCTTGTGGTTTAGCATGTATCGTTACTAGTCCATGATTATTCTCTTCTTTTGGATGTTAACTATATTCACAAGGCAAGCCTTCATCTCTTTGTGTCCTTGAAGTTCCCTCAAGTGGATGCAAAGCTTTGTTACTCTTTTTTGGAGACTTACAAAAAGCTTTCAGTCTTGGTTTATGGCCGCCAGTTTTGTTTATCCCGTGATATTGTTAATGAGGCCTTGTTCTTTCCTTTTGTAGCTTCCCTTGTGTCTAATGATAATCATTTATTATTCACAGTAGATATCATTGGCCTTGTTACAAAAGGAAACCTCTACTCCTTTGGTAGCAAATAAGGTTATCACTAGTTCAGGAGTATTAGTGGTGCATATTTCCTCTCCCTTACACGGAAGTAGCTATGCCAATTCCTCCAAGACTGTTGGGCAAGCCTGCATCAAAGTGTTTGTCCTAGGAAGACTTCATGGCCTTTATCAAAATCCTAGAAGGGGTTAAGCTTAATTGGACAACCTTTTTGTTGGCTAAGGGATCAACATTTTCAGCGTGTCACAAAAGGTCAAGTCAGTATTGTTTTTAATGGGTTTTTTCTACAAAAAATCATTCAATTGGCACCTCCCCCAAGTGGCATTTCTGTGCTTGATCCTATTCCACTTCCGCAGCAGTTTCCTTCTTATGCTTCTTCTCCTCCTATGAAAGTCAATTCAGATTTAACAGATGTATTCCTTGTCAAAATCATTTGAAAGAAGTGTCGTACACAAGGTCCTTCTAATCCTCTTCCTATTCCAACTCTTATGGTATAAATTCTGATACCTAAGGTTTTTGGTAGCTCCCTTCTCCCATTCTTGTCTGGTACCAACCTCTTTGCAGCGTAATAGGAAGGACAACTAGATCTGCAAATTCCTCCTTCCTTGCAAATACTATTTTCTATATCTACACTTTCAGAGCTAGCTTCTAGTGTTCAATCTACTTTGGAGACTTGACTTCCATGACTTCTTGTCTTTAGACAATCTATATAGGAGTGTATATCTCACTGCAAGATATGGTGGATTCTTTGACTAGTCAGCTTAGTAAACTTTGGATGATTTAGCTTCTGAAAAGGCTTCTTGAAAGACTCCTCTGAATGATATCCATACACAAATGACTGCAGCTACAGCTTTGATGGATTCATAGAAGGCCATGATTAAGGAGCTAGAAGTTAAGGTTTCCACTTTAGAGGAAGAGAATGTGTCAACCAAGGAGAAAAATACTACTCTTGAGAAAATGATAGAATCAACTCGTAAGCTTGGTATATGTGAGGGCCAGTTGTTGCAACATTGTCAAGAAACTAAAGAGTTGAAAAAGAAGTTTATTCAAGAACTTAACCAGAAAGTTGCTACTCTTTCTGTTCCTCCTTTAGCCTCGTTGATGTCTTCTTTTTTGTCTAAGGAAGGGCTAGATCATTTGCAATAGAAGGCTAAAATATGTGATGGGTTTCTTTGCCAAGGTAGAGCACCTCTTCAATAATGTACGAATTGTGATTAGGAAGATTTTGCCCACTATGCTAAATTGGTATCATCTCCATCATCCTTCTGGATTCAGTATCAACAACAGTGCATTACATTGTACATTTCCTTGAGTAATGTGGATTTAGAACCTCTAGAGGATGGGTGGCAAAACATGTGATCAGTAGATTTACTCAAAGCTATGTTTGATAGATTTATTGATGAGTTAATCTCTCATGAATCTCAATTATTATCTTTTATGTATCTTCAAGGAGATCTGCATATGTTTAATGAGGAGAACATGAATTTGTATGTAGGAGATGTGATTTTGTAAGTAATCATGTATGTGCATTCAGCTAAAATGACTTTGGTTGATGGCCTGAAGAATTATCGTTAGCAAACATTGTGATGTAAAGGCTATGCTTGGCATCCTCCTTTGGAGGATGATGTTCTAAATCCTCATTGTCAATGGAGTGTCTTTCATAAGTCAGATATTCAACCATTGATATCCCAAGTGTTGAACCATATTGCTAACAATCTCTTATTCACTGAGAATTTCTTTTCAGTTTTTGATTTTTTATGTTCCATCTATCCATATGATCCTCATGATATCCTATCTTATTACTTAATTTCTTATGGATTACGCTTTTATATTGATATCCTCCAATCTAATCCAAATAGTATCCCTCTCTTATCTTTTACCCTTGTAGTTTTTTTTCTTATATCCTTGCCTACTCCTATTGAACTTACTCCTGTTGTTCCACCTATTTCTTCTGTTTTTCCAGCAGAATCCCTTCAGAAAATTTTACTTTCTTTCCCTTCTTTTCCATCCTCATTATCCCTTCAAATATCTTCATTTTCTGATTTATCTTACCCACCTCTTCACTATTCCCCTATTATTTCCTTACCATCTCCATCTGATTATATTAATCTTCCTCCAAAATCAATGATGGATACCATTGGGTATAACAATGATATCCTTCATCAATGGCAATGAAGATTAAATGATACTTAACACAACCAGTGTTTAATTGGCTTATCATTCCTAGTTCCTAGGACACTTTTGTGCAATGCTCTACTTCTTATCTTCAATTTGCTAGAGCACATGCTTGTTTTGAGGATACTTCAATATGATTGGCATCTCATTTTTGTTGGTATCTTGCTTTTATGCATTGATATTCTCACTTGAATACTAGGAAAAGTATTTTAAACTTGATGATTAATCCTAATGAGGATGTGACTATTGCTCAGATGGATGTCTTGTATTATTTTGTACAAACTTTTCCTACCATGTTTATTATCCTATTGGAAAAGATATGTTATTTACAGTCTCTCCAAAATGTGCCTCTACATTTGGTGGATGAGAACAAGAGTCTAGAACGTCTCATGCTGAGTATGAAGTTCAAGAAAAAAATATATTCATCCTACATAGCATGTAGATGAGTCTCTTGGATATATTGATCCTTTTAATCAAAATCTTTCTCTTTGCTTTTCATTTTTTGGGAGCATGTGCCATTTAGACTACATTGTCTTATGTCTATGTGAGTTTTGTATATGTTTTATGGTGTATATGGTGTTTTATACTTCTTGCGTAGAGTTGAAGATGAAGATGGAGTTGATTGAGAAGTTGATTAATGGTGGTTCATGATTCTATCTCGGGGATGGATGCTTATGGCAAAAACCAAACCTCTTATATCCTATAAAAGTTTATCATGTTTTCATTTTCAAAGTTGTGCTAATGGATTCAAAGTTGTGCTAATGGATTAAGGTGTTTTCCTTTCATTGCAATTCTTTCTTAGATATAGGTTATAAGTTGGGGTCGTGCTACTTAGATGGTGTTTCTTATAACTCTTGAAAGCTATTCAATTGGTTTTTTCAATGATATCTTCAAAGAATGAATACTAAAGATGACAATTAAACTTGAGAATTCACAGTATTTTTCAAGAAAGAAAAGTACAAAACTAGCTCTCAAGAGCATTTACATATTTCTCTCCCTTAGGGATCTTTCCTCTTTAATATAGAAAATTTCTTCTCTTGTAGCAAAATATTGATTTTATAAGTTCAATTTGCTATCAAAACATAAGATGAGGGGGCTAGAAAGTATCCTGCTCTAGAAGCAAAGAAACTAGGACCCTAACCAAAAATCCTAATTGTTGTTGCCTTCTCCAAAAGTACTGTAACTTAGAGAAACTAAGTAGCATTGTAAGTGCCTTGAGATATAGTATAAGCCATGTTTCTTTCTCTGAGAAGATGTTATGAAATACCAAGAAAATATGGGGATCAATTCTTGCTAAGTAATGGCCAAATGCAACATCTTTCAATGAACTAATACCAGCTCTCGACCTATAAGCTTGGCATCTGTCATTTTAGTATCCAATTTAATTAACTCTTCTTTCGATTTATTTTCAACATCAACAATGCCATTTGTAGCATCAGAAGCCTCTACAATGATTGCTTGTCCTTGGATATGGAAAGTTGGAAAGGAAGGAACAATATAGAAAGAAGAGTCAAATACAATATCTACATTTACATGGTTTTCTTCAATTATGGTCTGATTTTGAATTGGGCAACGTCTGGTTTGCCACCAATATATACTCCTTGCTCAGGGTCCAAACGTTATAAACAAATCTGTTTGTAACATGCCCACATTTTCTAGAATGAGTAGAACAAAATAAATCTGGTTGTAATGTGCCCACATGTCAGTTATCCAAGCATGTTGTTAGTGGTCCATCAAGATACAAATCTAAGCAACATCGTGTGGCACTCCTATGGAATGTTATAGGGTTTGTCGCCTAAGGTTTCCCGAGTCTGCCTCACAACGGATCATTTGCAGTCGAACCCACTGGGATTGACTTGAAATCTAGATTTTTGGCGGTCAAGATCCCTGCCAATATTCTAGCATTGGGTCTTGGACATCCTACTTTACGCAGAGATACCCAAGTTGAGACAAACCCATGCCGTACTTGGTTTAAAAGAGAATGGGAAACGAGAGGGATGTGCCGCTCAACCTCTCTACCCATAGGGCATAGTCCCATTCTGGTCCCCTAAAACGGCATGAATTAGGTTCTAACCTAACAATACCTAAAGGTCGTACGACTATAGAACCTTGTGAAAAGCCTCCCAGTCCTCTTGGGCTACCCTTCCATAAGATGAACCCATCGGGGGTTTCATTCACCCACTTCCCTCAATAGGCATTCTTTAGTTTTCTAACTAGATCCTATCACATTAATGTGATACATTTAAAATAAAATTCTTTAATTAAGCCTTTTAGGAAACAAGATTCATTTGCATAACTTATGGCATTGACACGAAAACAATTCAAACAGGTTCCTTGGAAGTAAACTTTATATTAGCATCTTAACTAAGATACAAATCTTGTCCAAAAAGAATGATTCTTGCAATCTGTGAGGATGCTTCTTGTTTCCTCCATGTTTTCACCCTTGTACTAGTAACAAGGCCTTGAGAATCTATCTTGAGTCACACAGATGGTTTGGGTAGGACCCATAGAAGGTAGGGAATTTACAGCCAAAGCCCCTTGGCATCCAAGCATCCTCCTACATTTATACTAACCCATGAAGAGACCTCTCATGGTAGGTTTGGTCCACGTTCCCGTCACAATTATTTAGAGCCCCCTTGGATAGGGTTGATGGCCAACTTTGGGCGATTTGGTGTGCCCTCCAAGGTTTGAACCTGATTCATTATTCCAATTTCTTTTGTGAGTTTGGGGTCATACAATCCTTTTACAGACAATGTTCCTAAATTTACAAGCACAAACAATAATGAAGGCGAGTGCTCAGGACATCTCCTAAGGTGGAGTTTCTATTTTTGTACGCTTAGCATTCATCATTCTTAGGTCTTTCTTGCCTTCGTGTTAGCTACCATGACCTTCTGAGGGATAGAGAATACCCTCATTCTAATCTCACTTCTATGTAATAGGAGCAAGAAATTACACTATTGGATTTATACTCGATAGTTTTTGGATGGTAGCTCCCCTAATTTGCTAAACTTTATTTCCTGATTCTTATCTTAAGGTCAAAGATCTTAGATGACTTAAACTAGGATTTCAATTGGTCAGTTGTGGTAACCATTTTTCTGCCTTATTTCTAAGTTTACCCTAGGTTTTCCTTCCCTGAAGATAACATGAGCTTTTTTTTTTCCTCTCGCAAGTCAAGAGTAAACTAAGCCCTTTTGCAATACTTAAATAGTTGCAAGCATTGAATGTCACGTGGCAAATGGTCATTCTAGCTTGTGGATACGACATTCGAGTTTTCTTGTATTTGCTTCGAGATGTATCATATTTTAAGAATGATATCTCCAAGGGTGTTTTGGACTCATCGCGGCTAGTTGTTAGGATAGAGACCAAAGAGCATGTGTACTTGACTCTAAGTCAACATATGATTGTAACAATAATTTGACTTATTTATAATTAAATCCTAACTGAGTTGAATTAAACCCTAGCCTTACTTAACATATAGGATTTCATTTACCGAATTACCTCCTGCCATTAAGTTTAGCAATTCATATGAGCATCTTAAATCTATCTTTAAATATGAATCCCTATTATATAGTGCAACCAAAACCGTCCATGATACCATGCAAATCTAGATGCAAGTCTTTCCTAAGTTGATTATACGATGCAGGATTCCCATTGATGAAAATTCCTTCTAGTGTATTTATGTAAATCATAAAGCATGACCTAATTATTTAAGTGCGAGTGTACATGAGTTTATCATGCCTAATGTAAATGCGAGTTAATCCACTCTAATGGTCTACAGGATGCAATCGACCTACACATAATATTTTTATACATTGGCAATCTAAGATGCACTTGCAAAAATTCAAACCTAATACTCGGCTTAGTATTGCAACAACCCCTAGATGCTTAATGAATTTGTGGCAAATCATGGTCATTAAGCATTTGCAACTACCTTTCCAGTTAAGCAACCTATAGAATGCAAAAGTAAGATTTCTTTTTGCGATGATTATGCTTTACTGTTCTGTTCATAAGACATCGTAATGATACCTGGTTTTGAAGTGTCGAATTAGCGTTGAAACCTGTGAACCCATTCGTGTTAGCAATGACATCCTTGGCCGATCATCCTTCCGTGGTTGTGGCTTTTTTGGCTACTTGGGAGAGTTTGCCCTTTGGAACCATGGAATACGACCTTCACTTCTCTCGGAGCACTCCTTTGTGCCAGAGTTTCCTACGCCTTGCCTTGGCTTTCGTGATCTTTTTGTGAACTAGAGGCAGACGATGGAGAGATCTCAGGAAATGGTGATGGGGAGAGAGGGTACTTGAGGCTTCACCCAAGAAAGGAATTGCCCTTGAGCCTCTTCTTTCTCTCTCTCTCTCCCCCCTTTCTCTCTTACTCTAAGTTTCCCCTTCCCTCTCCCTCCCTCCCTCCCTCCCTCTCTCTCTCTCTCTCTCTCTCTCTCTCTCTCTCTCTCTCTCTCTCTCTCTCTCTCTCTCTCTCTCTCTCTCTCTCAAGTTTGGCAGTAAGGAGGGAAGAAGAATAGTGTCTCCTTACTGAAAGGAAGGGGTATTATATAGGAGAGAGATGGGTATTAATTGGGGGGGGGAGGGAAGGCTATGCTACGGGGTCCTTAACTTCAGAAGTCTCTTAGACTACCCATCGCCCTATGGCTATTAAGGGGAAGGAAGTACCGGGGGGAGGGGTTTGGAGGTGGCACACATGTGCCCCTCCCCCATCAAAATCATCATCCTCATTGTCTTCATGCCCTTGTGATCCTTGGAAGCTCCACTATTGCCACGTTAACTCCTCTTCATCACCTTAATATGCCATCATCACGATCGTCTTCCTATTGTAGCTGCCACTCCATTGTCATCTAATTCACCTACTTCCACTAAATTACAGCTCCTTGTTGACTCATAGTACAACTCCCTCTCCCTCTACCAACCGACGACGTTGATAGGGGGGGGGACATAATTAAAAAAACTTTCATTTTTAATTTGATCTTTAAGGGGGGGTCTCACGGTAGCTCTTTGGGATATTACATCCTTTCCCCCTTAAGGAATCGAGATGTCCTCATCTCAAAAGGAATTGGGGGTATTGTTGGTTGAGACTACTCTTATCAATCCATGTGGCATCTTCTTCTAGATAGTCCTTCCACTAGATGAGGTACTCTTTGAGGGTTCTACTCCTCAATCTCTTTTCCCCAATGTCTAGGATTCTATCTAGCCAAAGCTCAAGGACTCCTTGACTGGGCATTATAACTTGTTGATCATTCAGCACATGGCTAGGATCGGATACATACGTTTTTAGTAGGCTAACATGGAATACATTGTGAACCTTTACGTTCTCAGGGAGCTGGAGTTTGTAGGCATTGAGACCTAGGCACTTGAGGATCCTGTAGGGTCCGCAATACCTTGAACTATATTTCTTAAATTCTCCCAATGATAAGGAACTCTTCTTGGGTCGTATGTGAATAAAAACCATATCTCACTCATTGAAGAGTCGCTCTTGTCTATATAGATTTGCATAGGCTTTCTACCTATGCTTGGCAGCTCTAATGTCTTGTTTGATGGCCTTGACATGCTCATCCATTTCCTCAAGCATTTTCTTGGAAGCTTCTACCCTTAAGGTAGGAATTGAAGAGCTCAATGGAGTACAACAATCATGCCCATACAATGCTTGAAAAGGTGTCATTTGAATGCTTTGTTGAAAGGAAGCATTATAGGCGATTTCTACCAATGGTAGATATTGGATCCATTTTGTGGGTTTGTGACAGCAATATGCTCTAAGAATATCTCCAATGACTTGATTGACCTTCTCCATTTGGCCATTGGTTTAAGGATGTGCTAAAATCGAGTTGAGTCCCAATAGCCTCGAATATCCCTCTCCAAAAGTGAGATGTGAAGAGGGAGTCGCAATCACCAATGATCCTTCTAAGCAACCTGTGGAGTCTAAATATCTCCTTGATGAAAAATCTTGTAATATCTGAAGCTTTATAGTTTGTCTTGACTAGAATGAGGTGTGTAACCTTGGTGAGCATGTCTACCATAGCCATAATTGAATTGTATCCTCCTTTAACTGAAGGTAATCCAACAACAAAGTCCACACTGATAAATTTCCACTTCATTTGGGGAATGTCAAGAAGTTGCAGCTTCCCAGGCAACTTGACATGTTCTGCCTTAATGCAATGGCAAGACAAACATTTCATGACATATTTGAGTACATCTCCCTTAAGCCTTTTCCAATGGTAGTTCTTTCTGACCATGTTGAGAGTCTTGACATAACTGGGATGGCCTAAAAAGGGGGAGTCATGTGCTTTCCAAAGTATTCTCTGTTTGAGTTTCTTGCTTGAGGGTATGCATAATCTTGTCCTGAAATAGAAAAGTTCCTCGTTGACAAAAAAAAATTGATAGTTGACCTTAAGTCTTGGGTTTTAGTTCTTTTTCAAAATCTCCTTCATCATCTTCAAATATTCTGGGACATGGCTAGCTTCCTCCTTAGCTAATTCAAGGATAGAGTTGCTAGGCATTAACACCATAGTTGCTAATGATTCCGCCATTGAGGGTTCCTCCATAATAAGAGAGTTGAGGAATGCTTTGCGACTTAAGGCATCAACGACTACATTCTCTTTACGAGGCCGATACCTTATCTCAAAGTCATATTCTTGTAGAACCTCAACCCAATAATGTTGTCTCATATTGAGGTCAGTTTGGTTGAAGGTCCATTTAAGGCTCTTATGGTCTGTAACCAAAGAGAACTTGTTGCCAAGCAAATAGTGTTGCCTAAGCTTGAGAGCATGAATAACTGCTAATATTGATGCCAGGAGACATATTCCACGGTGGATTCCGTGAGGTTTTGCGGTGAATTCCGTAAAATTTTATTGTCGGGGCTTATACACAAGGTGGATTCCTTGTGTGAAAAGTTGATGGGGATCCGCCTATCCTTTTTGGGCGTCTTGTTAATTTAATGTGTAAGTAGGTGATTCCATAGCGGGTGATTCTGCAAAATATATATTTAAATTAATAGACATTTATGAGTTTAGAGTGTGCACTCGTAATAAATTAAGGTTAGGATTGAGTTCTAACCAATTTATTTATTTTGTAGCTGAAGACTGCTAGGTATTCACTTGATATGTAGGCAGCGGTGGCCTTGGGGAGCACTGGAGGATAGTGTGTATTCAAATTATTATCATTTTTTATGAGCCGCATCTTAGGCATGACGCCAATATTTTGACACGCTTATTTATTGAAGCGCTTGATATTTATTTATTATTTTTGTATATATATGGACACACGATTTAAATATTTATATTGAATATTGTATTTGGGTACCGCTCGACTCCTTGGGCACCCAATAGCTTTAATTCTTTAGTGGGACAAAAGCAAACATAAAAGCTAAAGCATGCTAATTATAAATTGGGTTATTTTTTGAGCTTAGAGATGAATAATATATCAAATACATGCTTTGTGGAGCGCTCACACAAGGCATGGGGAAAAATTGTACCCAATTAGTCTCTTGCTTCATGTCGTGCAAGCTTTCTTCCTTGTTCACGGTGCAAAAGTAGAGCTCTTTTATTCTTGGGGACCTTCCGACGCTCACTACCCATGTATACAACGTCCGATTTGCACACCAAATAGCTCCAGGCCATGGGTAGTATAATTCTTTTCATGGGTTTTTAGCTTTCTCGAAGAATGTGCTATTGGATGACCTTCTTACACTAGTACAAAGCCTAGTGCGAGTGAGCAAGAATCCGTGACAACTTCAAATTTCTTGCTCAAGTCAGGGAATTTCAGAATTGGTGCCATCACTAAGCTATGCTTGAGTTGATCAAAATTTGATTATTCATTGGGCATCCACACTATGGCAACCTGCTTTTTCAGCAAATTTGTGAGAGGTGCTGTGATTAAAGCATAGTCCTTAATGAAGATCTTTTACCAACTTGTTAATCCAAGAAAGCTATGCACTTCTTTAGTTGTTCTTAACCTTTGTAGGATCTACAGAGATTCCTTCATTTGACACAATAAATCCAAGATATTCGATCTGCCTCTTGAGGAAGGCATACTTTTTCTTTTTAGCATAGAGCTTATGAGTCCTCATGGTCTCAAGGACAATGCAGACTTGGGATTTATGATCCTCCTCTTGGAATAAACCAAGTTGTCATCAAAGAAGATAAGTACAAAAAAAATCATCGAGATATGGTCTAAAAATGTCCTGCATTAGCCTCCTATTAAAGGTGGCAGAGGCATTAGTCAATCCAAAAGACATTACTATGAATTTGAAAGGACCATATCTGGTATTGAATGCCGTATTAGGAATATCCTCTTTCTTGACATGGATCTTGTAGTATTTTGATCTCAAGTCAATCTTGGAGAAGATTTTTTCTCCTTGCAATCGATCAAGTAACTCATCTATCCTTGGAATAGGATATTTATTCTTGATAGTTAGTTAGTTTAGGCCTCTATAATCCATGCAAAGGCGAAGTGTACCATCCTTCTTCTTTTGGAACAAGACTCGAACCCCCAAGGAGAACTGTTGGGGCGTACGTACCCTTGGTCCAATAACTGTTTGAGTTGTTCCTTCAATTCAATAGCTTCAAGAATGGACGTGTTGTAGGGCCTTTTTGCGATTGGTGCAGTCTCTAGTATTAGCTTAATCTCATGATCCACCTCCCTAGGTGGTGGTAATTCAAACAATTCTTCTAGGAACACATCGGCATACTCTTTTAGCCATGATGATTTTTCATTGGAGTCCTCTACAGATTCTGGTTTGTTTAGCTTGATTAGATAGACATGTAATCCTTTTCTTATTCCTTGAACTATTCGTGTTACCTTAGCTAGCTAGATCTTTGGTTTACCCACTTCTCCTTGTGTTGTAACTAGCTCACCTTTAGGATTCCAAAAGGAGACTTGTCCTTTTCCATAATGGATGTGAGCGTCATTGGAGATTAGCCAATCCATCCCAAGTAAGCACTCATGGACTCCTAGGTTTATTACCTTGAACTTAATAGATGTGAACTCATTTTCAAGTAGGAATTCCACCTTAGCAGTTTGTCTAGTGTAGGTAATGTCTCGCCCATTTGCTAGTTTGACAAGTAAAGTAGGTGCAACTACAGTGGCTATCCCTAACCTTCTTGCACAAGCTGGTAAAATGAAAGAATGAGTACTGTCACAGTCAATCAAGATTTTAAATTATTACCTTGGTAATTTGATGGTATTTGGATCACTAAAAATTGACAGTTTGGACCCTTTTTATGGAGAGCGGCATGAAGGGATGCCCTCTCAATCTCAGCTTCCATGGATGGTCCTTCTTCTTCATTGATTCCCTTAGTGGATGTATTGGAAGTTTTTGCCCTCCCCATTGCTGCACGTGCGACCATGGCCACAGGTAGCTCTAGCTTGGCCACTGAATTTTTTCTTGACGATAATTTTTGCCAAGTTTAGGACATTCCCTTTTGAAGTGCCCAGGTTTATTGCAGTGAAAACATCATAGGATTTGGTCACTTCTTTGAGCGGGAACAAAGTCACTGATTGCATTTGCCCTCAACTTCTTCCATTGGCCTTGACTCCGTCCTTGCGTCCTTTTAAATTGAGCATTCAACATCCCTTGATTTTGGTCTTTGTGAGACCAGGGCCTGTTATTCTTGGACTTTGGTGGACTTCTTGGGCCATAGGTCCTGCTCTTATCAATGCATCTTGTAAATCTGAAGGATGCATTGATTCCAACTGAGTGTTCATTGGTGGGTTAAGCCCATCACAAAACTTTGAGACTTGTTGGGAATACTCATTGTCAGGGGTATTTCAACAAGGAGACAAATCTCGAGTTGTACGCTTCTAGAGACATGCCCAACTATTTCAACTTAAAGAACTCATTCATCTTATGAGTTCTGTATGCAGCTGGCATATACCTTCCTTGCACTTCTTCCTTTAGTTTATCACAAGTTATTGTGCTTTCCGTGACTACTTGGTCTTTACACCATTACTTCCACCAGAGCCTAGCTTCGCCGGTAAGTTTGAGCTTGGCAATCATAGCCTGGTTTATAGGTGTTGTTCCTACTGCACTGAAGTAATCCTCTATGGATTCAATCCATACTTCAGCATCAGCTTCAATAGTCTTCCCTTTTCCATCAATTTCTAGTGGTTTAATTTGTTTGAGAAGAAACTTCTTCTCTTGTGCCTCCGTCGGGCTTAGTGCGAAAACAAGATTCTAGTTATGTGCTTGGGGTTGTATATGGTTTTCAATTTAAGCTTCTACATTATGAATGCACTTACATGTCTCTACACAACTCAAATCAATGCACAAATTATTTCTCATTACTATAGTGCGACAAATCAAACAATCATAGAATTCTTGTTTAACCATGAAGAAGCGTAAACCTTAAGTATAATTATTTAGGAATGGATAGAGATTGTTTGGGATGATTTTCTGTTCAAGAGATACATCAATGCCAAGTTAATAATTTCCTATTAGATTCAGCTACAGGGACAGAATAGTAATATGGATTGGGAGAATGGATTCTCAGGAAGCGACAAGTCATGGGAAGTTCAAAAAATCCCCGTTTTTTATAGCCATGATGTTCATTTCATCCCATTACTTTAATTTTGTCTATTGGCAAGACTTTGACCATCTTCTCATATATATAGCGATTCTATTCTACTTGTTGGCGTCTAATATGTAAAATTGAGTTCACACGAGCCTCATGGAAGATGAATAACTTGATAATTTTCAAGTCCTCTCCAACCACTTTAGCCTCTTCAGATTATTTTGAAGATAGGCAAGTTGATTGGCATCTATGTAGCAGTAAATCGCACTCCAAGTCCACAAACCCCTTTCCACATACAGTGGTGAGGGGTTTTAAAGTCAATTTAAGATCCCCATCATGTCGAATCATCTGCGATAACTTGAAGAGTTTATATTCATCCTAAATATGATATGAAATATGAGGAATCTAGTCCATGCCTCGTAGGTTTGGAAACAATAATAATCCACAAGGGAGTGAAAAAAATATTTCTAGTAAAAACATCACTTCACTCTTTCCGATTTATTCCCATCCTGATTGCTTGCTTTTTTGGTTTTCTTTAATACTAGTTGTAACATGCCCGCTCGTTGGCTGTCCAAGCATATTTTTAGCAGTCCATGGAGAGATAAATTGAAGTGATGCTACTTGACACTTCCATGGAATGTTATGAGGTTTGTCGCCTAGGGTTTTCTGAGTCCGCTTCTTGTAACAGAACATTCGTGGCCAAGAATCCACTATGATTAACCTAAAAACTGGATTCCTAGTGGTTAAGATCTCCTAACAGCATTCTAGCGTTAGGTCTTGGACATGCCACTTTATGCAGAGATACCCAAGCCAAAGCAGACCCATGCCACACTTGGTTCAAAGAGAATGGAAAATGAGAGGGATGCGCCACTCAAACTCTTTTCCCGTAGGGCATAGACCCATTTCGATCCCCTAAAATGGCATAAATCAAGCTCTAATCTAACAATACCCAAAGGTCGTACAACTATAGAACCTTGTGAGAAGCCTCCGAGTCCTCTAGGACCACCCTTTTGTAGGACCCATCAAGGGTTCTATCCACCCGCTTCCCTCAATATGCATTTTTTAGTTTTCTAATTAGGTCTTATCTTTGTGTGTGATATTTAAAATCAACTTCCTTAATTAAGCCTTTTAGGGAACAAGGTTCGTTTGCATAACTTTTAGCACTAATACGAAAACAGTTCAGACATGTTTCTTAGAAGTAAACTTTATATTAGCATCTTAACTGAAGTACAAATCTTGTCCAAAAAGAATGATTCCCGCAATTCGTGAGGATGCATCTTATTTCCTCTAAGTTTCCGCCCTTGTACTACTAAGAGGGCCTCGAGAATCTATCTCGAGTCATACAGATCATTTGAGTAGGAGCGGGAGGTAGGGGATTTACAACCAGATCCCCTCCGGCATCCAAGCATCCTCCTATGTTCAAACTAACCCATGGAGAGACCTCTCGTGGGTTGCGGGTTCGGTCCACGTTCCCGTTGTCAAAGGGGTTTTTGTCGAAAGCTCGAATCAACCGGGGATTAGAAGTAGAAGAAAGTAGAGATATGAGATGAAAGAGAAGATAGAGAATACCCAAGTGGTATACACAACAAAAACAAATCACAATGAATTGAATCAATATGTATTGAAAGAACCTAGAATCTTTGCACTACTCAGAAGCAATCTTCAGGCATTAGTTCTCTTGGAGCTCTTTCGTAGACCAAAAACATGGATCAGAAAAAATCAGCTCTTTCTCTGATGCCCAGAACCCGAATCTAATGGCTCCGTTGGCTCCAAAACGGGGGTAAAACCCTAGGACACCTGATCACGGGTCTCCCAAATCACTCCTTCTTCTTCTTTCAATTCAATCTACAGTTTTCAGCATGTTTACAGCGATCCCAATGCACGTGATTTCGTCAATCTGTCTTTTTTATGAAAAATCTCCTAATTGGCTGAAAAAGCAACTAGCTTTTTGCACGCCATCCTAATCTAGAAGCATTTTCTAACTTTTTCAGATTTTTACAATAAATAATATAAAAAATAGACTAAAATTATTCAAAAATCTAGTATTTTTCGATAATCCATACAACTCACACTAGTACTAATGGCTCAGATCACATTGACTCTCTAGATCAATAGAGAAGTCGGATGAATGTGCATTCTATACTTTTTCACACCGTGTTCTCATAACATCATGACATCCACCCCATTTGAACCTACACATCCTCTGGTGTGTACCAAAATCCAAGTTGTCATCGGATTCTGAGTCCTCCTCATCCTCTGCAACCATATCCTTTACTTCTTCATCCATATCTTCTTGGCTAGCCCCTATATCATGGCCACTATATTCTTCAAATTGTGGCAACTCATAGGCAATAAATTCTCACCTTTTGAATAATTTGATTCTTTTCCTTACTATCGGAAGTTTTATGGCTGTCCCATCCAGCTCATTTAATGAATAAGTAGCATTATCAAACACATGTCTTACCACATAGGGTCCAAACCATCTTTTGGAAACTTTACGCATGGCACTATGCTGGTTATCTAAATTGCTATCATAAACCAATACCCAATCCCCGTCTTGTATGGTTCTTGGTCTTAGTCTATGTCTTTTGTTAAACCGTTTCTTGTTCTGTATCCTTACTGCCCTTAACTTTGTAGTTGCTGCCTCTATGTCTTCTGACTTTCTTTCCAACTATCTAATGCGTAAGGCCAACAACTCCTCTCGATTCAACTCCTCCTCCTAAGGTAACACACTCCATGTACGACATCTCTTCTATTGGCATGATAGGTTTTTGACTATACATCAATTCTGTAGGCATATATCCTGTAACAGCACTATGAGTTGTTGTGTCAACCCACAAAGCATAAGGGAGCAATCGTGGCCACTCTTTTATCTTCTCTCCACATGCTTTTGCCAATGCCTTCACAATAGGTGGATAACCTCTTTCACTTTTGCCATTTCCTTCAGGGTTATAGGCTGAAGTTAAAGCAAGCTTTATCCCCAACCATTCAAAGAAATCATGAGCTTCATCGGCATCCAACTCACCCCTATCTGCTGTAATTTTTCCCACACAGCCATATCGACAGAAGATCTCTTCTAAGAGAAAAGTACATATGGCATTTGTTGTCTTAGTACGTAGAGCTCTCCCTTCCACTTGATTAGTCAAGTCTTCACGAGCAAGCACAAGATACCTCATTTGCCAAAGACCTGTAGGCATTGTGACCAAATCCACCACCCACTTAAAATGAAGAGACAATGGATATGTGGATTGCAATCCATTCCGATGTCTCACAATTGAATATATTTGACATGTCCTACATGTTTTCACAAAGTGAGCAACATCCTTATACATACCTTGCCACCAATATCTTTCTTTGATTTTTATAAAAGTACCCCAAACACCTCTATGACCAACCCACAAGCTTTCATGAAAATTTTGTATTACTTTTACTTGTTAAGCTCTGTCACCCAAAACTCGCAATGGCATACCCTGTTTCTTTTTAGTATGTTTCCATAAGTATCCATGTTTTAAGAAAAATCCATGTTTTTGTACTAAGATATTGACCAATTCTCAGCCACTCTCCTGTATATTTGTCTTCCAAAAACACTTCTACACAAGATGGAAAACATCTAAAGTGTCTTCTCTTTGTTGTCCAAGCTTCTATTAATGCTGTAGCAACACCTTGCATTACTAAATTCACTCTTGCAACATCATTTTCAGCAATAAAAAAGTCATCTTCTTCCTCCTCATCCATCATCCCATCTTCATTCTCATAGCGTGCTCGAGATAATATATCTGCCACCACTGGGTTATCTCTTCCTACAATATGCTGAAATTCAGGGTTCAAAGATTTGATGTATGCAATCCACCAGAGCATAGCAGTGCCCGAGATAGCACAACTAGTAATCATAACCAATACCGGCAAACAATCACTCTCAATGACTACATGAGCATCCATAAAATACTCCTTATCACATTTAAGGGCTGTCACAATTTCCCATAATTCTCTTTTAACCTGTGGATATCTTCTCTGTCGTTCAGTCAATACTTTAGCACCAAAGTGAATTGCATATCTTTGTCCTTCCTCATCATCTTGCCCAATTGTCCATCCAATCCCGATTGGGCTTGTGTCAATAGTAATAATGATAGGCTTTCCATGTGAATAGTCAACCTTTCTCAATGTAGGAGCAAATTTTAAAAGTTGCTTCAATTTCTTCATTGCTTTCTGATTCTTCCTTTCCCAATGAGAATTTTGACCTTTCCTTAGAAGTTGATAAAGAGCATCGATTACATGTGCAAAGTGAGGAATCCATATCAAATAGAACACACATGCACCCAAGAATCTATGCACCTCTGATACATTCGTGCATACATCTCGCATTCTATTAATCCCATCTATTTATGTTGGTGATGGTCTTTGCCCATAAGGCCTACACATATGCCCAACAATCAAAACCTCTTCAACTCCAAAGACAGACTTTTGTCCAGAAAAAGTTAAATGCACCTCTTCTAGACGTGTCAAAATTCTCTCACAATTCACAATATGGTCTGCAACAAACTGTCTGCATCCATGAGCATCCATCTCTTCATTCTTTTCATCCACTGCACACCCTTTGATTGGAATATCATCCAAGAAGGGTATATCGATTGTGGTATAAAATCCCTGAGTACCCTATTCATAGCATTTGTCATGTGTGCCACTGAGTTTGTTGCACCTTGTGGGAGAGTACACATCCGTACTAACCCCAAAGGGGTCTTCATGGTTGTGATATCCCTACTTTCAATTGCAAGTTAAAACTGATCATACGTCAAGTAAAGATCACTCAAAGAATAGATCGCTCTACTTGCAAAAGCCTCTGCAAATTCATCAACCACAGGACCTGCACCCACATTTCTTATAGTCACTTTATTGACCGGTTGCATGTCTTGAATAAATCTCAAAGCCCCATTCTTTTTGGGCACAATAAACCAATGATTTGAGTACGGGGCTGAAAAAGGCTCCAAGATCTTCATACGAATCTTTTCATTTAGCAAATCTATCAGCTTTGGCAAGTAAGATTTAGGCACTGGAATAGTCCTCAAGTTCCATGGTACATGTGGCATAGTAAATATGACCATAGGAGAGACAACATTTGGATCCACACAACCTATTTCACTTGGCTAAAATTCAAATGCCTTCCCATGTCTAGACAACATTTGCATAAAATAGTTTCTCTCAGCAGGTAAAAGAAACCCTTCTACACCAACTTTCAATTCCTGTAATGTTTCATATATAAACTAATGACCTATATCTTTAGGATCTCGTAAGCTTGGCTATCTTGACACTTTTTCATACAAACCCTCACTCTCTACTGAAAGTGGCAAAGCAATTGGTTTCACCTTTTTATCAACTGTCTTGTACTTTATCTCCACAAGTGCTTCAGCCCATTGTAATCCTTCTTGCTGAGCAAACAATGCTATAACATCATACATATCCAAAGAATAGATTGACAACACTCTGTTTTTAGTCTCATTTTCTACATGTATAGTTGCTGAAATTTTAGCCATAGTGTCATTAATATTCAGCCCATAAAAGATGTCTGAAATGCCATCATTTTTAGTTAATAGTCCCAATGATCTCAGTTTCTTAATAGCCCATTTCATAGATATGTGTTCAGCCCTACACATAGCTTCTATAGGCTTAAATCAACATGAACTATTTGCTGTAAATTGAGAATTACCAATAGTAAATACATGCTTCATTTCATCAAGAGGCGAGTACACCCTTTGAACAGCACTACTATAGCCCCTCATTACAACAGTGCTTAATGAAAATCCAAGTCTTTGAATTCCCTTGCATTTGGAACCAAAGGAGACTCTCGAAGCGTATCACGATTTATAGGATGATTAACACAAATAGTAAGAAATTGAATTGCTTTCCTTCCATCTTTGCTTCTGACTCTTGCATAAGCAGAATCATCATCAAGCACCTTTCTTTTCATACGCACACTTGTAATATAGGGCTATCCCAAAATCACTGCATATGAGGAATTATCTTGCACAAAGAAGTGTTGCTCTTCCTGTACATCACCAATTGTCACTTTTACATTAGGACATGCAACATAGAGCTCCCCTGAAGAATTATTTGCGGCCCTCATACGCCATCCATGATCAGTGTCCACAGGCCATACACCATTTTCATACAATCCATGCTCAATGACATTTATCTCAAACCCATGGTCAAGTAAAGCTACACAAGGAGTTTCATGCTCCCCTATTTTCACTACCGTTTTAGTGGTAGCTTTAGCCCAATGATTTCTTGTGTAGTGACTTTGAGGAATAAATCCTAGAGTTTCTTCTCCATATTGTTACATTTGCCTTACTCTACCATGCATATTGCTACAAGATAATGCATTTTCAGCCACTTTCTTCTCTTTTCCACATGGTATCCACTGATTAGTAGCATCTTGCATAAATAATCCAATACTTACCTCATGCTCATATTCAGCCCGAATACCAACAAACCAGTTTCGTCTTCAATTTGCAGCAATGCACTACTGGTATCACCAAGAAACTGACGCTTCCTTTTAACTATGTCAATGATCTCATCATGAAATTCTCACTTGGCAATGCGCAGCACCTCTCCCAAGGTAAATTCCACTCGACTGTTTAAGATCCGTTCTTCAAGAACCTTCTTAAGATCTGCGGCTATCTCAATGTCAAATTGCAACTTATATCCTGGCTACTTGCCCTTTTTTTTGCCTTCTTGTTTATTATTATGTTTTTGCTTTTAATTGACCTCTTCCATAACATACTCGGGAGGTGGCTGATTTGCAGCTCTAGGCTAATCCACACTTCTTCTTGTCATTCTTTTAGATGTCCTTGCAATATCTTCATCTCTTTTTCGTTTTTCTTCCATAAGTACATTTGTGTTTTGTACCTTTGCTAAATATGCATATACTGAATATGCATTTATTAGTGATTCCCAACCAGTTATGCCACGAATGTCTTGCCTTGCATGAGACATTTCACTATCAGTGACCTTTGTCTTTTCAACTGCATATAAAGCATGTGTTCATATTTCAGCCTTTGGACCAACCATCACTTGGCCATGCATTCTATCCAACTGTAGACCAAAAGTAGAAGCATGTACCGCCCGCATAAGTATTTCAAATAGCCAAGTCTTCCAACAACTTTTGCATACCTCCCTTTTCAAAATTCAAAGCAGGAGGAAATCTCGTTTCTTATACATGGATCTTGCCATCTTTCCAAAAGATAAGCTATCGTGCCAAGGCCTCCTGATAGGCAGCACAATCCTTTCTCTCGTGCTGCAAACTGTCATACCACATATATCTTTTTTCAGGCTTAGGGGCTGCTACCCGTCCCCTTTCCTCTTATCCTTTTTCATTCAATTTTGCAACCTTCAATTGAAGATCCCGCATCCCTTTGACCAATTCATCTAAGACATCTTCCCTAACAGAGGGAACAATAGCAGGTATAGCCATAGGGTTAGCCACAGAAGTAGGTGGCTTACTGGATACATCAATTGTCTTGCCCGTAACAGTGGGCAAGCTAGAGACATGCAATCTTTCTCTTCTTCTATGCTTTTTCACAAGCATAGTAACAGCTTCTTTAATATGTCTCCACTGTGTTTTCAAACATGTATATATAGTCTGATCCTCCAGCAAATCATCAAGCTTCTCTTGAAGCTCAGAATTAGCTGCCTGTAGAAACAATTCAATTTTCTGAGTTGCAAGAGCTTGTTGTTTTGCAAGATCCAACTGCTCAAATCTACTTTCAAATTCTCTTAACAATTATGTAGCCACAAGACCCTTATTGTGTTGTATAACCCACTCTTGAAAATTCTTGCGCATAATCAAACTGGTGTCCTCAATGTAAAATTCTTCCCTAAGTGTCTTCTTGAAGGCTACCCAGTCAGCATCCTACAAGTATAATTCAGTAATCCGTGCTTTTAATTCATGAACAGTAACACGTACAAAATACCGGCTCTATGCAAATTGAGCCACTCCAAAGAATTCCATCTTCTGAGCATAGGTATGTACATATACAGATACATTCCTGCCATTGAATAACTTCACAACACTTTCTGTTTGAGCTAAAGCTTGCATCACCTGTTGTTGTTGTACTTGCATAAGCATATTCATATTTTGCACTAATTGTTGCAAAACATCACTGGAGATTGTATTCAAAGGTTCTCCTATATTATATTTCCTTCTTCTGTGACAACCTTTCACATCAGGTTCACCAATGTCGGAGGGGTTTTTGTCGAAAGGTCGAATCCACCGAGGATCAGAAGTAGAAGAAAGTAGAGATAGGAGATGGAAGAGAAGATAGAGAATACCTAAGTCGTAAACACGATAAAAACAAATCACAATGGATTGAATCAATATGTATTGAAAGAACCTAGAATCTTTGCACTACTCAAAAGTAATCTCCAGGCATTAGTTCTCCTGGAGCCCCTTCGCAGACCAAAAACGTGGATCAGAAAAATCGGCTCTTTCTTTGCTACCTGGAACCCCAATCTGATGCTTTGTTGGCTCCGAAGGGGAGGGTAAAACCCTAGGACACCTGGTCACGGATCTCCCAGATCACTCCTTCTTCTTTCAGTTCAATCTGCTGTTTTCAGCCTGTTTACAGTGATCGCGACGAGCGCGATTTCGTCAATCTTTCTTTTTTATGAAAAAGCTCCTAATTGGCTGAGAAAACAACTAGCTTTTTGCATGCCATCCTAATCTAAAAGCTTTTTCTAACTTTTTCAAATTTTTACAATAAATAATATTAAAAATAAACTAAAATTATCCAAAAATCTAGTATTTGGGATAATCCATGCAACTCACACTAGTACTAATGGCTCAGATCACATTGACTCTCTAGATCAATAGAGAAGGATGATGAATGTGCATTCCATACTTTTTCACACTGTGTCCTCATAACATCATGACATCGTCATGGTTATTTAGAACTCCCCTTGGATAGGGTTGGCAGCCAGTTGGGGGTGGTTTGGCACGCCCTCTATGATTTCAACATGATTCATTATTCCAATGTCTTTTGTCAATTTAGGGTCATACAATCCTTTCACGAATAGTGTTCCTAAATTTACAAGCACAAAAAATAATGAAGACAAGTGCTTGGGACATATGCTAAGGTGGAGTTTCTATTTTTGAACACTCAGCATTCACTCTTCTAGAGTCTTTCTTGCCTTCGTAATAGTTACCATGACCTTCTGAGGGATAGAGAATACCCTCATTCTGACCTCACTCCTATGTAATTAGAGTGAGCAATTACACTATTGGATTTATATCTGATAGTTTTCGGATGGTAGCTCCCCTAATTTGCTAACTTTTAGTCCAGGGTTCTTATCTTAAGGTCATAGGTCTTAGATGACTTAAACTAGGATTTCAATTGGTCAATTGGTAACCATTTTTCCGCCTTGGATACCCTAGGGTTTCCTTCCCTAAAGATAACAGGAGCTTTTGTTTTTTCCCTCTCACAAGTCAAGAGTAAACTCAGCCCTTTTGCAATGCTTAAATAGTTACGAGCATCGAATGTCACGTGGCGAATGGTCATTCTTTCTTGTGGATGTGACATTCGAGTTTTCTTGTATTTGCTTCGAGATATAATATATTTTAAAAATGATATCTTCAAGGGTGTTTTGGACTCATCATGGCTAGTTGTCAGGATAGAGACCAAAGAGTGTGTGTACTTGACTCTAAGTCAGCATATGATCGTAACAATAATTTGACTTATTTACAATTAAATCCTAACTGAGTTGAATTAAACCCTAGCCTTACTTAACATATAGGATTTCATTTACCGAATTACTTCTTGCTATTAAGTTTAGCAATTCACATGAGCATCTTAAATCTATCTTTTAAGATGAATCCCTATTATATAGTGCAACCAAAACTGTCCATGATACCATGCAAATCTAGATGCAAGTCTTTCCTAAGTTGATTATACAATGCGGGATTCTCGTTGATGAAAATTCCTTCTAGTGCATTTATGTAAATCATAAAGCATGATCTAAGTATTTAAGTGCGAGTGTACATGAGTTTATCATGCCTAATGAAAAATGCGAGTTAATCCACTCTAATGGTCTACAGGATGCAATTGACCTACACATAATATTTTTATACATTGGCAATCTAAGATGCACTTGCAAAAATTCAAACCTAATACTCAGCTTAGTATTGCAACAATCGTAGATGCTTAATCGATTAATGGCAAAATCATGGTCATTAACCATTTGCAACTACCTTTCTAGTTAAGCAACTTATGGAATGCAAAAGTGAAATTTCTTTTTGATATGATTATGATTTACTATTCCCTTCATTAGACATCGTAATGGTACCTAGTTTTGAAGTGTTAAATTAGCATTTAAACCTGTAAACCCATTCCTGTTAGCGATGGCATCCTTGCTCAATCCTCCTTTTGTGGTTGTGGCTTTTTCGGCTACTTCGAAGAGTTTGCGCTTTGGGGCCATGGAATACAGCTTTCACTTCTCTCGGAGTACTCCTTTGTGTCGGAGTTCCCTACGCCTTACCTTGGCTTTCACGATCTTTTTGTCAACTAGAGGCAGTCGATGGAGAGATCTCAGAAAATGGCGATGGGGAGAGAGGGTACTCGAGGCTTCACCCAAGAAAGGAATTGCCCTTGAGCCTCCTCTCTCTCTCTCTCTCTCTCTCTCTCTCTCTCTCTCTCTCTCTCCATTTCTTTCTTCCTCTAAGTTTTCCCTTCCCTCTCTCTCTCTTTCTCTCTCTCTCTCTCTCTCTCTCTCTCTCTCTCTCTTTCTCTCCATTTCTTTCTTCCTCTAAGTTTTCCCTTCCTCTCTCTCTCTCTCTCTCTCTCTCTCTCTCTCTCTCTCTCTCTCTCTCTCAAGTTTGGTAGTAGAGGGGGAACAAGAATAGTGTGTCCTTGCTGAAAGGAATGGGGATTATACAGGGGAGAGATGGGTATTAATTGGGGTGGGGGGGGGGGGGGGGGGGGGGGGCGGGGGGAGGGCTGTGCTAAGGGGTCCTTAACTTCACAGGACCCTCAGACTACCTGTCACCCAATGGCTATTAAGGGGAAGAAAGTAGTGGAGGAGGGGGGGGGGGTTTTGGAGGAGGTACATGTGTGCCCCTCCCCCCCATTGAAATCCTCATTCTCATCATATTCATGCCTTTGTGATCCTCAAAAGCTCCACTACCGCCACATCAACTCCCCCTTGTCACCTTGATATGATGTGATCACCGCCCTCTTTCTACTGCACCTCCCCCTCCATCTTCGTCTAATTCGCCTACTTCCACTGAATTACAGCTTCCTGTCAACTCATAGTACAACTCCCCCTCCCTTCGCCAATCGATGACATTGACAAGGGGGAAATACAATTAATTTTTTTTTGTTTTTAATTTGATCTTTAGGGGGGGGGAGGGGGCCTCATGGTAGCTCTTTGGGATATTACATTCTTTCCCCCTTAAGGAATCAAGATGTCCTCATCTCGTAAGGAATCAGGGGGATATTGTTGGTTGAGAGTACTCTCGTCAATTCATGTGGCATCTTCTTCTAGATAGTCCTTCCACACTAGATGAGGTACTCTTTGAGGGTTCTACTCCTCAATCTCTTTTTCCCAATGTCTAGGATTCTATCTGGCCAAAGCTCAAGGACTCCTTGACTTGGCATTACAACTTGTTGATCATCTAGCACATGGCTAGGATTGGATACATATTTCTTTAATAGGCTAACATGGAATATATTGTGAACCTTTACGTTCTCAGGGAGTTGGAGTTTGTAGGCATTGGGCCCTAGGCACTTGAGGATCCTGTAGGGTCCTCAATACCTTGAACTATATTTCTTAAATTCTCCCAATGATAAGGAACTCTTCTTGGGTCATATTTGAATAAAAACCATATCTCCCTCATTGAAGAGTCACTCTTGTCTATATAGATATGCACAGGCTTTCTGCCTATCCTTGGCGGCTCTAATGTCTTGTCTAATGGCTTTGACTTGCTCATCCATTTCCTCAAGCATTTTCTTGGAAGCTTCTACCCTTAAGGTAGGAATTGAAGAGTTCAATGGAGTACGGCAATCATGCCATTACAAGCCATCCCCTTCTAAAAAAGCTTTGTCCTCATAGTTAGAAATATGGGAAAATACAAGAGATTGAAGTTAGAAATCAGAGGCCCATGTGCTAAAGAAGGTCAAATATCCAATGAAGCTAAAATGAGAGCCATATGGTGAATTTCCTACGTGCTGTCAAAATAGGATAGTTTTGGAAAAAAAATCATAACTCACAATAGACATCTCTAAATTGGGAAAATGAGATGTCATGTCAAAGTAGACATTGAATATCATTATATCCAAGCATAAAACTCCAATTGTGCTGATGATAAATTCATTTATTTAATGGCAATAATTGTAATACAAGTTGTATTGTGCACAAAACCCATATTTTCCAAACATATACAATGCTTGAAAAGGTGTCATTTGAATGCTTTGTTGGTAGGGAGCATTATAGGTGAACTCTACCAATGGTAGCCTACATATTGGATCCATTTCGTGGGTTTGCGACAGCAATATGCTCTAAGAATATCTCCAATGACTTGATTGACCCTCTCCATTTTTCCATCGGTTTGAGGGTGATAGGCTGTGCTGAAATAGAGTTGAGTCTCAATGGCCTCGAATATCCCTCTCCAAAAGTGAGATGTGAAGAGGGTGTCGCGGTCACTAATGATCCTTCTAGGCAAACCATGGACTACTCTTTGGGATATATTACACTAGTGCACAAAACCTGTCAAGAAAAAGAGATGTACAGTTCCTTGTGAACAAAGCCTTCTTTGAAGGTGAGCTCCCAATAGGTATATGAATACATTACTTTGCATCCTTTTCAACCATGGAAAATGCGAGACTTTCAAACTTAGCAAACTTCTCCATATAAAACTTTTTGCAAGAATTCAAGACATGGTCAATATCCTAGTCAGGGTTAAAAATATCCTTTACAGTATAGTAAGATAACTCCATGCCATTCTGAAGAAGAAAGTGTAGGAGCCTTTTTGACAGAGAAACCTCTATGATCTGAGACAATCCAGGAATCCTCAATGGTGACTTGCCTTTAACTAGAGACTTCTTAAGCATTCCCATACTTATTGCTGAGCAAGGGGAAGAAGCCATGGGAATTTTAGAGAAAAAGGCAAGACAACCGACCTTGACCTTGAAGATAATCTTCTTCTTTTTCTCTTTGAGGTGACCACAATCTTGGGAGCCTACAAAATCTTTTGGTTCAAACATGGAAGGATGCATGATATGGCACGAAAAGATGCACCCAACCACATGATGAATGCCTACTCGCTTCATATCATCGGATGTGTGATACACCACAAAAGGACTAACCCAATCACAAGGAGAATGCATGTTCGCTCCGTATCAGAGGATGCACGATATGATGCGAAAAGATGAACCCGATCACAAGGAGAATGGTTGCTCACCTCATATCATAGGGTGCAAGATACAATGCAAATAGATAGAGTTGACCAGACAAGAAAAGGCTCCTCACTCTCTGTATATCATTGAGTGCTAATATGATGTGAAAACAAATGCTACTGATTGATAACTACCATCCCTCGCTTCATATTGTGATTCACACAACTGATGAGATTGCACCCAGAACAAAATGAGGAGCTTAAAATTAGCTTAGTTGGACAATTTTCTAAAAAACCAAAAATTCTCAGTTATAGGTATTTATGGAAAATGAGAGGGATTTTCCACATGGATAGCCACATGGACAGCCATGTGGATGCCCATAGCAAACCCTAGCTAATTATATAGTGCCACGTGTCACCTACCACACAAGTACAAAATACTGATGCTGGCTTACATGGCTCATTTTTTACATCCACAATATGACACAAACAACAATCCCTCCCAAATTGACTCTCTTGTCTTTCATGCTGTATCTACTTTGCTTTTGCGCTTGCTTACTTGCAGACAACAATACGAAAAAAATAACAATACGGAGTGAGGGACCCCTTGCACTGCCAACACTCTTCCACCATCGTGTTGTATCGGTTAACTTGGTTAGAAGGCTAATACTGCTCTGCTTTCCAAGATCCAAGCCAAAGGTATTACTATTTGAATAGGTTGTTTGCATGATCTCGATCTCCTCCTTTCGCGCCGTATCTGCACTACACAATACAACACAAAAAGCCTTCTACGATCTTGTGGTTTGCTCTATTTGCATCATATTTACAGTTCATTATTCACCCTTGTGTGCAACTGCAGTTCGTTTCTCACCCCTATGCAGTCACAAATACGACGTGACTATGTCTTATGCAATCTCACAGTTTGCTCCTTTTGTGCTATATCTACAACTCGTTATTCACCCTTGTTCATATTTGTAGTTCCTTTTTTGCCCCTGTGCCTTTGCAGATACAAGACAAGTATGTCATGTGTGATCACTTGGTTCACTCCTTTTATGTTATATCTACAGTCGCTTATACGGCCCTTTGATATCGTAAACACGATGTGAATATGTCTATTCAAAGATCACGTGTCTTTGCTTTCATGTTGTAGCTTACCCTGTGTTATTTCTAATTTTTAATTAATTTATCTATCATTTTCTAGTAGGTGACGGCAAAGACAAAGCAGACCACAAGGAAGGTGTTATATAGACAACAAGGATAGTGAGGAAGAGCCAAGGCCATCAATGGTTCCTCAAGCTTTCCCTCTTGAGATCCCTCCTACCCTTGGTTTCCCTCAATCTCCTACCATGCAATCAAAGCAATCAAGTGCAGAGATTGTGTGTTCTTCCCCACCCATGGCAAGCTCCATTTTGTTGAAAACTAACTGTGTGACCTTGCTAGACAGTCCTCTCTTACAACTACCAAGTTTTCAACATCCCCTAGAGCACCTATTTAGCAAACAGAGCAACCTAGACCCTCTTCTGCTCATGGAGGAGAGCCTTCCAATCCTAAGAGAAAGAGAAGGTGCAGATTTTATTACGTTTAGAAGTGTTTTAGTGAGATAAAGAAGGCACAAAGAGCTACACAGTATGTCATTCCAAATAGAGCTTTTATTAGAGTTGCCAATGATATTTATGATAGATTATCAAGCTGGCATACAAAAGAAATGGTAGCTTGTAGCCATTCTTTGTCTTCAAAAGGAAGCTAAGGACTTTGTAGTTGGCTTAATGAATGATGCTTACATTGCTACTACTCATGCTCATAGGGTGACTTTGATGAAAACTTTAGTATGGTCAACAAAATTAGGTATAGGCTTAACAAGGTATTGAGACCCTTGCCTATTACTCATAAAAAAGCATTTGAGATCCTTAACATTCTGCCAAAATTATCTAGGAGAGTGAAAGGGCCAATGATCGAGGAGGTGACACATTTATACCCAAGAAAGAGCGTGTCCCAACAAGTGTTTATCCAATACAAAAGACTACAAGAGATTATAGAGTTTGAGGATGAAGTTTACAAGAGGAAAAGCATTGTCCTTGGCCTTGTCAATCTAAAGAGAATGGGTGAGATATATGGACAAATAATGTCAATGTTTCTTACACTTCTACGAAAGAGGACTATCTTAGTATATCTCTTGAGGACAAGTCCATGCTTGTTAAAAAAGATATTCAATTGTCTAATTCTGTAGTCTTTTGTTGCATAAGGTAAATCATTTTGACTCTCAAAATTTTTAGTATATGAAATGATGGTGCTCTTCTTGCAAATAAATCTTTTGTTTTTTCTATTGGTTTTAGGGTGTTGATTGCTTCTCTCAACCAATAAATCTCTAAAAGTATATTTATTATTGATCCACTATTATTAGTGGAATTGTTTTTGAGATCTGGTTCAAACATAAAAATATTTTTCAAAATGTTTGATTCAATCATAAACTATCTTTTTTTTTTGTTATGTCAAAAGATATGCAATTTTACAAAGGTTTAATGTATACTTCTTTGTTGTATTTATTTTTTACTAACATTTTACTTTACACAAGACATTGGAGTCTCATATATATTGATATACTCACTAGAAAAATTATCCTCATGAACTCTCTTAGTGGTATTTATGACCAAGTAAAAATGTATGTTGAATAGAATACTACTTACTTTTTTATTTATTATTTATTTTATTTGATTATCTATCTTAGTAACATGTTTCTATTTGTAGTGCTACTGGTAGGGTCATGGCTACCTTTTTGGATACCACATATAAGGATATTGTTAATTCTCAAAAATCATATAGCTTTCTTCAACAAGAAGTACCCTTGCAAAGTGATGTGCATTCTTGTGGATGGAGAGTGATTTCAAATGTTTCTAGGACAATAAATTCAAAGATACTCAAGATAGGTGGGGTTAATGTAAGTAATTTTAACATTGTTTATTTTTTGAGGAACCCATCTTTGAGTTTGTCAACTTATTATATTTTTTCTTGCAGTGCTGAGATTACCTTGATTCATATATATGGTGGATAAGGGAGTGATGTATTGAGTTGATTTTGGATAGGACAATCACACTAGTTGATCCCAATTTCCCTCCACAAAAATCCTCAACTAAGAGTAAGAGTAAGGGAAAGGGCAAGTCATCTGGAAAAACTAGTAAGGTGAACTCCAAAAAGAAAAAAAAATATCAATACTTTCTCCTATGGAGTCCCATCTATCTCCTCATTAGTTAGAAGAAAAGAGACCCCTTGTCCAAGTCAATTTTTTCTAGCAACCAAAGAAAAAAGCCGTTGTAAGGAGATTAGATATCTTTAACAAAGTAATGAAGAAGTTACAAAGCCAAAAGAAGATAAATAGATACAAATAGAAATTAGAAAGAATCTCCATTGTTATTTTGCATCCTTGTGTATTTTCAATTCAATTTTATAACTCTTGATTCAATGAAAAGCTTTTTATCATATGTAAATGTAATCAATGTTTTCATATTTATAGCTCAAAACTTACAATTGTGGAAGACAAACAACTCATACAAGAGAAATAGTATTCAAATATTTTTTCAATTATTTTACCATTGACTTTGAACTTATATTCTATATAGCAGCTCCAAGGTATCCCTTACATTTCAAGACTGCAATTAGAAGTGACATTTACTTCCCTTTCTTCTTTATGTGCTATAACTTGCACCTTAAGTTTGAAGGGCAATTTATATCAGAATCCAAGTAAATCCAAATACCTAGTTTAAGTTTGTATCTTCTATAATCGAAGCCCAAAGTAAGAGTTTGTCATGTGATGTTATAACACAAAGATAAGGATTAGGGGGCATACAATATACCTCTTGTTATCACCTTTATGGTCATACTCTTTAAATTTCCAAAGCCTTCTTATAATGTTGTCTAGTTCCTCTTTTGCAAAATTTCTACTTAGCCAAGATATCTTTGTCCTTTGTAAGTTTGCTATTTTGAAACATGCCACAAAGATATGCAAGGATATAAACCTTGACAAGTATATTATTCTTGAGATCCTTCTAGCTGTCATGGACTTTTGAATATCTTGATATATTTTGAATTTAAGACAAACAAAACTTACATTATGTCTATTGGCAAATACATTTGTTTGGAGGCAAGTACAATCCTTGGCCATGTATACATGTTGCACTTTGACAAACCACCCTTCATGCATAAATTTGAAAACAATGATACATCCCTTCTGGTGATATTTTATATCCTCTCATTTTCTTCTTTTTACCTTATGAGGGTCCTTGTAAGAGGGCAGCATGGTAACCCAATTGTTTATGCAAAAGGTTTTGAGCTCCGAATTTCTGTCAGTTCCTTGGCTAGTTGATACAAGAGTTTACTAAAAGATAAGGGCGTCTTTTGGATACCATACTTAAATTGAATCCGTAAATAAAGAAGCTCATCAACAAGGGAAAATGAGCGTAGAAAAAACTTCAGTGACAAAGGTTAATGAACTAAAAAGGAATATTAAGAAGACTAATGAAAATATATTGGGTGCCAAAAGCTCTTGATTTTCAAAGAAGTCATTATTAACTTCATAATATCTTTAACATATCCTTTGTTGAATTTTATAAGTAAATAATAACTTTGGGACTACCAAAACATGTTAGACTTTGGAGATTTTGGCCGAAAAGGAGGAGAGGATTACTAAGTGGACTTTAGTATCTCCAAAAAGAAGGAGATAAGAATACCCTATTCTTGCACACATGAAAAACTCTCTTTAGCCCTTTTCTTAATCTAGTGATTAACAAAAGTGCATTTTTTGAAGTGTTTTTAGCCCTAATGGGAGTAGACCTAGATGCTTCACTAAAATGATAAATAAATGATGTAAAGAAGGTAATGTTTTCGATTTTCAACACAACTTCACCCATAGGGCCTCTAGAGCATGTGGACACACAACATGAAATTTGATCGAGATCA
Organism: Lygodium microphyllum; assembly: GCF_053477565.2. Taxonomy (NCBI): domain Eukaryota; kingdom Viridiplantae; phylum Streptophyta; class Polypodiopsida; order Schizaeales; family Lygodiaceae; genus Lygodium; species Lygodium microphyllum. The sequence goes on along the minus strand of NC_141143.1, from coordinate 149,161,501 downwards.
AACACCTACTGTAGGAGCCTTGTTTGTAGGTTCACATCTAGGGACATATGACATTATCTATATAGACGAGTTTTCATCTAGGCAAGGTGGCTAATTTGGTGGCCAAGAAAGGGTACATTACTCCACATTGAAAGAGTACATTGGCTAACTTGTCAGTGACATAGTAGTATTTCATAAGACATATTCTCTTGCTTTCATTGAGAACTTTCTAAAGGTGAGGGCACTGACAAAGGATGGCCGCTTCAAGACCATCCTGACCAACTCTAGCTTGGAGAAAGTAGTGTGGCTTCAACGTTTGAAGCTGCTCTACTTGTTTACAAGCCTAGGATAGATTAGATGTATTTACTACCTAATGATGCCTCTTTTATTAATGTAATGTAGTTTGTAATCTTCTCTTGTATTAATAAAAATCAATGCTGTTGGATTTGCATACAATGTAGTTTGTGATACATGTCATTTATTATTGTTTGTATTTGAATGTAATGCTTATTTATCAATTTATATGTAACATTATTCATTATTTAAATTTAATGCACAATGCTTTATCAAATTTGTATATAATATTTATTTATCAAAAGGAACGTAAGGATAACTTAAATAAATTTAAAAAAAAAAAGTGACTAAATAAAAATAAGATGCATTAAAAATTTTGTATTCATATTCATAACAATTTATAGGGAATCCGATACAAGTAAGGTTTTAGAAAATCATTTCAAAAGCTAGATTCCATAGATGTTTCACTAGTAGATCCCTATTATTGTTGCTCTTTACCAAGACTATCCCTCCATCACCAAAAGAATCTCACTATCTATAGATCCCTATCAGCGAGATGGTAACCCTACTTGCATGCACTGCTGCTTAGACCAAGTCTTAGAACAAGTAAATGATGAAGACTTTGGTAGCTTCCTGTAGTGCAAGGAGGGCATGGATAGTCCACCAATTATGTTGATCCACACTTGAAGTATTGGGAAAGTGCCTCTTGCTATTTCTAATCAATATGTTCTACATTATCTCCTACACCACCTTTTTGAATGTAGCCTTTGGTATTAAGAGGTGAGTGGTTTTTTGATAATGGTGGATCTCTTAGAAGGGCATTGTGTTTGGCTTCCATCGATGCTTGTGATGGTGGCATGGTGGTGGTAGTGGTGGTGGAGTAGAGGGAGGTTGCCTCTAAGTGGGAGTTCTTGGGGGGAGTCTCTAAGTTGCTTGCTTAGTGTTGCCATGTTTTCTAGGAGTGAGAACTTGAAACATAGAACTCAAATTGGTAAATTGAGATGAAACTTTCAACTTATAGCCAAACTTTTTAAAAATCCATAAACTTGAATTAATATATTTAGATTTTTAAAAAATATAACCAATAATTAGATTGACTTGAAATTTTACATGTGAAATCTTTTAGAACACATCAATCACAAAAAAAAAAGCCCCATCAAAAGCCTTTGAGATACTTGGCCAGAGACTCGCGTCTGGGGCCTTGAATCGAAAAAATCAAGGCTCTGCACAAGAGCCTTTAGCTAGGTGTCCAAGAGGCTTCTAATGGAGCCAATTTTTTAGTTTTCATGAGTTCTTATGATGCTCAGCACGTGGATAAAGTTTCATCAATTTTAGATTTATAAAATTGATTATTGAAACTTTTTTGAAAAATGCATTAACCAGATTATACTTCACTGAGAAAACGGAAAAAATTCATTGAGTGTGCATACTTGAGTATTGAATGTATTCTTGACCAAATGACATTGAACTTAAAAATTCACAAAATACAAATCATGGGCAAAATAGAATATCATATATCAGATATAGTATTGTCAAACCATAAAATATAGTAAAGATATAGTGCATCAACCCAAGTATAAATATTCACTGATATGTATATAATTGCACCTAAAATTTATTCTCAATGAAACTACTTGCAAAATTACAAACTTAAAAATTCACACAATACAAGTCATGGGAAGAATAGAATATTACATATAGGATATAGTATTACAAAACCACAAAATACACGATAGATAGTAAACCGCACCAAGTACAACTAGAGCTAGGTAAAATTTTGCTCTATTTTGAAGGCCATTGCTATTAAATACTTGAAGGTCTACTAGAAGGATAACAAAAAACTAAGCTCCATAAAATCTACAACTAGACCTGAGCCTGAGCTAAACATAGATCAATTTACAAGGTAGCTTCTCAAAGTATGTTGTTGAGATTAAGATTAAATGCATCCTTATTGTTGTGAATCTTATGAATAAGAATCAAATCTATGGGCTTAACAGTGATATATCAAGCATGAATGGCTAGAAGTTGACCATCACTCATGAGATCAATTGAGTAGCTTTCAATTCCCTCTTGAAGAGCAAACAAGGCTTGGCTTGACCATCGCACCACATTTCTTGCATGCTTCCTTGTGAAAAGAACTTGTGATGATGCCCTGATTGTAGATCTTGTAGTACGTCTCGCACCAACCTAGAGAATGGTATCTTAAGAATAATTAAGTTGATAGTATTTTAGAATTTTATCTCATGTAGAGTAGTTGTGCCTGGTCTCCATCTTCACTTCTTATGTGTTGGAGGACGTGTATTACCAGTAGCTAGAGTAGTAGTAGGAGCTACAGCAACTAGAGCACGCAGACCACCATTCCTTGACAATGGTGGATGTTCAATCTAATGCACCAAGAATTGAAACTTTGGATGGACTTCTATAATTCCAAAATCTGCAACTCATTTTAGTGACAATCTCTCACCTTGTCTCTCAACACCTCCACTTTAACTAACCAAGCATCCTCCTCTCCAATCGAAGAAAGCAAGTACACAAGATTAGCTTGAGTTGTAGTGAACTCACCTAACTTACCTTCTTGCATTTGATGACTCAAAGGCTCGAAGATGGTTTCTCGACCACAATCAATACGATCCAATGCCATCACTTTTCCACATCCATAACCAAGCACACCAACGAGTCGAAGAGCTAGAAGAGAAGACGAGAAAAGCAAGATGATGGTACAAAGCTTCACCTTCCCTAAATCCGTCTCTCAACACCCCTTTCACTCTCTCCCTCTCAATCACTCTCAATACAATAGAAGCAAGATGATAGACTAGAAATATTGAATAGAAAGCTTGAGTAGTCACAATAATAGAGCTTTTACAACATTGATGTGCCAAAAGGGGGTGAATACAACTGAGATCTCCCATCCTTATATAGACCAAGAATTAGAGTTAGGGTTAGGGTTTGCACCCCTTTTGTATTTTGAATTTAGGTTTTGCACCCCTTTTTCATTTTACATTTAGGGTTTGTGTCCCTTTTGCGTTTTGCATTTAGGGTTTGCACCCCCTTTGCGTTTAGGGTTTGCATCCTCTCTTGGGCATCCCACCCATTTAGTGGGCCCTAGGCTGGTCAATCATCATTGTATGCTTCAACCTTAGCTTAGTTAGACTAAGCCTAAGATATTCTAATCACAAATACATGTGTACAACCCACACAACACTTGCAAGTGTAACAAATACAACTGTGAGTAGTGAATACAATGTATACAAGAGTGAGCCCAGCTCTCACAAAGTAATACATCCATGATAATGTGGCGATGTCCTTACAATACAAATATAATCCAAGTGCTCAAAAAATGAGGCACTGATGCTCCACAAATATGACATCCACTAAAAAATAGTAGTTTGCACTTTCACTTTTGTAGTTTTCTTAAAACACCATTAACATTATTTTTCTCCTAGATGAGTGCCAATCCCATGGCACTCATGTCATAGGTAGCATGTTGTAGCTTGCACCAAAGACGTGGAATGATAGAAATAGTCGATTGAAGAAGTACTCTTGATAAGGAGAAATAAAACTTGCTAATGAAGAATTTTTTGCTGCTATTGAAGAGGATGATTTTTTTCATATGGTGGGTATAGATGATGTTGCTCATACTATGGTAAATGGTGACCAATGTTGTTACTAGTGACAAATCCCATAGAAGTTGATTGTGCTAAAGGTACACTTGATGGTTCTTCTAATGGAGACAGCTTGAATGGCCCTTAAAGCTGAATGGGAGATTGTAGAAGATGGGAGATTCAAGGCTGATATAGATAGAAGTGATGGCTCATGATTCTCCATGAACTATTGTACCTGTAGGAGTAAACTTCATATGCAATCACTTCCTAGGGAAAAGTGCTAGTCTACTATTCATGCACAGGACATATGATGTTCTCCGTTTGGGAGATGGATCAAACTCCAAGCAAGCTTAAAGTGATGTCCCACACTTGAGGACCAAAAATGGAAAATAGATTATTGTACAAATGCTATAGTGAATGCCTATGCATACATAGTTAGAAGACTACTTTATGGATCCTTCGAGTGATAGCTGGTGCTTGATATGAAGCAAGGGATCTTAACCTAATGAAGATGGGAAGAATTGTGGGTGTTGAGGGAAAATGTAGTTATTGATGAAGATATTAGGGAGACACCAATGTGGGATGGATAGGAGCTAGTGTTCAATCCAATAAGCTCTAGAAGAACATGGGTCTCTACAAGATCAACCACACATGGTAGCTTATGCAAATTTTGGCTTTATGATGAATGACATTTTTCACCTTTCTGATAAGTAAGGATTGATGAAACTAGATGAATCAAATGAAGGGATGAAATGTGCAAGTGACTTAGGGAGACAAGTCAACCAAGGTAGCTATGACTCCCAAGGTATGTCCTGACATTGATGAGCCTTAAGTAAGGGTGTAAAAAAATGGAAAAAGGGCTAGGGGGTTAGAGAGATAGAGCCAGCCAACTAGGGTCACTGTGGACACATCCAACTTGAGAACCCTTAGGTGTGGTACAGTGCACGTGCATGCATTTTTTTTTTCTTTTTTTTTCTTTATTTCTCTCTCTCTCTCTCTCTCTTTTTTCTTTTGGCAAGTCAAGTAACAACAATGATATACAATAAGGCATGCAACCCAAGGAGAAATGGAAGTATGAGATCAAAAGGCTGATTGCATTGTCAACACATCCAACTTGAGAACCCTTAGGTGCGGTGCATGTGCATGCACGTGCGTACATATTTCCTTTTCTTTTCTTTTCTTTCTCTTTGTTTCTCTCTTATTTATTCATTTTTTCTTTTGGCAAGTCAAGTAACAACTGTGATATACAATAAGGCATGTAGCTCAAGGAGAAATGGAAGTATAAGATTAAAAGGCCGACTACAAATAATAAAACTTGGCGCATAAGATGATTAGTGCACTAAGGTGTGTAGAATGAAGAGTTGAACATTAAGCAAGGACATTGAAACAAATTGTTGCATTATTGATGAACGTGTTGTTGAAGAAGAACTTGAACTTGGAAGGCTGGTATGCTCATTGATGAAGCAATTTACAACTACTCCTAAGGAGGTGGATGACCATTAGATGTTGTAATAAAGGTATGGTGTCATTGAAGAAATTTGAACCTCATTGTTGATGGTTCTTTAAGTTCTATGTTTCTTCAATGAGGCTCCAAGATAAACTTGTTATCTTGAGGTCTTTAATGTCTTGATGTAATGCCCCTTGAGCTTGAGATCTTCAAGAAGGTTCTGATGCTAGTGTCAGATTTTAAGTCTTTAATGTTGTTGTAACGTAGGATATTCATGGAAGGTTTCTATTGCCAATGATATTCTCTTCAAGCCTTGAGGTTCATTACATTGCTTTGTCACCTATTGTTTTCCTACATTCACTTGGTGAAACTTTGAGAGTACTCAAGGGAAAAAAGATAAAAAGAATTATGAATAACTTTCTTCTTTCTTGAATCACACGAGGAGTGAAAGGGTTTGAGCTTGTACTTCTTGTTTTTATTTTTTTCCCTTGTATAAGATGTAGCATTGTTTCTAAAGTCAGAGGGACTTTTTCTCTTGTCAATGCAACAAATTGAGCTAAAGAAAAATATGTACAAAGAAATTAAGACTAAAAAGTAAAAAGAGCTAGTATTTTATAGTTTTTGGGATCCACCGAGCATAGAAATTCGGATTGTACTCCAATTCGGTAAAAGCATGCAAAGTGACTAGCAACATGTAATTCCTCTTCAAACAAAATCTTGTTAAGAAATGGATCATATATCAACTTTCATGGCAAGGTGAGATTATATGCTAGGATGATAGAGTGTAGTGAAGTTGTCTCATAGTAAGTTGGGTTAGCTTGCAATGTATTGAATGTATGACATTGCTCAGCTGTGGTTATAAGATGACTTCCATCGCAAGGTGGAATGACAATTCTACTCAAGCTCATCAAGTACTGATTGGTCTTGGATTTTGGTTAAAGAAGCATAAAAAGGAATAAATCAGCATGGTAGCAACTGCTCCTGAGGTAAAGTCCTAATATATTCTTTCTAAGTAAAGAGAATTTTATCAAAAAGATTTTTGTTGTCCTCCCAAGTGGAATGCCATTTAGAAGGAATGTGAACTACCTCATCATCAGCAAGGCCTAGATCAATCATTTCAAACAACTTGGCATAAGTAGTGTATGTGGCCTCAAATTGGAGTAGGCATTCTATTTCAAAGGAATTGAATTTATTTCCCAAAGGAGTAGCCAATATAGTCAATGGTTGACATACTAGAAAAGGCTTGATGCCAAAATGAGGGTCAGGTTTAGTAGGGCCGATCTAGATATGTGTCTCGATAACCTCCTCTAGAGCATCCTTAGGTTCAACCAAATCAATAGAGACTAACTAGTGGGGTGAGTTAGTAGGGACATCAGTGGCATTGTGACTAGGATTTGGAGTTGCAAGCATACCACTTCTAGCCACTGTGTTTGGTTTAGTAGAAGGTTTATGTACATCTCTATGCTTTACATCATTTGATGAAGATTTTGTCATTGTAGTACTAGAAGTAGAGGCAAGTTTTGGTGTTGTGTCACTCAGTCTTGGAATAAACCATTCATACAATTTAGGATTGTACTCTAATGAAGCATGGCCATCAAGAATTTGTGGGTCATGGGTAAGACAAAAGATATAGTGACATCAATCATCATGTCTCATTGTCCTAATCGACTTGCAATGTGTATCTCTTCCTCTGAAAGAAGTTTGTCACACAAGGGATCAATTTTAGCCAATTCAAAAATGTTGACACCACAGACAAGTGTGAGCACTCAGAGAGATGTAGGAGCAACATATGTAGGATCATACATTGAAGTCCAAAGTGCCTTTCTTTACTTACCAATAGTCATTAGGTGATTACCATATTGTGTAAACTCTGAACTAGAATACCATTTCCATTCAAACTCACTTTGTCCTTCTGATTTCTTGGCCAATGCTACAACATCTTCCCAACTTATTGTGTGCTTCCCAATGTAGAACACAAGAATTAAGTGATGATTCTCTTGCTCTACCTTGGTCATTTACTTTATAACTTCTCCCATGATTGTTGGGTAAATCCAACTAATTTGTGCTTGCTTTGACCATGGCATAGGCTTTTTAAGAGTTCTTGATGCTTAATAGTCTGAATTCCAAGGTTGGCGTGAACATATAAATGAGCAATTGAAGACAAGAGTGTTTCATCTAGTTCTTGAGAACTTGTAGCTTCTAATTGATCTTTGTGTTGCCCCCTCTTTTTTAACATCCCTATGATCGATTATTTAGTTGGTTTCAAGTGTATGGGAGCTTTTGGTCGAGAAGAATATGAATTATGAATCAATCGATTCATTATGCTCTTTGCACTAGATTCTATATCCTTGTATGAGATTGAAGTACTAGATGCTTGTCCTTCAACTGAAGTGATAGGCTTGGTCATAGCCAAGGGATGTGATTGTATGAGTTCCATCTCATAATTGGAAGTAGTAACTTATGATTTAGTGGAGTGGTCAATCGTGACAGTCAAAGATGACTGTGCGCTTGGATCCTCAAACTGAGTAGAAGCATTTATGGTCTTTGTAGTTTTAGATTGGTTTGTGACAACACTCGTAGAGGGAGGTTGTTGCTCTTTTGATATTTTCATAGCTATCCCTTGTGGATCCTTTTCCTTATATTGAGTAGCTACACTAGGCCGCTACTGCCAAATTTTCTATTTTGGTTTGGGTGACAAAGGTTCTTGGTTTCAAGGAGACTTTGGTTGTTTTGAAGAACTAGCAAGAACCTAGCTAGGGTTATTGCTTATCAACACTTGAGGGCTTTATCTCATCTATCCTTGGACTTTCCATTTTAGCTTGAGCAGCCTCACATGGAAGTGATTGCTTTGGATCTAGCTTTTTCTCCTTGCTTGATGACTTTTTAGACACTACCAGTTCCTCGTGTGGATTAGCAAAAACTTCAAGTAGTTTTTATTTTGGAATTTTGGGTTCAAGTGTCACAAAAACTAGCTTGTCAATCACTAACTTACTTGGTGTTGTCTCCTCAAATATATTGGTCCATGACCTAGATCTGTATGTGGGCCTCTTTTGCTGTCTCTTGGAATTGGATGGGACTTGGTTTGTGGTCACTACAGGTGTCTTTGTGGGTGGTTTTGATAACCAAATCCAATAGTTTTCCACATAAAATCCTTCATCATGGAGCAATGCTTTGGGCACCTACCATCATAGCCTTCTGCTAGCTCTCCATCGATGCTTCTACTTACTTGACCTAAATCTCTTCCCCCTTCTAGATGTAATTCTATTCCCAACAACTTGAGAAGCTACGGTAGTGTTTCTAGTAGCTATGGTCTTTTCTTTGGTTCTAGGAGGGTTCCTACTGAGTGGTTCTCTCTTGTTCTCGTGTGTCTTGAGTAGTTAGTTCATTTTGAACTCTCTGGCTATCCTCTCTCAGCACTTGATTTTACTTTGACACAAGATTCTTGCCCTTCTCTAGACAAGATACAAGGTCCCCTTTGCTAAAAGTAGTGACTATCTCCATGTCTGGTAAGTTTAGGTGTATACGGTGTGCTTCGTAGTCCACAATGCAAGTGGTTGCATGCTTAAAAGGTCTTCCAAGCAATACTTTCTTCCCCCAAATCTTCTCTACTTGGAAGCGCATAAAACATTATGGGCATGCTTTCAATCTCAATAGTCAAGAGAATTTTGTATCATCCTAAGAAGGAGTAGGATGATCCTCCATATGGCATGATAACTGCATTGGTCGGAGGAGGAGTTCAAGTTGTTTGATCTCAATTCATATCTCGTAGGCCAAGATATTGTAATCTAAACCTTCATTTATGAGAGCATCAATGATGAGCTCTTGCTTGGCAGTTAGTCTAAGAAGGGATTAGCTCTTCATCTTCTAGGTTAGTGTTTGTGGCTTGGATCTTTTGAATATTAGGCATGGTAGACCTTGTTAGGATACTACATGAAACCTTGTATGTTGGATAGTCATGATACATGTGAATGATGTTACACTCAATGCATTTAAGGTTAGCCCTTGGAAATTTATTTATCACCATCTGGGCTGCTAGTTATGGCCTAGGCTCATGTGTTGCTAGCTCTGGCAATATGTGAATGGATAGATGGATGGGAATGTTCACTTGCTTGTGTTGACTCATCAAGTTTTAGGACTTCAAGACCTAAGATCAAGTCCATTATGAGGCACATCAACATAGTGTAAAGCTCTTAATAGCTAGACGACAGACTCTTCAACTCTTCTTGCAATGGTATTGTGTGGTTCTTGGTGTGGATCTTCTCATTCAACTCTCCAGGCTTTTCAGTTCTTCTTGGATTTTGCAACTTTGTTTCTTGGAGTTCCAATCCTCCAAAATTTTCTCTCGTTGGTTAATTGGTCTTGTGACCTTGCACTAAGTGCAAGTGGTAAAATTATGGGCTTAGTGATTCACTTCTTCTCTCAATTACTATGGACTTGGCACTTTCTTTGAATGGGGTTCAAAATGATTCAGAGGGGACTTAGGGATTGTGGCAGCTGAGCTGACAATATTTACTCATCAGGCCCTTGTAATGATTGGAATGGAGCAGATGATGATGGCAGTTTGGTTGGACAGTTTCCCCCCTAATGACTTGTAGTGTGTCCTATATCTAGATGTGAAAGTGACTATCATGGTTGTGCACTATGATCTTGAATGACCTAAGGTAAATCAACCCAATGTGTGTTGTCGAGATTGCCTAGGTTCTATGTGCAATCTATGCCAAGTCCTTGCAATATGACGAGGTGTTTACTTAGTTTAACGAAATCCTTGTTTAGTTATTAAATCATTAAGATATTTATTTCAAATGCTTGACTTCAAATCCTACAAGTTATCAAGGCACTTTGCAACATTTTGATTCAAAAACTCGCAAGAGTGAGGTGTGCAAAATCAGGATTTCTTCCTTTCCAATGCAATGTGCATGGGTGCAAGCAATTCCTCAAAGTATCACAACCATGTCATGCTAATAATATGGCAAGTAAGGGCGGCACTTTGATACAAATATGTAAAGCAAGAGGTTCAAATGTAAAATGTGAGTAAGATAAGTATGAGTGAGCCTTGAGGTATAGTATGTATGTAAGTGGGAGTGTGAGTGAGGGATAAGTGAGGTGTGAGTGTGAGTGAAGGATAAGTGAGATATGAGTGCTAGTAAAGAATAAGCGAGATGTGAGTGTTATGGGCATGAGTGAGTGAGTATAGATATGAGTGTAAGTGAGTGTGAATGATGATGAATGAGTGGGTATGAGTGAGGGATGAGTATGAGAGAACGAGTGAATGAGTGTGAGTGAGGGATGTGTCATTAAGAGGACAGGAGAGGGAGAAGAAGAGAAGAGAGATAGAGTGCAGAAGAGAAGAGAGAGGAAGAGAGTGACGAGGAGAGAGAAATACTAGGAAAGGAGAGAGAAAGATAGAAAGAGAGACAAAGAAGCCGTGAAAGCTGGGAGAGAGAGAGATGAAGATGAAAGGTGACTTGCATTATAATTTGATGGTCCAAAAATCACGTCCCTAACAACTTAAATACTAGCCATTGTAGCTAGTATTTTCCCATTATTAAATCCCCCTCTTTTACATTCCATCCCCACCCGAAGGTTTTTGCCCTCAAAAACAATTTGTGCAGTTATGATAAGTGGATAGGAGCAGATCAGAGTACTACTCTGTTGCATATTTACAGGGGTATACAAATGAATGAAGAGATATTATTGCGTATGATGGGTCATTGAGGTATTTACGATACATGGGCCTTATTGGGAAATTATAAAAATGAATTTTGACCCAATTATCTTAAGTAAATGCAAGCTCCAAATAGTGGACAGCAAACTGTCTACTATAGGGTCTGCTGCTGTAGTAAATCTATCATAACTTTTTGTAGGAGACTCCGATCAGGGTGTGCCATATATCAAAACAGAGCTCTCAAGGAGTACTTTCAATCCATGTATGATGTCCATTGCTGTCCATAATGCAGAATAAAATATGCTTTGAAATAGAGAGCTGTTTGCAGTCAATCCGAGAGAAAATAGGGCCATAGTTAGCTAGATTTCAGCCAAATCTACTTCTAATAGGTATGGAAACTCTTCCAAAAATGAAGATGGCCTCCAAGAAGCTTTCTCAAGTAGTAAACCTTGCAACTTGATCAAGTATTCCATGATGGAGCGAGAGCGAAGCTTCTTTTTCCTTTATCCTATGACTTGCTCAGGTATGTATTGAATGATGCTTTCTTCATCTATCGATGGTAACTCCTCAACATAATCCACTGATGATCCAATGAAGGGCTTCAATTGACTCACATGGAAGACATTATGAATCTTCGTGGATGGAAGCAATGCTAACCGATATGCCAAGTCTCCCAGTCTTTTGACAATACGGTATGGTCCATAGAACTTGTGAGCTAATTTATTGCTGGACCCATCCTTAAGGGTGGCATATCTGGACTTGGGCACCTTTAAAAGCACCAATTCCCCTTCTTGGAACTCAACGTCCCTTCTTTTGTCATCAGCATATAGCTTCATTTGATTCTGAGCTTTCTTCAAGTTAACTTTAGACTGTTGAAGTAAGGCCTGCATTCTATCCAATTCCTCTTTGCTTTGTGGGTTCATTTTATCATTGAAGATAATTGTGAGAAGGGGCACCTTATAGCCGTACAATACCTCAAAGGGTGAAACTCCAATGTTAGAGTGTGTAGAGTTATTATAGGCAAACCCAAACAGTTGCAACCATGAGTTCCAAGCATTTTGTACATCATGACAGAAATGCCTCAAGCAAGTTTCCAGCCACTTGTTAACTCTCTCTGTCTGACCATCGGTCTGTGGATGGTAAGTAGTGGAAGGGGCTAACTAAGTGTCCATAGAGCTGAAAATTGCCTACCAAAAATTGCTCATGAACTTAGCATCCTAGTCATGCACAATGATCTGTGGTAAGCCAAGTAATCTGAAAACATGTTCCATGAATTGGCTAGCTACTTGAGAAGCATTATATTGAGTCTTCCTAGGAATGAAATGGGCTACCTTGGTAAGGCTGTCCACAACTACATAGATGCTATTCCATCCCTTCTTGGTCATTGGTAGGCTGGTTATAAAGTCCATAGTAATATGTGTCCATTTTCCTTCAAGCATAGGCAAATGGCTGCAGTAAACTAGCTGATTTTAAGGTGTTGTCCTCGTTTTGTGGACATGGCATGCAGCTCAAGACAAAATCTTTTACATCCTTCCAAAGGCTCTTCTAGTGAAAGCTTTTAGCAATCTTGTCATAGGTTTTAGATATGCCCAAGTGACTAGCTGTAAGTGAGAAATGCATCTCTTGCATGATCTTTTGCTTGAATGGAGAAGTGTATGGGATGCCAATCCTACCCTAGAATCATAAGAGACCGTTCTTAAGCTGATATGGAGAGTTTTCTTCCACATGCCCTTGTTGTAATTTCTGAAAAATGTGGCTGAAATCAGTATTTAACAAATAGGCCTCCTGAAGCTCTTCTATCCAATCATTATGAAGTTCCATGACGGCCAAAACTTTACAAGCCCACATTCTAGATAATGAATCAGTAACTACATTGTCTTTTCCCCGCGTATGTGTAATGTCAAAGTCATAGTTCTGCAATGTGGCTACCCATCTATGTTGTTTGGGGGTAAGATTAGATTGAGAGAGAAAATACTTGAGGACCCTATGGCTATTGACCCTAAACCTGCTGCCATACAAGTAGTGGTGTCATTTCTTAATGGCATGAAGTATGGCCAGCATTTCTTGGTCATATACATTCATGGTCATCTCATTTTCAGCAAGTTTGCGGCTCCCAAATGCTATAACCCCATGCTCCTATAACAATATAGTCCCTATACCTCTACCACTAGCATCACACTGAATGGTAAATTCTTTCAAAAAATCTGGGCAGACCAAAATGGGCATTGAGGTAAGCAGTTTCTTGAGTTGGTTAAAGCTCTTATTAGCTATGGCATCTTTGAAAAAGGCCTCTTTCTTCAGCCTATCCGTCAAGGGAGCTGCAATAGTGGCATAATGCCTAATGAATATGCAATAGAATGATGAAAGACCAAGAAATCCTCTAAGTGAAGTGGTATTTGCAGGTGTGCGCCAGTCTTTTATACACTGCACTTTCTTGGGATCAGCCCTAATTCTATCTTCACTAACAATGTGCCCCAAGTATTCCACTTTCGTCTGCATGAAAGAACATTTTATCTCCTTGGCAAAGAGTCTATTCTACCTCAATACATCAAACACCTACCTCATACACCAAAGGTGATCCTTCAGTGATCTATAGATGAGGATGTCATCGAAGAAAACCAACATAAATCTGAAAAGAAAGGACTGAAGTATTTTGTTCATTAAGCTCTGAAAGTTGGCCGATGTATTAGTTAACCCAAAAGGCATAACCAAGGAATGATAAAGCCCCCGATCAGTCCGAAATGCTGTTTTGACCTCATCCCCTGCACTCATGCGGATCTAGTGATAGCCGGACCTCAAATCTATCTTTGTAAGTCCTTAGCCCCCTTGAGTTCATCCAACAAGTCATCTATGCATGGAATGGGGTACTTGTTCTTCACGGTGATCTTATTAAGATCCCTGTAGTCTATGCACATCCTGAAAGATCCATCCTTCTTTTTGACCAATAATACAGGGGAAGCATATGGTGAAGAACTGGGCTCAATAAATCCCATGTCCAGTAATTCTTTGACTTGTTTGGCAACTTCTTCTCTTTCACACCTAGACAAATGTAAGGTGGCTTGTTCACAGGCTTTGACTGAGGCTCTAGATCTATGGGATGATTAACTGCCCAATTAGGGGGTAGTGTTGTAGGTACTTGGAAGAGGTCCTTGTACTCTTCTAAAAGAGTTCTCAATGCTGAATTCTTTATTGTTTTAGTGGACTGATCTGAATTTTCTTTATTTAACTACAATACAAAGATTTGGGACCGTTTCTTGAACTCTTTCTTGAGTTGTTTACTGGTAATGAGCTAAAATTCATTGTTATTTTGAATTCCCTGCAAGTGAATGACCTATATTGCACTGACAAACTCCATAAACAGCAAGGAAAATTCCATAGTTATAGTGCCAAAAGTTTTCAGCCAATCACAACCCAAGACAACATCTATAGGCCCGATTTCCAATGCAATTAAATCCAATTGTTGTCCAAAATTTTCAGCAAGCTAAATATGAACAGCAGGGCATACTTGCGTGCTAATTTCTTCATCCCCATTGGTAACTTGTATCTTCAATGGCTAGTGTAAATCAGTGGAAAAACACTTCATCCCATGACTACTCTATTAATGAAACTATAAGTGCCACCACTGTCTACAAGTATAAACACTTCATCCTATCCATGACTACTCTTTTAATGAAACTATGAGTACTACCACTATCCATGACTACTCTATTAATGAAACTATGTGCTACCAATGTCTACAAGTATAAACACATCCTTCCCATGAATTTGGCCCTTAATACGCAATGTATTAAGGCTTCTAGATCCTATCCAAGTATCCGTAGATATGGTGTAAACAGTGGCAGCATATATTTCAACATGTGGTTCATTCTTTCTACCTATAATTCATGATACCTGACCACCGGGGTCAAAAAGAAAAGAGTCAGCAAGGTCAAAGAACTCTTCTTGACCAAACTCTTCATCAGCATCATCTGTTTCAGTAGTCATCATAAAAGCGTGTGTATCCTTAGGGTCCTCCTCTAAGTCCTCAAATACTAACATGTTGTGAATCCGTATCTTAGCATTTCTAAAAGCACATTTTGAGGCATGGTCAATTGTATACTTTTCACCACACTTATAATGCCATTTTTCCTTTCTTTCTTTATACAAATCCATGGAAATGGTCTTTGGACTACCAAAGGCTGAAGCATTTTTATTTTTGTTGTCCCCTTGCCTATTATCCATTCTTGGGATGTTTATTGTCCTTAAATTACTTTGTGGTCTTGAGGCATTAAAATTGGGGTATGTGCTCGGGGATCTTCGGAGTACTGAATGACATGTTACTACCACCATAACTTGCCCCAAACTATCCCAGCCTTACAGCACCTCTTTGTTGTCCAAAATATGACTGCATAGGTCCTCTTTGCTACCCAAACACTGGTTGAGATGCCCCTCTTTGTTGTCCATGCTGAAATGAAGCATTACAACGATACTTGTGAGAGTACCTCTTAGCCAATTCAATAGATTTGAACAAATCCAAAGGATTTTGAGCTGAAACATCAATTGAGAGTTGGGTATCCAGCCCGTACACATACTTGTGTAACTTGGCATCATCACTAATTGACTCAACATACATGTTAAGGAATTGATTTGTGTATTCTCTAACAGCAAGACCACGTTGTTCAAGGCCATACCATTGGCGGGAAAGCTTTTCTTTCTCCACCGGCGAGACAAATACTTATACCATGAGTGCCTTGAATGCTTCCCACGAGCTCACTTGCCGATTTTCTCTTTTAATGTACCTCCACCATGTATGTGCAAATCCTTCCAAGTGGATTGTTGCAATATGGATCTTTTGGTCATCACTATGGGAAAAAATATCAAAATAATCCTTAAGCTTAGAGAGCCACTCTTCAAGTTCAGTTGGAGATGACGATTGACCATTGAATTTTGAGAAAATAATCTTGTCTCTCAGCTCTCTTTCATGATTAGGTGGCTGTTCCATATATCCAAACTGAGGCTGATCCATGTGGCTACCCAAAAATGAATCATTGTTAGAGAAATTTCTGCCAAAAGATGGCTAAACTCGCATAGATGGAATGGACCCTTGTGATGGCTGAAAATTGCCCCTCATTGCATTGTTCAAGGGCTCCTCTTGTCTATGTGAAGGCTTTCCTTGTTCAAAAGTGTTGTTAGGGATGCCCACCCTCCCAAAATGCCTTGGGAGTTCATATTTGCTACATTCATTGATGGGCCCAACTAGTTCAGCATGCATACTCGATCTATCCTCATGTTCCTTCCCTTTCATTTGGAATTTCATCCACTTAGTGAACTGGGCAGCAAGGGTGTCCATAGTGGTCTTCATTTGACCAAAGCCTTCCATCAATTCTCTATGCCTCTCAGCATGCCTTGTCTCATGTGAATTGAGCGTGTTAGTGAATACAAAATGGAGTGAGATCGGTGACAATGATGCTCCAACATTTGTGAAAAAAATTTATAGAAGGTTCTTGTTATCATTGCTCTTGCTCGAAACTTCTAGCTACCTACATGATAGAGCCTATTGATTCTGGGTCTGCCACTGGTTCTCTAAAATTTTCAGCAACATAGTAGGCACTTCCCACGTTGATAACAATGCACCTCTTATGTAGTTGTCATCATCAGCTTAAAATCATCAAAATCACATGACCTGCACCCTTCTGGTCCACGCCTCTGATCATCTTCTTGAAATCTTCGAGTGTTGCTTTCTTGTCTCCAAGGTTTGTCATAACAAAGTGGAGCTCCTCCGTAATGATATTTCCATTCTTGTCTAGATCGAATACATTAAACACACCTGAGATCTTGTCAACACTTGCAATCTCACCCGAGTGATGGAATTCTCTCCTGTTGAGTCAATGAATGCCTTGCTATTTGATCAGGTATTCATGTATGGAATGGGTGCGGAGTTGCTTTTCACGTTGCCCAATGACTGCTTCATGAATATATTAGATAAGGCCCTCCTCATCTATGGGGGATAGCTCCTCTACATGATCTTTGGGAGTGTCAATGAAAGGTTTCAATTGGCTCACATGGAAGACATTATGGATCTTAGTAGTGGGAGGGAGTTGGAGACGGTAAGCCAAGTCCCCAACCTTCTTAATGATTTTGTAGGGCCCATAGTAACGGTGTGTCAACTTGTTGCAAGAACCATCCTTTAGTGTATCATAACGGGACTTGGGGACCTTGAGGAGTACCGATTCACCCTCTTGAAAGTCAAGGGGTCTTCTTTTTGCATTAGCATGGAGCTTCATATGCTCTTGAGCCCTTTTGAGGTTTACCTTGCATTGTTGAAGTAAAGCTTGCATGCGGTCCAACTCTTCTTTTCCAAGGGGGTTGAGCTTTTTATTGAAGATCACGGTAGGAAGGGGCACCTGATAACCATACAATGCTTCGAAGGGAGAGACTCCAATGCTCGAATGAGTGGAGTTGTTGTAAGAAAATTCAGCCAAGTGCAGCCATACATCCCAAGAATTTTGCACATCATGATAAAAATGTTGCAAATAGGTTTCAAGCCACTTATTGACTCACTCGGTCTGCCTATCCGTTTGGGGATGATAGGCTGTAGATGGAGCCAATTTGGTCCCCATGGAGCTGAAAATTGTCTGCCAAAACTAACTCATAAATTTGGTGTCCCGATCATGTACTATGACGTGGGGTAAGCCATGCAACTTAAAAACATGCTCCATAAACTGAGTGGCAACTTAAGATGCTATAAACTGAGATTTTGTAGGGATGAAATGGGCTGCTTTAGTGAGTCGGTCAACTACCACATAGATGCTATCCCAACCCTTCTTGGTTGTAGGTAAACCAGTGATGAAATCCATGGTAATGTGGGTCCATTTTCCTTCGAGGATAGGTAAGGGCTGCAACAATCCACCTGGTTTAAGAGTGCTATCTTTATTTTGTTGACAAGGACACATCTAGACACAAAGTCTTTAACATCCCGCCATAGGCCTTTCCAATGGAAGCTTTTTGAAACTCGGTCATATGTTTTGAAGACCCCTAAATGGCCAGCAATCGGTGAAGAATGCATCTCTTCGAGGATCCTTTGGGTGAAAGGAGAGGCATGGGGAATCACAATAGGGCCATGGATCCAAATGAGGCCGTTGTGGAGCTGATATTGGGAGTTGTCATCCATGACACCTTGCTGTAATTTCTGGAAAAGAGGGTTGAATTCAGCATCAAGTAAGTATGCCTCTTGGAGCTCTTCAATCCAATCATGGTGGAGTTCAGTCATAGATGAAACCTTGCATGCCCACATGCGAGAGAGTGCATCAGCCACTGCATTGTCCTTGCCACGGGTGTGGGTAATCTCAAAGTCATAGTTTTGTAGGGTAGCCACCCATCTACGTTGTTTGGGAGTGAGGTTGGGTTGAGTTAAGAAGTATTTGAGTACACGGTGGTCACTTTTCACCTTAAATCTACTACCATATAAGTAGTGATGCCACTTTTTGATAGCATGAATGACTGTCAAAATCTCCTGATCATAGACATGCAACTCTCTCTCTTTATCATCCAATTTTCGACTCTCAAATGCTATTACCCCGTATTCTTGCAGGAAGACTGCACCAATACCCCGTCCACTAGCGTCACACTAGATGGTAAAATCCTTTGAAAAGTCCGGGCATACGAGGATGGGGGCTAAAGTGAGCAAGTCTTTCAGCTGCTGAAAACTGCGGTCAGCCAATTCATCCCATAAGAAAGCCTCTTTTTTTAGCCTGTCTATTAACGGGGCTGCAATTGTGGCATAATGGCAAATAAATCTCCGATAAAAAGAGGAGAGGCCAAGAAAACCACACAAGGAGGTAGTGGTAGTGTGGATGGGCCACTCCCGGACACATTGCACTTTCTTAGGATCAGCTTGGATGTCTTTTTCACTAACAATGTGTCCCAAGTACCCAACCTCTGTTTGCATGAAGACACACTTGCTTTCTTTGGTAAATAGCCGGTGCTCTCTTAGTACATCAAAAATTTTCTTGGGGCTACCATTCCCTGCATTGTTGCTGTGATAATTACTAGCATATGGGGGTTACTTGATAGGGTATCTTTGCTGTCCTGCAATAGGCTATATACCTTCATTGCGACGGTATTTCCGACCATAGCGTTCAGCCAATTCTATGGCTGCAAATAAGGTGGCTAGCTTTTGAGCCATTACATCAACTGAAAGATGCACATCTAGCCTATAAATGTATTTATGCAATTTGGCATCATCACTGACTGCCTCAACATACATGGATACGTTCATAAATTGGTTGGTGTACTCCCTCACTGTGAGATTTTGCTGATCAAACTGATACCATTGCCTAGCCAAGCGTTCTTTTTTCAGTGGGGAGACAAAAACTTGGATCATATGCATCTTGAACTCTTCTCAATCACGAAACTGTTGATTTTCTCTTTGAACAAATCTCCACCATGTGTGGGCAAAATCTTCTAAATGAAGGGAGGCAAAAATAATATTCGCCTCATTGGTACGGGGGTAGATGAGAAAATAGGCTTCCAATTTAGAGGTCCATTCCTCTAATTCAGCTGGGGATGATGACTGCCCATTAAATTTAGTAAACACAATCTTGTCACATAGCTCATTTGGGCCTTGCTGCCCATAAATGCCATGTGCTACATGCTGCCCATACATGCCTTGCTGTCCAATCCCTGGCTATCCAAAATTTCCATGGGGGCCATGCTGCCCTTGCATTACATGAGGACCAAATTGCCCATTAGAACCTTGCTATCCAAAATGTCCATGCTGCCCAAAATTGCCATGTGCATGCTGCCCATTGCCATGTGCATGTTGCTCCAATACTCCGTGCATTTCATGCTGGCCAAGATTTGTATTGAAGCCATTCCCCTGAGTGTGCAAATAGCTTCCATTACGAGGGAGTTGAGGTGCCAAGGATGGGCTTGAAGGATTCGTAACGGGGGAGGGAAGGAGGGGTTCATCATGTCGGGTGGAAGGCTCACGTGTCTCATAAGTGCTATGGGGAATGCCATGGGTACCATCGAGACCTTGTGGGCTATGCCCGGTCTCCAAGGGGGTAGGGTGGTTAGTCTCACGGGGAGGGATATACTCCTTGGGTCAATCTGAGGGGGGGGGGGGGGGGGGGGGCAATGGCAGGGATGAGGGCTCCCATGCACTCTATGAGTAAGTCCATCTTGGCCATCATCTCACAATGACGGTGATCCTGGTGGGTTTCCATCTCCCTTTGGCGTTGCTCCATCTCTCGATGTCGTTCAGCATGACGAGTCTCATGTTGGCATAAGGTTTGGTTGAGCATAGATAAGCGGTCTATCTCGGGGAAACCCTATTCAAACATGTCTTCACGATCCTCTTGGGCTGAGCTAGGATCATTCATTTGATGCACGGGAGTCCCTTATTTCACGCTGGAAGTCCTCTTGTGCCTTTGCTTTATCCTTGTGGCTTGCCATCCCAAGTGCAGTCTATTAGACCCCTTGTTACAGAAATGACGATATCTTGAGCTAGAAAGCTTCGATCGCCAAACTTTTTGATTCAAATGAAATCCCTCAATCCCCTCTATGAGGCTATGTAAAAATATATCTGACAATAAATGATCAGGCCTTTTCTGTAATCACTTTTTGTGGGTTGACTGTGTAGGACTGTTGCCTGTCCCATAGTACCTCTAGGCACAAAACTGAGTGTATCTCCCAAACGTGAGGGCGAAATGGGGAGTTTTTTAGTTCAGATCGAAGGGGAGGATGTCGTCTTCGAATCAAGCTATAGATCTCACACTCAGTCATACAAGAAGGCTTTGCTGTAATCAACTTTTGTGGGCTGACTGTGTAAGACTGTTGTCTGTCCCATAGTACCTCTAAGCACAAAACTGAGCGTACCTCCCAAACTGTAGGGCAGAATGGGGAGGTTTTTAGTTCAAATCGAAGGGGAGGACGCCCTCTTCGAATTGAGCTATAGAGCTTGTACTCAATCACATAGAAAGCTTTGCTATAATCAACTTTTGTGGGTTGACTATGTGGGACTGACTGTCTGCAATACCCTGCAAAGACTCCCTCAAGGAGCATACCTTATTCCAATGGTGAGGATCTTATTCTAGACATCCAGGGCCTCAACGGTGGTCCTTAATGCCACATGGAGCCATACATCCTTTGTATCCATAGTTCTATTACTGAGACCATTTCCATGATGCATACGCAGTCCACCATACATTTCCAAGTGATTCATGACATTATCAATGCATGTAGAGGGCTGTAGACTCAAATGATCAGGGCTCGGGCTATTCCATCAAATGCACTTGCACCTGCAATAATTCTTTGGGCTCCGGATTACCGAGAGGTGGGCAAAGTTTCCCCCAGGGGAGAGGGGGCCGGGTTGTGCACCCCTTTAGAGTCTTTGATGGCAAGGGGGGATCACCCCTCTTTTGTCTTGCCACCTCGCCTGGCATCGGGCTTTTCCTCGCCCAGAATATACATAGCAGGCATTTATTATTAAGCAACCAGCATGATATGCATTTACAAATTGAAGATTGGGCTTTTCATGATATGCATGCTCAATAAGGAAATGGGATTGGGAAGGGGAATTACCTCTGCAATTCAGTGACTCACTGATTGCATAGCTTACCCTTCTTACAAATTTTTTTATCAATAGGAATCAAACAAGACCACGGTTAAGGATTAGAGTAAAATTTTGATCAATGAGAAAGAGATTGAAGATTATCTAGCTATGCATGCATTCCCAGGGTGTGAACTAAGGGTGGGAATCCCATTGGCAATCATTGACCCAAGCATTCCTTCCATCTGTCTCATCAAGTGGCTGAGCTCAATAATTATACGTAAAAGAGAGAGGAAGAACTGATTGACATACCTTGTTCAAGCTTGGGGAAGAGTTAATGGCTGCCTCCTTCAAGAGCTCTGTGGTTGCCCCTCTTCTTGCTACCCAAGGTTGTACGGGGGGGTTTTCAATGTTGTATATCTTCACTTGTTGAAGCTTGTGGCTGCTCCTAAGGCTTTTGGGAAGAGTAAATTGAAGGGGATTTAGAGTGTTATGAGCTGGGTTGAAGGTTCAATGGCTGCCGTGGCTGTTGCCCACAGTAGGGTTTGAGGAGCTGCCAAGAACTGATGGGGGGGGTCAATACCCGTGTTTAATCTTGTCCAGGGTATGCCAAAATTCAGGAGTGAAGCAAGGGAGGGCTGAGGCTGAGCTGGAGTAGAGGGAGAAGGCCAGGAAGATTAGCGCGAAATGCACCGTGATTTTTGGGCTGCTCCCTGGAGGCTCCAGACAAGGTAGGCCAGGCTCTATACTACTCTAGATGTTGCTCAAGCTAAAGGGGAAGCACTGGGACCAACCATTCCTGTTGAGGAAGAAGGGGAAGCAAGATCTTTGAGGTTCTTGGATTGGAGGTTCCATGGCAGCTTGGAGGAAGGAGAGAGAAGGTCTTCTTGAAAAGTAACTGAGCTTTTGGTCTTCTCTAACTGTGCTACACTCCTTTTTGCCCAAAAACCCTCAAGAAACTTACATGAAAATTAGTGATGACCGGTCAAATTTATCTGCCCGCCTCTAGATGTGTCCATGGTTTTCGGAAAAGCTCCAAGAAAGGCTGCCATAGTCTTCAAGAGTGCTGACAGCCTGCCTGAGTACTCCTGTGTACATGTGAGAGAGATGTAACTGGAGTTTTCTAACTGTGGGAAAACTGTGAGAGCCCTAAATCTATGGGAAAAGAGAAGGATCAAGGACAAAGCTCTGATACCACTTGTAATGAAAGAGACCTAACTGTCCTAACTAAGGGGAAGGAGAGAGAAAATGGCTACAGGAGAAGAGGGAGAGGAGAGAGAAAGGCAAGAAGAAGAGAGAGAAAGAGGGAAAAAGGAAGAAGAAGAAGAGAAAGAAGAAGCCATGGAAGCTTGAGAAGATGAAAAGAGAGTTTCTTGATAATTTCTGTGAGGACTCAAAATACCCTCTTACCGTCAGTGTGACTGGTATGTCCCATGCCATATTCTCGTGATCCCCGCTCATTACACTATGCTAAAAATGCTTGCTACTATTTCTTTTTTATTTGTGCATGCATTGATGGTTGCATATAAAAAAATGATTGTGCTTATAGTAGTTAGATATGGTTGTAAATATATAATCAAGATAATAAGAGGAAAGATCGTGCTATGCCTTTTCCATGCCTAGACGTGGAGTGGAGCCCTACTCCAAGGGGGATTTTTTTGTACCATCGCGAGAAGCTTTGGACCCAGCCCTGATAGTGAGAGGTCGTTGGGTGAGGAATCTGTTAGGATAGGAGGAGGCTGGAGTGCTAGGGGGGCTCTAGTTGTAAACCTCTCAAGTGCTCCTAGGAACTACTTGACCCTCACACGAATCAGGATAGAATCATGGAATTCCCGGTACTAGTGAAGGGATGGAAATCTTGGAAGGTTTCTTTTCTTCTGCACAAGCAAAAGGGATTTTTTGGTGAATGGAGGTTTATCTTCTGCATAGGTAGAATAAAAAAATCATTGTAAATAACTTTACAAAATAATAAATAAATATGTTTTGTCAAAGGACTATTTTCTCTATCTTTGTGTTGTGTCGTAAAATTACGTGAAGGTTCGAACCTATGATAACATGTTAATTAATTAAGCTACTTTTATATGCCATAACTTAATATGCTAGGTAATTAGAAAACTAAAAAAAACCAATTGTGATAAGCGGGTAGGTGAGATCCTTGACAGATTCGTCCTACAGATGGGTGGTGCCAATAAGCTAGGAGCTTCTCTCAAGAGATTGAATGTAACGTTGAAATTAGACAGAGCTGAGCATTGACTTACCTAGCGTTAGGTTCTTAAAATCCTAATAAAAAATTATCTTAAGGAAAGGTGTGGTGGTTGTGCCAGAACTCTGTTAGGGTTCCCTGAATCCTATCCAGTTACTGAAAAAAAGTGTTGCACTTCATGAACCAAGGATAACTACATCCCTCCAGTCAGACGAGAAGCCCTTGTGGGGCACCTCCAATGGAGCTAGTTGATGTACCGAGACCTCAGTTCTCAAATTAGGACCTGGATCTTGTAGGTTGATCCTCATGGGGACGGCCGGTACCTTTCGTTACAAGGTGGACTTTGGGAAACCTAAACGATAGACCCTGTGCATTCTTGTGAGTGTCGAGCGAGGCCATCTATGATAGTTCCCAATGAACCACTAAAATCTATTGCTAGGGAATTGTTAAGCAAGTAACTGACATGTGGTATCAGAGCATAATTGAAATTAAAAATATCTATGGTTTTTAACACCAGTTGTTCTAAGTAATAATCAAATTGCTAATTGTTAAGGGATAAACTTTGGCAAAATAGTGAAGCTTGGAACCAGTTTCTTGTTTTTCAAGCAATGTACATATCTGCATTGGACTCCATAGATGACAAAAGAAGAAGAGAAATGATGAGAATACTCAATTTCCTATACGATCCATCCCTTGTAAATCGTGAAAAAAGATGGTTCTGGGATGAGCGTTACTGTTACATCGAGGCCGATTGATTCTTAACATGCAGACTAATCTAAAACACCTTGAATAGATGGAAAATTTAAAAGTATTTGAGGCTTTATCTTTTATCCCTCCAGAAGGAATCCACTTATGATTTTACCAATGGTCGTTAGATACGTCTAGACTGTTATATCTATGACAAGGTATTAAAGGTAATCCCAACAGACAGGGTTATAATCTAAAGACGTCGTAAGTATCGAGATTATCATATCTATGGTTTTCCAGATCTGCCATTTCCATAGTATAGGTTTCAGGACATAGACAATAATAGACCTACTTTCTTCTACATGAATGTAACTGATATCCATCCCTAAAAAAGAAAGATATAATGATATCTTATTTTGAAAATTGTACATAGCATCCAGCCTAACCTATCAATGCTGATGTATCTCTACTTATAAACATCTACCATTTGTAAATATCCCTTGTAAAAATCAAATCTTATAGCTAGGGATAATAAAAGATAGCAACATCTAGATTTTGTATAAATATAATGCTCTTTGGCCCATCATTGTTTTACAAAACTAGTAAGATATATTGATGTGAAAATGAAGCTAAAAAATTTAAGTGCTAAATTAATTCGTGAAACTTATGATAACCCAAGGTAATACAGCTATTGCTAGTACATCAAAAACTTAGGAGAAGAAGTATCATCTCCTTAAGCAAGTTAAGCCATTGAAATTTGATGGCAAAGGCAAAGACGTTGAGGCTGAGGTAGAGATTTGGACTGAGACCATGGAGGACTACTTTACTGCTACGGGAACTACCCCAACTAATCATGCCATGATCTCTAAGTTGAAATTGACCTGTGAGGCATGCCTGTGGTGGAAATGGTGTAAAGACCAAGGACTTGCTAAGATAGCTATTATCTAGGAAAAGTTAAAAGAAGTTGCGTGTGGTCAATATTTGCCACAGCTTATCGCACACTAAAAATGAATGAGTTTGGAGGCATATTACTCAAAGTTTATCTCACACTTAAATATGCACCTTCCATGACCATTTCTCAATAGATGTCTTAAGTTTTGTCACGGATTGAATACTCCTCTAAACACACGCCTTGAATCTATGCACCCAACTAATCTGCAAGATGCTTTGATTTGTGCAACACCTCTTGTTTAAGAGATTTAGTCAAAGCCAAGGAATAATAGGCTCTAGAATTTTAAAAAAGGGACTTCACGAGGCTATGTTAAGCAAGCCCAAGGTCAACGTCTACCTGGTCAAAGAAAGAGGGCCAAAACAAACGCAATCAAAAACTTCATACCTACACAAAGTAATCTAGGAGTACCTAGGTATTTTCACTATAATGAGCTAGGGCACTTTAAAAGATAGTGCCCAAAGCTTGGCCAAATTCCTCACCAAGGACAGTACGTAGGTTAGAACCAAGCTTCAATTGCAAAAGGAAAAGTATCTACTGTAATCTTAAAGATCTTGAAGAAGAGGAAAACCCAACTATGGAAGCCGGTATGGAGAGGGCATTAGTTCACACCACCCTCCATAAGAAAGACCCAAACTGCTAGTTTTCGGTAATTCAAACACCAACAAAATATCAACTCTGATTGACTATGGAAGCACACACTCGTTCATATTATCAAAGTGTGCCAAGAAATTAGGTAACAATACCTACATCTAGGTTGCTTATAGAACTTGCCAACAATGGAAAAGAAATCCTATCTACTCAACAAACTTGCAAAGTGAAATTTAGCATGGGGAGCAATCTCTCTGAAATGGGATTTAGGATCATTAATTTAGGGGACTACGAATGTCTATTGGGTATGGATTGGCTAATTTCCAATGATGCACATATTCAGTAGAAAAGGCGAAGTGACTTTTCAAAATCTAAAGGGGGAAAAAGTCATGACCCAAGGTGAGGCAGGGAAACTCAAGGTTCAACTAGCCAAATCATCTCGCATAATAAAAGGGTTAAGAAAATGATTACTTGTGTATCTCATAAAATTAAATAAGGTTGAGCAGAATAATCAAGACAAGGGAGAGCCATATTGGCTGAAGGAATATGATGACATCTTCCCAAAAGAGCTGACTGAATTACCACCTCAAAGAGAAGTTAGACTTAAAACAAGAGCTGCTCCAATCACTAAGAGTCCATATAAAACATCTATCTCTGAAGCAATTGAGCTGAAAGAGCAAGTCAAGTAGTTACTAGATCAAGGATACATTAGGCCTAATAATTTGCCATGGGAAGCCCTAGTACAGTTTCAAAAGAAAAATGACGAAACTCTGCACCTTTGCATTGATTACCAAGGACTAAACTAGGTAACAACCACGAATAAGTATTTGATTCCAAGAATAGGCGAGCTACTTGATAGTCTGTAAGGGGTAAAAATCTTTTCCAAGATTGATATCTAATTTGGTTACTAGCAAATAAGGATAAAGAAAGAAGATATCCCCAAAACTGCCTTCAATACCAGACATGGTCATTTTGAATTTTGTGTAATGTCTTTTGGTCTAACTAATGCCCCTGCTACATTTAAAGATTAATGCATGACATTTTTTAA
This sequence comes from Lygodium microphyllum, assembly GCF_053477565.2. Lineage (NCBI taxonomy): Eukaryota > Viridiplantae > Streptophyta > Polypodiopsida > Schizaeales > Lygodiaceae > Lygodium > Lygodium microphyllum. The sequence goes on along the minus strand of NC_141143.1, from coordinate 149,134,505 downwards.
CCTTATCTTGATGAGTTTATCCTAGTCTTCTTCGATGACATCCTAACATACTCGAAGGGAGAGGAAGACCATGAGCTGCAATTGTACATTGTGCTAGACACAATGAGGATGCGAGCTCTATGCGAAGAAAAAAAACTGTGTCTTTTTCAAAAGATAGATAGAATATCTCGGATTCATAGTATCTATTGAAGGAATCTTTGTAGGCCTAGCCAAAGTTAGAGATGTTCAAGAGTAGCAATCATCAACGACAGTTAAGGAAGTGAGAAGTTTTTAAGGATTGACTAGATGGTATAGAATTTTCATTAAAATTTACCCCTAATAGTTGCACCTATAACTAATTTGTCGAAAAATAAAACTACTATTATGTGGACGCCCATTGAGCAAGCCAATTTTGAGCAGTTGAAGAAAAGATTGGTGATATCGTGAGTTGCATGGATTATCCAAAAATACTAGATTTTTGGATAATTTTAGCATATTTTTAATATTATTTATTATAAAAATTTTAAAATTTTAAAAAAACTTATAGATTAGGATGGCACACAAAAAGCAAGTTGTTTTTTCTGCCAGTTATGAGATTTTCATAAAAAAGACGGATTGACAAAATCGTGCGCATCGCGATCACTATTGACATGTTGAAAATTACAATTTGAACTGAAAGAGGAAGAGGGAGTGATCTAGGAGATCCGTGATCAAGTGTCCTAGAGTTTTACCCCCCTTTTGGAGCCAATGAAATCATCAGATTTGGGTTTCGAGCAGCAGAGAAGGAGCTGTAATTTTGATGCACGTTTTGTTCTACGAAGAAGCTCCAGGAGATTTAATGCCTGGAGATTACTTCTGAGTAGTGCAAGGATTCCAAGTTCTTTCAATACATATTGATTCAATTCATTGTGCTTTGTTTTTATCATGTTTACCTCTTGTGTATTCTTTATCTTCTCTTCTGTCTCTTATATCTACTTCCTTCTATCTCTGATCCTCGGTGGATTCAACCTTACGACAAAAACCCCTTCGACTTTGGTGAATCAACATGAAAGATTGTTAGAAGAAGGAAAGAAAATACGGGAAAACCTTCGAACACAATCTCTAGTGATGTTTCGTGACAGTTTGTGTAAAATATGAATATGCTTATGCAGGTACAACAACAACAATAGGTGGTGCAAGTTTTTGCTCAAACAGAAAGTGTTGTGATGAATGCTTTGCAAGCACTTGAGCGTGAGGTGAAGTTATTCAATGGCAAGAATGTATCTGTATATGTATATACCTATGCTCAGAAGATGGAATTCTTTGGGATGGCTCAACCTACATGGAGTCAGTATTTTGTACGTGTTATTGTACATGAACTTAAAGCACGGATTACTGAATTATACATGCAGGATGCTGATTGGGTAGCCTTCAAGAAGAAACTAAGGGAAGAATTTTATATTGAAGATACCAATTTGATTATGCGCAAGACTTTTCAAGAGTGGGTTTTACAACCCAATAAGGGTCTTGTGGCTACATAATTGTTAAGAGAATTTGAAAGTCAATTTGAGTAGTTGGATCTTGTAGAACAACAAGCTCTTGCATGTCAGAAAATTGAATTGTTTCTACAAGCAAATGATCCTGAGCTTCAGGAGAAGCTTGATGATTTGCTAGAGGATCAGACTACGGAGACATGTCTTAAAATAGAGTGGAGACATGTCAAGAAAGCTATTACTGCACTTGTGAAGAAGCATAGAAGAAGAGAAAGATTACATGTCTCCAGCTTGCCCACTATTATGGGCAAGACAGTTGATGTATCCAGTAAGCCACCTACTTCTGTGGCTAACCCTATGGCTGTTCCTGCTATTGTTCACTTTGTTAGAAAAGAAGTCTTAGATGAATTGGTAAAAGGCATGCAGGATCTTCAATTGAAGGTTGCAAAATTGGATGAAAAAAGGACAAGAGGAAAGGGGATAGGCAACAGCCCCTAAGCCAAAAAAAAGATGTTACATGTGGCGTGATAGTTTGCAGCATGAGAGAAATGATTGTGCTTGTGCTGCCTATAAAGAGGCCTTGGTATAACACCTCATCTTTTGGAAAGATGGCAAGATCCACGCACAAGAAACGAGATTTTTTCTTACTTTGAATTTCAAAAAGAGAGGTATGCAGAAGTTGTTGGAAGACTTGGCAGTTCAAAATGCTTATGCAACGATACATGCTCCTACTTTTAGTCTACAATTGGATAGAATGCATGACCAAGTGATGGTTGGTCCAAAGAATGAAATATGGACACATGCTTTACATACAGCTGAAAAGAGAAAGGTCACTGATAGTAAAATGTCTCATGCAAGGCAAGACATTCATGGCATAACTGGTTGGGAATCACTGGTAGATGCATATTCGGTGTATGCATATTTAGCAAAGGTACAAAACACGGATGTACTTGTGAAAGAAAAATAAAAAAGAGATGAAGATAATGCAAAGACATCTAAAAGAATGACAAGAAGAAGTGTGGATCAGCCTAAAGTTGCAAATCAGCCACCTCTCGAGCATGTTATGGAAGAGATCAGTTAGGATAAAAAATAGGATAGCAAACAAGAGGGCAAAAAAAGGGGCAAGCAGCCAGGATATAAGTTGCGGTCTAACATTGAGACGGCCACAGATCTGAAGAAGGTTCTTGAAGAATGGATCTTAAACAGTCGGGTTGAATTCACTTTGGGAGAGTGCTTGGCATCACCAAGTGAGAATTTCACAATGAAATCATTGACATAATTAAGAAAAAGCGTCAGTTTCTTGGTGATACCACTAGTGCATTGCTACAATTTGAAGAGAAAACTGGTTTGTTGGGTATTTTGGCTGAATATGAGCATGAAGTAAGTATTGGATTATCTATGCATGATGCTACTAATCAATGGACAATATGTGAAAGAGAGAAGAAAGTGGCTAAAAATGCATTGTCTTATAGCAATATGCATAGTGAAGTAAGGCAGATGCAACAATATGGTTTGTTGGGTATTCCAGTTGAATATGAGCATGAAGTAAGTATTGGATTATCTATGCATAATGCTACTAATCAATGGACAATATGTAAAAGAGAAAAAAGTTGGCTGAAAATGCATTGTCTTGTAGCAATATGCATAATGGAGTAAGGTAGATACAACAATATGGGGAAGAGACCCTAGGATTTATTCCTTGAAGTCACTACACAAGAAATCATTGGGCTAGGACTACCACTGAAACGGTAGTGAAAATAAGGGAACATGAAACTCCTTGTGTTGCTTTACTTGACCATGGGTCTGAGATAAATATCATTGAGCATGGATTGTATGAAAATAGTGCATGGCCTATAGATATTGATCATGATTGGTGTAAGAGGGCTGCAAATAATTACTCGGGAGAGCTTTATACTACATGTCCTAATGTGAAAGTGACGATTGGTGATGTACAAGAAGAACAACACTTCTTTGTGCAGGATAATTTCTCATATGCAGTGATTTTGGGACAACCCTATATTACAGGAGTGCGTATGGAAACAAAGGTACTTGATGATGGTTCTACTTATGCAAGAGTCAAAAGCAAGGATGGGAAGAAAGTAGTCTAATTTCTTACTGTTTGTGTTAATCATCCTAGAAATCAGGATACACTTCGAGAGTCTCCTTTAGCTTCAAATGCAAGGGAATTCAAAGACTTGGATTTTCATTAAGCACTGCTATAATGCAAGGCTATTAGTGTTGTGCTCAGAGAATGTACTCATCTCTTGATGGAATGAACCATCTATTTACTATCAGTTATTCTCAATTTACAGCAAACAGTTCATGTTGGTTTAAGCCTATGGAAGCTATGTGCAAGGCTGAATGCATATCAATGAAACGGGCTACTAAGGAACTGAAAGCATTGGGACTGTTAGCTAAAAATGAAGGCATTTCAAGCATCTTTTATGGGCTAAATATTAATGACACTATGGTTGAAATTTCAGCAACTATACATGTAGAAAATGAGGCTGAAAACAAAGTATTGTCAGTATGTTCTTTGGATATGTATGATATTATAGCATTGTTTGCTTAGCAGGAAGGATTACAATGGGATGAAGTACTTATGGAGACAAAGTATAAGACAATTGACAAAAAGGTGAAACCAATTGCTTTTCCACTTCCACCAAAGAGTGAGGGTTTGTATGAAAAAGTGCCAAGGCAGCCAAGCTTATGGGATCCTAAAGATATAAGTCATCAGTTTACATCTAAAACATTACAAGAATTGAAAGTTGGTGCAAAAAAGTTTCTTTTGCCTACTGAGAGAGACTTTTTTATGCAGATGTTGGCTAGGCATGGAAAGGCATTTGCATTTCAGCCAAGTGAACTAGGTTGTGTGGATCCAAATGTTGTCTCTCCTATGGTAATATTTACTGTGCCACATGTACCATGGAACTTGAGGCATATTCCAATGCCTAAAGCTTACTTGCCAAAGCTGATGGATTTGCTAAATGAAAAGATTTGCATGAAGATCTTGGAGCCCTCTTCAGCCCCGTACTCAAATCATTGGTTTAGTATGCCCAAAAAGAATGGGGCTTTGAGATTTATTCGAGACATGCAACGGGTCAATAAAGTGACCATAAGAAATGTGGGTGTAGGTCCTGTGGTTGATGAATTTGTAGAGGCTTTTGCAAGCATAGTGATCTTTTCTTTGGGTGATCTTTACTCATGGTATAATCAGTTTCAGCTTGCAATTGAAAGCAGGGATATCACCATGAAGACTCCCTTGGGGTTAGTACGGATGTGTACTCTCCCACAGGGTGCAACAAACTCAGTGGCATACATGACAAATGCTATGAATAGGGTACTCAAGGATTTTATACCACAATTGACTATGCCCTTCTTGGATGATATTCCAATAAAAGGGTTATCTCAAGCACGCTATGAGAATGAAGATGGAATGATGGATGAAGAGGAAGAAGATGACTTTCTTGTGGCTGAAAATGGTGTTGCTATAGCATTAACAGAAGCTTAGACAACAAAGAGAAGACACTTTAGATGTTTTGCATCTTGTGTAGAATTGTTTCTGGAAGACAAATATGCAAGAGAGTGGCTGAGAATTGGTCAATACCTCAGTACATTAACAAAGGGAGATGAAAGGTCATATGAGGAGTTTAAGAAGATCAAGAGGAAAGCCTATGGGTTTTTCTTAAAAGATGGATACATATGGAAACATATTAAAAAGAAACAGCCATTGCAAGTTTTGGGTGACAAAGCTTCACAAGTAAATATTATGCAAGAATTTCATGAAATCTTATGGACTGGCCATAGAGGTGTTTGGGATACTTTTGCAAATATCAAAGAAAGATATTTGTGGCAGGATATGTATAAGGATGTTGCTTACTTTGTGAAGACATATACGACATGTCAAATGTATTCATCTATGAGACATCGGGATGGATTGCAGCCCACATATCCATTGTCTCTTCATTTTAAGTGGGTGGCGGATTTGGTCACAATACACACAGGTATTTGGCAAATGAGGTATATTGTGTTTACTCGTGAAGACTTGACTAATCAAGTGGAAGGGAGAGCTTTACGTACTAAGACAACAAATGTTGTGTGAACTTTTCTCTTAGAAGAGATCTTTTGTAGGTATGGCTGTGTGGGCAAAATTACAGCAGATAGGGGTGAGTTGGATGTAGATGAAGCTCATGATTTCTTTGCACGATTAGGGATAAAGCTTGCTTTAACTTCAGCCTAATACCCTGAAGGAAATGAAAAAAGTGAAAAAGGTCATCCACCTATTGTGAAGGCATTGGCAAAGGCATGTGGAGAGAAGGTAAAAGAGTGGCCACGATTGCTCCCTTATGCTTTGTGGGCTGACAAAACAACTCATAGTGCTGTTACAAGATATATGCCTGTAGAATTGATGTATGGTCAAAAACCTATCATGGCAATAGAAGAGATGATAGTCACATGGAGTGTGCTACCTTGGGAGGAGGAGTTGAATTGAGAGAAGTTATTGGCCTTACGCATTAGATAGTTGGAAAGAAAGTTAGGAGATATAGAGGTAGCAATTACAAAGTTAAGGGCAGCAAGGATACAGAACAAGAAGCGATTTGACAAAAGGCATAGATTGAGACCAAGAACCAGACAAGATGGGGATTGGGTATTGGTTATGATAGCAGTTTAGACAACCAGCATAGTGCCATGCGTAAAGTTTCCAAAAGATGGTTTGGACCCTATGTGGTAAGACATGTATTTGATAATGCTACTTATGTATTAAATGAACTGGATGGGACAGCCATAAAACTTTTGGTAGCAGGAAAAAGTATCAAATTATTTAAGAGGCATGAATCTATTACCTATGAGTTGCCATAATTGGAAGAAAATGGTAGCCATGATACAAGGGGTAGCCAGGAAGATATGGAAGATGAAGAAGCAAAGGATATGGTTACAGAGGATGCGGAGGACTCAGAATTCGATGACTACTAAAGGGGATGGATGTCGTGATGCTATGCGGACACAGTGTGAAAAAACATGGAATGCATCATCATCCAACTTTCTTATGGATCAAGAGAGTCAATGTGATCTAAGTCATTAGTACTAGTATGAGTTGCATGGATTATCCAAAAATACTAGATTTTTGGATAATTTTAGCTTTTTTAAATATTATTTATTGTAAAAATTTGAAAAAGTTAGAAAAGCTTCTAGATTAGGATGGCATGCAAAAAGCAAGTTGCTTTTTCAGCCAGTTATGGGATTTTCATAAAAAATGACAGATTGACAAAATCGTGCGCATGATAGGCTGAAAACTGCAATTTGAACTAAAAGAGGAAGAAGAAGTGATCTAGGAGATCCATGACCAAGTGTCCTAGAGTTTTATCCCCCTTTCGGAGCCATCAATGCCATCAGATTTGGGTTCCGAGTAGTAGAGAAGGAGCTGTAATTTTGATGTACATTTTGTTCTACGGAGAAGCTCCAAGAGATCTAATGCTTGGAGATTGCTTCTGAGTAGTGCAAGGATTCCAAGTTCTTTCGATACATATTGATTTAGTTCATTGTGCTTTGTATTTATCGTGTTTACCTCTTGTGTATTCTTTATCTTCTCTTCCATCTTTTATCTCTACTTCCTTCTACCTCTGATCCCCGATGGATTCGACCTTTCAACAAAAATCCCTCCGACTGCGGTTTGTTACATCCTCTTTCCCTTAAAGAAATCGAGATGTCCTTATCTCGAGAGAAACTCTGGGTAGTCTCTCCGGAGAATGGACTCCTCAATCCAGGTGGCATCTTCTTCATGGAAGTCCTTCCATTGTACAAGGTTCTGACAAAGAGTACGATTTTTGAAAGGCTTCTCTCTAACCTCTAGAATTCTCTCAGGTTGGACTTCTAAGATTCATTGAGTTGGCATTACAATCTGTCCATCATCTAAGACATGATTAGGACGTGGGACATACTATTTTAGAAGATTTATATGAAAAACATTATGAACTTTGAGATGAGGGGGAAGTTCTAATTTGTAAGCATGCCTACCTTTATTCTTTAGTATAACATTCTATGTTAGGATTTTTTTAGAGCATAACAATCATTCTTTTCTTTTTATTGACTTTATTATCGCATGTATATATACAACTAATTTTCTAACTATTTTCAATTACTAGAACCTAATCTAACTTTAACTATAACTATCACTAATTCTTTCTTTCTAAAAAAGAATTATCATTTGATTTAAAAAAAATCACCAAAATACTAATATTAAAATCAATTTTAATTATTAATTTATTGAGCTTTTCTACTTTAAAGTAATAAATTAATTCATCCTTTCAAGAATAAAATAACTTTTATTATTTTTCTAAAATAGAATAGCATTTTCTTAATTTATTTTAGAACCTAGTTTTGGCTAGGATTATTCGTAGTCAATCGTAGTCGCCCCCCATGAATAAGTGATGATGTTGGCAGCATAGTCATATTTGGGGGTGATATCATACCTCATCTTCTTGGTGGCATGATGAGGATATTTTTGGATTTTAGAGAAAGAAGAAAATTAAGAGAAGATTTTGGCAGCGTAAGGATGTTAGCGTCGCTTCTTTGATCTCGCCCTTTCTCACACTAGAGTATGTTTAGCTCCACACTCATGCTCATGCAATGGAGAGGAGTGGTCTTATTTATAGGAGAGGAGGGAGGGGTGTGGGATGATGCTTGCATAAGCGGCATTTGAGGTGTGACATGGTGGGGAGGGGAAGGAAGGGGGGAGATGGTAGGAGGGAGGCTCAGGGTGGGGTAGGGGAGGGAGGGAAGGGTAGAGTGGGGAGTAGGGAGAAAGGAAGGAGAAGGAGAAGAAGTAGAGACAAGAAGAGAGGAAGAGGTCAGAGGAGGAGAGAGAAGAAGAAGAGAGAGAGGAGGAGAATGCATTGTGGAGGGGGAGTTAGGGTGTTTTTTCTTTAAAAAATTTTAAAACAAAAGAATTGGAAAATCCCCACCACCCCATGCATAAGAATGAGGTGAGGTAAAAAATTTGAGGTACCAAGAGTAGATGGAAGGGGAAGGAGTATGGGTGGGTATTGGCAAACCCGACAGCATGCATTTCAAGGCGAACACCGGGCATGTAGAGGCAATGAGACAAAAAAATCACAAAAAATTTAATTCGAAAAGATCCAGGTATCGGATTGACAAGTGATAAAAAAGAAAAGTGGACAAGACAACCACAAAAACAGGTTGTAAAATACGAATTATAAGTCAGGTATGAAAAACAAGTATTCACATGAAATATTATAAAAAATGTATCCGAAAACATGATAAAAAATTAATAACAGAAAATCTGTTCACCGAAACAAAGTGCAAGAAAAAGAAAAAATATCCAATTTGACAATTTAGACATGGCTATTAAATCAAAACATAGGTTAGGTGAGAAACAGGGGTGTTCACATGGGAAAATAGCAAAAAACCCACATGAAAAGTAAAATAGAAATTAATTTAAGAAGATCTGTTAGTCGAAACAGAGTGCAACAAAAAAGAAAAGTGTCAAGGCAAAGGCATTTGATAGGGCTGTCATGGCAAAGTGTGGTTTTGGTAGTGGTAAGAGGGCACATTGACATGGAGAAAACAACAAAAATGTGTATGAGACAATAAAAAATTAATAACACAAAATCCATGTTCCAAAATGAAGGGGAGAAAAAAGAAAGAATATCTGGTTGAATGCATTGCTCAAGGCTATCCAAAGCAACACATCATTTCAACGAGAAGACATCATATTCATATGGAAAAATAAAAACATGCAAAAACAAATAACAAACAATCTGTACATTTGAAAGTGGACTATAAAAAGGAAAAATATTCGAGAAAAGGGGAGGATTAGGGCTATAAGGTTAAACTATAATTTCGGTGTGAGAAAGGCAGTTTGCATAGAAATGTCAAATTTGTAAAAAAACCTTCAAAAATTAATAATTAAGGAATTGTTGCTCAAAATAGAGAGTAGTAAAAAGAAAAAGCATCAAATTCAAAGGACAAATATGATTATTATGTTTAGATTTCAGTTATTGTGAATGTAGGATATGTTCATATGAAAATATAATTAAAGAGCGTAAAAGTGATAAAAATTGAATAATGGATAAATTGTAAGTCAAAATAGTAGACTCTAAAAGGGAAAAGTATTCAACTCAAAGGGACGAACAAGATAGTAAGATTAGATATTAGTTTCGGTAAACATAGAGAACATTCACATGGAAGAACAACAATATGAGGAAAATGGCTAAATGGACAAGCAAGGAAAGACCCCAAGGTATGGGTTGGAACAGGACACGTGTGGGGGAGGGACCCTAACAGGTCATAGAGAAGACATTACATAGTTTAAAGATCATATAGCGATGTGTTCATGAGTGTGTATAGACGAGACACGTATGGACGCATCTCCACACTTAAAACCTTATATATATATATATATATATATGTTAGAGGTGGGGTTAGAAACACTTGGCCCATTCAGATGGTCGAAGTAGACCGTCATTGACACACTGGATACGGGAGTTGTCTGCAAGAGGTACCATAGCTCACCACAGCACACGTCCAATATGATAAGAACCGTGTAGCAACATCACTTAAGAAGATAGCATTTTGATAAAGAGCCATTAAGTTATTGATGACGAAGAATACAACACAGCTCAACAAGCGCTCATGTAAAAATGAGAGATTAGTCTCTCGCCCCACAACTGGCATCCCAACCTATCTAGCATAGGTGTGAGAAGGCATGCAAGGGAGCCTTGTAATGCAATGTAAAGAGTAGAGTGGCATGTCCTATGGTGATGATAGATGCCCGTCCCCCGTGTGCATAGGGAAACAGAAATGTACCCAGTGTCAATGTCGTAATGTTCCTCAATACTCATCTCTCAGATTTAACTGAAAGAAAAATCAATCATGCTTGGCCCCCCTTCTGTCTCACACTCTGTTGATAGATACAGAGACCAACCCATATTTACATCCCCATCTGGTTAGGATGAAGGCTCACATCACTCAAAAATTATCGATGAAGATTACCTTCATCTTGTCGATGATGTCAAATAGTATTGGTCGATGAAGAGGTATACCCAAGGAGGTAGCTAGCAAATCAGAAACTTGAATGGTATTGAGATCACTTGCTGCTGCAAGGGTCAAATACAACTGTCGAAGAATAGGACATAACACACATACACCAAGGGAGGTGGCTTCAAAACTGTATCTTGGGGATTTCAACTAAGGAGTCAACTATTTTGAAGTGCAAGATGTTGCCACCTTTTCCACAGTCAACTTTCCATCCAAGGATATTAGCCATTTTTTCTTAGAGTGAGACTTGTTATGATAGGGATTTTTTTTCATAATAGTTTTTATTATGTTATTATTTTCCTCTCTTTATTCTTTTCATTTTTTTCCTTGATCTTGAGAGTGTTTTTACATTTTCTCGAAGAGCGGGCCGGCATAACAAGGATGGAAATCCTTTTCTCTCAAGACTTTATTTTTGGGTTCTCTTTTCTTTCTTCAACTTAATGGCAGAAACAGCATTATATATCATAAACATCCACACCACATCTATTGGATTAAAAATAAAGGTAACAAAACAAGGGTAAAAGGTGGAGGTGAGGGGCTAAAAGAATGATGGCACCTCGTCAGAATGAGAATAACAACTATCAGTATTAGCATGAGAAATAATAATAAGCAACATCCAAGAGAGAGAGGAATGTAAGTTATGATGATTGTCAATATTCCCAGGGAGGAAAGTACTTCTTTCGGTGGTAACCATTAATCAAGAAGAGATCATCAAAGGCATCAACGACCTGCACAGAGTATCTTTTAGGGCCCATCCCATGCTGTTGGAGATTTCCTCAAACCTTGTCAAAATGCAAATCATAGGGGAGGACTAGGTCACCTTCCTTCAAGTGCTTGATGAAGCTATCATGGTAAATCTTTTATTGAGCTTGTGTAGCTTCCATACACTATAAGGCCATCTTACGAGTCTTGTCCAGACATTCTAAGTATAGTAGGCGGCGTTGGACTCAGTATCTTCTAGCCACTCCTTGATAACTACTTGTAAAGAGGGTAGTTCTAGCTCAATAGGGAAGATGACTTTTGTGTTGTACACCAGCTAGAAAGATATTTGTCTTGTAGCAACCTTATGGGAGGTTTTGTATGCCTAGAGGGCCTCTGTAAGGTAATCATCCTAGTCGCGATAATGTGCAGCAATCATTATCGTCAAGATCAAACAAATGATGCAATTGGTAACTTTGACTTGGTCATTGGCTGTGTAAGGTGATCATCCTAGGCAATCTTTGATAGCTACTCATAAAGAGGATGGTTCTAGCTCAATAGGAAAGATAGCTTTTGTGCCATACACTAGCTAGAAAGATGTTTGTCTTGTAGCAACCTTATGGGAGGTTCTATATGCCCAAAGAGCCTTTTGTAAGGTGATCATCCTAGTTGTGGTAATGTGTAATAATTATCCTCACCAAGATTGAACAGATGATGCAATTGGTAACTTCAACTTGGTCGTTGGCTCTGGGGTAGTAGGGTATGGACTTGCAATGGCAGATCTTATAAAGCTCTATTAGCTCTTTCATAACCTTATTTAGAAAGTGAGTGCCTCTGTCACTCATTAGCTCTAAGGGATTGCCAAAACAGATAATAATATTCCCATACAAGAATAAAGCCATGATGTTATTATTATCACGGTTGAGAGCTTTAGTTTTATACCACTTCGTCACATAATTAGTATATACCAAAATGTATTTGTTCTATTTTCTTTTTTTTGGTCAATGGGGCCCACAAAGTTGATGCTTCACTTCTTGAATGGCTTTGGGGGAAGGATGGAATATAGTAGCATGGCACTCAATTTGGTGGGCTTTCCCATTCATTGATAGGCATCACAGTGCTTATAGTAATTATAAGTATGCTTGTGGAGTGTAGGCCACCAATAACTTGTGAGAGCAACCTTTTTGGTTGTCTCTTCTCCTGCAAAGTGTCTGCTACAAGGCTCATCATGGTATGCTTTCAACACTTTCCTAATTTCGTCTCTTGCAACATATCTCCACAATGCTTTATCTTTGCCTTGCTTGTACAAAGCATCGCCTAGCAAGGTGTAGGAGGCTGATCCCAACAAAATCTTATTTTTCTCTCTAGTAGAGATGCTAGGGAGAACTATTGTATACCCAAGAGGTTGGTAATATTTGCATACCATGGGGTTACTGTTTTGACTAGAAATAAAGAAGCATCAAGGAGGCCCAGATCATCATGCTCTTTTTTTTAAGTTTGAGGGATCTATGGTAGATGATTGGCCAAAGCATAGCAACAACAAGGTTTAGTAATAAGTCAAAGTAAAACTCCTAGAACACGAGTAACTATCATATCATTTTTCCTTTCACATTTACTATATTCATCAGCAAGGACAGTGCCTCATGATCTACATAAAACTTGAAGTGCATTGATAGCAAGTAGTGTCAAAACTTCTCTAGGGTAATCACCATTGTAAGGCACTAAAGCTCTATCATTGTATAGTTCCTCTCTCTATTAATGAATTTTCAACTTGCATAATAGATGGGATGATCCAACGGAGGATCCTTTTTGGCATAAGACTGCACCTAAGCCTTCAACAAGAACATCGGTATGCACATGAAACTCCTTTTTCCAATCAAGAGGTTACAAGATGGGTGCTTCAATCAGACAATATTTTAAAGTCTTCAAAGTATCTTCACAATCATCTTTCCAAATGAATATATCTTTTCTTAGGATCTTGTGTGAAGTGTGTGATAAACCTCCTCTAATAGCCCACATGGCCAAGAAATCTCCTCAACTATTTGGTGCTATTGAAGCTACAATCTTCTCAATCTTAGCAAGGTTTGTTGCAATTCCTTGTGTAGAGATAATGTGGCCCAATATAAAACTTGAAGAGAATCCAAAGATTTATTTGTCGGGATTGAGAGAGATCCCATACTCTCGGTATCGATCAAAGCACAGTTCCAACTGTCTATAATGTTTACAAAGTGGACTAAAGATATAGAAATTATCTAGATATACCTCAATAAAATCATGCAGATGATTTTGGAATGCAACTATCATTACTCTTTGGAATGTGGCAAGGGTGTTGCAGAGCCTAAACAACATCACTCTATAAGCATATATCCCCCACGCTATAGTGAAGGTTATCTTGGATTAATCCTCTTTTGCCATTTGGACTTAGTTGTACTGATTGAATCTATCCAATAGGGAATAGAGCTCATGTCCCATCACTATATTCAAAGTTGGTATGTGAAAGGGGATAGGAAAATGATCCTTCTTGGTTTTGGAATTTAGCTTCTGGAAGTCTACACAGATCTGTAACTTTATATTCTTCTAAGTATAACCACAATGGATGAAACCCATTCAATATTGTCACCTAGATAGATAAACTTGACTTTTAAAAGCTTTAATAACTTTGCTTTCACTAGGCGGAGTAATTTGGATTTATGCACCTTTTTCGTTGCCTTACAAGCTTGAAATCAGGCTCTAGGTCAATGTGATACTAACACAATGTGGGATCAATCTCCCTTAGATCTTTATACGACCATGCAAACATGTACAAGTTCTCCTTTGATTTGTTATTTTGATATCGACCAACACATCGAGCAGATACAAATAATATTAGAGGGGAAGGCGTATGGTTGGTAGATGGTCCTGCACCCTAAGTTAGTGACTTGGGCTGATTTTTAATCCATTTTTAGGAAACATTTCATGATCGATGATTGGATTGAAAATTTTCAAAAATTATTTGAGCTTCGAATGAGAAAGAAAAACTTGGATGTATACTCTTAAGAAATTAAGATCTATTATTGACAAATGACTTTTTCAGTGCACACATTTCAGTTAGGGTTTTGCACTGACAATCCCAAAAAGGGATAGTGTTCTCATTTTGGTCATTTTGCTAGTGGGCACCCACTTAGTGATGCACCACCCTAGATAGCTTATGCTTATAAATAGGCCATCACTTCATTCATTCTATACCAATCCACTTCAATCATTCTTAACCTCTCTTTCTTCATTACTTTGACACTCTTCCCTCTCCATGCCGCTATTGCCCACACCCCTATAGGAGGACATTGCAATTCATAGCCATCTCCCGTCTCCACTCATCTTAGCATTATCTTTCCTCATCAGGCCTCAGTTTTTCTTATCCAAGTGTGTTAGTCTTCATCATTAGCATCATCCTACTTCCTACATTTGCAACATTTAGATGTTTTTCATTAGCAAGCATCAACTTGCATTAGCCTAGCATCACCCTAATATTTGTGTTTTGTAGTTTGGAGGCCTTGCCTCTGTGTGGCATCAACTCTCTCTAGTAGACATCAGCTTTCAGCACCTGACATTAGTCTTCTCTCCCTTGGCGTTAGCTCCTTGAACCCCTAGTATTTGCATTTTGTTGCTTGGAGATATCCTCCACATTCGGCATCATCATCCAACACCTAGCATTAGCATCTAGGCTACTCTCCTTGTGTTTGACAACTCTGATACACTTTGGGATTTACTTTTGCTACCTAGGCCCCATCTCCATGGCATCCTCATATGGCTTGCTCCCTTGAGATTTGCTAATAATCTTTCTCATCTCTGATGGCATCAAAGGACTACGGTATGCTCCCTTGATGGATTACTTTGATAGCCCACTAATTGAAGGACTACATTTTGCTCCCTTCATTGTGTAGATTCCCCATAGGTATTATCACCTAATTCAGACACGATAGTGTAGTCATCTTTTGAGCTTTACCTCTGCTATACTAGATTTTCTTCTTGTAGCATGATTCAATGCATCATCAACATGTTCTTCTTATGCTTTTGAGTTTCTATTCTCTCTCAATGTTTGTCGCACATACTCTATGTTTCTCCCTGTAAACCCTACTATCTCTCTGGTTATTCATTTTAGGCTTATCCCTATCTCATGCTCTTCCCTCTCCACATTTCTCCTTCTTTTTATTATAGGCATGACATTAACTACTTATCCTTAGGTAATCATGACATTAACTACTTTATGCTTAGCTAGGATACAATTTAGGACATCTTTCCCTTTCTCATCTACACTCAATCTTTGGAATTCTATTATCTCAATTGCATAATCATTATTTCTATTAGGTAGATTCATGGGGAGTGAGTATATGTCACCTCTTATTCTAGCAAGGTATGGGAAATTAAGACTTATGTGATTATACTCTTCACAATTGTAACATGAAGGCCTCTTCACTCATGCATTTTCCTCTTTACACTCCTTGATTACCCTAACCATAGGTCCTTGTGTTCTTCTATCCCAATTTCTTCCTCTCAAGGCATTAAATATTATATTGTCTTACTACTTAACTAGTTGGTCTTCAATCATGGGTGCTATTGGGGTCCCTATCTCATCAAGCACTAGTCATTCTCTCCATTTCCTTGCAAAAATCAGGTCTCTACTCCCGAATTTTGGTCTCTCAAAAGTTTCTCTCTTTTTCAATTCTAATCCTCATTGCTTCTTCAAAGGTGTTATAGGTTTCTTGATTTCTAGCTTAGTTCTCACACCTTCTTGAAACCTCTCAAAAGTGTTTGATCTTTAAAATTTTGGGTGCTCTCACTCTAGTTCCTAGGGATGTGCTCCAATGATTCCAAAGTTCAATGGACTATAGGGCAAAGAATTCTATAGTCTGGTCTTCTTTCTTTTGACAAACTTTAAGGAGTTGGGTCTTGGCGAGTCTTAGTCTCTTTAAATTGGTTAAGGAATGCTAGTTTGGTTGCCTCATATTCCAAGGGAATAAGGTGTCTTTTATGACTAAAAAGCCTCTCATAGTCTTGAATCCAATTCCTGCCATCATCCAACAATTCAAATCTCATAATCTGAAGTTTCAGTGTGGGTTTTGTGATGCATTGGATAATACATCCAAGCTTAAGTTTCTCAAGGAATTGTCGAGGAACATCTCCTTTTGTACCACAAAATTCAAGGAAAGAACTAGCCATCTTGAATAACCTAAGATCATAGCTCGCTCATCAATCAAAACTCAATCACAAGTCAAATCAAAACAACAAAGAAAAGGTCAATTAAGCACTTCTAAGTGGAGGCACCAAAAATACGTTTGATGAGTGATATGTGCAAATACCTAGCAAAGGAGTGTTGACAAAGGGTATGACTTTGCCTAGGCATACTACTCAACAAAGAACTTCAAACATTGAACAACAAACTACAACACATTAGCCTCTTGTAGCTTTAAACAACACACAAGATAGAGCAATAGCAACCACAACATGACATAGAAGGTCTTGAGTTTGACTTAGATTTAGGACACAAAAGACAACTAAGAGATTGATGAATAGTAAGTGGTCTCGAGATCTACACATTTATAGAAGTTTTTGCAAAAAAAAAAAGATTGGGAAACATGTAATTTCAAAAATATTTTGCCTTTACACTCAAGTCCAACACAAGAATAAAGAACAAGTGATACTACACCACAACAACAAAATATGACAACCATAAAACTAACACACAAAAACAAGAAGATACCCAATGACAAGAAAGCTCAGATTCCACATGCGTGTTGAGGTTCTTCAGATCAAATCCACTTTGCAAAGTATGATTTCAAGCCTCAAGAACTTCTATCCTCAAGCTCAACACAATTACTTAAGAAATTTTAAAGAAAGAGAGATGAATGGTTTTCAAGTGTAGGTACAAATGCTTGTGAAGACTGTTGTATCCTCACCTATTCTTCAATGACTCCTCCACCTTCTACAACCTGCAATTCCATACCCATGCAAGTTTTATCCAATCAAAAGAGGCTATCATAATTAAGAGTCACATAAACAAGAATAAGCCTTTTAATCAAAATTTTCACCACCCACCACTTCAACCATCAATTACCAAGTATCGTGCAACATTTCTTATTGACCAATACTGCCAGTCCTTTCAATCTAGTTGTTGCAATCATTGAATTCTTGGTTTTTCTAATTAGAGTATGCATGTCATGTGTTGTCAAGTACAAAAACATTGAGCTCATTTTAAAATATCCAAAATTTTCCACAATAAATTGTGTAATTCTAGAACGATCCAGTAGCAGGATTCTATATATATATTACTCTCTCATGATTACTGAAGAGATCAATATGCAAGGTGATTTATATAAAAGAAATGGTGAATAGGTCCAAGCATTTTACTCAAGTTTAGGAAGGGGACGTGGTAAATCCTCTTCAAGAGGTCGTGGTATGTGACGTGTTGGCGATAACTAGCAAAATAGGTTAAATCAACAATTTGGTGAAATGCAGCTTTCAAGAGGTTGAGGAAACCTTAGAGGCATGGGGAGCTCTAGAGGAAGAGATGGATGGTAGAACAGAGGTTCTAGAAATTCTGTTATTGTTTGCCATTATTGTTTGTCATATTGTAGCCCATTACTATACTAAGAAGGATGATATTTGCAATGGTAAATTACAACGAGAAAACTAAGCATTATCTTCACGACAGAATGAAGACAAAAATGAGTGTGTATTTATTATGCAACATATGCTAAATGCGGTTATAGAAAAGAGGACACATGAAGATGTATGGTATGTCGATTCAGGTGCATCTAATCATATGACGAGTCATGTTGAATGGTTTGGAGAGATGCATGACTTACAAAATCCAGGTTGTGTGCAGATGGGTGATGATTCATGCCACCCAATTTCACGCATTGAAAAGATTCCCTTGTCCTTGCATGATGGCTAGACAAGGAGTCTGACAGATGTATTACATGTATTATCAATCACAAAGAATCTAGTGTTTGTTGGCCAAATGCTAGAGCAAGGATTGCAGGTTCAATTCAATGCAAATTGTTATTTTGTAGAAGACTTTAATGATAAGTGTAAATTGTTACAAAAGGAAGTAGAATTGGGGTACATGTTCACTTTAGATACTAGAATTCTGGCAATGGATGTTACTATGCATGCTAAAGGAAAAGAAGTGGTTGCAGACATTGAAATATGGCATAAACATATTGGACATGCAAATGTGCAAAGACTAAAATTAATGCAATCCAAAGGATTGGTTATATGGTTGCTCTTCTTTTAGAGTTACATAATTTCATAAAGTCTATGAAGCATGCCAGCTTGGTAAGTAGGTGAGATAACCCTTCTCACATGACAAAGAAGTGAGCAAAAATATACTTGTTGTAGTGCATATAGATATTTCGGGGCCAATATAGAATGTATCTCTTGGTGGTAGCAAATACTTTGTCACATTTATTGATGATTGTTCAAGGAAGCTATGGGTATATTTCACGAAGAAAAAGAGTGATGTATTTGAGTACTTCAAATCTTTCAAGGCAATTGTTGAAACAAAAATAGGCTTGAAAGTTAAGTGCTTGAGATCAGATGGAGAAGGAGAGTACCTCTCTAATGAGTTTAGTGGCTTCTTGAGAACTCATGGAATAAAGAGGCAGTTTACTTGCAAGTATATCCCACAAAAAAATGGGGTTACAAAAAGACAAAATAGGCATATTGCAGAAATTGCACGCGTATTAATGGCTGAAAAGAATATGCCAAAACACTTTTATTCTGAAGTTGCTCATATCACTATCTATATTATGAAAAGAACTCCCACAGCCATAGTTCATGGAATGACTTGCAAAGAATGCTTTATAAGCAAAAAGCTCGATGTATCACACTTGAAGGTATTTGGATGTGTTGCATATATTTGCATGCCAAATGAGCCGTAGAATAAGCTTAATCCAAAGGATGAAAAATATATTTTTATTAGATACTCTTTAGAAAAGAAAGGGTATCATTGTTATTACCCTATCATAGGTGAGTTTAGAGGAAGCATGGATGTTATTTTTTATGAGATGGACAGTTGATATACACCTACTGGTGATGATGTATTAGATAATGATAATGGTCATGATATCTATGTTTGTAGAAAGAAAAGCAAGAATCATGGAGTCTTAGTGAACCAAAAACATCATTTGATACCACACCTATAGTAAGTCTTTGGTCTGGAAGACTAAGAAGTAGCCCCACATCTTCAGGAAAAGACAAAGGAAAGAACAAAGTGTCGGATGGTAATGATGCATCTACTAGTCATTTGGGATTTGATAGAGGTTCTAGTGGTTTAAAGATTTTGGATTATGAGCTTGGTGTTCTTGTTCCTTCAACTAGGACACCAGGTGTACAGATTGCACATAGTAATGTAAAGGCTTCACTGAGTGATCCAATGGTACGCAAGTCTAGCAAGGTCAGACATCATGTTAAAAGATTTGGTTTCAAAGGTTATGTACCTCACCATTATGCTTATATGGTAAAGGTAGTTGACAATGTTAAGCCCACTTGTTTTGAGGATGTTGTTGGTCATGCTCATTCGGATGCAGCAATGGATGAGGAGATGGCTACATTAGAAGCCAATAAGACTTGGGATTTGGTACCCTTGTCTAAGGGTAAGAAGGCTATTGCTTGTAAGTGGGTTTACAAATTCAAGCATAATACAAATGGTTCCATTAGTAGGTGTAAGGTTAGGCTAGTTGCAAAAGGCTATGCTCAAACATATGGCATAGATTATGAAGAGACATTCAGTCCAATTGTTAGGATAACAACTGTTAGATATGTGATTGCCTTGGCACCAGCCAAATGTTGGAGTTTGCAACAAATGGATATTAAGAGTGCCTTCTTGCATGGTGAATTACAAGAAGAAGTGTGTATAGAGTAGCCAGTAGGTTATGAGGATTTAGAGCATCCCACATATGTACGCAGGTTAAAGAAAGTACTCTATGGGTTAAAGCAAGCACCTAGAGCATGGTCTGACAAGATGAAAGAGTATCTTGTCAATGTTGGCTTTTGTATTTTTGATACTGATCACTCACTTTATGTGAGAAGGGGAGATGCAAGTTTGGTCATCATAGTCATCTATGTGGATGTGGATGACTTGCTTATTACAAGTGACAATGACAATGGGATTGTTGAAGTTGAAAAAGAAGTTTGAGATGAAGGATTTGGGTGAGTTAAGATACTTTCTTGGTATTGAGTAATCAGATGTGATGATGGTATATGGCTATCCCAAAGACAGTATGGCTTGGATATGTTATCCAAGTATGGTATGATAGCATGTAAGTCTCTTTTAGTACCATTGGAGCAGTGTGAAGTTGAGTGTTGACGTTAGATATGAAATAGAAGACCTTACTATTTCAGGAGGATAGTAGGGAGTTTGATTTACATGATTATGACAAGGCCAGACTTAAGCTATCTATTGGCCTTGCCAGTCGGTTTATGTAGATACCTAGAAAACCTCATTTGGATATAGTCAGACGCATATTGAGGTATGTGAAGTCCACTTTACATTATTGACCTTTTTATGAGGCACGTAAGGATATACACGTCTTTTGATACACAGATGCAGATTGGGTTGGTAGCATGCCAGACAGAAGATCTACTAGTGGATTCATATTTTCCCTTGGTAGTACAACAGTTATATGGAGCAGCAAAAAGAAACCTACAATTGCTTTATCAAGTATAGAGGTTGAGTATAGAGGTACTGTTATGGCAACATGTGAGGTGGTATGGCTGCAAAAGTTATTAGGTGATTTGGATGTGCATGGAGATTGTCTAGTTGTCATTCATTGTGACAATGTGAGTAGCATACAACTAGCTAGAAATCCAGTGTTCCATGCTAGGACAAAACACATTGAGGTGCACTACCACTTTGTGAGAGAGAAGGTACTTTGCAAGAGAGATTGACTTGGTATATGTCAGCACACAGGATCAGATAGCTAACATTTTCACAAAGGCATTGGTTGCAGAGGAGCTTCGAAAGCTCCAAAGCTTACTTGGAGTTGTAGAGATAGAGTTGAGCTTGAGGGGGAGTGTCGAGATGGCAAGTTCAATACGTGCGGACATTGATGATGGATCGCTTGGCTAGATGGGTCCGCACATCTACACTTAGCACGTTGGTGGTCATTATGATAGTCACATGGCCACCCACTAACTTATCACTTATTATATTTAGTTAGTTACACCTATCTACAACTGGCAAAGATATAACGCCAGTCAATCAGCCTGTTATGCACTGCTTGACTTAGTAGGTCACTTTCCTTTATCTTATATCTTATATCTATACTTTTTGTACATTGTTATAGAGTGTGGAAGAAGAAGAAATCAACAAGAAAATGTTTTAGCCTCCATCTCTCTTCATGTGTTCTTAAGTGAGCTTCCTCTTGTGTATACAATGTGTGTTTGGCACAACAGCTCAAGTAAGTCCCCCACCAAGTAATTCTTGATGCCATTGCCACGCATGAGACAAGAGAAGAGAAGAAGAAAAGAGGAGAAGATTGAGAGCTTCTCCACCACGATTCCTCACTCTCACTCCCTCTCTCAAGCATAAGCTCAAGCAAGCAAGAACAAGAAGAAGAAGAAGAGGAGGAGAGCTAGCTTTGGTCTCTCATAATAATGAGCTTCTTGATTCACTTTTTTTCATTTATATAAAACCCTAACACATCCCTTTTTTACATGCCTGACCATTTTAGCCTAGGTTCTCTTTTCCTATTTCCTTCATATTTGCATTGTGTCTTTACCCATGCGTGTCTACATTTACAAATCGTACAAGAGGGAGCCTAGTGTTTTTTCACAAGGATTTAGAGTGCATTTTTATATTTAAAATGTACATTTTCTCTTTTGCGCTTGCCCAAAACTTTTAAGGTTGTCCTTGCGCTTTTGGCCTTTTTTCCTCCTATTTCTTCAATTAGGCTACCTTTTTTTGCTTTGCGCCCTGCATCTTTTTAATTCTCTTTTTACTTTCTTTGCAGTAGGGTTAACATTATTCCCCTCCTAGCCAAGTGCCAATCCCATGGCACTTGTTGCAGACACTTGTTGATGAGGGCTTGAGTAGTTGAAGGGTTGCCATGTGGGTCAATAATGGGACTTCATGGAGGTTGGATGAGAAGAAGAAGCATCATAAAATTGAATGAGAGATTGCAAAGATTGAGAATAGATTTGATTGGGTAATGGGGACCTCCGATGTCGATGGTTGATCGTAGTTTTTGAGTGTACCTAAAAAAGAAAAAGGAAGTGCACTATCTCATCGTATAGTGGTGTCCATGCCAATGAGACTAGGAGTTGGGTAACCACAGGGAAGCCTATGGTATTGTCCCACACTTGAGGACCTAATTTTTGTATATGAAAGGCGTTGTGGGTGTGACTTAGGGAGATAGGTTACGAGCCCAAACTCCCTAGGTGTGTCCTACCCTTGATATGCCCTGAGTGTGAAGTGGGGGGACAAGGAAGGCTAAGGGGTTAGGCATGGAGCCGTCCATCTGAGGCTACCAAACGCATCTAACTTGAGAACCCTTAGGTGCAATGTCTGTGGTACTTTAATATTACATGGGAAAGCTCGTTATTCCTTTTCTTTTGCTTTGTGTGGGTCTTTTCTTTGTTTTCTATTTTCTTTTTCTTTTTCTTTTCTCTTTTTTTAGAGATACAATGGGAGAGAGCATGCTTGATATAATCTTGATACTCTTTCGTAATTACATTTCGAGGGGGCCTAAGAGATTTGCCAAGGAATGCATGGCTTGGTATATAGTCCTTTGCTCTTCTAATTATACTTATGGCCACAGAGGGGGGCTTGTTTCTTGTACTTGTTCTTTCTATTGTTGATCTGATTCAGAATCAGGTCCTTCTTCCTAGACCAACTCTAGTGGCTCTTGTTGAGGTGGTTGCATTTGTTGTTCTGGCACCCCAAGCCCTACCATGGAGAGTTCTTGTGTGGTTAAGCCAGTTGAGATTAGGTGAGTACGTTGCTTCTCTACTCCCAAGCCAGTGTTAGTCTTGGGTGTCATGGCATAGAGTCCATGTTGCAATGCTCTCCTTATTAGCTCTGGTTTTCTTTTTAGCTGTTCCAATGTCTCTTCTCCTCTATGTTACATGACATTCAATGATGTGCTCGAGAATGCGCATTGTTGCTCCAACATTCTTGTTGTCACAGCTTTGCTTTCCGCCAGGAGGTAATCACTCTTGGAATGCGCTAGCTTGTAGGCTAAATCTTTGATTTTGTTTTTGCTAAAGCAATCTCCTCCTCCTCCTCCTCCTCCTCCTCCTACCTTAGTTGTTCTTCCTCCTCTTCTTTCCTTTTACTGTGCTCTTCTTCTAATCTCTTCAATTCCTCCTCCACCCTTTGCAGCTCTCTATTTTCCTTGGAGGTGGATTGAGTTCTTCTTATGGGGATTTTGAGAGTGGTATTTTTCCTCTCCCCTTGGCTCGACAAGTTTGAGCCTTATTGCTCACTGACTATTCTCTCTCACTCAAGGCTTCTTGTTGTTGAGATGGTTGGTTATTCTCCTTTTCATTAGCAACTCTCTCTATGTTGTCATGTTGTTCCTTGTAGACTTCATCTTCTCCCTATTCTCCTGCTAAAAGTGAGATGGTTGGGCTTGCTAGGGTGTAAGAGCAATGCTCCTCTCAAATTGGTGATGGCTCTAGGGTCTCCTCTACTACTTCTCTTTCCACCTCCGCTAGAGCTTCCTGAATGGTGGCAATTAACACTCCTCCAAAGCCTACAATCGAAGCCTTGGAGGTAGTTTGTTTCCTCTTAGACTCCGCTATGGTAGCTAGAGACTCCCCTTCTGCCACCCTTGGTGCTGTGGCTAGTACCTTCGCTGATGCCTATATTATCTTCCACGCATATGCATTCCAATTTACCTCGTCCAAGGCATTGGTTGCAAGATTCTCTTGCAATGGTATGCCTATTTTGTTCATGAGAGCATTATATCTCTCACTTGAGAAAAGGGTGTGGACTATTTTAGCTTGCAAGTGAATGGTGGATTCAGAATATTAGCTAGAATGATTTTGTCATTAGTTTAAACCCTTTTTTTGTCCATCCCCAACATCCCGTACACATTCCTTTTTGGCTTCTCCGCTAATCCCAATGCCTTCTCCACAATTTCTGGATTAAGGGCAACTTTCACATTTCTAGAGTTTTCACCTTGCATGATGGTCAATGTGCCAATGTTCCCTCTTATGTTGAAAGTTCTTAGGAATTCTGTGCATCTTCTATTGTCGATTTTCTGGCCAACCTTCTCCAATGTATCTATGGAGATTACACTGGTGACTATTTGTCTCACCACACCTTTCTTTTTCACTAACTCTCTCAAATATCTGATATTGTGGTACTTTGGTTGTAGACTTGTGTTTTAGTGGCCAATCAGTACTTGTTGTGCTCTTCCTCTGAGAATGGGAGTTGGCATGTCATCTCAAGTTCATGTTATGGTAGAATAATTTACAATTGGCTCCTTTGAGAGTATTTTTGGCAAAATACAAAAAAGTTTAAGATCAAACATTATGGAATGGTGCGATGTTCTTATCCCAAGCCTGTAAGACTGCATGGCTGAGCACACACACTCCAACTCCAATATCTAAAACTCTCTTCCTTCTAGCATCTCATAATGCATTGATAGGAAAGACTACATGCCTCTTTGTGCCTTCCCAAAAGTCATTTGCATGCAAATACTTAGGTACTAAGTTCAAGGTTAAGCTTGTTTATGTGCATTACTGCATCATGATTAGACAAGGCGGTCAATCCAAGCTTGTCATGTCATTCTATCCACTACTTCAACCCTTTCCATCACATCAGGTTCTACATGAGCAACTCTCTTAAAGGTAGGGTCACAGAGGTAACATTGTGAGCAAGTTGCCAACTGCCTGCTTTTCGTTAGGCCTTACACTCTTTTGCCAATGATCTTAGGCAATTGGCATTTATTCTCTATCTATCCACTACTTCCAATTGGTGCCTTGGATTGGGATATTCTCCAACCTTGGCACTTTCCTTTTTTGTTGTCTTAGGAGCGGATGTCTCTATTCCAACGTTTGTGACTTGCTTCTCCTTTGATAACATGGTGGTACTATCTGTCTTAAGCATAATCTTCATCTCAGCCCTGCTTTTCCTTCTTCTATCGCTTTTCTTCCCTATTGAAGCTACATCAAGGTTGCTAGGTCTTAATAATGAAATACCGGCTTGACTTGTTTGTGCTTAGATCATAGCGGAATCAATGGCTTTGCCATCAACTATTTCAACTTTGAACAATCCCAATGATATGGATGACACAATAGCCAAATTAGTGGAAGGTTTTCGCCTAAGGTACTTTATATACAAGTGTGTGATCCCACACTTGGGGCATCTCAGGTCAGCCTTCTCTCAATTGGCTTGCTCTATTTTGGGGCATCATGATGAGATGTATCTTAGGTGACTACATGTCCAACATGAGACGGGTTCCTTGTTTTGTCCTCCTAGATCTCTATCTCTTCCCTTGCCCAACACCATCACTGGCACTAGTCAAAAATCCATCAAGATGGGATTGCCCTCTTTGTCATATGAGACATAAAGGTTTACATATACTTCACCCTCGTTCAACTCCTCTACATAATGTATCAAATCATCGCTTAGTGGATGGGTCATAATGGGTCCAAGTGGTTTAGGTATCCCTGTGGGGTTGATGTCCATCCTAGGGATGACTAGCTTTGAATCGTTGGGTGCTATGAGATCTAGGAGAGTCCCTTCCATAAAGGTTACGATCTATTCCCTAGGTAGTGAGACTGACTATATGGCTGTGGGTATGATAATCGCCTTGATAATTGGTTATGCATTGCATCATTGCGACACCTACCGCAATTGGCACAAGGTCTAGATCTAGGATCTATATACTCAACTAAAAGGTGGTTTCCTCTACAATGCATGTACTGCACATGAGGTCATGCAGGCCTTCTCATCATCTCTTGAAGCCTGGCTATTTCTAGCTTCATATATGTCAACTCCTGGCTTTAGTCAATGGCTCAACACTATTTTTCTCATCTTGGGTGCTTTGGTTAGATATTTCACCAATGTTCATAGCCCTTTCTGAGGTTCTAGAGATAGTGCTATCTCGAGTTGTGGGTCTCTAGCTCCTCTCCTTGAGTAGATCATCCACTCAAAATGCTTCTTCAAAGACCTTAGCTAGCGCGTCCCTTTATAGGGTTGCGTTTCTCACCAAGGCCTTGTAGAGCTCTTTTGCTTCAGATCCCACTTATGAGCACACTGGAGACCACTCGTTCTCTAGGTTACTTTGTGACTGGGATTCTCTTAAAGAGACTCTGGACGTGGGTAACGTAGTCTCAGATATCCTCCTTGTCCTTTTGACTCACGTTCATCCATCTAACAATGAGGTTGTCAAAGTATCCCGCCTCAAAGAATCTCTGGATGAAGAGACTCTTGAGGTTATTACAGTCATTGAGTTCAGCATTGTCTAGACTAGTGTTTCACTTCCGTTCTTTGTCTTCTAGGCAAAGTTTGAAAGCTTGTGTAGATTGAGCAAGGTCCGAGGGGCCATTAGCCTTGCATACTTGCTCAAACTGCTCCACAAAGCTATATGGATCATTATTAGGCTAATGCTTATCGAGTTACTTGGTAACCACGTGTATCTTGGTTTGGCTCCTAGATTTTGGAGTGATTCCTACTCCTACTAGCAACAAAGGTGCCATGGCCACTATGCTCTACTCTGCAACCATGTCATCTAAGAGTTGCTTCATAAGAAGCTTGCTCATCAGCGTAAGGTCAGCTTCTAGTGCTCTCTCCCTTCAGCATTTGGTCATGTCCTATTTCGGTTGGCGAGTGCTAAATGTGTTGGACCTCGCATATTTCTATGTCTTGCCTCATCTTTTGAGATTGTTGCTCTTATTTGTAGGTAGCTATGCGCCTTATAGTGCTCTCCTTGCCAGCTTTCATTCTTCCTTCATATCAACTACGATGTCTTCAGCTGGCCTACCATGATGCTTCATTTCACATGTTGCTAATTTTTTAGGCAATTAGGGTGTCGATTAGATATCAAGTCGGGTAGGATTGTGTCCCTAATCATGCATGTTGTCGTTGCTCCCATTCTAAGCCACTTGATGCTTCAAGTCTCTCAATATTCAGTGATTGGTATCCTTGGCCATTATTTGATGCTTGGGGATCTCCTCCTACTAGTGGGTTTGTTCATCTTATCTTATCTTACATGAATTCCTTGTTATTAAAAACAATCCTCAATGTTACAAGCACTCAGATGCTAGTGGTGTGTCTCAAAGTGTATTGTGTGAAATCAAGCTTTCATCTTTTTTTGGTGTGCATCAAATATTTAATTGATATAGTATTTACATATCCAATGAAAACAACAAAGTATAGCATATGGTTTTCCTAATCCTTTTGTGCATTTGACGGCCACTCTAGCTAGTTTGTTCTAGTTTGTAAAGTTTCCTAAACATGTGATTTGAGGGGTAGCATGTTTGGTTAATTATTCTGGGTCTCTATCGGGACAGGGGCTGAGGGTTAATGCCATAGTCATTTTTTGGGCTGTTAGATCGCGATTCGTGAGTCTGGTGGCCCTATGAGCCATTCGATGCATTTAGAGACCTACAGGGGTGTTGTCTATATTGGCTTTAGCCTTTTCCTACCTTGGGTGGGTCCCATTTGCTAGAATCTAGCTTTTGTGCAGTTTGTTCGAGTGATAGTGCCCGAGTGGATTGTCCAAGTTTGAGTGGCTTGGCACTCTACTATTTGAGTCTGAGTGGCTTGGTACTCAGTCATCTAAGTCCATGTGGATGGCCATCCTTCAAGGCCGAATTAGGTCCAAGGTCCGAGTCTAAGTCTCGGACTTCGATGGTTTTGTGGTTGTTTGAGCGGACTTGTGACTCGGATTGTCCAAGTGGTAGCAGGACTCAGACGATTGCGGAATCCATTCAAGTGCAGTGGTGGGGGATCTAGAATAACAAAAAATCACTTAAATACTCATTGCACTTGTCGTAACATTACAACCAAGATCCTAACTAGGATCAACAAGCATTAGTTGACACTCAAAGCATACATGTAGGGCTTGAAGATGTGGAAATACGAATTGATGTACGAATTTATGCTCCTGCCTTGTAGCGCTCGCTCTCTCTCTCTCTCTCTCTCTCTCTCTCTCTCTCTCTCTCTCTCTCTCTCTCTCTCAAGCTCTCTCTTAACTGAATGCATACAAGTAAGCTCTATCTTTGCCCTCTTGGCTTCTTAAACACTTTCTCTCTTACCTTATTACTTCCCCCTTCTCTCTCTTTGCTATCCTAATACATTTAAGCTCTCTTTTTCTTGTTTTTTCCATGTTTTGGGCCTGCTATATTGACAAAACTCCTATTGTGTGTTTCTTTTTTTTTCTTGTGTTTTTCTTACCTAAATGCATCCAAATCACAACAACCACTTACACTACCCTAATCTACTTACCTAAGTCCAAAAAACTAGAAAAACTTACTTATAAAGGAGATTAAATATCTCTTCAACTCCCTCACTTCCTACCTATCTCAAGCATTGATTTGGAGCAAACCCTACTTCAATACTCAATTCAGAGTACGCAAATACTCAAAGCTTGAATTCATTGGTCCTAAAAATGGAACCAAAATGTGGGAGCCTCTCACTTGAGCACCAAGATTCGTGAGTCTAGTGGCCTATGAGTCATTCGATGCATTTAGAGACCTACAGGGGTGTTGTCTATATTGGCTTTAGCCTTTTCCTACCTTGGGTGGGTCCCATTTGCTGGAATCTAGCTTTTGTGCAGTTTGTCCGAGTGACAGTGCTCGAGTGGATTGTCCAAGTTTGAGTGGCTTGGCACTCTACTGTTTGAGTCTGAGTGGCTCGGTACTCAGTCATCTAAGTCCATGTGGATGGCCATCATTCGAGGCCGAATTAGGTCCAAGGTCCGAGTCTAAGTCTCGGACTTTGATGGTTTTGTGGTTGTTTGAGCGGACTTGTGACTCGGATTGTCCAAGTGGTAGCAGGACTCAGACGATTGTGGAATCCATTCAAGTGCAGTGGTGGGGGATCTAGAATAACAAAAAATCACTTAAATACTCATTGCACTTGTCGTAACATTACAACCAGGATCCTAACTAGGATCAACAAGCATTAATTGACACTCAAAGCATACATGTAGGGCTTGAAGATGTGGAAATACGAATTGATGTACAAATTTGTGCTCCTGCCTTGTAGCGCTCTCTCTCTCTCTCTCTCTCAAGCTCTCTCTTAACTGAATGCATACAAGTAAGCTCTATCTTTGCCCTCTTGGCTTCTTAAACACTTTCTCTCTTGCCTTATTACTTCCCCCTTCTCTCTCTTTGCTATCCTAATACATTTAAGCTCTCTTTTTCTTGTTTTTTCCATGTTTTGGGCCTGCTATATTGACAAAACTCCTATTGTGTGTTTCTTTTTTTTTCTTGTGTTTTTCTTACCTAAATGCATCCAAATCACAACAACCACTTACACTACCCTAATCTCCTCACCTAAGTCCAAAAAACTAGAAAAACTTACTTATAAAGGAGATTAAATATCTCTTCAACTCCCTCACTTCCTACCTATCTCAAGCATTGATTTGGAGCAAACCCTACTTCAATACTCAATTCAGAGTACGCAAATACTCAAAGCTTGAATTCATTGGTCCTAAAAATGGAACCAAAATGTGGGAGCCTCTCACTTGAGCACCAAGACCCACAAATTGCTTATTGTTTCAAGCATTTCAAGCCAAATACAACAGCTATCTCTCACATAGTTGTATGCCTTCTTACACCTACGAGTGTAGTGAGCTTACCTCTATACTCGATCAAGTTGCCTTCTCCCTCAAACACTCTAGTAGCTCTATGATCCAAGGTGAAAGCTCGATCCTCAAGCTCCAAGCTCCATGCAATGGAACCAAAATGTGGGAACCTCTCACTCAACTGAACCGCCAAGACCCAATGGACCGCTTATTGTTTCAAGTTGAAAGGCAAGTGCAATGGCTATCTCTCACATAGTTGTATACCTTCTTACACCTACAAGTGTAGTGAGGTTACCTCCATACTCAATCAAGTTGCCTCCTCCCTCAAGCACTCCGCTAGCTCCACAATCCAAGGTGTAAGCTCAAGCAAGCTCGATCCTCAAGTTCTAAGCTCCAAGCTCCATGGTCCATTGCTGTGCATGAGATAAGAGAAGAGAAGAGAAGAGAAGAAGAAGATAGGAGAAGATGGAGAGCTTATCAACCATAGTTTCTCACCCTCACACACTCACTCCCTTACTCCCTAACACTCCTTCTCTCAAGCACAAACTTAAGCAAGCAAAAATAACAAAAAAAGAAGAATAAGAATAGGAGAGCTAGTTTTGGCTATACACAAGAATGAGCTTCTTCATTCACTTTTTGTCTTTTATACAAAAGACTAATCCTCTTTAGACACCCATCTCTTTTCTACATGCTCGATCATATTAGCCTATGCCCTCTTTTTCTATTTCCTTCCTATTTGCATTGTGCCGTCATCCATCCATCCTCTATCTCAAACCGTCTCCCTAAACCTCTAACATACACAACTACTACCATTCTCTTTGTTCTTCATGGGCAATGGAGTAATCACAACAAGAGAAGGTAATGCAACCGGTGGTAGTAGTAGTAGTAGTAGTGGGTATGTGATATAGAAGCACCTTAGTAGTAGAATGTGTGTGGTCTTCTACATTTGAGAAGGTGAAGGACTAGTAATATATTCATACAAGTCATTTATTGTAAGACCACCCAAATAGGGTCTTGACATTTATCATAAATCTCTCTGGGTGCATAATCCCTTTCGATGTCAAGATCAAGATTTATACATGAGATTCATAGCCAATCAAAATTTTCATAAAGATTTACACACACACACACACACACACACACACACAACATATCAAAATTAGTATAGAACATATATATTCAACATGTCACAATCTAACCAATGAACAACAAGCAACAATCTATACCTATGTTGTGTGGTTTTTCCATGAGCAAGAAACTAAACTCATAAGCATTGAAAAATCTTTGTATATTAGGCTATGTAGGAAAGGAGCATTGTCATGTGGCCACAAGTTTAGTGAAAGAAGATGAAAGCAACTCCCATGAATAGATACAACCACAAAGCCGAGGACAAAGCACCTAAAATCTATGTGTATGGCTCTGCCATTAATCTCAAAACTTTAAAAAAACATAAATCTCTCTCTTAATAATGAACGAATTGGTCATCTTCATCCATAGCTTCAACCATTATGCACAAAAGAAAGAGAAAAAGGGAAAAGAGAAATTTCCACACAAAAGATAGAGGAGAGAGGAGAGAGAAATATCAGTACCATAAAGTGAGAATGTGTGTCTTGGTGGAAGAAAGGAGAGAAAGAGACATATTATTAGCTGCGCACTCCACCCCACCTTTTTCCCTAAATAACACATAATCTTTCATATTTTTATTATTTCTTTGATTTTTTGATACATTTGGATTCATAAGGCTTTAGCCTTTACATTTCAATTCTTTCTAACCTTTTTCAAATGCATGCACATACACTTTTCACCAATTATTAACGATGGATGTGGATGTGGCCCCTCATGTAAAATCTCTTTTTGGTGATTTTGCAATAAAGTGAATATTATTCACTTTACAAAAACTAGAAATGCGATGTATGCATGAACATTTTTATGCACTATTTTTGTGCTTGTTTAGGTGTCATCATTTCCTTCCACACTAAAATGTGAAGCATCCTTATGAACCTTCTCAAAGAATAACCACTCTCTAACACAAAACACTTCCAAAATTGTTACTGAAACAACTTTGATTGCAAGGCCTAGCCATGGTAGGGTATAGGGACTCCAAAGCCATGACCAGTAGGGTAAGGGAACTCCTACCTCCATCATACTTCCACACTGAAAAACTTGTATAGTCTTCAAAAGATAGGGTTCTAGCTTCAACCAATGGATCACAAGAATAACTTCTCCATTCCAATAGGGGAAATAAGGATGACTCCCTTCATCATGTAGCTCCAAAGGGCACCTCATCAAAATAAAGATCTCACTTGTGTACGAAAAAAGAGGAGGAGAGCATGGGAATATGCGCTTGTGAATAGGTCTTGTTGTAATGGATATAAATCTTTGGCTAGGGGAGAGAGGAAATCATGGAAACATATCCTAAAATTTTATGTAGAATATGTTGCTATGGTAATTGGTTTAAGCCTTATTTAAAAGGTTAATGTGGATGCATTATGTATCCACAAAGATTAAAGAAGGAGGGGATCAAAATAGGGGTCTGTATGGGCAATCCATGGTGTTGATAAGGAGGTGGATGGGAACTTTTAGTGGGTAGGTGAGACTAATGAGAGAGATATGTGGGTAAAGAGGGTAGAGCCATATGAAGAATCATTTTATATGTGTTTAATATTTTTGGTGTTCTTTAAATGTATTTATCTTTATCTTAATTATGATGCTATAGAAATGGTATTTTAAATTCTATTTGACTTTTTTGTTTGTGAAGTTCATTGCCACATGAGATGAAATAAAAGGAGGGGAATGGGATTAGTAGAGGAGAATGAGATAAGGGGGTGGGAAGTAGGTTTATGAAAGGGACAAACGAGGAAGGGACAAATCCTTCTTTTATTGCAATTGTTTGCAAGTGGATGACAAGAGGAAGGGGTGTTGGTGGGGTGCTGAAAGGAAAGGGTACATAGGTAGGTGGAGAAAGGAGAGGAACGATCTACTTTGTTGCACCCTAATCCTTTGGTCCAAAGGACTACTTTGGCTCCATCTTCTCCTTGGTCACTGTAAGCATCTTCTTCTTTGTGCTTTTGGATCCTTCTCACCTTCTCCCATCAATGCAGAGAACAAAGCCTCTAATCGAGCATGTATCTCTCTCTTTCTCTCTGCGTTGAGATGTTTCCCTCCTCCTCCTCCTCCTCCTCCTCCTCCTTCTTCTTCTTTTTCTTCTTCTTCTTCTTCTTCTTTTTCTTCTTATGTCTCCCAGACAATGACTCGCTACCATTTTATCTAACCATGATGATTGCATGCTTTGCAAAAAAACCCCCTCCTTCCTTCTTTTGTGTGAGCACATCTGTTATGTGAAGGGGATAACCCCAAAGACTGATGATGTGCCATTTCTTGTTTCTTCTCACCTCCCTAGAGAGACAACCAAGCTTGCAATCATGAGGCTGCACCCCCCCCCCCCCTCCTCCTCCTCCTCCTCCTCCTCCTCCTCCTCCTCCTCCTCCTCCTCCTCCTCCTCCTCCTCCTCCTCCTCCTCCTCCTCCTCCTCCTCCTCCTCCTCCTCCTCCTCCTCCTCCTCCTCCTCCTCCTCCTCCTCCTCCTCCTCCTCCTCCTCCTCCTCCTCCTCCTCCTCCTCCTCCTCCTCCTCCTCCATCCCCCACAAGGCTAAAGACGCAGGTAGGAAATGAAAAGGCAAAAGAAACTTGGCGTAGAGGGGATGCGAAGGGCCAAGAGATAGAACGGTGAAGGGGGAGGGACTTGGAACAAGGAGGAGGGAGAGGGGAAGAAGGATATGAAGGGGATTCTTGTGGCAAACCCTTGCCTATGTCATTTTGTTCTTCAGCTTCTTGTTATTCTTCTCCCTATAATGAATGCCAAAGCCTTTTACCCTCAAACAAAGTAACATGGTCCCTTCTACCTTTGCCATAATTTCTTCTACTCTTCTTTGTTTTCTTCTCTATAGATCCCATAGGATGAGACCTCTTCTTATGCTTCTCTCATCACCGTAGAAGGCCCTTGTGCACTTGATCTAAAACTGGATTGTCTTCTAGAACTCCATCATTTCCTTCTAGTAGCTCCCCATCCTCTTCATCTTCCATTACTTCTTGAGAATGTGGTTAGGCAATGGGCGAGATGAGGTGTACTATTGTGTCAATCTTCTGAGAGGTGTTGGCAGGAAGAAGAGGGCAGTGTTGGAGATCATGAATGAAAGAAGCAATGGAGTGGGGGAAAATTTGTGACCCAGGCCAAAACCTTCCCTGTCAAGATCTCCACCCATATCACTCTTCCTCATGTTCAGATTTAGAGCCATTATGAGGAGCAATAGAGCCCTTCGATCTCTTTTAGTTCACACATTGTTGCTACCGTTGTTTGTTTTTCTCCTTCTCGTTCTTTTCATCATGTGTGATGTCTCATGCTGATTAGGCTACACATCCTACCCTATTGTAATTTTGCCTACATAATCTTCATGGTTGTGTCAAAGTGCCCCCTTCCTTTGCGCCAAGCTCCTTCAGCTGAGACACCTAAGCAGAGTTTCTCCATCCTCATCTTAGTCCCTATCACTTCTATTGTGGAGTTCTGAGGCTTTTTTATTCCTCTCTAGTAACCCCTACTCACTTCTTTTGGATCTTGTGTCAAAGACGCCCTCTTTTGAATTTACTATGATCTGGACATGCAGACCATTAGATATTGCATTTGATGTAGCCCATGTAGCCTCTTTCGTGATCTCAAACTCAACATTTTCCAACATAGAATTTGCTCCTTGTTCCATGTAGTCATGTTTGATAAGCACATAATCTATCACAAGCCATAAAGGCTTCGAGTTCTTATGGCTCTGGCCGTTGTTCCCTCTTTTCCATCTCATCTAATTCACCAATATCTCCTCAATAGGGGGGTGATTGACCATTGTTATGATGAGACAAGGGGATATCATGGTTTAAATTTTAGTGGCAAAGAGGTAAAAGAGAGATAGGGCTGCAAGGGAATGATGAAATGGCCCTTATGTGCAGCATCGTCCTCTTTATCTTCATCTTCTTCTCCAATGTCTTCAATTTTTGCATTCCTTTGATAATAGTTCTTTGGACAATAGTGCTTCCTAATTCTGCTAGACACTTTTGCATACTTGCTATCATTTTCTTCTTTTGTTGCTATTTCTTCTTTACTTCTATTTCATCTGGTCTTCGTCCATCAAGTAGCTATGCCAAAGTATTGGGAAGCCAAGGAAGTGTGCAGAGAACAAGAGAAGATTGATTGATACTTTTGGGGTGCATGAAGAGGACTAATCAAATATCATTGGGACTAAAATGGACTATTCTATGTAGAGAAAATAAGTACTCTACTATTGTTCATGCAAGATGTTCCCTATTCTACTTTGAATATGGAGGAGATTATGGCTTTTTATTGTCTTGAATAGGAATGTTGTGTGGCACGTTTTGGGTTCTTCTACTACTATAGGAGAGAAAATAAAATATTATTAGAGTAAAAGAAACTCCCTTGGAAGCTTTACAATAGAGATCTATTTGTTTACATGGGCTAATTCATGACTAGACTATTCATAAGAAAGTTTGGGCATGTTTTTGAGTGTCATATCTATTGTTTGGCGCGCTCAATTGTGTGTATATTAAATAATGAAACATTTGGACTGAATTGAATTAGGTTTTCTTTGAGTCATAGTCTCAAATTTATTGTCTTTATGTGGATGTATATGTTGTACATAGATCAAACTCAAGCTTGTACAGCACAAAAATATAGTCTCTAGTTGGCATTCATCTATCTCTTGGTTTTCTATTACTACTTGCCTTCTTCTTTTACAAATTTCTTTTCTTTGTAGTGCAACCTCTTCTTCCTTGAGTCTGAGTGGCTTTTGGACATACATTACAAATTTCCCGATATATTTGGTAAACGCAACATGAAAGGCTCAACACAAAGATTGCAATATGGGAGATGCTATAGATCCTGGTTCATCTACTAGTTCATTTGATGAAGCTAGCCAATTATTGCATATCTTTACTATGTATTTTTCCCAACAAAAATATAATAGCAGTTCCAAGAGTCTTTTGCAAAGCATGAGTCCATCATGACTAAAGCTCTATAGGCTATTGAGAGCCAAGTTAACTATTTGATGGTATGTGTAGAAATTTTGGATTTCTTTCATCTTCCTACTCACAAGATAAGTTAATATTTTGTGCAGCTTGCAATCCATGAATTAAAGCCATGCAAAAATTAGATTTATGCTAAAGGGGCTACATGGGATTGTTAAGACTTCAAGCTCGATCTACTATCTTTGGTATGACCATACCCAACACTTAAGTTGTCCAGCTGTACCACACTATGCGGACATTAAATAAGTCGGTGCTTAGGACTTAACTGCTTTGGTGTGAATGGTCCTTTGTGACCTTAGGTTGTACATTCACTAAGTAGTGTGTGGAATGATAATGAAAGAGAGAGAGCACTCTGCTTTGACTGTTGTCTCTTCACTCTTGTCTCTATCTCTGATTGTTAATAGGGTTAACTTTAAGAAAGCTCTAAAATAATAGCATTTTATAGAGGCTATGGGATTGGTTACTCACAGTACTTTCATGGAGTGGGTTATGAAACCCAATAAAGGGCTTGTAGTCATAGAGTTTTCACTCAAGCTTGAGTGTAGGTATGACCAGCTTACATAGAAGCAAGCTTTTGAATCTAAAAAGATATAATCATTTTTGTAGTCAATTGATCCTACATTACAATTGAGCTTGGAAGAACTCCTAGAAGATAAAAGTACTAACCAAGGTTTGCAAACTGAATGGAAAGATGCTAACGATACTATCACTATGCTTGTCAAGGGTAGAAAACAAGGGCGAGGATGCATATTGGGCAGGCCTTCAGCTCCTAGAAGTAAGGTTACCGAGCAGCATGCAAGTAAGCAACTTGTTTCCGTAACTACTCTTTATAAAAGAGGATGTGATGGATGAATTGGTTAAGGGTATGTGTGACTTGCAATTGAATCTTGCAATGTTGGAGGAGAAGGGGTGGTCTATATAGGACCAAGAGCTTTGATTAGAGAAGGTTTTGTACAATGATATATCTTGTGTGAGAGCACTAGCATGAGTGTAGGGATTGTGATATGTATAAAGATACATTAGACAAGGATTTGATTTTCTTTAAGGATGGCAAGATCCACGTATGTGAGATAGGCCTACCACTCAATCCAAATTTTGGAAGAATGCATATACTGCAGAGGAAGCATCTACCTATGATTTGTAGATTGAAAGATACATTGGATGTGCATGTATGCTTAGCAAGGATACATAAATTTGGACACATGCTATGCTATATCCTCAAGGGTTGCACCTATAAGAAATCATCTACATAACGTGTATTCAAAGGGTATTAATAAATACCCTTTCTTTACAAGTTATAATGCCTTAAAGTGACCACTTTTACTTTACTAAACTTACAATTGTTTTTCAAATTGTAATGAGAAAACCCCTTTTATAAATATAATCCTATAAATTTTTCTTAATAAAATAATATTTCATAAATTTGAATGAGACAAGAAAAACTAATGAAGAAAATACAAGTTGGGATTCTTTTGTAGATTTAAATGACATTATATGTCTCCATATGACAAGATGTATGGAAAAACACCTACAGTTGCATACTTCATGGTGTTTAGTTGTGTATGATGTGTTCATATCCTTGATGATTTGAGAAAAAAGATGGAATTGAAGGCTATTGAATGTATTCTCCTTGGCTATTTGGATGAGAAGAAGGGTTATAGATGCTATAATTCTATCACTAGAGAGGTCTACATAAGCGAGGATGTAAAGTTCAGTGAATATGAGACTTCGTATAGATCTAAAGCTTTAATTGAGATGGATGTTTATGAGAGCAATGATAATAATGTTTATGGGAAGAAAATTACAACAAACAATGGTCAGATAAATCAGCACATTGAGGATAGCCCAGGAGTGGTAGGTTGAGGGGTGCACAAAAGGAAGCAAAAATTGCATGAGGAAAGAAGCATATGGGTGAAAGTTCAGAGGATGAGTCTATAGATGATAAGTTTGGGATACCATATGTTAGGACTCCAATAATAAAGACTGCATGAAAATATGTACCATCACACAAAGAATGGTAATATCTAGTGCACCTCAATTGAGAAGATCAGATAGAGTAAGGCATTGAGTTGACAAGTTGACATATAATAGCTTTATGAAGATGCATTATGCATAGATGGTATCTTATGTGCAACATGTAGAGTCTACTTACTTTAAAGTAGTAGTTGGAAGCAAAGATTGGGAGGAAGCCATGGATGAGAAAATGGATGCATTGACTAAGAATAAGACATGGGATCTAGTTGAAATTATCCCAGATTATCTTATGGCAAGAAAGTAATTGGCTACAAGTGGGTGTATAAGGTCAAGTGCAAGTTAAATGACTCATTGGAAAGATACAAAGCAAGATTGGTTGCAAAGGGTTATGCATACATATATAGATTGTACTATGAGGAGACATTTAGACAAGTGGCAAAGAGTTAGACTACAATAAGATTAGTGATTGCCTCAGCTTCAATATATGACAAGAAGTTATATCAAATGGATGCCAAGAATGCTTTTTTGAATGGTACAAGGGAAGAGGAAGTATAGATGGAACATCCGTAAGGGTATGTGCACCCTAAGTATTCTAATTATGTATACAAGTTAAGGAAGGCACTATATGGGTTGAAGTAAGCACCTAGAGCTTGGTGTGAGAGGATCAATAGGTGCTTATGTAGCATGGGATTTCAACAAAGCATGGTTTATTATTCACTCTATGTCAAACACACTGAGTATGGAATGGTGGTATTGGTCATCTACATCGATGATCCTACATCACAAGTACTCTTGAAAGAGAGATAGCTAAAGTAAAGCATGGGATGCACAAGGAATTTGACATCAAAGACCTTGGATTGTTGAGGCAATGTTTGAGCATTGAAGTGATTGATATTCCACATGAAATTTGGTCAGTACAAAGGTAATATTCATTGGAAATGTTTGAGAAGTATGGGATGAGAGAGTGTAAGCTAATGGATACACTATTGGATCAAAATATAAAGATGGTTGATGATGGACAATATGTTGAGGATATCACTATGTTCAAGAAGATGGTTGGTAGATTGATCTACCTAAGCATAACAAGATCATACTTTAGCTATTTAGTAGGAGTGATAAGCCAATTCATGCAAAAACCATGCAAGTCACATTTGAATGCAATGATGAGAGTCTTAAGATATGTGAAAAAGATAGTTAGCTATGGCTTATTCTATGAGAAAGAGATTAAGTCTACATTATTTGGATACGCAAATGCAAAGTGAGTAGAAAATAGTATAGATAGAAGATCCACTAGCGATTATGCTTTTTCATTTTGTTCAACCATGGTGAGTTGAAGCAATAAGAAGCAACCGACATTTACTTTGTCAAATACGAAAGTAGAGTGTAGAGGTACAACATTAGCACCATGTGAATAGACATGGCTAAGACTACTTCTATGTGACATGGGGATTGAGATAGATGGAGTTATCATGTATTGTGATAATACTAGCAACATCATGTTGGAAAAGAACCTAGTCTACCATGCAAAGATGATGCATATTAAAGTAGACTATCATTTAATTAGAGTGAAAGCCATGGATGGAGATATCATGTATTGTGATAATATTAGCAACATCAAAGTGAAAGCCATAGAGGAATTATCATGTATTGTGATAATATTAGCAACATCATGTTGGCAAAGAACCTAGTCTACCATGCAAGGATGAAGCATATTAAAGCGGACTATCATTTAATCAAAGTGAAAGCCATGGATGGAGAGATAGAGTTGGTACACATAAACAATGTCCAAGTCGTGGATATATTTACCAAAGTATTAGGTGAGGATAAGTTTGGTACTTTAGAAGTGTATTTGAGATATTGTATCTACAAGCTCATTCTGAGCTTAAGAGGGAGTGTTGAGAAGTATAGCATAGGCTAAGTCCATATCCTATGTATGCACTAAATAAAATAGAGGTTGTGTGTAAAGAGACATTAGAGTCAAAAGGTATCTATCACTTTAGTGAGATACTTTGTGTGTAGACTATTAAATGGAAGATAGAGACAAAAGGTATCTATCACTTTAGTGAGATACTTTGTGTGTAGACTATTGTGTGTAGCCTCTATATCTTGTGCCATCTCCTTTGTGCTTCTATATCGAGTCCTTTCACCATCATGTCACCCCTTCCCTTCTCTTGCAAGACCCTCCAAGTAGCTCTATGTAGAGAGCTTCTGCAAAGGGGGCTATTGCCTCTCCCTAGTCCCTCACCCTCTCCTCCTCATCACCCCCTCCCCTTCTCCTTCAAGTCCCTCCAACAAGACATGACTATCCTTGGTCTGCTAGAAGAAAATGTCATAGCAAGAGACATGGACCCTAGAGGCACTTCATGTAGTTGGTGGAAAGTGAGGGGGCAAGGGGGGTCATGGACACAAAGGTATCAGACAATCCTAGAGATAGTGAGGGGTTAGGGTACTTGTATAAGGATTCATAGGACATGATCACAAGTCAATCACGAACCAAAGCTTGGGAAGACGTGGTGGCACTTCAGCTTTTGGCCATGGGGACACTAGATCTCAAACGTGGTAATGTATGGATGATTTGGCACATCATAGTCAATGCATCAATTAGGTGGTAGTGGTGGTTTCAAGCTTTTCTTGTGGGGGGTGTCGATAACAAATGCTCTCCAACATGAGTCCCTCTCTCGTGCTCCTCCCTTCATGACTACCTGACCTAAATTATATACACATCTTTTGTAGATCACGATTCTCTTGAGAAAGGGGTAATTGAGAGCAAGATGGATGCTAACAAGAAACAGGTAGGAAGCAAGAAGGCCAGGGGCCATGATAGCAAAGAAGGCACTGAGGACAGTGAGACAATAAGGCATGGGTAGGGATATGAGCTAGGGAGTTGGTTGGGAGTGGTTAGGGGTAGCAATTGCTATAGATTCACAATGGGAAGTGCTACTATTTCTTAGGATCAAGAGGGAGGTGATGCTTCTAATGGTAGCCATTGAAGGGTGAAATTGAGGAGACTCACATGGCAGTGACTGCTATTGCCTCGCTATAACAGTTCTAGAAATAATCTTTAAAAAACAAAACATCTATGTCAATATGATGCTAGTCTTAGATGCATGCTATTAATCTATCATCACAAAAAAACATGGTTTTTGTTTGTCAACTTTCTTATGCTTAGGTAGTCTTACTACTAGTTGAAAGCTAAAAGTCCCTTAAGTTATCGTCTTCTCCTATGATATGCTAGGACCATTGTAATTAAGGATTAGATGTCTGGATATATTTTTGAGGAAAC
Organism: Lygodium microphyllum; assembly: GCF_053477565.2. Lineage (NCBI taxonomy): Eukaryota > Viridiplantae > Streptophyta > Polypodiopsida > Schizaeales > Lygodiaceae > Lygodium > Lygodium microphyllum. Next base: position 149,093,215 of record NC_141143.1, on the reverse strand, counting down.
TAATCTCTCCTTGTATGAATAGTATAAAAAACCTCTTCCATGAAAATACTTTTGCTATTCTAGTAAGTCTAATGAAAGATGCTTCAACCTGGTACTGTAAGGTCTATTCCAGAAAACCATGAGGTTTGATGTATATGATGATAGTTAGTAATAAATAATAATTACTACAAGTTGCACGATGATTCATGGATAAAGTGTTTGCATTGCAAAGACATGAGACATACATACATATCATCATAAATGTGGAAGACAAGATGCTTGAAAGGCTAAGCATGAACTTATATACTTTAGTATGAGGGAAGGGGAAAAACTAGAATAATAAGGTATGCTTTGTGTGTAGTTTTTTGGGGACTGATTGAGTCATGGAAAGAAAAGCGTATACTAGGTGCAACTTAGTGCAAAAATTGGGACTATTTGAATTGTTATGAGGTAGACAAAATGTTTTTTTCAAGGGGCTAAAAGACATAACTAAAAGATAAGAAAAATCGATGGCATACATAGAATGCTTCAAGGCTAAATATGGAGATCTACTTTAGGTTGAATAGGGTTCTTTTGTGGACTATTGTATGCTGAAATATAATACTCTAAACTAATGCAAACGTGGATTTTGATACATTCCATTGGTATCTTCAAACTCTACACTATTCTATACTCACTGCTATCCAAAAATAGGAGAATCTATGGACTATTTTGAAGAAATCTTAGATCATAGTTTCTTTGAATTGAAAGTTTGATGTATTAGCATGATCAAGAGGCTTCATATCGATCCATTTTAGGGTATTACATGAGTAGATGATTTGAATAGGTCTGAGCTTATCTAATACCTATAGAAGATAGAATTTTCTCCATAAAACCATTTTTTTGCTATCCATATTCATATATGGTTGGTTATTTATATTCAAGGCTAATCATAGGCAAGCTTATGCTATTCAAAAAGTAAAACTAACATATATGTAGATATATACATTGAATACGTATTGGTTGAATGCTTTTATAAAATACGATGATGCTACAATGAATTTTTGAACCCCTATATCCAACCTTTGAACTCTTCTTTTCTCTCCTCTTCTTTATGGCCTAAAGACCAATTTTTTCCTACATTGGACTCTCTCTATATAAGGCCTGATGTCTTCTACTAATATGTAATAGGAAACATTAGATAAAGAATTTGTTGGAAATGTACTTGAATCAAGTATGTCTAAACTAAAGCGATTTGAAGGATGGAATGTATCTAAGTGCTTGAGGCTTTGTGCAAAGAAATTGGAATTTATTGGGGTTCCTACGAACCAAATGAATTAGTACTTTGCCTAGGTTGTAGTGTTGAAGATTGGATCACGTGTAAGAGCTCTTTTTCTAGATGATGGCTCTAACTCGGATGATTTCTCAAAAGTGTTCAAGGATAAATATTTCATGGAGGATGTAATACAAGTGATGATGAAAATAAATTTCTTAGAGTGGATTGCTGAACCTAACAAGGGTTACAGGAGCAATAGAATTGCCATGAGAACTTGTCCATAGATATGCATAGTTGAATAAAACTAAGAAATTAACTCTGAGAATGGAGAAATTACAATTGTTTCTTTAGGTTGTAGATTCTTCATTGCACTCAAGTCTTGAAAATATTTTATTTAAAGGATGACAAGGCAAAACAAGGGCTAAAGATTGACTATAAATATATACATGATGTAGTGTTTAATATTTTGAAAAGATAGAGGCAAATAGATAAATTGGCTATTTGCAAGAGTCACAACAGTTTGTAGAAGACAAAACAAGCAAGCAAATAGTTGATTTGTAAATGTGCCTCCTACTCTAAACAAAGATGATATGATGGAATAATTAGTGAGATAGATATAGGATTTGCAACATGTGAAGTTTTCAAAGTTAGAGGAGAAAATTCTTCAAGATCTTGAGGATCTAAACCTTCAAACTGTGAAGGGTTTGTACATTTGATCTTCAAGATCTAAACCTCCAAACTCTAAAAGGTTTGTAGATAGATGTATTTGGTGTGACATCATAGAGCATGCTTGAAAAGACTATGATAATTACAAGGATGGCTTGAGCAAAGATTTTATTATCTTCAAATGTGGTAAAATCCATTTGTGTAAGGTACACAATTACCATTTGGTACCAATTTCGCAAAGGGAAATGTGAGATAGTATAAGATATGTCTGACATGCATGATTTTTTTGTTGTTAAACTTGCTACATATGGTTTGTAGTTTGGAAATAAAGAGGGATGCTACAATAGTAGGTTTGGTGATAAGAAGAATAAGCTTTGGTTTTATACAATTTAGACTACTGAAAGAGGGAAGACTACCAATGATGAATTGAATAATGTAAAAAATTATTTTTTTTAAAATTTTAACTAGAGGGATCTTATAGGTACTTTTTCTCTACATGCATACATTGCTAAAAGTTAGAATACATAATGTTTTTGAAAAGAAGCGCAAATGGGATCATGGAAATGAAGGAACTTTTAAAAAAGACAACCAAGGGAAGTGAAAAGCTTGATTTTGAACAATGTATATGTCACAAAAATCCTCCACTTGATCTATCCTTGGAAAATGTATCAAATGGAAAGATGAATAAAGCAAATGCAAGGCTATGTTTAAACATCAAGCATATAAATTGCGGTGTGGCATTGAAACAACCCCAAATTTGAAGAAAGTATTGGAAAAAAGAATATTGAATAGCAAGTCACAAATTACTTTTGGAGAAAATCTTGGGGTCGTTAAGTGGGAGTTTCATGAAAAAAGTCATAGATTAATATTATCGAGAGAAAACGTCACATTGTGAGAGAATTAGTTAATGCCACTCTACAACAAGGAGCAACCATGTATACTAAAGTGTCACTATTCAAGGAATCATTGGGCCAGAGCTACTACAAAGACTCTAATCAAAATGGCTAGCTATGAGGAGCCATGTATTGCATTGGTTGAATATAGGTCAGAGATAAATGTAGTGATAAGGAGTCTTTATCAAAAGGATAGATGGCTGATTGATATGGATCATGGTTTAGAATGTGAGATGCAAATAATGCATCATGTGAATGATATGATGCATGTCCAATCGTAAAGGTCACCACAGAAGATGTTTAGGATGAGCGGGATTCCTTTGTGCAGGATTCATCTACTTACCCTATGACTCTTGTTTAGCCATATATCACTACAATTTGTATGGAAACCAAAGTGTTAGATAATGATTTTGCATATGCCAAGATTGGAACATGATGGGAAGAGTGTTGTTTAGTTTCTCATTGTATGTATCAACCGTGAAAGAAATCATGATAGTCTTTGTGAATACCCTTTACCCTAGAATTTTACAGAATCCAAAGAATCTCGAGATATGATGGGATTTTAGCAGGTGCTATTATAAAGTGAGACTATGATGGTATTGAAAAGAAAAGGACCTCGCCTCCTTTAGTAAGTATAAATACTTTTTTCGTAGGATTTACAACATTTTTAGTAAATGATTCATTTTCTTTTAGAAGCTTCAAGATATGCATAGAAATGAAACCCAATATGCTCATAAGGCTCAAGAGGTTTTGAAGCAAAATGGCTTGCTTGAATCTAATGTATGTATCATAGGTGTTTTTGATGATGTCTTATATTGACACGATGGGAGATCGTATAGCATTGACTTGCTTTAGGCTAAAATGTAGGATTGAAAGTATTAAAGTATGCTCCATTGACATATCTAGGGTGATTGAAGATTTTGAAAGACTAGAATATATATGTATAGATGAAAGATCAATAGAGGCTTGGGTTGAAACTATGTACAAAACTATGGGAAAGAAAACTTATTGCTTTGCCATTACCTTCTACTAGTGTTGAAAAGATAGAGCAAGCTTCTTATGACAACCAAATCTCAGGAATCCAAAGAAAATTGGGCATAAAATTACTATAGAAACTTTAAAAGAGCTAAAAATTGGTTGTGGGAATTTTCTTACTTATGTGGAGAGATACTATCTTATGAAGATGCTATCAGTTCATGGTAGGGCATTTGCTTTTCAACTATAGGAGATTGGCTATGTGAATGTAGAGTTGTTGATCTACCCTATAGAATTTGTGACTTATTCTAGTGCCCAAAGCTCATTTTCTATAATAGATTGAGATGTTGAATGAAATGATAAGGATGGGTATCTTGAAGTCATCATCTACTCTATATTTAAACAGGTGATTCACTATATCAAAGAAGAAAGGGTCTCTAGAATTTGATATGCATCAAGTGACCTTTTGTGCAAAGGTTTTTTCAAACTCATCCACAATCAGACAAGATCCAACTTTTTTGTTAGTCACCTTTATTCAACTCCTTTTGTAATCTTTATTGTGGATATGATTGATTCCAATTGGCTAGCAATCAATAGTTATGAAAACACCTTTGGGATTGGTGAGGATGTGTACCTTACCATATGGGAAAGTAATTCATTTATACATATGATGAATGCTATGACTATAATCTTAGAGGATTTAATACCACAACTCACTATACCTTTTCTTCATGATGTGTAAAAAGTTTGTTGTAGATCATGTAGTTGATTGTGAAAATATCATAACCAAGTTCGAGGAGGTAAATCCAACTCTTTTCAAGGAAAAAATTAGTCTTTGGAGTTAGAGAAGCCTTGATTATGGGCCATATGTATCGACCATATGGGAGACATCCATGTCTAGCGAAGGTGGATGTGATTGAGAAGATGAAAGAGGAATATATTAGTTTTTTAGAAGTACACATGTTCTTGGATACTTGTGAATTCTAGCTTATTTGAATTCTACACTTTTCTCATGTTGCCACTCTATGGGTTATTGAAGAAAGGTTGAATTTAGGCTTACAAAATCAATAAAAAAGTTGTTTGTTTCCTTTTGCAAATAGCACCAACACTAGGAAAGGTTGATTATGAAAGTGGAAGGCCTATCATTATTACAATTGATACTAGTCCTACAAGGATTGGATGGGCTATTGGGCAAGATGATGAACAATATAGGTATATCATGAGGCTTGGTACCAAGATGCTGTGAATCAATATTAAAAAAAGTATCCCTAGATAAAATGGGAGTTATGGGGAGTGGCTATAATGTTGAATTGTGATAAAGATTATTTGATTCAAGCTTCAATTGTTGTTGAGATAAATTTCTTACATGTATTTGACATGATTACTAGTTTTTCTACTCCAAACATTGCTACATTTGAGGTATTACTTATATCAAAACCTTGAACCCAAATTTTCCTCATATTGCATGCAAAGAAATCCAATTGTAGATATATTATCTAGAGTTAGATATGAGGATGAAGAAGATATGATTTCTTCCCTTAAGTATTTTTCAGAGGATATGTATGGCGATGAATGGCTCTACTAATTGATCCTTACTTAAGCATATTATCAAGGTAAGAATGATGGATTGTCCAAGACTTCAAGAGGATCTAAAGGAAGGCAGATACATATTTCTTGAAGAATTGGCATTTCATGGAAGCATAGAAAGATTTGGAAGTGGGCTAGACTATTTCTCTAGATTTTATGGGATGATTATACTACACATAGTGTGACAACTAGATATATGCCTATTGAATTAATGTATGGTCAAAATTCTATCATGTTATTGAGGATGTTGCTAGTGTTTGGAATGTACTATCTTGGGAGGAAGATATAAATAGGAAAGACCTTGATGCTCTATGTATTTGGCAATTAGAAAGAAGACATGAAGAAATTGAGCTAGCAATGATGTGATGAGGAAAGGGAGGTTTAAAAACAAAGACAGATTTGACAAGAAGCGTAGGCTTCATCCTAAGCCAATAGAAGGAGTTTGGGTGTTACTTTATGGCAGCAATCTTTATAATCATAATAGCACTATCAAGAAGGTTTCAAATGGGTGATTTGGTCCATACACTATGAAGCATGTTCATTATAATGCTAGCTACTCTCAATGTGACCTTGATATCAAATAATAAAATCTTTCTATGGCTTTCAATGCCTTATATAATCAATTGATCTATATATTTGTCTGTTGTTAAACTAGCATTTTTGTGAAGTCTCAAGCATATTCTAATCTAAAAGTCAACTCACATTTCAATTCAAATTTATAATTATCCATATATTTTAACATTATTTTATAATATCACTTTGAAATTTTCATGCTCTTTATTTGTTAAAGTTATTCATGACATAAGATACATGGTTTTTCTATTAGTAAATTTCCTAGCATTTTTTATTGTATATAATCCTAAATTCCAATATTAAAGCCTTTCCATGATTTTCAAGCCCTCACATTAACAATTAGTTTACATATTTCATTCCATACAGCCATATCGCTAAGCAAAATTCTTGCGAAATTTTTCTGGATAACCAGCAACTGTCCTGAACTACCTCATCAATTTCGCGTGACATCCATGGCTCAACGAGGTCGCAAAAATTCAAAAATCCCATTTGAAGTAAGGGAAGCAAAGAACGTGGCTGATGGAGAAAATTACACGATAGGATTTGGTGAAACCCCCATTACAGTAAGCCTGAGAGAGGTAACATCTTGTCGGTTTAGAAACAATTAATGTTTTATAAGCTTATCACTATATTTGGCTTTAAATGATTATAAACACATTCTAAATTAAATACATATGAACTGTCGCTTAAGAAAATAACCTAAGTAATATAATAATTAACTATTCAATGAAAAGACTCTTTCACTTGGAAAAGGATTATATGCCTATCATTAAGAAAATATCGTAATTATGATTGATTTCGTGATATTTATTGTTATTTCGTTAATGATGCATGTGATCATAATAACAAAAAAAAGCAAACAGTGTTAGGGAAGGGTATATTTTATAAATTTTTCATGAAAGTGACTATCTCTATTTCATTTCGCTAATGATAAACAAAGACATATGAGTTTCATAATAATCTATAGAAAATCATTTATATAATATCATTAAATAATCAATGCATTAAATCAATGAAAAATTGTATAAAAAATATATACTAAATGCGCATAAATTAGGTACATAGTTATATAATTCGATGTTTGAAAGATGAAAAAAAATTACACTTATAATTTTGCATTACCTAGAATAAAGTTTTCAAAAAAATAATTAGCATTGCACTTAGGACATAGCTAAATGAAAATTGTTCTTTCTAGATATTGTTGAAAGTTCTCAACAAATGATCGAACATCGCTGATTAAACCATAGAATATGAGTAGAATAAAATAAAAATTATTTTCTTGCTGAAAATACATGCAATGTTAATATTTAATGATTATATTAGCGAGAGTATCAATATCATGAGTTGACCCACATATGAGTTAGTGAGAAAACCTTACCTAAAATATCGAGAATGTTGAAGCAAAAATAACTACGAAATACTCGTCAACCCTTAAACTATTAGTATAAGGAAATTAAATAAATATCAAAAGTCTGTAGGACTTGTTAGACATTGATAAGAATTTGTCGATACAAATTATAAAATCTAAACAGACTTGGAAAAGCATTTGAAATCCTGCTAAGCGCGGACTAGGGCAGGGCAGCGCATGAATTGCTTGCTATAGGTATAAATTCCATATTATCTTTTAGGGTGGAAATACCAATTTTTTTGTAAGGATAAAATAGACTTCAGATTCGCAAAATAACTTGTGGATCCTGAAAAAGAGTTACAAGTATAACAAGTGAAACCCTAAGAATAAGGTGGAACCTTAAAAGAGAATCCCTAGATTTGGGTGGGGCTGCTTCCTATGCTAAAAACACTTGTTGTTGTTTCTTTTTTATTTGTGCATGCATTGATGGTTGCACAGGAAAGATTGATTGTGCTTGCAGGAGTTAGATCCGATTGTAAATATATAATCAGAATAATAAGAGGAAATATTGCGCTATGCCTCTCCCACAGCTAAACACGGAACCCTGCTCTAAGGGGGATTGTTTTGTACCGCCAAGGGGAGCTTTGGACCAGCCTCGATAGCAAGAGGTCGCTCGGTGAGGAATCTGTTAGGCAGGAGGAGGCGAGAGTGCCAGGGAAGCTCTAGCTGTAAATCTCTTGATCACTCCTAGGAACTGCCTGATCCTCACAAAAATTAGGATGGGATCCTCGAGTCCCACATACTAGTGAAGGGACGGGAATCTTTGAGGGTTTTCTTTCTTTTGCATAGTCAGAAGGGATTTTTTGGTGAACGAAGGTTTATCTTCTGCGTAGACAGAAGGAAAAAATAATTGTAGATAACTTTGTGAAATAATAAATAAGTATATTTTGCCAAAAACTTGTTTTCTTAGTCTTTGTGTTGTGATTTAAAATTACGCAAAGAAACCTGTGATAACAGGTTAATTAACAAAGCTGCTTTCATATGTCATAACTTAATGTGAGAGGTAATTAGAAAACTAAAGAAAACCATTTGTGGGAAGTGGGTGGGCGAGATCCCTGATGGATTTGTCCTACGAATGGGTGTTCCTGATAAGCTGGTAGCTTCTCTTAAGAGATTGAACGAAACATTAATTAGGAAAAATTAGGTAGAGCCGAGAGTTGACTTACCTAGGGTTAGGTCTTAAAACCTTGATCTGTAATTATCTTAGGAGAAAGGTGCGACGACTATGCCAGAACTCCGTTAAGGTTCCTTGAATCCTAACCAGTTGTTGGAAAAAACCATTGCACTCCATGAACTAAGGGTAACTACGATTGCTCTAGTTGCATAAGAAGCCCTTGTGGACCACTAAAACGTGCTACCAGGGAATTGTTAGGTAGGCACATGACAAATATCGATGCTTCTTGCACCTCTCATGCTTTGATAATTAAAGGCAATAATGGTAGGGGTGATAATGATCGTCATGGCAGAGACTCTTAGTATTCTCACTCTCAGTCATGTGGACATGTCTCACAATCATCCCTGTGGCTATAAGTCCTCATTAACTTGTCATTACTGTGGAAAAATATGGCATATTCAACCGCAGTGCCATAAAATGCACAAAGACAAGTGTAAATAAAAGGGCACGAGTAAATCACAAGACAAAAATGATGATTGCAACATTGTCCCTAATAAGTCCAGTGTTAAGATTGAAGAGATTAATATTGTGTAGATTGATTCAAATGATGATTTTGTACTTGCAACTTATTCTCTTGATACTTCACAACTGACTAATGCTTGGTATACTTAGTATTGGTTGATAGATTCAGGGCTTCTTTTCATGTGACCCCTCATAGAGAGCAGTTTTACTCCTATCGCAATTTGACTAGATCTGTCTGTTTAGCTAATCACCTAGCATTGGAGACAGTTGGTATTGGTGATGTCCCCAACTGCAGAGTTTGATTCAATTTGTATGTTTACTCTTCATTATGTACGTCATGTAACGACTCTCATGAAGAGCCTTATCTCTACTAGTTCTTTGGATGATGTAAGTTGTCTAGTTTCTTTTGATGATTTCTCATGGAAGATTATTTATGGAAATCTTGTCATTGCACATGGTGCTGAGTCTAATACTCTCTATTCCTTGCTTGTATCTAATTAGGTCAGTTGACCATGTTTTGGTAGTGTATGCAACTCCACATGTATCTCTTTGGCATCATCACCTTGGGTATATGTCCTTGAAAGAAATTAAAATGCTTATTCATTTGCAGCATCTTCTATTCCTTGACTATAAGTAGTTTGAGTCTTGTAATCATTGTTTATATGGTAGAAATACACATAATACACATAAAAATTCTAGTATGACATGCATGGGTGAGCCTTTGGTTCTTGTTCATTTGGATGTATGTTGTCCCATGCCTTGCAAGTCATTAGGTGGCACGAAGTACTTTGTTACTTTCATTGATGACTATATGCATAAGGCTAGCCATATCCTATTAAGCAGAAATTAAAAGTATTGGCTACATTTCAACGTTGGCTTGCTTTGGTTAAGAATCGGTTTGAGTAAACATTGAAATGCCTAAGGTCAAATAATGGGGGTGAGAATGTTTGTAAAGCCTTTGAGTAGTTCTGCAACGAGAGGGGTATTAAGCATCACTGATTGCCTCGTACACCCCACCCTAGAATGGTATGGCTGAGTGCATGAATATGACAATTCAAGAGCGAGTTCGCAATATGCTTAGCCAATCAAGCTTACCACAATATTTTTGGGTTGAGATATTTACTACTACTATACACTTAATAAATCTGTCCCCATGTACTACTCTTGACTATTACGTTGCAGAGGAGGTATGGTCTAAAAAACCTCCCCCATATGCTCATTTGTGTGTCTTTGCTTGAGAGGCTTTCTGCCATATACCCAAGGATAAGCGTAATAAGTTGGATCCTAAGTCTAGGAAATACATTTTTCTTGGCTATGGGGATGTAGATGAGACAGGCTATTGCCAATGGGATTTGCAAGCTTAGAAGGTTATCTATAGCCATGATGTTGTTTTCCATGAGGAGAAAATGTATAAGCAGCCTGGGCATGTTGTTGAGGTACATAGGGTGATCTTTTAGGAGGAACCTCCTATTACTATGCAACCAACTAGAAGCCTACAGTAGCAGTTGATGCCCTAGTGGCCTAGGTCCCTGAGACTCCATAGGATATACAAGCCCCACAACTAGTTTTGCGTTGTCTACTAGAGATAGATGATAGCTTGTGTGGTATGAGCCCTATGTTATGGTGACAAATGTTGGTGAGTCTCTTGCTTATGATGAGGTCACACGTAGAAGCGATGGTTGCTCTTGGAAGAGGACCATGTAGTCAGAGTATACTCATTGCAGAAAAATCATACGTGGGATTTGGTTCCTTTGCCTAGTGGCAAGTGTGCTTTTCCTTGTAAGTGGATATACAAGCTAAAAAATAACATTGGATGTCCCAAGCCAGGATATAAGGCCAGATTGGGTACTAAGGACTTCAATCAAAAACATGGTATGGACTTTGATGAAGTATTTTCTCCTATTATGAAGATGAATACCCTACATTGTTTGATGCTTTTATGCATTCACAAGGATATTCTCATAGTGATATGGATCCATGTTTATACACCAAGAAGGCTCGTGATGGCAGCCTTATGATTTTGATCCTTTACGTGGATGATATGTTGATTGTTGAGAGTGCTCATGATGAGCTAAATGCTTTAAAAGAAGAGCTTTGAGATGAAGGACATGGGACAATTCTTACATATTCTTGGGATGGGGATCACACACAATCTCTCTAAGGGGCTCCTCTACTTGTCACAAAAGAAGTATATCCAGAAGGTCCTTGAGTAGTTTCATATGTAGAATGTTAAGCCTATTGGTTGTCCTTTACCTTCTCACATGAAGGTTAGTCAGGCCGATTATCTACAGTCTGATGAGTAGAAGGCCAAGTTAGCCAAGATCCCTTATGCATCCATAGTGGGCAGCTTGATGTATGCCATGATAGCCACTCATCCTGACATAGTATTTGCAGTGGAGTTGTAACATGCTATATAGCTACACATGGCATTGGGATGCCGTCAAGAGTATCATGAGGTACTTGAAGGGTATAGCAACTATGTGAATCTATTATGGTGACCAAGATACAAGAGTCGTGGGATACAATGACTCTAATTATGCACAACATGCATATAGTAGGAAGTCCACCTCTAGCTATGTCTTCACCTTTCTTAGAGGTGTTGTTTCTTGGATATCCATGGTGCAAAAATGCACATCCCTATCTACTATAGAGGTAGAGTATGTTGCAGCCGAATGAGACTTGTAAGGAGGCTCTTTGGTTAGGTTATCTAGTGGCATACCTTGGCATTATTGATGTGGTCCCTACATTGCATTTGGATTCTATGTGTGCTATTCAATTGGCCAAGAATCCAGTCTTCCATGTGAAGATAAAGCACATTGAGGCGTGTTACCACTCTATACAAGAGGTCATTCAGGGCAAGTCCATTGAGCTTTTGTCAAGATCTCACCTTACCAAAATCCTATAGATCTACTCACTAAAAGTTTCTTAGTGGAGCGTTTCGCCTTCCCTAGAAAGTTGATTGGGTGTTGGATGAGGTGACATCTTTTGTCATCCTATTATACTTATGTACATTTGTACTTTATCACTTTTTCCTTGTTCTCTTCTCACCAAGGGCACATTTATCTTTAAATGGAAGGTTGTTGGGGGTAAAGGCACCTGTCCCCTAACTGTCGGTGTGGTGACACTGATAGTATCCACATATTCACACACCTATACATTGTAGGTGTAGTGGGCACCCATTACTGTCACTTCATTCTTTATTCTTTCAATGCCATTTGAATAAAGGGTAGGTTAGTCACACATTGTGATTGTTGGAGTTTCCACATTGTGTGTGTCTCTCTTGCTCTTGCTCCTTCCACTATAGCTCTTGTGTCTCTCTCTCTCTGCATCTGCCAATGATCCAATTTTCTATTACTTAGTTGCCACAGGGGAAGGATGAGAGGATGCCTTTCTTTCTCTGTCTCTCTCATTCCTCTCTCTCCCTCCCTCCCTCCCTCTCTCTCTCTCTCTCTCTCTCTCTCTCTCTCTCTCTCTCTCTTTGCCGCAAGGAAGGAGAAAATGCCACAGGTGTCCAGCTACACGGAAGGAGGAAACACTTCTCTCTCTCTCTCTCTCTCTCTCTCTCTCTCTTTGCCACAGGGAAGGAGAAAATGCCACAGGTGTCCAGCTACACAAAAGGAGGAAACACTTCTCTCTCTCTCTCTCTCTCTCTCTCTCTCTCTCTCTCTCTCTCTCTCTCTCTCTCTCTCTCTCTCTCTCTCTCTCTCTCTCTCTCTCTCTTGCCACAAGGAAGGAGGAAAAGCCAATCAAGTACCAGAAACACCACAGGTGTCCTAGCACATGAAAGGAGGAAACACCAATCAAGCACCCTGCAGGATTCAAATGGATAGAGACAGGCACAGAGAGAGAGAGAGAGAGAGCCCCAGAGAGAGAGAGAGAAGGAAAGAGAATACATACCTTTCCCTCTACTCCCAATCATAAGCAATTAATGAGCAATCATCACCACCTTTCTTGGTTTGGTTAAGGAGCCAGGTTTGGGAGCTCCTTGGTGCTTCGACACCTCCCACACCTATAGCTCCAATAATAAAGTAGCATAGATGATTAGTTAGAATTAATTACTTGTCTAAAGGCCATGATACATATTATATGTTATAATTGCTTTGCTTAGTTTAATATAATCAATGCACATTATAAAGAACTCATGAGATCATTCATGAACAATCAAAATGTATTTTACAAACCATAGTACAATCGGATATTCTTAAAGAAACTCCAAGTATACAATGCAAGCATGAATCTAGATTGGATCCTAAAACTCATCTAAAGATTGTAGTTTTAGACCACAAAGTTTGGAGACTATATCTCTCTCATTACATGGAGTTCAAGAAACGTACTGGAAAAGTGAGCTACTAGTTTTGAAGCTTTGCATATTGAATGTTTTTGACACCCACCCAAAGGTGGCTACATTTATGCTTTAATCGTCCAAATAAATTTAGCATGAATTGTCCTAATTATTCAATGATAATCATTTAGCGGACATAGGTTGGTTTAGTGAGATGTAGGCCTTTTCTAGAACCTAGCATATTTGGGTGTTGCCGAAAAAGCTTAAAGCATTTAACCTCTTCAAACTAAACAAAAATTTATGATATCAAGAGTGATTTTGTAGCAACCAACCAAGTCATTTGGATCTTCTCCTCTACGGCCACCAGAAACTTCATGAGGATGAATCTTGCAAAAGCTAAATGATATGCCATTGACCAAAAGGTGGGAGGCATTGATGTGAGAGGAGAGGGAGAGCAATGTAGTGGGATAAATATTGTTCACATGCACAGTCCATGACAATTAATGAATTAGTGGAAGGCTAGGTTTGATGAGGATTTCACATGGGTTGCCTGGTCCTTGTTGCTCCCATTGATTAAATAAAGTGTGTTAAGTCAATTTAGGCCACATGGGTCTAGACATAGAGATTGCTTTGAGAACAATTCTTGACTCAATGTACCCATATACAAGTGGCACCTTGACACAAGCCGTGCAAGAGGTAGGAATAGAGTCCATAGTTTTGTTATTGCTTCTAAATCGTCATCCTTGGCTCCAAAGGTGGCAAGAGAAATGGATATGTTATGTGAGACTAATCTCCTTTCTCCAAAGGTGACAACCAAGAAAAAGATGACCTTTAGTATGGATGTATGATGTAAGACTGAAACTCGAATAAGAGGAAAGGAGCTACGTCAAGGGCAAGAGTGGATAAGGGAGTTTGTGGAAAGCATAAGCCAAGCTTCTTCTTACAAGGGCCTATTCGATAGAGCGTGTGGAAGCGCGTGGTGAATTTGGCAGCAAGGGCTAGCACTCCATTGCGCGCCTCTCTCTCTCTCTCAGGGCCTGCAGGTAGATATGGCTTCCTTTGCGCTGGTGGGGGCGACTCAGTCAGCAGCTGTGATGATGAGCGCGGCCAAGGGCGAGAAGAAGGGGCTCCTGGACTGGCTGAACGACGCCCTGGAGAAAGGAGGGTTCAGCGAGACCGATCCCATCCTGCAGAAGGTGGATGGGACCAAGAACGGTGCGCCGCCTAAGCCACTCGCCGCTCCCAAGAAGGGCGGCTCTGCCCCTCCAAAGAAACAAGGTGGCGGCTTCTTTGGGCTGGGGAAGAAATGAGTTCGATCGTACCCATCAACATCGAACTCATATTGCCCTCGCAGCAGGTATGGCTTCCGTCAATTGTTCCTTACGCCTTTCACAAGAGGTTGTAGACAAATTCCCACTATAAGTCCCACATTATGAATTTTGACTCTACGAGGGAAGGATTGCACATGGCTTCTAGGTTCTAGGAAAAAGGCCTCAAATGCCTCGCAACACATCCTAATCGATGATACCTTCTAAGACTCTAAGCTTTTTACGCTCCAAAGTCGAACGCTCCTACCTTTGGAGTACAATTCACGTATAAATCTCAAACATGTTGCAGCTGATATGAATCAGACTCCCACCTGTGATTGCTAAAATTTCTACCCAACCTCACTTCCAGACAGCACCTTCCTGTGTGTTATGTTTTATGTTTGGTCATAAATCGTGAAGACGTCACGTTTCAATGGGGTAGGCCTCTGTAGAGATGTTATTGGCAACTTCCAGCCATGGCCCCTAATGGTGAGAGACAAAGCAGAGAATGAAACGGGAAGACATACTTTAACCTAATGGTTATACACCTGCAGAGCCATCAATAATATGTGAGGGAATCGCTAGCGATCGACTACCCTTTTTGATTTAGCCCTATAAGAATTGCACATAGCTATCGCTTCAGTTCCGATTGGTGGACTTCTTACCCTTCTTTTACCGGTGCTTGGCTTTGTGCAGGCTCAGGAGTCCTGAAAAGCAACTAGATTTTTGTACGTTCGTATTACCCCCTGGAATCAACCCTTCGTCTCGGTGCCAACAAGCAACAAGTGTACAAGTTTATGAGGGATAACATGCCAAATCCAATTTACCAAATTTCCATGCTTGTATCAAAACTCACATTCATATGCTTGGAGCCGCCGAGGGTATGCCATGTATTTTTTTTTAGTATCAAATGTAAGCTTCCTGTATAAACAATTGGGTCCTGACTCATTGAAACTTGGGCATTAAGCTAGGGATCCTTCACTATGATGGCCATAAGAAGTCCTTGTTCATGCAAAGGGGAGGGACAAAGAATTCTTGTTCACTTAAAGCGGGTATAGAGCTTATGTTGAAAATATGTTAACCACTGTGAGTAACAAGTAAAGTCTAACGATGATCAGGTTATTTTGGCTGGCCACTAGAGCATTTCATATCTCTTGTGGTGGTTGGTAAGCGCAGAATGTCGATTGATGTATTCTGAAGTGATCGATAGGGTGCATTGTAGATGTACAATGGGAGCCTTAAACTTCTCCTATCTTCCTCTCTACCATGGCTTTTCATATTTGAGAAAAAAGAGACACTAGAAAGGGTTGGTGATCAATTGGTTATTAGAAGCTAGGGTGAAGGGACCTATTTCTTCCTTTTCTAAGTTGCATTTTATGCACCACATTACTTGCTTAAAAATATTGAAGTGATTTGATATCTTTATCAAGGAGGTTTATGAATAAATCTTCGAAGAGTTCACAAAAGAGCGGCAATGTGTGTGTGTGTGTGGAGAGAGAGAGAGAGAGAGAGAGAGAGAGAGAGAGAGAGAGAGAGAGAGGAATATAAAGGAGAGTGGAGAGAAAGTAAAGATTATGGAGAATAAAGTAGAGAGAGTGTGTGAGTAGAGAAAATGGAGAGAGAAAAATAGAGGGGAGAGAATAGAGTAGGAAGAGAGAAGAGAGAAAAGAGGAGCAAGCATGTATGTGCGCACGCACACACTGTGAGCAAGTGTAGAGCGAAAAAGAGGAGAGAGAATATAGAAAGCAATACTAGTTGGAGAGGTGCAAAGGGACGAGAGTAGAGAGTAATATGAAAAAGAGAGTGGAGAAAGAGGATAGATAGGGAAAAAGAGAGAGTAGAGAGAAGTTAGTAAACAAAAAGATAAAGGAAAAAGATAGTAGAGAGTAGTGAGAGTGAGAGAGTAGAGAGTAGAAAGAGGACAGAGAAGGATAGAGAGTAGAGAGAGGATAGAGTAGGAGAGTATAGTCTCTTATCAAACCAAATACAAATGTTTATGATCAAACTCTTGTAATCACCACAAGCCTTAGAAAACAAAGACAATTGTCTATTATGTAACATAGGAAGTTCTATAATAGACTATAAAATGAAGTTAAAATGAAACAGACTTGGTGGAATATACAATTTTAATAATAAACCATTCATAAATGAAGCACTACTTACACATATATCAATTGTACCATGAGCAAGCAAGAGCTTCCCTTTTCCCTTGTATCAAACTCTCCAGCCTCTAAACCTCATTTGCATACATTGCAGCAACAAAATGAACAAGAATTACAAATATAATAATAATAATAAGTTTTTAAAACATTTTTGAAAAAATAATGCCAACTTAGAGGCATAAAGGTTAACACTAATCTTATAACTAGCCCTTCAATTTTGAATCTTTGAAATTTTTATTTTAAAAAAGGTTGTGTGGAGAGAGAACTTGTAAATAGAAAGTTAAAATAAGCATGTTTTAGGTAGGGCCACCATTTTGTTTTCTTATCTTGTGGAAAATTGCGCTACAAACTATGATATGGAAGTGATTAAAGAGTTTGAATTTAATACCCTCTTGGAAATAAATACATAGCACTCTTACAAGTTTGGAATCTCATTTGGACCATTACATAGAAAAAGAGTTTATCACCCAAAACACAAAGGAAAGATCCAAGAAAAGTAAAGTTTGGAAGTTTACCCTCCTTAAAAAAGGGAGTTACTAAGATAAGGAGGGAGATTGCACTTGATGTTATATATGTTATATATATTAAAAGAGAATAGAAACTTACTTTTTATTTGGAATACAAACTCCTTTGGAAAAAGGTGATTTCTTAACAGTAGGATTTTTTTTTGAACTCTACAAGTTGAGATCAAACTTGAAAAACTTGAGCATGAATGTGAAAATTTATTTTAGGAATTGAGAGTGAAATACACCACTGAGAATACTTTGAAGGGCTTATAGTTGGTTGGGACCTTACATTGCATTTTGTCATAAGAGATATAGGGTGGTGGTTGGGATCTTACATTGCATTTTTTCATAAGAGATAGAGAGTGGTGGTTGCAACAAGAGTGTTTTTGTTGGCATTGTGGCAAAAAAGTTATTCAAACAAAGACTCTTCTTGGTTAATACTTGTTTTTAGATTTTAGATCACCTACATAACCACGTAGATCACTTTGGAAACCCGCCTAATGGAATTCTAACATTTGATCCTCCATGACTTTAGGCAAAATCAGACATTGAAGGTGGAGTGAATTCAATATGAAGACTCTTAGGATTGAAACTGTGGACCATGGAAGTGATTATAAATTCTTCTCGTGGTAAGGATTGTCAATGCTATTCATAGGAAAATATGTGAAATAAGAATGAACATCTTTCAAAATATTTGTAAGCAGTTGAGTGAGAATCAATGTGGTTTTAGATTTTCTAAATACTCTTCTTTTTTGCAGAATGGGTAAATAGTGTGTTTGGCAAGCCTTGTGAAAGGAAGAGGATATTTGAAGATCAATAATGGATTGAAAGAAAATAATCCTTCAAGAAAGGAAATGTTTAGACATGAATATGGACAAAAGAATTTTCCTAAGTTGCTTAAGTTGGTTCTTAAGTTCTACTAAAGAAACTAGTTGATCTCACCAGTGTTGTTGACTAGACCCACTAACCATGCAATGTTGCATAGTTTGTAAACTTACAAAGCTCATGAGAATTCTCTTCATTTGCTTTGTGCTTTTGTGAGCAAAGGGAAGTGGCCGTAGCAAGGCTGCTTCCATTTTCTCACAAAAGAAGAAATTATGTGCTTCACAGGAAAAATAGAAGGCTCTTTGTGCAATGTGTGAAATGTAAGGAATTCTTTTCTTTGATGGCAAAATATGAGGGGATGGGCCTCAAATCATACTTCACATACATACTTATTAGACATATGTGTATGTAATAATTATGTGTGTGTTATGCAAAGGTCAAACACAAACCATATTTGTCCATGAAGAAAAATTAATAGTATATATTGGAACAAAATTGACATTATATTATATTTTAGCCTCACAATAAACTTTAGAAGTAGAATCCATATCAACCATAGCTATCATTAAGATGTTTCTTTATGAACCACATAAATGCCACATCTCACACATGAAAGCCTAGCATATAGGGTATTGATTTATCATTTAAAATCTTATTAATTCAAGTTACAATTGGATGTTTAAAATGATAAAATGCGTTTATTCAATAAATTTAATGAATTCACCTACATCAATTAGCTTGGCAAAATCAAGGAATTTTGTTTATAAAGGGAATTGATGGTGTAAGCTAGTCTTAGATGTATGATATTAACCTTTCATTTAAAAAAAACCATGGTTTTTGTTTGTCAATTCTATTATGTTTAGATAGTCTTGCTGTTAGTTGAAAGCTGGAAGTCCCTTAAGTTATTGTCTTCCACTTTGATATACTAGGACCATTGTAATAAGGATCAGATGGCGTGATATATTTCTAAGGGAACTAATATCTACTTGTATGAATAGTATAACCATCCTCATGACATAGATGGAGGAAAAATGAATGAGTACCCTGAATCTGCATATTGATGCTACCATTGATGCACCAGCAAACAAGAGAGGAGCATTATGGGAGACCTAGCCCTACCCTCCAATTGCATCTCTTCCGGGCAAATTTTGTATGGCAAATGCAATGTTATATAGCCTTGAACCTAAATGGGGATTTTATAATGCTTTATTAGCCATACCAAGACTAACGTAATTGTGTTATATACGTAATATATTATATCATTCCCCATCTAAATGGGGATTTCATATGTTCAACTAGCTAAATGTGGTTACTAATGAATAAATGTTTAGAACAATTTTGTTGTACATTGAGAATCATTATATGATCACCCGATGCATGAATGTCAACTTCTCCCATGCAATTTCATTTTTCAATTTTAACAGGCTCTATTGTGGTTCAAGACTTTCATATTCTCATTTCCTTGAAGTGTTTGTTGAGATTGGCTCTTAATATCTTTTAAGATGTGATAAATCATTTATTTTATATAGGTGCAATGTATAGAGTTGACTTTTTCCTTGGAGATATAGCAATGCTTTTTATATTGAGTTATTTTCTATTATGATTTTACCTATTTGACCTCTTTTGAATCTTGTGCATCTCAATAAGAAATAGAGGGGTCAAGCAAGGTTTTCACATGGGGAGAAAGATATAAATTGCTACCCCTAAAAGAGAGTTGCAACAATTAAAAGATATTGCAAATAGAACTACTTAAAACTTACAAATGAGTCTCCTTACACAATTCAACTTGAAATTATCATGCTATTTATCTTATACATGGCACATACATAATCTTTACATTGAAGGTCTATCAAAGGAAATCATTGCATTTTTTGTATTTTTGAGAATTTTAGATTACTCCAATCCGTAACATTGATTTATAATAGTGTAGATCAATGATGTTATATTTAGGGCTCAAGCCATACTCACAAGCTAGATTTCTTACTCATAAAACATAGCATGTAGAGGGTTCAATTTGATAAATATGACTTTTTTCTAATATGATGCATCAGTTTACTATGTAGATGATTTTATATGTAAACAATATACAAGAACAACATGCTCAAACAATTACAAAACAATTTTCTAAACATGTGGGATTGCTAAGAAAACATAGATTGGATTTAAGCATATATGCAAGTATTTGTTCAAAAGGATCAAAATTTACTAATCACCATAGAAACATGCCACACACACCAAGTAATGATTTTTCACTTGCTAACAATGGCTCAAACTAAGTACTACAAGAAGAAGTGTTGTATAGACTCACAAGTATAACTTATTTTACATGCTCAGCACCTTGGAGAGAGGTCATTGAGTTGTATTATATTATCGTAGTAGTGGTCTTAATCCTTGTTAAACAAAAATCTAGCTGATCATACAAAGTAGACTTAATGCTTCTAAATGAGCACTAAGTTAAGTGTACAAGGCAAATAATTAATATACTCTAGACTAAGTAATTGCCACAAAAAAATATATGAGTTCATATTGTTCTCTAGCAATTCATCTCTACCTATATTCATGAAGTGTATTTACTTTTTTGTTTGGTGTAGGACAGTTTGTTTGTCTAGGACTCTTTTAATGGAAATTTCTCCCTATTTGAATTAAAGACCATATGTGGATTATAATGGGTCCTAATGTTTTGACAATATTTGTTTACAAAAGTCATACAAAGTTCTCAATCTTCTCTTACATGAAAATGTACCAAAGCTTATTTTAAAAATTCTATTAGTGATCCATAATCTAATGTTCCTCAATATTTGCAATGCCATAAATCATTATGCTTTTATGGGTAGAAAACTATGTGGCTATTGGCTAACTTGCAGCCCATGCACACACATCTACCATTTGGAGTATTTGCCTCGGTCAATCACTTCTAAATGTGTGTAATTCATGTCATTGTAATGTGGTGAAACCTTATTCTTGTGCCGAGAAGAGAATTAATGGATTTAGTTTCTCATATTTGCTCACAGACACACACACACACACACACACACACACACACACACACACACTCTCTCTCTCTCTCTCTCTCTCTCTCTCTCTCTCTCTCTCTCTCTCTCTCTCTCTCTCTCTCTCTCTCTCTCTCTCTCTCTCTCTCTCTCTGTGTGTGTGTGTGTGTGTGTTGGCCCCAAGAAATACAAGCATTACAAAGGGATTTACTTTCTGACATTTGCATACATGCATGCACACACACACACACACACTCTCTCTCTCTCTCTCTCACTTTATGTTTTGGCCCCAAGAAATACAAGCAATACAAGAAGAGAATAAATGGATTTACTTTCTCATATTTGCATACATGCATGCACGGACACACACTCTCTCACTTTATGTGTTGGCCCAAGCAGTACAAGCATTAGAAAGGGATAGACATGGATTTCATGGTAGTGTATACTTTGAGAAGCTCAACAATATAAAGAGAAAGATCTAAAGAAATGGCCATTTTAAGATTGAAAATTTAGGTTTCAGTGAGATCGTAGTCATGTTGTCTGGTGTATATGTGATCGCTTACATTAGATTGTCACACCTACTATAATTGGTAGGTATATGTTTGTTAGTGAAGCATTCAAATGTTGGTATGAATCTGTATGTGGGTGTATGTGTGTGTACATGTGTACATGTGCACATGCCCCATTCTACAACTAACATTCCATTTGAAGGGACCATATGGAAACCAAGAATTTAAGGAAGTGTATTAGTTTGTAATTTCTTTCCTAAGTATGCACTCCACACTATTACAAACATGTTGCATGTAAGGGTTTAGCTTTAAATGCAAGCAAGTGTATGCAAAGAGAGAAAAAGAAGAAGAAATGTGTCATGAACATGTATCTCCATGTAAAGAAGAGTTTTTTATGCATATGCAAAAATCTATGAAATCTAACATTTGATCTTAAAATATAGCCATTGTAAAAGGAGAAATGGAAAGTATCCTTCATGGGTTTCACTTAGTTTTCTAAGTTTCAATTTCCTTTGAACCCTTTAGGTCCTAATGCTTTCCCTTCCTAAATATGTGTTCATGTGTGTCCTTGGGTTCTCTAGGTGTTTTAATGTAATTGGGCGCACGTGCGTGCATGCGTGTGCATGTGCATGCGTGCATGCATGTGTGTGTGTGTTCAATATAGAAATTCATTTAAAATGTTTTAAATAATTTGTATTTAAGAAAAAAGAATGAACAATAAATAAAGACTTGAAATAAAGTCATATGTCTCTTGAAAGCAAAACTATCAATGGTTGCTTCATCAAATAGATAAAAAAGGTCTGTATTTTTCAACATGTCTAAACAATATTAAAAAAAGGATTGATGTATTTTTCAAAGAGGAACATAAATTTCTAAGTAAGATGATGTGTTCTCCATGTTTTGTAAGAAGGTCATGGGTTGTCATAAGTAGTAATTATGGGTATCACAAGTTTAGAGTTTGCTTACTACCTACATCCATCCATAGAAAACGTTAGGTTAAATCCTAGACCATACATGTGGAACTACATGCATCAATGAGTCTAAACACTTGTTGTCAATGTGCACAATAATAGTGATGACTGACTCGTAGCAAAATTTAAACCTCAAAGTAAATTTCAAAATAGATTAAATCAAAATACACTTCCCCCAAACTATCACAACAGACATTTTGGGTTTGTTCTTTAGAACCTCACTAAGAGCATCCTCCTACAATCAATCCAAGAAAACAAATTATTTATGCATCCTAGTCAAGACTATGAAAAACATTTAATATACATATTTTGAAATCTAAGTTAATTACATTGACTCAAGAAGTCAATTTTGTTTATCTTGTTTTAGTAAGTGGGAAGCTAGTAAGTTTCTAGGATAGCCAGAGTTAATGGAGATGATGGTTAGATTCTATGTATGATCATCCAAAGTTTGGTCAGTATGTGAGTATGCTTGCTAATGACATCAAGTAGATCCATTGCAACATATATACATTAGTTCATGACACCAATGAGGCTTCTCATATGGTACATTTTCTTGTCACTTCTTCAATTCTAGTAGCTTAGCTTGTGTGTTTGTTACTAGCAACAATAGATACATTCATATACATGGTCTCTAGGCATAAACCTACATATCAACATCATCATTAGCAAATGTATCTTAGTGGAGGAGGCTTGTTTTGTTGTACATATCAAAAGGTAACTGTCATACTCATAAGAGTAGTAGAGAGAATATATCCATCCTATTCATCCTAGTATTACAACAACATAAACACTATCTCACCTAGCAAAGATACTAGAGTAGTTAGCCCAAGGTATACCTATTAATGATGGATTGAGACCATTACAAATAGATCCAACAACACATATTATAATAGTACTGCCAAACAAGCCGATTTCAATATCAACTAGTCACATACTTCTGCAATCAACAACACAATAATGAGGCTTTATCACCTTTGCTATGCTGTAGTAACCAACTTAATCCAATCATTAAGACATACACTCTACATCTTAGAATGCATTCAACACATAAGGGCTTATGCCTTTAGGTTTATTGCAATAATCTTCTATGACATAATTCTACAGTTTGCTTTATAACACCATCATAAGAGTATATAGGGAGAATACATCTAGCTTATAGTGTCAAAAATATTTTTCTCACTTTTCATTCCCAATTATTATGTTATAGTAGCCAACCAAGGGTAAACTCAGCAACTACGGATTAATCTAGCTCTAGATATTGTGCCAAACAGCCTATTCAACCAGTAAAGTAGTAGACATACTATCTTATTGTTGTAGACTCCCAACATATATACTAACTTAGCCAACTAGAGGTATAAATAGAAACCACTCGTGCAAACTGTGACATATAGAGCTAGTATAAAAGTCTTCCATCCTACCTTTTAGTAAACTAGGTCTCTTTTAGTATCAATTCATGACCTATTTTATAGATAGTAACGTACATTCACTGATCAATCATACAAACCGTTACAAATAGACCTAGCAGCCTATATACAACAATAAGCCTCTTTCAATTATACTTCTACAACCAACAACATAACAATGAGGCTTCATCACTTCTAATATGCTGCAACAACTGACTTAATCCAAACATAAAGACACATGCATCTTAGAATGCCTTCAGCCCTTAATTGCTTATGTCTTACAAAATATGACATATTTTTATAGCCAAATTCATGGCATCATCCAAAGAGTAAGTAGGGAAAATACATCCGCCAAATTTACTTTCTCGCTTTTCATTCCAAGCAAAGTGGCCAGCCAAGGGTAAATCCAGTAACCATGGATAGATTCAACCCTAGAGGCCATGATAGATAGCCAACAGAGATACTAAACTAGCCAATTAGTGGCAAAACAACAACCATTTATGCAGACTTTGACATATAGAGCGACTGTAAAAGACTTCCCCCCTACATTTCATCAAACTAGCTCTATTTCATTATCAATTTATGAGCCATTTTTACAATAAAAAACATACATTCACTAATCAATCATACAGATTTTTACAAATAGATCAAGTTGTATTATAGCAACAAGCTGATTTCATTCATACTTCTGCAATTAGCAACACAACAATGAGGCTTCATCACTTCTCATATATTGCAATAACCAACTTAATCCAAATATGTCATAGTTAGTATCTCAGAATGCCATCAACTCATAACTTCTTATGTCTTTCAAAATATGACATATTTTTGTGGCCATATTTATAACACCATCCAAAGAGTAGGTAGGTAAAATACATTAGCCAAAATTACTTTCTCACCTTCGATTCTAAGTAAAGTGGCCAGGCACCAAGGGTAAATCTAGCAACCATGGATAGAACCGGTCTTAGAGGCTATGATAGACTGTCAACATAGATACTAAACTAGCCAACTAGTGGTATAAGCAACAACCATTCATGCAAATTGTGACATGCTGAGCAAGTACAAAAGACTTCGAAATTGCATTTTAATAAGCTAGGTCTATTTCATTATCAATTTATGACCCATGCAAATAGCATGTTTCAATCTTATTGCTACAATCAACAACACAACTATGAGGCTTCATCAATTCTAATATACTATAGTGTAGCCTGATATTCCCATGGAATGTTCCGGGGTTTGTTGCTTAGGGTTTTTCGAGTCTGCCTCGCAACAGAACGTTTGCGGTTGAACCCACTAGGATCAACTTGAAATCCAGGTTCCTAGTGGTCAAGGTCTCCTGATAGCATTCTAGCGTCAGGTTTTGGACATCCTACTTTACGCAGAGACATCCAAACCGAAGCAGACCCCATGCCGCACTTGGTTCAAAGAGAATGGAAAATGAGAGGGATCCGCCACTCAACCTCTTTGCACGTAGGGCATAGTCCCATTCCGGTCCCCTAAAACGGCATGAATCGGATTCCAATTTAATAATACCTAAAGTTGAATGACGACCAAACCTTGTGAGAAGCCTCCCAGTTCTCTAGGACCACCCTGTCGTAGGACAGACCCATCGGGGTTCTGCCCACCTACTTCCCTTGATAGCTTTAGTTTTCTAATTAGGTCTTATCACATTTATGTGTGACATTCAAAATCAGCTTCCTTAATTAGGCCTTTTAGGGAACATGGTTCATTCGCTTAATTTACATCACCAACATGAAAACAAAACAAGTAGCCCTTTTTACAAACAAGTTCCTTAACTTATCTTCAAGTTAATCTTTGTCTCCTGCCCATACAAGAGAATTATGTATCCCTTCTGTCCAACAAAAGTATCTAGTCCAAATCACATGGCACCTTAATTTCTATCCATTATCTAGAATAGGATATTCCAACGCCACATACATTGGGCTCACGGCAGTCTACAACTCCGTCCTGGACTCAGAGAGGGGTGTCCAGAGCTCCACTGATCCCAAGCGATCTAAGAGTGAGACACAATTTTCGTGGTTGGCCTTTTCACCACTCGACATTCCACCCATGAATCGAGTAGTGCCCTCTTAGGTTGAAACGCGGTGTGACCTTGGAGATGATCCACCCGTGCAAAATATCATTCCTTAATTAATCCAATTAAAAATCAAGCACAATCAAGGCAATCAGTCTAATATCATCTTCGAGGAAACATTCTTTTATTTTCCCATGGCAACTTGTCATTACTAACCCCTACCATGCAATCACCATTGAACACAAACACTTGGCATAATCATCCAAATCACATCCCATAACTAGTTTAATACAAAAGCATTTAGGACATTGTTTGATCAATAAAAAACAATGATATCCTTTTCCAACATTGCAGGAATAGTCGTGATACCCTTCCATCACATATTCGCTCTCCCCCTTGGGAATCAGGAGCGGTTCTATGTAAGATTACTTAACACACCCTTCTTTTGGCTAAGGCATATGTTAAGGTTTCAAACATTGTACATGACGTAAGTTTTATTATTCACTTTCATTGATCTATAACCTAGCCCTGAATTGGATTGATAACATTGTAGTTATCAAACATATCTCAAGGCATCTCAAATTTAGCCCTTATGATCATCATTTCTGTTAACTACACAACATCAAGATTCCCAATCTATCAAACATAAGCTATTAAACGAGAGCTTGGACAAAGGTCTAGAGCTTCGATAATGATTCTTTTCTAGACTAAGCAACAACCATGCAATCCTTCGGGCATACAAGTTGCAACATATATCTTCAAAGCGAGGAAAACACACCTACTATTGTGAGGGCATGCTTGGAGCCTTAAATGTTGTTTATGAATTCATCACATGGTATCTATATACAATTGACTTCTTTTGATACGTGCATTTGGAAAATTCAATCCTTCGAACACTTGCGATGCAGTCTATCCTTTTTAATGTCCTATTCCCATATGACATAACATGGGTCTAATGCATATCATGCGGAAATCAAAGTAAACATTTATCAATCTTGAAATACATTACTTACGACTGGTACCGCAGTTGGATGGGCAGTGATGTCCTCGCCCAATGCCTTCATTGTGGATGTGGGATTGCCGAATGTGTGTGACATTCTCCACTTGGGGGCCATTCTCGGTATTCGTCTCCCTTAGGCGTGAGTGGCACAAGACTTCCATACCTTGTGCTCGAAAAATATGACATATTTTGCAGCCAAATTTATAACATTGTTGCAAGAGTAGGTGGGAAGAATACATTAGCAAAATTTCTTTCTCACTTTTCATTCCTAACAAAGTGGCTAGCTAAGGGAAAATTAAGCAACACTTGACAAATCTAGCCTTGGAGGCTATGGCAAACAACCTACTCAACTAGTAAAATAGTAGTAGGCATACTATCTTATTGTAGAATCTCGACCAAGATACTAAATAGAAACATACATTTCCTAAATAGATCCAGTAGCTTGTATTATAGCAATAAGCCTATTTCAATCTTATTGCTGCAATTAGAAACACAACTATGAGGCTTCATCAATTCTAATATACTATAGTAACTAGCTTATTCCAAACATAAAGACACACAATCTACATCTTAGAATGCCATCAACTCATAACTACTTATGTCCTACAAAATATGACATATTGAAGTAGCTAGATTTATAACACCATCCCAAGAGTAGGTAGGAAGAATACATAAGAAAAAAATACTTTCTCACTTTTCATTCCCAGTAAAGTGGCTAGTGAAGGGAGTAAATCAAGCAACATTGGACAAATCCAGCCTTGGAGGCTATGACAGACAACCTATTCAACTAGTAAAATAGTAGTAGACATACTATCTTATTGCAGACTTCCAACAAAGATACTAAATTAGTCAATCGCAGGTACAAATAGTCACCCTTCGTGCAAACTATGACATATAGATCTAGTGTAAAAGACTTGTAGCATGTATTTCATCATTCATGCTAAATAGGTATGTTTCAGTATTCATTCTTACAAATAGTGTCAAACATAACTGGCTTGTAGGCTTTAATTACCAATACATTACAATAATCGGTCTATGGTTGCCATGGATTATTGATATCATAGAGGCCATGTTTTGTTTACAAGACAATTCATACAGTTTGTATATCAAAATACACAATATATTCTAAGTCCTGCAAGATTATATGAATATGTTGTACATAGAGTTGTCATACTCTCTTTCACAAACCACACAACAACATCACATCACTAAGCTCAACAATTTCTAGTTGCACCTGCACTGATTTCTAAATCAATATTTATATCCATGAATCCAAGATAAGGCAATTGTCCAACCAACTCTCAAGAAAATTAGATCCTTTCCTAAGGAAAATAATTTTATCAAGATAATTATATGCCATTCAAGATGTATCTACTTTCAACACATTTCCAAATAAAATTCCAAGTAATATCCATTACTTTCAACAAGTAATTTAGATTTCTTAGATAAACAAAATGAGACTAAAGATCTATTTTTAGGCTAATAAATCATTTTGGGTTCAATGATTCATGTAAGTGATGATCTAATGATGTCAATTTAAGGCTAAATTTTTAGGTTTGCAATTGAGAGTTTTAAGTCTCTAAATTCTTAATTTGTGGTTTAGTAGACCTTTAGGATGTATAGTTCAATGTTATGTATGGCTTCTTGGTATAAACAAAATGAGACTAAAGATCTATTTTTAGGCTAATAAATCATTTTGGGTTCAATGATTCATGTAAGTGATGATCTAATGATGTCAATTTAAGGCTAAATTTTTAGGTTTGCAATTGAGAGTTTTAAGTCTCTAAATTCTTAATTTGTGGTTTAGTAGACCTTTAGGATGTATAGTTCAATGTTATGTATGGCTTCTTGGTGAAGCACAAGGGATTAGCCTCATAGATGGCCCGATATGATCACTTTTGCATATGCCTTGCTGATGCACCACAAGGGAGTAAGCTTGTAGATGGCCTCATAGATGCAATTTATGAAGTATATATGGTGCAAATGATCAATATGGTGTATACTTTTTTATGCACCACAAGGAGTCAACCTTGTAGGTTGCCCAATAGATGCAATTTATGAACTATGAGAAAAAATTACACATATTTATGTATATCTTCAACCTAAAAGATTCACATGATTCTAGGTCCAAAATTGGCCACTCTATGCTATCTAGACCTTGGAGTGAAAAAAGTATGAGGGGTCCATATCCTATCATGCTTGATGGTGCATTGTAAAATTTGTCACAAAAGAAAACACCTTCCTTGACCAATGACCGATTTGAGATTGCATTGTACAAATGCTCACCAGTAGAGCCATGAAATGCATCAAAGATTTCAACTATGCTTTCGATAGGGTTGTCAATCTTCGAGGTTTGATGGATATGTATCAACAAACATAAACAAGCTTCAACAAATTCTTGAAACATAAAATTGAGTTTGAGGCCTATTGAAATATTTCAATAAACTTACAATTTGGCCTATGACATGGCATGTGAATGGACCAATTCTGTAAGCATAAAAATTCTAAGTGCAAATTATGCATGTTGCATACACATCTGCTTAAATTTTTTTTTTCAGTCATTTGAGCTTGAAATTCTTAACTTGCCCTTTGTACGTGTCAATGAATTCATTTCCACCTTTTCTCCTCTTCTTTGTCTATAACATAATCCAAGAACCAATAGAGATGGCAATAAAAATCCAGCTATTATTGTTAAGGTCAAAGTTGTTGTATATTGTGATTACTCTAATAGAAGACAAAGGATGCCAAGGATGTGAAGCTTCCATTGAAACAAAAGATGAAGTTGAAGAGAACATCGAGTTAAAAGAGAAAATAGCAAATTGTGTGCACAATTGAAGGGAGTACATGCAAATTTTTAAACTTTTTGAAAATTTCAAGAAAAAGAGAGAAATACTAAAATGGAGAAAATATGTTTGGATGTGTTATTTAACAATTTTGAGAAAATGATTGGGATATTGCAAAGGTTATACATGACTAATAAGAACACCTTCAATTATACCAATATTTCTTATATTTTGTGTCTCCACAAAAATTTGTGCCAAAAATACCTCAAAATGTTTTATTTTAAAAATATTTAAATATGAGATAAAAGAATTTAAATTTAAAAAACTCCCAGTTTACCATAATGATAGCTCTTGCCTTATTGGTGGAAGGGCTTTCTCTACCTGAAACTAAAAGGCCCAAACTTGAGTCCAAATCTCTCCTAATTTTTGTAGTAAGGCATGTTAGCTCTCCTCTAAGCCACTGGAGTCAAACCATGCAACTACTCATCCACAAATCAAAGAGAATAAGATATATTTTTTAATTAACTACCACCTCATCTCCCATTCACTAACCTATTAATTATCATTTCTTTTTCGTGATGCATCCCTTTATTCAATACATATTAACATACCCTTTCTCATGGAAATCCAAATGGCCTCTTAGCACTTGTCCCACTATGATGATTTGCCTCCACACCAAACACATATTGCATGAATTAGGTCTAATTGATGTACCTCTACAAGAGATAAGAAAGATTGATGAAGATATTTTTGTGCATGTCTAGATATGATATAATTACTTTCTTTAAGAGAGAGTGCTATGCTTATTTAGATTGATATCCTATAGCTAGAAAACATGTGACAATATGAAGTGCCTCTAACTTTTGAATGGAGATGGAAACACACCCAAAATGTAAATTTGACCAACAAGCTCAAACTAAGTGACTTTTATACTCCATCTAGTACTCAAGGTTGTGAAGAGGGCTCATCAATTAGAGATTGTATAAGAGAGATCTCAATTGGTGTACTCCACAACAAGGCTTCCTTGCAAGACTCTTGCGCTTGCGACTCATATCTCCTCACCTAGACGTTGTACCCATGAAAAGATAGAGGGAGAGAGTGTGTGTGTGCTTGAGCTCTTGCAGGAAACATAAGATATAGAGAATACACTCAAGATATGAAGTTTAAAACAAAATATTTCTTCTTCTTCTTTTCCACTATATTGATAGTCTACCAAGAATAAAGAGAAAGCATAATATACATAATATACAAGTGGTCCATAGTGTGAATATTCTAATTAGAAAGATAACTAGATAGATATCATGTAACGTAGGTAGGTGAACTAACTGACGACCAATTGTAAAGTATCACTAAAAGTATGTGCTGATGTAGGTACTAACCATGTCTATGATATATAATGTAGAAATTTTCCTCCATGTATGTGAGTGTCATCTCGTGTTCAACTTGACATCTCAACATATCTTCCATTCTTAATAACTATTAATATTAATATTTTCTTTTAATTAACTAATATATCTTGATAAACCTATACTAACCCCCTAACCTAGGGCACTAAATTGACTCTAACTTGGTCAATGATCTAATTGATAATTCATTTATCTTTCTTATTTTTTGCTTCCATATGAATTTCAATGAATTTGTATGTCTAGGGGTGCTCGTATGAAAATTGGTCTATTTGGGCCTCTATGAGAGTTTCCTTGTGATAGGCCTGCTAGGCTACAACTATTAGGATTTTTTTGTATATGATTTAGGTCTCTCTATTGCATGCTACCATGTGTGTCCCATTTATGGTCCATCACTGGTTTCTTCATGGTCGGCTAGTCTAAAGAATGTCAATTACAAGGATCATTATAGATTTCCCTCTCTTGATCATCCTAAGTATGAGAGAGCTTTGAGTGGGACTCCACCATAATTTTGGTATATTTGAGACTACAAGGATTTATGGAGTTGCATGGAACATCCACCTCCACATGGCATGAGTTAGTAAGACATAAAACCATTCGTTATATATGAATAAAGTTCTTGAATGAGCATGACATATTTTTAGATCACTGTATATGAACAAAATTTAATGTATGGACTTTTGAATGCACACTATGTATTTTTAAATGACAACTATATAATTTTTCGACTATCTTATTGAATCCATGTAATGATAAACCACCTTCTAGATCCTATACATATATGCAAGAAATGGGATTCGGCACATGAGGGCACTTGATTGAGGTTCAAGATTGTAAGCATGATGGAGAGGACCTATGTAGTATTGGTAGGCAAAGGGGAGATTAGTCATGAGAGGCAATAATGGAAAGTTTGACTATGCATACCATGGATATTAACAAAAAATGAGGAAAACCTTGTAAAATAAGCCATAATAAAGTTTTGTATCCCCATGGGTAGCATGCAAAGTTTAAGGAGGGCCTTCACAACGACCAAGAGAAGAGGTATGGAGCATTTATTTGGCTTGATTCATATAAGAGTTGGAAGCTCCTTGACTCATGTCTTTAATAAAATATCCTTGCTTGCTTGCTAGTGGTTCTCTCTCCCCTCATCAGTATGTTCTCTACCTCTTGACAAAAGTCAAGTGCCTCCTCTTGCTTTTATACTTTTTTTACATAAATACTAGAGTTTTGTATCCAAAGGGAGTCGATATAGTGCCCCTTACATAATTGTTTGTTTTTATTTTTATATTAGAGGGTCTAAAGGTGTGTTTTGGGGGGGGGGGGATATATAGCTAAGAAAGAATGTCTTTCCATTTTATGTTAAGATTTGCATGGTGGGGGGACTTGCTTGAGCTACTGCATCAAACACACACCATACACACAAGAGAAAGCTCACTCAAGAACACAAGAAGAGAGATGGAGGCTAAAACATTTTCTTGTTGGTTTCTTCTTCTTCTTCTTCTTCACACAACACAATGTACATAAATATAGATAAAATAAAATATAAAGAAAAGTGATCTACTAAATTAAATAGTGTATAATTGACTATATTAATCAATTGGCACTATAACTATACCAATTGTACATAGGTGCAACAAACTAAATATAATAATGTGATAAGTTAGTGGCCATGTGAGGATCATAATGACCAGTGATGTGCTAAGTGTAGACATGTGGACCCATCTAGCCAAGTGATCCATCATCAATATTTGCTTATGTTGAGCTTGTTATCTCAACACTCCCCCTCAAGGTCAATTGTATCTTTGCAACTCCAAGTAAGCTTCAAAACTTTCAAAGCATCTTTGCATCCAATGCCTTTATAAAAATGTCACCTATATGATCTTATATACTAACATATACTAAGTCGATCTCTCATGCAAGCATTTTCTTTCTCATAAACTGATAATGCACCTCAATGTATTTTGTCCTAACATGGAACACTAGGTTCCTAGCAAGCTATATGTTGCTCCTGTTGTCACAATGAATGACAATTGGACCATTTCCTTGCACATCCAAATCACCCAATAACTTTTATAGACATAGCACCTCACATGCTACCATAATAACACCTCTATACTCAGCCTTTGTACTCGATAAAGCAACTGTAAGTTACTTTTTGCTGCTCCATGTAACTTCCTTGCACATCCAAATCACCCAATAACTTTTATAGACATACCACTTCACATGCTACCATAACAATACCTCTATACTCAGCCTTTGTACTCGATAAAGCAACTGCAAGTTACTTTTTACTGCTCTAAGTAATTGCTACACTACTACCAAGCGAAAACATAAATCTGATGGTAGATCTTTTGTCTAATACGCTACTAACCCAATCTACATCTGTGTATCCAAACACCTATACATCCTTTCATGTCTCATAGAAAAGTCCATAATGTAAACTAAACTTCACATACCTCAATATGCATCTAACTGCATCCAAATGTAACATGCCCGCCTATCGGTTGTCCAAGCACATTTTAGTAGTCCATCGAGAAACAAATTTAAGCGTCACCACTTGGCACTCCCATGGAATGTTTCGGGGTTTGTCGCCTAGGGTCCCGATTCTGCCTCACAACGGAATGTTTGCAACTGAACCCACTAGGATCAACTTGAAATCTAGGTTCTTAGGGGTCAAGGTCTCCTGATAGCATTCTAGCGTTGGGTTTTCGACATCCTACTTTACGTAGAGATACCCCAATCCGAAGCAGATTCATACCGAACTTGGTTCAAAGAGAATGGGAAATGAGAGGGATATACCGCTCAATCTTTTTGCCCATAGGGCATAGTCCCATTCCGGTTCCCTAAAACAGCATGAATCAGGTTCTAATTTGGCAATACCTATAGTCGAACGACAGTAAAACCTTGTGAGAAGCCTCCCAATTCTCTAGGACCCTACTGTAGGACATGACCCATCGGGATTCTGCACACCCACTTCCCTTAATAGCTTTAGCTTTAGTTTTCTAATTAGGTCTCATCACATTTATGTGTGACATTCAAAAATAATTTTCTTAATTAGGCCTTTAGAAAATGGAGTTCGTTTGCATAATTTATGGCACAATGACAAAAACAGAGTAAGCAAACCTTTGACAAACAAGTATAAGAAAAGTTTCTTAACTTATCTTCAAGTTAATCTTTGTCTCATGCCCATACATGAGAAATTATGTATCCCTTCTGTCCAACAGAAGTACGCGGTCCAAATCACATGGCACCATAATTTCCATCCATTATCTAGAATAGGATTCTCCAATGCCCTAGACGTTGGGCTCACGGTAGTCTACAACTCCGTTCCAAAGGACTAGGCAAGGGGTATCTAGACCTCCACTGACCCCAAGCGACCTAGGAGTGAGACACAACTTCCGTGGTTCACCCTTTCACCACTCAACCTTTGTCTCATGAATCGAGCAATGCCCTCTCGGGGTAATCCACGGTGGGATCTTGGAGATGATCCACCTGTGCAAAATGTCATTCCTTAATTAATCCAATTAAGGATCAAGCACAGTCAAGGCAATCAGCCCTAATATCATATTGTAAGAAAACATTCATTTATTTCCATGGCAACTCGTCACCACAAATCCCTACCATGCATTTATTATCAAACACAAGCACTTGGAATAATTATCCAAATCACATCGTAACAATCAATTTAATGCGAAAAAAACTTAAGATGTTAGATCAATCAACAAAACAATGATATCCTTTTTTAACATTGCAGGAATGGTCACGATAACCTTTCCATTGCGCACCCGCTCTCCCCTTTGGGATCAAAGAGCGATACTATGTAGAATTTTAATTGACTTTATCTTACTTTCCCCTAAGGAATGTGAAGCAAATTTGTAACGATATAAGGCTATCTTCTAATGCAAAGTAATCCCTGAATTATCGTGTGAGTTGTGCTCAACTCATGGTTTGGCAGCACAAGATAACTCTTTAACCATTACTTAATGCGAAACCTTCATTGCAAGGTTAATTTGAGTACCATCGATGCATGTTTCATATAATCTTTTCCATAAATGCACTGACTATGTTGTAAGAAGCTGCGAATAAGGATTTAGTGTAAATAATATTGACATTATGCCATGTCACACTGACATTGGTATAAAAGGAGAGGACATGTAATTTTACACATCTTTCTGACACATTAATACAATTACAGTCTTTCTCTCCCATCTTGCTCACAGCTTCTATGGCTTCCCCTTCTTTCATATCTTTCTCTCTCTAAATCTAGTCTTTCTCTCTCCTCGTCACTCTTTTTCTCTCTCTTCTACAATCTTCTCTCTCCTCTTTCTCTCTCCCTAGTTCTCTCTCTGACATATGTACATAACCCTTAAGTACCCTTTATGTTCTTTATGCCACGTATGACTTCGTTGCATAGCACTGGGATGCAAAGTCTTGGCAAACACCTAAAAAATTACATATTTGAAATTTTTAACTTGTGTATCCACTTTCAGTCAACATAGTCAAAATTGTAGTTTGCCTTGAAACTATTATCTACAACCTTGTGTATCTAAAACATGGTCCAAAACGGCCTCAGATGGCCAAAATACCTCACAATACTCTAATATTTTTACTCTGCCTTGCTTTCGGTGCCTTCACAAGCACTATCTAAGAAAAATGGAAGAGCTTCTTACCCATTACTTGCTTGCTTGAATCTTGCCTCTTATCCTTCACTTCAGCCTTCAAAACTAACCTCTCTTGGTGGCGTCAAGAATCATGTGGTGGGAGGACTTGCTTGAGCTTTCGTGCCAAACACACACCACACATACAAGAGGAAATTCACTCAACAACAAAAGAAGAGAGATGGAGGCCAAAATGATTTCTTGTTAGTTTATTCTTCCTTTTCTTCACATAACACAATGTAAAAGTATAGATAAGATACAACATAAAGGAAAGTGGGCTACTAAGTCAAATAGTGCATAACTGACTATACCAATTGACTGGCACTATAACTATGCTAGCTGTATATAGGTGTGACAAACTAAATATAATATGTGATAAGTTAGTAGCCATGTGAGGATCATAATGACCATTAATGTACTAAGTATAGATGTGTGGACCTATCCAGCCAAGTGATCCATCATTAATGTCTACATATGTTGAGCTTGCCATCTCAATATTTTATTTAAGAGAATAAGATCCTTTTCGTCAAGAAAGGGGTCTCTTTTAATTCTAGCATTGAAGGAAGTAGCGATGGTGATTGTCCAAAGCTTTATCCTCCTCTCTGCCAAGATTGTGGGAGAGAAGGAATGAGTCTCACTTGTAGCTTTCTCACTTACACAATGGGGGAATACACACAATGTAGAGGCTGAAAACAGTTTTCCTCTTCTTAGTTGTGTAAGCCAAAAAGAACATTGGTACAAAGAAATAGAAGAACCCTATATATGGGTCTCAAACCAAACTCAACTAACTATGGTGCAATACTAACTGAGCCACGAACTAGAGTAGATAAGAACAGCTGTCATCTAGCTATTATTCATGGGCGGTGTACCAACCGCATCTGCAACTAACAAGTCGGTGACATAAATGCACAACGGTCACCCTGGCATATTACGAGTGGAGCTCCATATCTCAACACTCCCCCTCGAGCTCAATCCCAATTCTTGTATACTAAGTAGGTCTCTGAACTTGCGCAGCTTCTCTACGCCCAATGCCTTCGTAAATATGTCAGCTACCTGATCCTTTGTGCTAACATAAACTAGATCAATAAGACCTAGTAAAACCCTCTCTCGCACATAGTGATAATGCACCTCAATGTGCTTTGTTCTAGCATTAGAGACTGGGTTATTCGCCAAGTGTATACTACTCATGTTGTCACAATCAATGGCAACTGGCCCATCTGTAGGTTGATGCATATCATAAAGTAGCTTATGCAACCAAGCTACCTCACATGCAGCCATTGCTGCACCCCTATACTCAGCCTCTGTGCTTGACAAGGCAACTATAGGCTGTTTCTTACTGCACCAAGTGACTACAGCACTCCCAAAAGAGAACACATATCCACTGGTAGATCGTCTATCAGAAATACTACCAACCCAATCAACATCAGTGTATCCATGCAACTGTATCTGAACCCCAGTCTCATAAAATAGTCCATACTGCAATGTGGACTTCACATACCTGAGTATGCATCTAGCCGCATCCAAATGCGGTTTCCTTGGAGCTTGCATAAACTGACTTACCAATCCAATAGCATAGCTCAAATCATGCCTAGTAATAGTCATATAAATCAAACTTCCTACTATGCATCTATACATAGTAGGGTCTTCCAGAAGCTCACTTGCATTTGCGCTCAGCTTCACATTCTGCTCCAAAGGAACTGAAATAGGCTTACAGCCTGTCATCCCATATTTGGACAGCATGTCCAATCCATATTGCCTCTGCAAGAGCCGTATCCCACTTGGTGATCTAATCACCTTAATGCCCAAGAAATAATGCGGCTCTCCCAAATCCTTCATCTCAAATTTTTGCTTCAATAGTATTTTCACATGAAGGATATCTTCATCACTATCACCTGTCATAATCAAATCATCAACATAAATGACAAGTAGCGTAATACATTTCTCTATTTTTTTCACATAAGGTGAGAAATCTGCCTTGGAAATTTGAAAGCCAATGGTCACAAGATACTGTCCTATCTTGTCAGACCATGCTCTAGGTGCTTGCTTCAAGCCATACAAGGCTTTCTTGAACCTGCAAACAAACTCAGGATGAACAACATGCACATAACCTGGTGGCTGCTCCATATATACATCTTCTTGCAAATCACCATGCAAGAAGGCATTCTTTACATCCATCTGATGTAAAGACCATCCCTTTGATGCAGCCATAGCGATGACTACTCTTACGGTTTCCATCCTTGCAACCGGACTGAATATTTCTTTATAATCAATGCCATATGTTTGTGCATACCCCTTGACTACTAATCTTGCCTTGTATCTATTCACAGAACCATCTGCATTGTGCTTCACCTTATAAACCCACTTACGACCAATTGCATTCTTATCTTTAGGCAAAGGTACCAATTCCCATATAGCATTTGCTTTCAAGGCATCAATTTCTTCATCCATGGCTTTCTCCCATTTTTTTTTTCCCATGGCTTGCTCAAAAGAAGTGGATTTCTGGTTCTTGTATCACTTTGACTATATAGGCATAGTGAATGGCTATAAATCCATCATATTTTAGCCTATCCACAGGATACCTAGCTCTGGTAGACCTGCACAAAGTAGGTTCACTCCCAGGTGCTCTCAAAACATCCGTGGTCTTCCTTACTCCAAGTATAACAACAGAAGGAATACCCAACTCATCATCAATGCTCTGTTCTGAGCCACTGGATTCACCATCCACATAAGAGTGATCTGCATTCACATCAAATATGGGCTAATCTACCTTCTCTTTTCCTTTTCGTGATACCTACATACCACTATCTGCATTGCTTTGAGAAGATTCTCGTGATCTCAATCTGCCTATCCATGGCGAAGAATGTGAACCACTACTAGAGGACACTCCAGGTTCACTAATATCTTGTGACTGCTGTTGTGAATTCTGTGCAGCATTACCATTTTGTGTATCTACATTATCAATCACATTTACTGGTGTATACCAGCTACTCATCTCATCAAAAATAGCATCTCTGCTCACTGTAAAATTAAGAGTAGAAGGGTTATAGCATCTATACCCTTTATGCTGCAGAGAGTAACCAATAAAGATGCACTTCTCAGCTTTTGGATCCAACTTGGATCTCAATTCATCTGGCACATGAACATAGGCAATGCAACCAAAAATTTTCAAATGAGAAATATCTGGTTTCCTACCAATATACCTCTCCTCTAGAGTCATCCCATGTATTGCTGTAGTGGAAGTCCTGTTCATTATGTAGATTGCTGTAGCAACTACCTCAGCCCAATAAAAATCTGGCATGTCTTTTTCATTGAGCATGGCACGAGATACCTCTCCAATATGCCTGTTTTTTCTTTCTGCAATTCCATTTTGTTGTGGGGTATGACTACATGAATATTGCTGCTTTATGCCATGCTCCTGCAGGAACCTTGCAAACTCATTTGAGAGGTACTCTCCCCCTCCATCTGACCTTAGGCATTTTATTTACAGGCCTGTTTTTTTTTCAACCATAGCTTTAAGAGTTTTGAAATGCCCAAAAACTTCACTTTTCTTTTTCATAAAATACACCCAAACTTTTTTGCTATAGTCATCAATAAAAGTGACAAAATAATGACAGCCTCCAAGAGATGCAGCTTTAGTAGTCCACACATTAGAGTGGATTAATTTCAATGGCTTCTTACTCTCTTGAACATGTCTAGGAAATGGTTTCCTTGCTTGTTTTCCAAATTGACAGGCTTCACATACCTTATGCATTTCTGCAACCTTGAATTTAGGCAATCCTGCAACAATATTTTGGGCTTGCATTTATTTAAGTCATTGTACATTAACATGACCAATGCGTTTATGCCAGATATCAATATCTGCAATTATACCGGTCCCATGTACAAACATTGCTGCACTCAATTCATGCATGTCTACATTCAACGTAAACATTCTGCCCTTCTTCTTTTCTTTTGCTATCAAGCGACCTTTATTTTTCATATCCTCAACAAAGCATCCATGAGGATTAAATCTGACTTGCAAGTCCTGCTCAACCATTGGACCAACAGAAACCAGGTTCTTGGTAATATTCGGGACATGAAATACATCCGACAGGTATTTCTTTTTCCCATCCTGCATAGACAAAGAAAATTTTCCAATCTGCACAATAGGATGTGTAGTATTATCACCAGTCTCCATAAATCCTAGTTTTTTTATTTTCCTTGCATCATGCATCCATTCTGCATGACCTGTCATGTGGTTTGATGCACCTGAGTCAATATACCACACATCGTTGCTTTCTTCTATACTTGTCACAGAATTGGTCATGTGCTGCACCATAAATAAATTCTCATTTCTGTCATCACCCTGTCTACTAGAAGATGCATAATTTCCTTGTTGCAATTTTTCATTCATGATGTCATTCTGCTTTTTATAGCAGTCTTTAGCCATATGACCCATTTTACCATAGTAGTAGTATTCAACATTGTTGTTTGTATTTTGGCCTCTTTGCCATCCACCACAATCTCTTTGGCTCCCCCTGCCTCTAGAGTTACCACTCCTCCTTCATAGGACTGGTTTTCTTGAGTTTGCTGCATATTCTGATTTCTACCACGGCCTTCAGATCGGCCTCCTCTACCTCTGTCTCTAGCTCTTCCAGCATTTGAGTAGAAGACAGCTTCTTTTGAAGTTCCTCCTGAAGAAGATGCACCACTATTTCTCTGCTCCTAAAAAATAAGAAGAGCAATAAACTCCTCAAAATAAGAAAATCTTTCACGGATGGAAATGGATGTTCGAAACTGTGCATAATCGTTTCCTAGACCATTCAAAGTCACATAAACTAAATCATCATCTTCCACTGGCGACCCAATGGAAGCAAGTACATCTGCAATCTTCTTCACCTTCATGTGGTAGTCATTGATGCTCATACTTTCTCTTTGCACATTGTGCAACTCTTGCTTGAGCTGCATTTTCTAGGCTTGCGTATTTGTACGATACATTTTTGACAAAGTATCCCATGTCTCCTTTGGCGTACTTGCATCTGAATATGCACAATCATAGAGTCTAAAATACTGATAGACAGCCAGTACATAACTTTTCTGGCTATCTTATGCCATCCTTTAAATACCTGCATTTGCTGTTGATTGGGAACATCAGGAAGAACCGGTTCTTCTTCATTTTCTGTAACAAATTCCCAATATCATTTTCCCATAAGAAAATTCGTCATTTTAAACTTCCATGCTTGGAAGTTGTTCTTGTCAAGCTTTTCAGTGACAATTTGTAAAAGAGAATCAAACACCATTATAGAACACTGCAAAAAATTTTGTCACTGTAAAAAAACACAGCTTTAGCCTCACAAGGGCAAATCTGCAAAACTGACGAAAGTGGTATTTGACCACACAGTCACTTCCTAGTGACAATTTTGCATCAATAAGCAACAAGGATGATTCTGTAACTCCCAATGTCTCTGCACACAGGCATACGATGCAATTTCTACGGTAACTTTTCACTGACCTGTAGAACAGTGGTCGCACAACAAAAAATATGGCATTTTCCTGAGTGCGTGCGGAAAACTTCCGCCTCCAAAACAGGCCCCAAAATGGCCTCGAATAAAAAAAAAGGGCAACCAAGAGAGAAGAAGGAGTCTCACTTGTAGCTTTCTCACTTACACAGTGGGGAAATACCACAAAGGTGGAGGCTGAAAACAGTTTTCCTCTTCTTAGTTGTGTAAACCAAAGACAACTAACTAAGGTGGCATACTAACTGAGCCATAAACTAGAGTAGATAAGGATAGCTATCATCTAGCTATTATTCATGGGCAGTGTTACCAACCGCATCTACAGCTAACAAGTCGGTGACATAAATGCACAACGGTCACCCTGGCATATCACAAGTGGAGCTCGATATCTCAACACTCTCTTCCCTATATAGTTGAAATTATGGGTGCATCTAAATCTGAGATTACAATTCTTCTATGGCAATCAAATATGTCATACAATGCATATCTAGTGATACAAATGTATATGTTTTTAGTTCTAGACATTGCTCTACCTAAAAAAACCCATTCCAAAGCACCACACTATATATATAGAATGAAGTAAAGAAACCTACAACAAAATGAGTTTTGTAGTCAACAATACATTGGAACATTACAAATATAGATAGAATAGCAAGGAGAATCACACATAATAATAAATAGGATGAACATTATTTGAAGCTAAGTCTACATATTCAAGATTTAATTCACTGTGTGTTTTAATGTTAAGCATGGTAATCTTTTTCTTTCTCTAATATTTCAAATGTCACATTCAAGTTTTAATTCGTTGTGTGTTTTAATATTAAGCATTGTGTGTTAAGAATGGTAATATTTTACTTTCTCTAATATTTCAAATGTCACATTTGTATAGGCAAACGATAATGAAGAGGGAGAAAATGAAGTAAGAACAAGTGAGCCTAATGGTTCTAACAAGGGAAGTAGAATTAAGAGTAGCACACTTGAGAAAATGTTGCCAATGCATGAGACAAATCATATTAGGTTATAGATGTAATTTAAGCCAAAGTTTGTCTATCAATTTTTTGTGTACATCAATGATTATTTGTAACATTGTATATGTGTTTTTTTGTAAACAAAAAATCCCTAGTTTTGCTTTTACTAGTTAGGATTTTGTGTGTTTGCTTGCATGTGTGGTTGATTGCTTGATGTTTTTGTAGCATAGAGTTTTTTAACATGTAGAAAGTCTAGTGTTTTTTATGCTTAAGATTTGTTTTTTCTTTACCCACTTGATATTTTGGTCAAGATTGGTCTGGTTTTGATAGGTTGATGCTAGAATTTGATTGAATTTGCTGGATGTCATGGATCACATAATGTTTCTTGCCAATTTCTTTGCATATTCAGGTGATATCAAGTCCATAAGCACCTCATGTTGTAGATTTGTTGATCCACTACACTTGAGGGTCATCTTTCATTTTTTTGAATTTATTTCCATGCCATGGGATGGAGTGATGCACAAACCACCATATTTAAGCATTATAGGACATGAGGCCCACTACAAGTATATGTACTAAAAGCTTTCGATTGTATGGGCATGATGATAGAGGTCACATAATTATGGGTGGTGTTTTTTGGTCTACATCAATTGACTATTCTTCTCTTGAGAAAATGTGTTTTTTGGGTGAGTGTAATGGAGTGTTATTATCTTCTATCTTGATTGAGAGGTGCATATAAGTATAAAAGACCTAATCTAATAAAAAAATTGTGCTTATATTATTGCATGATACACATGCACTCTAGCTAGGCATGATTGTTTTCAACGCATCCATCTTTTCCATGTGTAATATTGTGTTGTCTATCAATAAAGCATTCTTTTAAAAAGCTAGGCCCACCACATGAACATGCAAAAGTATTTTCAATGATGTTTTTTAAGATCTGAGGCTAGCTATATGCTAAATTTGGACTCATTGAGGATGCATGGAGCTATATTGGCTTGAATCACATTGTTTCTCTACTTTATTAAAAGCTACAATGTAAGCATCACACATTCATGACTTTGGCATGGCTTAGCATTATCTTTCTTCTAACCAAGGTTAGATGGACATTAGCTTTATGGCTATGATTTGGATCTACATAGAGACTACTTTTGTAAACACCTTGAATAAGGTAGTATGCTCAACACTTATAAAGTTCATTTATTTTCAAGACTTGATATTTCACAAAATGGAGAAAGTAAACACTTAAAGTTGAATATATCAAAACATCATGGCCACAAAAATGTAAAAGTAATAGAGGCAAGATTGAGGGTCAACAATGGATAACACCGCCCTCCCCAATCCCCCCCATTGGGTGCTTTGTCGAGGATTGTATTTGTGCTCAACCCAAGTTTCTTAGGAAAGAGCTTAGTTATAATTTGAGAGTGAGAATAAATAGTTCTTACACTCACAAGATATGTAAAAATATATATACACACATGCATCACTTACTATGTAATAAAACAAATCTTTACAAGATGTGAGTAAAAAGAGAAAAAATGTCAGAGAGAGAACTAGGGAGAGAGAAAGAGGAGAGAGAAGACTGTAGAAGAGAGAGAAAGATTGCAGGAAGAGAGAGAAGAAGAGTAACGAGGAGAGAGAAATAATAGATTTAGAGAGAGAAAGACAGGAAAGAAGGGGAAGCCATAGAAGCTGTGAGCAAGATGGAAGAGAAAGACTGTAATTGTATTAATGTGTCAGAAAGATATGTAAAATTACATGTCCTCTTCTTTTATACCAATGTCAGTGTGACATGGCATAATGTCAATATTATTTACACAAAATCCTTATTCCCAGCTTCTTACAATCCATCCCTTCCCAAAAGTTTTTGTCCTAAAAAACAAACCTGAAAGACTAGAAAAGGATAGATGAAACAGAGTACTACTTTGATACAAGGGCTACAAAAATAGGAAAAGCACTAGTTTGTACTAAGTAATGGAGAGGATCATAAGTGGGACAGGTGAATAGGCCATATGAACATCCATTTTGAAATGATAAAACTGAAAACTGAACCATCATAACTCCAAGAAAGAACACCTGCAAGAAATAGACAGCTTGATGTCTACTATAGAACCTACTGTAGTAAAACGGAGATATCTTGGGATGGGCATATCCAAATCAAGTGTGC
This sequence comes from Lygodium microphyllum, assembly GCF_053477565.2. Taxonomy (NCBI): domain Eukaryota; kingdom Viridiplantae; phylum Streptophyta; class Polypodiopsida; order Schizaeales; family Lygodiaceae; genus Lygodium; species Lygodium microphyllum. The sequence continues at coordinate 149,048,779 of NC_141143.1, read as the reverse complement.
TATGAGTCAAAAGAAAACTCATTAGACATACATGCAACCTATATAGATATCCTTCTTTTGTAATCAAACCAGAATTGAAGCTAAACCAAAATAGTAAGCTATCCAAAAACTATATGCAGTAGAACCAAAGATAAATGGACTAATTTTCAGCCAAATAAGCCTCTTAGATATGAAAATTCTGAACCCCAATATGGATGTTGGCCTAATGAAGGTGCAAAATCCTGCTCAAAACCTCCTGGATCAAAAGGTATTCCGTTATAATGATTGTCCAAGAGAATAGAATGCCTCTCAACCACATACTCCAATCCACCCAGATCAAATGGATACGATGAAGTATCCCCAAAATCAAGTCCATGATCACATCCATAATCCCCCGGATCATAGGGAAGCACAATGCCATCTTCATATTCATGTATGCCCAAATCATGTATTATATCATCATCAGACATGCGCCATTCACCATAACCATGATCAAGGTACTCATTATCAAATGCGTTCAATGGCTGTCGTAAACCTTGATTAAGTGTAAACTGATGCTCAAGAATATCATCATGAAGTTTCTCTAAGAGTCTAAAACCTTCAACATAACCATCTACATCTGCAAGTGCTTCATGTGATTCATCAACGAAGATGCCATCAGCTTGTACATCTTGCTCATCTACAAGTGCCTCATGTGATTCATCAATGAAGATGCCATCAGCTTGTACATCTTGCTCTTCATTGTTCCCTTCTTGTACATCTTCTTGGGCTTGTACATCTTCTTGGTCTTCTTGCTCATAACCATTACTGTCACATCCATAAGAACTGGGTTGCTCAACTAAGAGAGCTTCACAAGTATAATCATAACTATGTTGCTGAAGAGGTGGATGCTCATGAGTATAAGCATGTTGTCCATAATAGCCATTCTGTTGCCAAGGTTCAATGGAATGATACTCTGCATTATGATATGGTACATCATATTTATAAGCATTAACATGCTGTCTAGATGTACTTGCATACTGCTCATATTCATTTGCATATTGTTGCTGTTCATATTCATAAGATGCATGTAGATCATAGTGTGTACCATCAGCATATACATATTGTCCATGAGCATAACCATTTGATTCAAGTGTACCATCAGCATATACATGTTGGCCATAAGCATAAGCATTTGATTCAGGTCTTGCTCTTTTTTCTATAACCACCTTCATAAGAGCAATACATCGATCAGCTAAAACTTCAAGTTTGTCAATATTAGCCTGTGTTTGAAGCCAACCTTGTCCAAGTTTGTCAATATTAGCCTATGTTTGAAGCCAACCTTGTTCACTAGAGCTGGAGCTATTGTTCTCAGCTGCCATTGTAGCCAAGTTGCTGTGTTGGTGAATTTTAGGACCTCTATCCCCACTGATTGATTTGCAATTGTATCAAGCTTGCATTTGGTAAGACCTTTTGAATTCTGAAAGGTTTAGCTACAGATTTCAGGACATAGCTTGCAAGTATGAGGGCATCGTCATCAAGTGTGGAAGAACTGTTTCTGTGTCTTCTTTAGTTATGCTGAGTTGCTTTCTTCTTCAGTTATGCTACCACTATGAACATGTGCTCCAAATCTGTAACCCTGCAATGCATGAACCAACCACAACAATTGACCTCTCTCAAGAAAACCAACAAAAGCCAAGCCTTCAGTTGCAAAGTAACTTGCAACCAATGAAATGGAAAATCTGTAATCTGCTACCCCTGAACAATTAGAGAAGGTGTGTACTGTTCAAGTAGACCAATGCATATCAATGCTGCAACTCCACACAAAGCATTGGTTGTTTCCAGCAGACAACTACAAAGGCTTCATATCCATCACAAGCATACATTACTCCTCCCTCTATTTCACAGACATTTGCAAGCAACACTGATCAGTGAACAGCATCTGCTGACATCTATTAGTCCCAACTTGTAATGCCTACAAAGTAGACTTCCCTGTCCTCTCTGCTTCTTTACTCATCTAGAGGTAGGGATTTGAACTTTTGGAGATTGTGATGAAGTCCAAGTGGCTCCGACTTTGGCAGCCATAGCTTCACAAAAGGCTACTTTCCTTGTTTTCCCAGGCTGCTTCCCCTCAAATATCTCAAACACCTGTGTATGGTCTTATGGTTCCATTCCATATTGCTACTATCAAGAGTGTTACCAGCCAGCAAGATGGCGATCATTCATTCATTCAGCTAATCAAGACGTTGAGGTGCTAGGTTGCACAAAGGGAATCAGAGAAGGCGAGAGGGCAAGGACCAAAGACAACAATTTGCTTGGCAAATTCGAGCTATCTAGCATCCCTTGTGGCGTCCCCTTTTCAAAAGAATTAATCAAACAAAATTGTCGTTAATCAGACAACCAAAGCATCTCTGATTCAAATGCTTGTTATTGTGTTCAGACGAATGGAAGCAGACTCTTCAACTGTGCCTGTTCAGCTAATTGTGGCAGCAAATCACCACTGTACATGCTGTGATATGGTAGCTTGTAATGCCTGACTTCCCTTACAAATGCAACAACCTCAGAACTCCCAATTGCAGCGCTTTGCTCATCCAAAACAACTGCATATTTACAGTCACTTCCCTGAAGCTAAATCTCCCATAGTAGTGGGTGCTAGGTCAATGAATCCGCAACAGTCACCACTTCCTCCGCAAACTTAGTGATGTCCCAATCGAGCCTTTCCATGAGCAGCCAGCCTGATGACTCTACTCACTGTATACCGTTAGAGCGACCTGTTGCTTTTGACACAACTGCTACAAAATCAACTGATGCACATTTCATGTGCAGGGAAAATGCAGCATTTGTCACAGTCCCTAGTCACAATACAGGTACTATGGCTAACAACGACGAGCAACCATTATCAGCAAGTGATGGACATTGTGAGCCAGAGCAAAGAGAAGGCAATATTGCAAGTGGGAAAGGTCAACATGGCAGCAAATTTAAGGATGTAGAAGGTACTACTACGAGCCATGCAAAGAAACCTAAGAAGAGGATGACACAAAAGAAGAAGTAGGACGAAGGCAGCAAAAAGGAGAAGGAGGACTTAGAGAGAGAAAAAAGGGAATCCCTCAAAGAGGTGGAAGAGAGGGAGAAGAATAAGAAATAGGAAGCAGAAAAGTCGAAGGAAGAAGCCAAGAAAGCCAAGAAGGTATCAAAACAGGAGGCCGAAGAGAGGAAGAAGAAAGAAAAAGAAGAAGCAGATAAATTGGAGGAAGAATCTAGGAAAGTAGAAGAAGAGAGGGAGAGAAGAGCTGGTGAGGAAGAGGAGGAGCTAAGAAGGAAGGAGGAGGAAGACATGGCTGAAGTCACACGTCAGTCTATAGAGCAACAATTTTCAATGAAAAAAAGAAAAGAAAAAGGGGGACATGCCTCTCCCCACACATAGGTCTACACAAGGATAGCTCGCAAGTGGGGGTAAAAAAAGTTTGTGATGGCAAAGGTGAAAATGATACTGGGGACATGGGCTGCAAGCACATCAAACGCATGATGGAATACATCCTGTCATGAAAAAATTGTCAAGATTGTGGGAGAGAAGGAAGGAGTCTCACTTGTAGCTTTCTTGCTTGCACAGTGGGGGAATACACACACAAGTGGAGGCTGAAAACAGTTTTCCTCTTCTTAGTTGTGTAAGCCAAAAGAACTCTAGTACATAGAAATAGAAGAACCCTATATATGGGTCTCAAACCAAACTCAACTAGCTAAGGTGGCATACTAACTGAGCCACGAACTAGAGTAGATAAGGATAGCTTTCATCTAGCTATTATTCATGGGCCGTGTACCAACCGCATCTGAACCTGACAAATCAATGACATAAATGCACAATGGTCACCCTGGCATATCACGAGTGAAGGTCGATATCTCAACACTCCCCCTCGAGCTCAATCTCAATTCCTACACGCCAAGCAGGTCTCTGAACTTGCGCAACTTCTCTGCGCCCAATACCTTCGTAAATATATCAGCTACCTAATCCTCTGTGCTGACATAAACTAGATCAATAAGACCTAGTAAAACCCTCTCCGGCACATAGTGATAATGCACCTCAATGTGCTTTGTTCTAGCATGATAGACTGGGTTATTTGCCAAGTGTATACTGCTCATGTTGTCACAATAAATGACAATTGGCCCATCTGTAGGCTGATGCATATCATAAAGTAGCTTATGCAACCAAGCTACCTCACATGCAGCCATTGCTGCACCCCTGTACTCAGCCTCCGTGCTCGACAAGGCAATTGTAGGCTCTTTCCTACTTCTCTAAGTGACTGCAGCACTCCCAAAAGAGAACACGTATCCACTAGTAGATCGTCTATCAGAAGTACTACCAGCCCAATCAGCATCAGTGTATCCATGCAATTGTATCTGAACCCCAGTCTTATAAAATAGTCCATACTGCAATGTGGACTTCACATACCTGAGTATGCGTCTAGCCGCATCTAAATGTGGTTTCCTTGGAGCTTGCATAAATTGACTTACCAATCCAATAGCATAGATCAAATCTGGCCTGGTAATAGTCATATAAATCAAACTTCCTACTATGCGTCTATACATAGTAGGGTCTTCCAAAAGCTCACTTGCATCTGCGCTCAGCTTCACATTCTGCTCCAAAGAAATTGAAATAGTCTTACAGCCTGTTATCCCATATTTGGATAGCATGTCCAATCCATACTGCCTCTGTAAGAGCCATATCCCACTTAGTGATCTAATCACCTCAATGCCCAAGAAATAACACAGCTCTCCCAAATCTTTCATCTCAAACTTCTGCTTCAATAGCATTTTCACATGAAGGATATCTTCATCACTGTCACCTGTGATAATCAAATCATCAACATAAATGACAAGCAGCATAATATCTTTATCTATTTTTCTCACATAAAGTGAGAAATCTGCCTTGGAAATCTGAAAGCCAATAGTGACAAGATACTATCCTATCTTGTCAGACCATGCTCTAGGTGCTTGCTTCAAGCCATACAATACTTTTTTCAACCTGCAAACAAACTCAAGATGAACAACATGCACATAACTTGGTGGCTGCTCCATATACCTCTTCTTGCAAATCACCATGCAAGAAGGCATTCTTTACATCCATCTGATGTAAAGACCATTCCTTTGATGCAGCCATAGCAATGACTGCTCTTACGGTTGCCATCCTTCCAACCGAACTGAATGTTTCTTCATAATCAATGCCATATGTTTGTGCATACCCCTTGACTACTAATCTTGCCTTGTATCTATTCACAGAACCATCTGCATTGTGCTTCACCTTATAAACCCACTTACAACCAATTGCACTCTTATATTTAGGCAAAGGTACCAATTCCCATGTAGCATTTGCTTCCAAGGCATCCATTTCTTCATCCATGGCTTTCTCCCATTTTTCTTTTTCCATGGCTTGCTCAAAAGAAGTGGGTTCTGGTTCCTGTATCACTTTGACTATATATGCATAGTGAATGGCTGTAAAACCATCATATTTCAGCCTATCCACAGGATACCTAGCTTTGGTAGACCTCGCAAAGTAGGTTCACTCCCAAGTGCTCTCAAAATATCCCTGGTCTTCCTTACTCCAGGTGTAACAATAGAAGGAATACCCAACTCATCATCAATGCTCTATTCTGAGCCACTGGATTCACCATCCACATAAGAGTGACCTACATTCACATCAAACATGGGCTGATCTACCTTCTCTTTTCCTTTTCGTGATACATGCATACCACTATCTACATTTCTTTGAGAAGATTCTCCTGATCTCAATCTGCCTGTCCATGGCGAAGAATGTGAACCACTACTAGAGGACACTCCAGATCCACTAATATCTTATGACTGCTGCTGTGAATTCTGTGCAGCATTACCATTTTGTGTATCTACATTATCAATCACATTTATTGGTTTATACCAGCTACTCATCTCATCAAAAACAATATCTCTGCTCACTATAAACTTAAGAGTAGAAGGGTTATAGCATCTATACCATTTCTGCTGCAGAGAGTAACCAATAAAGATGCACTTCTCAGCTTTTGGATCCAACTTGGATCTCAACTTATCTGGCACATGAACATAGGCAATGTAACAAAAAAAATTTAAATGAGAAATATCTGGTTTCCTACTAGTATACCTCTCCTCTGGAGTCAACCCATGTATTGCTGCAGTGGAAGTCCTGTTCATTATGTAGACTGCTGTAGAAACTACCTTAGCCCAATAAAAATCTGGCAGGTCTTTTTCATTGAGCATGGCACGAGATACCTCTCTAATATGCTTGTTTTTTCTTTCTACAATTCCATTTTGTTGTGGGGTATGACTACATGAATATTGCTGCTTTATGCCATGCTCCTGCAGGAACCTTGCAAACTCATTTGAGAGGTACTCTCCCCCTCCATCTGACCTTAGGCATTTTATTTACAGGCCCGTTTCTTTTTTAACCATAGCTTTAAGAGTTTTGAAATGCCCAAAAACTTCACTTTTCTTTTTCATAAAATACACCCAAACTTTTCTGCTATAGTCATTAATAAAAGTGACAAAATAATGACAGCCTCCAAGAGATGCAGCTTTAGTAGTCCATACATCAGAGTGGATTAATTCCAATGGCTTTTTACTCTCTTGAACATGTCTAAGAAATGGTTTCCTTGCCTGTTTTCCAAATTGACAGGCTTCACATACCTTATACATTTCTGCAACCTTGAATTTAGGCAATCCTGCAACAATATTTTGGGCCTGCATTGATTTAAGTCGTTGTACATTAACATAACCAATGTGTTTATGCCAGATATCAATATCTGCAACTACATCGGTCCCATATTCAAACATTGCTGCACTCAATTCAGATATGTCTGCATCCAACGTAAACATTCTGCCCTTCTTCTTTCCTTTTGCTATCAAGCGACCTTTATTTTTCATATCCTCAACAAAGCATCCATGAGAGTTAAATCTGACCTGCAAGCCCTGCTCAACCATTTGACCAATAGAAACTAGATTCTTGGTGATATTCGGGACATGAAATACATCCGATATGTATTTCTTTTTCCCATCATGCATAGACAAAGGAATTTTTCTAATCTCCACAATAGGATGTGCAATATCATCACCAGTCTCCACAAATCCTGGTTTTTCCATTTTCCTTGCATCTTGTATCCATTCTGCATGACCTGTCATGTGGTTTGATGTACCTGAGTCAACATACCACACATCATTGCTTTCTTCTACACTTATCACAGAATTGGTCATGTACTGCACCATAAACAAATGCTCATTTCTATCATCACCGTGTCTACTAGAAGATGCATAATTCCCTTGTTGCAGTTTTCCATTCATGATGTCATTCTGCTTTTTATAGCAATCTTTAGCTATATGACCCATTTTACTAGAGTAGTAACATTCAACATTGTTGTTTGCATTTTGGCCTCTTTGCCATCCACCATGACCTCTTTGGCTCCCCCTGCCTCTAGAGTTACCACATCCTCCTCCATAGGACTGGTTTTCTTGAGTTTGCTGCATATTTTGATTTCTACCACGGCCTCCAAATCGGCCTCCTCTACCTCTTCCAGCATTTGAGTAGAAGACAGCTTCTTTTGAAGTTCCTCCTGAAGAAGATACACCACAATTTCTCTGCTCCTCAGAAATTAGAAGAGCAATCAACTCCTCAAAATCAGGAAATCTTTCACGGACGGAAATTGATGTTTGGAACTGTGCATAATCCTTTCCTAGACCATTCAAGGTCACAGAAACTAAATCATCATCTTCCACTGGCTACCCAATGGAAGCAAGTGCATCTGCAATCTTCTTCACCTTCATGTGGTAGTCATTGATGCTCATACTTTCTCTTTGCACATTGTGCAACTCTTGCTTGAGCTGCATTTTCCAAGCTTGCATATTTGTGCTATACATTTTTGACAAAGTATCCCATGCCTCCTTTGGCGTACTTGCATCTTGAATATGCACAATCCTAGAGTCTGAAATGCTGATAGACAGCCAGTACATAACTTTCTTGGCTCTCTCATGCCATGCTTTAAATGCCTGCATTTGCTGTTGATTGGGAACATCAGGAAGAACTGGTTCTTCTTTATTTCCTACAACGAATTTCCAATATCATTTTCCCATAAGGAAATTCGTCATTCTAAACTTCCATGCTTGGAAGTTGTTCTTGTCAAGCTTTTCAGTGACAATCTGTGAAAGAGAATCAGACGCCATTACAGAATACTGCAAAAAATTCTGTCACTGCAAAAAAACACAGCTTCAGCCTCACAAGGGCAAATCTGCAAAACTGACGAAAGTGATATTTAACCACACAGTCACTTCCTAGTGATGATTTTGCATCAACAGGCAACAAGGATGATTCTGTAACTCCCAATGTCTCTGGGCATAGGCATACGATGCAATTTCTACAGTAACTTTTCACTGACTTGTAGAACAGTGGTTGCACAGCATAAAATAGAGTCTTTTCCTGAGTGCTTGCAGAAGACTTTCGCATCCAAAACAGGCCCCGAAATGGACTCAAATAAAAAAAAACAGGGTCACCAAGTACTAAAGCCCTTTTCTCGCAGCATACACTGCCCTCTTGCTTCACCGCGAAGGGTATCTCAACCTGAGACAATGCACTCTTGCACTTTCTGGCTATGCTACCTGCAGAGACTTGCTCCCAAAACAAAAGAATGAAAGCAACACTGGTCCTCTTACTAGAACACCGCGAACTTGGCTTGCTTTCTTGAACTCCTTACCACGAACAAGGCTCTGATACCATGTCAAGATTGTGGAAGAGAAGGAAGGAGTCTCACTTGTAGCTTTCTTGCTTGCACAATGGGAGAATACACACACAGGTGGAGGCTGAAAACAGTTTTCCTCTTCTTAGTTGTGTAAGCCAAAAGAACTCTAGTACATAGAAATAGAAGAACCCTATATATGGGTCTCACACCAAACTCAACTAACTAAGGTGGCATACTAACTGAGCTACGAACTAGAGTAGATAAGGATAGCTGTCATCTAGCTATTATTCATGGGCGGTGTACCAATCGTATCTGCAAACTGACAAGTCGGTGATATAAATGCACAATGGTCACCGTGGCATATCACGAGTGGAGCTCGATATCTTAACAAAAATGAGAAATACTAACATTCACATGGAACCACCTTAAAATGAAACTCTATAAAAATGAATCAAAAAGTAGTTACAAAAAAATTATAAGTCAAATGGTAGTGTGGAAGGAAGAAAATGGAAGTAAGTCAATGAACAAATAGGATGAGCATTGAAAGTTTCACTTCATGTACCAAAGAGGCACATGCACATGGAAAACAAACAAAAAAACATGCAAAAAGTAGTGAAAATCTAATAATGACAAACCTGTGAGTTTGAATGGAATGAAGTAGAGAAAAATAGTGGGGTAAAGAATTAGACAAGGTAGCTAGTCAAAATGTAGTTTCAAAATAAGGGTTATGGCATTGCACAAAATAACATGATATATCGTGTGGTGGTTGGAGAGGTCCATCCTATATATGCATAGGAAAATAAGAATGTACCTATCTCCATTTGTCATAATGTCCCTCAAATATCACCTTTTAGTTGATTGAAGGGAAGATTGCTCACGCTCAACCTCCTCATTGTCTCATGCTCGATGGAGAAGGGCCACCCGATTCTTGAAACCCATTGATGTAATCCTCATTGCCACTTGTGCAAAGATTGTATGACTTGTGTGCATTTGATGATGCATAAGTGCATGCTACCATACAGTGCAAGAAATAGAAGGCCATAGTGCCTCATAGTTATATGCACAAAACATTTGCATGTGGTACATTGAAAAGCCCAATCCATACACATAACACTTCATTCACACATCTCACCTCTTATTGATTGAAAGGGGAAAGACTGGTCATTTAGTCCACCCTCCATCTCATACTTTGTTGATAGATATAGAGGGCAATATGTACTCAAATTTCCATTATATTAGGATAAAATCTCACATCACTAAATGGTTATTGATAAGGTGAGGCTTGTTGATGATGTCAAACAATATTACAAGGAGATAGCCAATAAATCAAGAACTTGTATTGGCATAAGTTCTTCCATCTACTGTAGAAGTGAGACATTTTGTGGAGTCACATGGTATAGTGTATGCACCAAGGGAGATGACTTTGAAACTACATCTTGGAAGGATCAACATATGATTCAACTAATTTGGACTATAAGGTGTCACTATCTTTTCCACAACCATCTTCCCACCCAAGGATTTTACCACCTTTTCTTAGAGCACGGCTTGTTATGACATGGAAAATTTTCCCATTTTCTCTCATAAATGTTTGTGCTTTTTTTCCTCTTCTTTTTTGGTTTACTTTTCTTTCCTTTCTCCCAAGCATGTTTTCACATTTTCTTGAAGAGTAGGTCAATATGGCAAATCGAAGTCATTTTCTTTTATAAATTTTTTAATTTTTAAATATCTTTAAAATTCTTGAAACAACATTTATCATAACCATCCATGACATTTATGCTAGATTGAAGGAAAGGTAACAAAATAGAGATAGGAGCTAGAGTAGAGGCAACAAGAGAATTAAGTGACCTTGTTAGAATAAGGAGAGAAAGCTATCATCAATAGCATGGAAAGCAATAGCAAGCAACACCCCTAGGAGAAGAACAAGCCACTGTGATTGAGGAAAGTAATTCTTCAAGTAATAGCCATTGATCAGGAGTGGGTCATTAGAGGTATTGATGGCATGTACTTGAATAGATCTGTTAAGATTAACACCAAGTGCCTTATAAGGGTCCATCCAAAAATGTTGATGGCATGTACTTGAATAGAGTTATTAAGATTAACAACAAGTGCCTCATAAGGGTCCATCCGAAAATGTTGAAGCTTGGTTGGGAACTTTTCGATGCATGAACCATATGGGAGAACAAGATCACCTTGTTGGAAATCTTTGTGATTGACGAGGTTGTCATGATAAGATTTGTGATGGGCCTACATAGCTTCCATGCACTATAGAGCCAGCCATTGAATCTCATTTGGGCATTTTAAGTGCAAGTTGTGGCATTGTAGTGAGTCATCAACACTACTTAATAGCCACTCATAGAGAGGGTAGTTTGAGCTCAATATGAAAGATAACTTCTATACCATATACCAATTGGAAAGGGATTTGTCATGTTGTGGTCTTATGGGAGGTTTTGTATACCTAGAGAGCCTATGTAAGTTTATCATCCCAATTACAATTATGGATAGCAATTATCCTTGCTAAGATCAAACACATGATGCAATTGGACCCTTTAACTTGGCCATTGGCTCTAGGGTAGTAGAGGGTGAACTTTTGGTGGCAGATCTTAAAGATCTCTTTGAACTTGTTCATGATCTTATTTAGGAAGTGGCTGCCTCGATCACTTACTAGCTCTAAGGAATTGCCAAAGTGAGTGATAACATTCTTGTATAGAAATAAGGCCACATTGTTTCCATCATCTTTCTTGAGGACTTTGGCTTTGCATCACTTTGCCACATAGTTTATACAAACTAGAATATAGCAATTCTATTTTTTTTAGTTGGAGGGTTGAAAGATCTGACGAATCGATACCCCATTTCTTGAATATCTTGAGGGGAAGGATAGGTTGCAACATCATGGCACTAGATTTGATAGAATTTTCCATTTATTGATAGGTGTCACAATGATTGCAATAGTTGTAGCTATCCTTATGTAAGATTGGCCACTAGTATCTAGCAAGCACAATCTTCTTGGCTATCGCTTCTCCTATAAAGTGTCCATCACATGATTTGTCATGTCATGCTTTATGAGGCCCCAATCTCATCTTGTATGATACATATTCATAGTACTTTATCTTTTTGTTTCATGTATAGTGCACCACCTAATAGGGTAGAGCAAACCAATTAACAAAAGCTTCTTCCTTTCGTGACTATAGATGCCAAGAGGGTATTATTGTGTAGCAAGAGGTTGGTAATGTGCCCATACCATCACGTTATAATCTCTACCAAAAACAAAGAAGAATCAAGGAGGTTTGAGTAATCTTACAAGCCTTGAAGGATCTACGATAGATGATTTTCCAATATGTGAGAGCAATCAAGCTTTGCTAACACTTCAAAGTCAAACTCTTAGAATAGGAATAGCCACCTCATCATTCTTTCTCTCACATCGGCTTTGTTCATCAAATGGGATAGAGGCCTCGTGGTCCACATAAAACTTAGAATGTATTGATAAAAGATAATGCCGAAACTTATCCAAGGAGAATACCATCATCCGCACTCCAATTCTATTACTGTATGGAGTGACTTTGTAGCTTGCATAGTAAATAAGTTGATCATGTTTGGGTGGACACATGGGATTTCTTCATCCAGTCAAGATGTTGTAGCATAGATGCTTTAATTAGGCATTGCTTTAGAGTATTGAAAGCTTCTTCACAATCGTGTTTCCAAATGAACTCTGCTCTTTTCTCAAGATTTTATTGTGAAATAATAGCCCCGCATGGCTAAGCAAATATCTTAACTACTTGAATTTGGTCGGTGCGATTAGAGTCATAATCTTCTTAATCTTTGTTGGGTTGGTAAATAATCCCTTGTGTGGAGACAATGTGGGCCAACAGAATACTAGAAACACACTAAAAATGCATTTTTTGGGATTGAAGGAGATCGTATACTTTCGACATCAATCAAAGTACTATTATAGGCATCCCTAGTGCTTGTAGAGTAGACTAAAAATGCAACATATCTCAATGAAATCATGCAAATGATTTCCAAATCTAGCCACCATGATATATTGGAAGGTAACTAAGGTGTTACACATCCGAAATGGCATTGCTCTATAGGTGTAGGTACCCCAATTTGATATAAAGCTAATCTTTGACTAATGTTCTTCTATGATATGCACTTGATTATATCCATTGAAGCCATCTAGGAGAGAATAGAGCTCATGTCCTGCCACCGAGTCTAACAATTAGTTTGCGAAAGGGATAGGAAAATTGTCTTTCTTTGTCTTGGAGTTGAATTTCTAGATGTCCATACTGACACAAAGCTTCCCGTTCTTCTTGGGTACTCCCACAATGGGAAGACTACTACCCACTTTTGAGATGAAGTTATGTGCCACCTACATCAACAAAGGTCAAGTGCTACCCACTTTGAGATTATGTTCTCTACCACCTACATCAACAAAGGTCAAATATCCTCAAAGTGGGAAGACTACTACCCACTTTGAGGTTATGTTTTTTACCATCTATATCAACAAATGTCAACTTCTTCTCACCTTTCAATTCTCTAATGAAAGTCTTGCAAATAGATTCTAGATACAGTCAAAGTCCTTCAAGGAAGTTGCCTCCTCTTTTGATACTCCCTTGGAATGAGCTTCATATATATCCAATTGTGATGCATCTGATATTATTGGAGGCTGAAATGGTTCAAGGGTTATTTCTATTTCAATTTTAGGAAGGATACTCTCTTGTTGACTTGATCATCATCCTTTCTTAGAAAAGGTGGAACAAGGCAACAAGAGTCACTAATAAAGGAAATCTTCATTTTCCTAATCCATTTTTGGTACATCTTTTGCATCCTTTGCGAATCATTAAAGGACTTGGAAGGGACCATTGTCATTTCATTTAGCAACAAGGAATGTTCATCCTCTAAATCAATTGTGGCTTTATTATCATTGGTATTCTCTTCTAATGGGAGGTTATGAGAAGAATAGGCTCTTTGCCTATGCTTCTACTTCTATCTCTAACTTTGCTATGGTCGTATAGTTAAAAGAGATAAATATACATGCCTCTAACTTAGTGTTAGAATTGATTTCAAATGTAACTTTGGGCTTAAAAAGAAGGTATTTTCCTATTGATAATGGCTTTGATTCCTCAAGGACTTGGGTTACAATGCCAATTATTAGTAATGGCCTCTTCATTGGCTAATGTTCCATTTATAACTTCATTGGAAGAGTCAGATGAGGCTTTAGTGGAAGTCTATCCATGCTCTTTTTGCAAACCATACAACTTCAATGCCACTTTTTTGGATCATGTGCCTAGGGTGAGAGTTTCTTTGAACCAATTAGTCCTTACTCGTGCTTCACAAAACTAGAGTCTAACCAATACTAGGGGTTAAAAGGTCCCATAAGAGTTTGGGTTCACCAGGAGATAAGTCAACTAGTTTCTCTTCCATCCATGGTAGTCTTGACATAGGGGAGAATGCCTAGAGGCTTTATTCTACTTTGATTTGCAAGCCTAATGAGCTATTGAGTAGGCTACATGCTTTGTAGTCCCAAGTCTTCCATCATTGCATCAATCATTGTGCTCACTAAAGAACCTCCATCTTTCAATGTGCTTGCCAAAAAGTAATCTTCTATCCCTATGCTAATCTCAAAGTGCAAGTATCTAGGAATGCATTGTCCATGTCTACTTGTTTCACAGGCACTGGAGCTTTATTTACCTTGGTACAAAGGCTAGGTTGGCAATCCTCAAACCACATCTTGTGTTAGTATGCTTTTGAAGCTTTTGTAACAATTGGGAGATAGCATAATAAATTATTAAAATTTTACATTAGAATGGAAGGTATTCAAGCTTTTGACCATATCATACTTTTTTATAAGGCCCACTAGTGAATCCACTAGGAAATGGGACAACATCCACTTTGATCTTACCTCTTTCTTCAAGAAGTCATTGCATTTCCATTTCTCCTACATGAGGTAAATCCATCTCTTATGTCTCTTGGAACTCTAATTTTGCTTTTTGGATTGTCTCTATATCCTTTCATGGCATTGAATGCTCTATAATATACTATTCTATATTGTACTGCTTTAGGGCTTTGTTTGAAGCTTAAATTTCATAGTTATGATAGGGGAAGTATTTATTATGGAGTAAATTTTTCTTTCTTTTTACCATGTGTAATCGCAAAAACATCCAATTCTACCAAATAGATGTGGGTTCTTGAACCTTTGATTGAGTATAAAGGGAATTTGCCTTTACACGAGGTAGAGACTGAGACAGTCTTTCGCAGTGTGGCCTTTGCCCTTGCATCTATTGCATATGGGCTTGTAATCCATAAACCTTCTAGATTTTGACAATTTGGGAAAATATGACCCTTTTCTCCACATCTATAGCATCCACTTTGGATCTATGACCACCTTTTGACTATCTCCCTCTATAGCTCTCAGAGGGAAACCTTCTTGGGTTGAAGTCTTGAAGTCCCTCAATTTATGCCCCAGTCTTGAGTTGTCATCTTGGACTCCAACATATTGAATCTCATTTCTTTATCTTTCTTAATTCTTTCATACATCTCATTTAGAAAACAAATGTCTTTTGTATGATTCTTTCTTAAATAGTGTGACTAGAAGGCTCCCAAAATGGTGGGTTTTTTGGTACATCCAATGACTAGATATCTTGCTTAGTGACACTTGCCACACCAAATATTCAACCTTAAGGTGTCTTGGGTCACTCCTAT
The DNA here is from genome assembly GCF_053477565.2 of Lygodium microphyllum. NCBI lineage: Eukaryota > Viridiplantae > Streptophyta > Polypodiopsida > Schizaeales > Lygodiaceae > Lygodium > Lygodium microphyllum. Next base: position 149,033,396 of record NC_141143.1, on the reverse strand, counting down.
AGGATTGGAGATACTTGTAGTATTCACCTTTAGATTCTACAACTACTCTGTTATCACATCCATTAATTCCTTCTTAAATTTTGCAATTGAATTGGATAGGTAGTCCTTGAAACTTTATATGTTGATACATTTATAGTGGTGTTCTGGGACATTTTTGTGATCATAGCACATATTGGCTAGGTTGATGTAGAGGGGCCTCTATTTTGATTTAGATCAAAGCTCTTGTTTGGGCTATTGGTTGTTGATTCAAGTTGATAGGTTTCCATTGGTGTTGTTGATTTGGTAGTTGGGGGAACTATTTGAGGCCATTCTTATTGTGGTTGAACCATCATCAGAGGTAATATTTGTGGCCACTATGGTGTTGATGTATTGTAGACATCTCTAGATAGCGGTAAGTCGCAATTCCTTGAACTACATTCAATAGATATGCTATTCTTGGCATTAAGCTCTGGAGGAAGGAGTCCTCTTCCTATTTAACAATCTAGCTTCCACATCATTATATAGTATGGCATCTTCCGCTATAGCTTGGAAATTAACTAGTCCTCCTAGTTCCATAAACTTATGACTTTCTAGTTGTAACCCTTTGAGAAAGACTCCCTTTTAAATTCCTTCATCCAGATTATGTTTGGTTCATCTTTTGAATATGTATTTTATTCTTGAAAGATATACTTCAACTTGTTCTCCAAGGGACTAGCTCAAATTCATAAACTCTTGTATTCGCTCTTCAAAGCCTTCATGTCAAAATTTGGTGAGAATATACAGTGTCAGTTCATCCATGTACCAAAAATTACTCTTGGCTACCTTTGTACCATTGAAACATTGTGCCCTTCAAAGTGGCAGGGAATATCACCAGCCAATGATCTAGGATTATGGCATTATTAGCCACATATATTACCATTAACTTTGCTACATGAAGATCTGAGTCTTCATTGTATTCTCCATTTAAGAAGGGTAATGAGAGTACATTTTCTAGTTTGTCATCAATATTTTCAAGATGATCTGACTATGAAGGGGACATTAATTTGATTGTTCCATTAGGACTCCTATAAAGAGTACTGCAAGGGTCTCAAAAGATTCTTCTCCTACTTTGTCATTCTCGATTCTAGCCTACACTTTCTACCTTGGCACATACCTATGGACATGCTCCAAACTAGCTCATCCATTAGAGAGTTGGCTTCACCCAACTTTCAATGCTCCACAAAGGAGAAGAGAGGGTCTTTTGTTTTCTTTAGACTTTGGAAGACTCTTTGGCTAGCATTTCTTTCACCTTTATTTCTCATAGTCTTTGAATTTAGCCTTCATGCCACTACAAAGGAGAAGTAATTTAATTTTAAAGGTGTCAAAATTCATCCATCTAAGGATAGCCATGGTGCCATCATTCTAATAATACTAACTTTGGAGGGTTTCTATGGTGTATGTGGTGAATAAGACACAATCTACCAACTTCCAGTGGGTTGCGAGCTAAACATAAAGAAGATTCTTAGTGCATCAAGCATCCATGTATCCTACTGTTATGTGTTTAAGAACAAATTCTAGCTTTTCGCCTTCTTGTTGTGGTGGACTTCCACTCTTGATGATTCTTTACTATTTTCCACTTGCTTTATGCTTTTGATTCTTAAATTTTCTCCCAAACAAAGGGATGTCAAAAGGCAAGTATTTATTGGTTCTATAGATAGAGGAAACAGTTTGTCATATAAGGCTTGCATCAAGATATATTGTGCTTTCACCATTGATGAATGAATATTTTGAAGAAAATGGACCTATGAATTCATTCAATTGTTTTGTAGTTCTTGAAATTTTACAAACTTACTTTTCTTTCTTTTCAACAATGTCATTCCTTTCATTTTCAACCTCTTGTGGATGCTTATTGATGGTAGTTTTCACTACTACACACCAAGACATGGAGCTGTCTAAAGAACACAAAAAATATAAGGAAATAACTAAAATAAAATCTATCTTGTGGCATAAAAAAGAAACCTTTTTATATCTTCAAAGTAGAAACAAAGAAAACAATAAGAACAACAAGAACTTCTCTACGTAGCATCATAAACACATTCTCTTATGTGTTTATCTTCAATAGATCTTCACAATGTCTTCATTATCATGAACTGACAATGAAATTAATACAAAGGAATACTCACTATGGAATGGAAATGATCACATAGTCTTCATTGATCATGATACATACTCTAATTCTCTCATAATCTCACTCATAGATACATTGTTTCAACCTCTGAAATGACTATCTTTCTCTCTCATATACACTCTATAATGAAGGAGACCTAAGAGAGAGAAGGGGTGAAGGGAGAGACTATAGAGAGGAGAGAGAAAGAGGAAGAAGATGAGACAAAGACTAGAAAAAGAGAAAGAAATATAGGAAAAGTGAGAAAAGGAGAAGGGAAGCTATGAGAGCTTGAAGGAAGGGTAAAAAGAGACTAGATTATTGATAATGCTACCCTAACTAGGTCACTCAACACCATAAATACCCCGCCAATATATGTGGGTATTCTCGTACTAACCCATGTCCTATCCATCTATCCCCACTCTTTTACATTACATCCCAACCCTAAAGGTTTTTTCCCTAAAAAACAAAAAAGATGACTAATTAGTGTGGCTCATAAGGGAAGGGGGGTTGCAGAGTACTACTGTGTTCAGGATTTCAAAGTAGAATATAGGTATGAAAAAGTACAATCTCATGTGAAATTGGGACATACAAAAGTGTATGTGATGCATACAACATGTGCAAGTTGATAGCATATGAGTTTGACCACCAATTTTTGACAATAAGTGGCTGACAAACAATGGACATCATGCTATCCAGAATAGGCATGCTAGAGAAAAGTGGTCATAACTTCCTATGAGTAGTTCTGATTGAGGGATGTTACATATCAAAACAAAGCTTATGAAGTGCACTTTCAGCTCATATAGGCAACACTTGACTATCATTAATGCAATGTAAAAACTATTTTAAAATAGTGTGTTGTCTACAAGTTGTTTGTAGTGTAGACTAGGGCAATGTTAGTTAATCCTCAGTCAAAATTGCACTAGTAAAGTAGGGGGAGTGCTACACTAGTGAAATGCTGATCAAGGTAGGGCTTTTCCAAAACCGTTCATTTCCTTAGGATCAAATGGATAACCTACATGATAAGCATTAAGAGCATGAGGGTCATCCATAGAAGCATGGGCCATACCATTGGGGTCAAAAGGATAATTGTGATCCAACGCATTTGCTATATTAGAAAAGTGATTCATGGTGTGATCTTCAAGCACTAATGGTGGCACAAGATCCTCACTCACCCATATGGTAGCATGCACTAACTTGTCCATAAACTCATTGGGAACCACTGTGCCATGTATAGCTAGAGCAAATGAGGTTGCAACAATCACTACAACATTCATTACATCAACCCCCAGGCATTGCATGTCCATGAGTCCCACATGCATGGCTGCTATTGGACATTCAAAGTTAAGGACCTTGGGCTGATGGGACATCTACTCATGAAGCTGCAGTGAGATGCTCTCATCATGGCAATGTTCATGAGAAGAATCATGTTGCTCATAAGGACATGCATGCTGCTCATGGTAATGATTAAGTGGTAGATGATGTTGAGCACTTTGTTGTTGCTAATAATGATGTTGCTTCCCATTACATACTCATATACATTTGCATGATGCTACCCATGTATAGAAGGTTGTTTAGATGGTTGTCCATGTATCTGACCAGAATGTAGCTCATAAGAGCATACATGGTCATTGGATGCATGCTTTGCTCAAAATATGCACAATCAGCATATGCATGCTAACCATAAATAGGCACATGATGCTAGCATGTCTTTGCATATCCAAACCATGTCAACGGTCACGTAACTCATAATTTCCATGAGAATGCCCATGTTATAGCTCATAATTATGTTGATCCATCTTTTAATAGTAGCCATTTGAGCAAATTGAGTTGTAAGGGCTGCAAGTTTGTCATTAATTGCCTTGGCTTGCGTGCTGGTGACTGAGAGGGTTGAGACCACTCAGTCCATCTTAGACATGAACTAACTGTGTTGCTGAACTAGTTGATTGTGGCTCACAACTCTAAGAGCTTCTTGTTGCCATATAGTAGCCAATGCATTCATTTAGGGATGCCAAGAGTGAGAAAAGGAATCGGAACTCGGAGCCATGACTAGCTTTATCTAGCATGTGCTTACTATTGATCACCACCCCATGGACCTCTCAGATACTCATAACAACATGCTTCAATGTCTATGTGTTCAAGGTTCTTATTCTTACCTTTGATACATGAAAGCCTGCTAAATTAACCCCTCAGATACTGCATGATAGCTTGTTGCAATGTTTGCAATTGTTAGTGTTATAAGCTCAGTAATCTTCCACAAACAATTTCATTTACTTGGTATAGTAATGCAAGTGCCTTCACTATGTAGTGTTGAAAGCATAGTAACATCCACTTCATATTCACTATTGCATGTAGTGTTTACTATTTTATTCATTACCAATTGCGTCAAGGGTTTTTAAAAATAAAATGCAAATGTAATCATGCCTCACAATTGCCTTCATAGTTTACACATGGAATCACTATTGCATTCTATTGAGATGGCAAGCTCAACACGTATGGACATTGAAGATAGACCGTGTGGCTAGATGGGTCCGTAAGTCTACACTTAGCACGTTGGTGGTCATTATGATACTCACATGGCAACTGACCTATCACTTATTATATTTAGTTTATTACACCTACCTATAACTGGCAAAAATATAGTTCCAGTTGATTAGTGTAGTCCATTATGCATTGTTTGACTTAGTAGACTATTTTTCTTTATGTTGTATCTTATCTATACTTTGTGTACATTGTATAGTGTGTGGAAGAAGAAGAAGAAATCAGCAAGAAAACATTTTGGTCTCCATCTCTCTTCTTATGTTCTTGAGTGAGCTTCCTCTTTTGTATACAGTGTTTGTTTGGCACAACAGCTCAAGCAAGTCTCCCCACCATGCAATTCTTGGCACATTCACCTCATCCATAATTGCATTCACTGTTTTCTACTACCATAAGGCATTGACAAATGGAGACCATCATGATGAGCCAAAGTCTTTGGGCACTACTTCTAGGAGTATGCAACCTAAAAAATGTCAATTTCATCAAGATCTCTTGGATTTGGCATGGGTCCAAGAAGCATTAAAATCTCAAACATCAAGTTCTAGCCTAGCCCAAGAGGGGTTCTTTCAGCCCCTCTATGATGCATTAAAGAATGCTAAGTTCGTAGCTTTAACTTTATGCACCATTTTCTCATCCCTTTAATAAACTCTTGTTATGTGATTTTCTAACTTGCATCTATATTAGACTCCCACATGATGGAATCAAGGGGACCCTCATTAGGAGCACCTGAATGCAAGTATTCAATGCAATGACCATTCTATCATATTAACTATATATTCTACTCTATTCAAGTTATTGGGACAAGAAGTCTATAGCTCCCAAAGGCAATTTATTGTGCAAATAGCTTTTTATGACCACTACAGTAGCATATATATTCAAATAGTTATTGATATCAATACTAGAGACATTAGAAGCATTTGACAAGACCAGGGTGATCCAAACACCCAAATTTTGTGAAAACAAGTCTAATACATCAGATTCATTGTGTACCAAGTCATGGCTGTGGCAGTAAATATTTTTGCTAACTGTGATGTATAAGTATTTGAGGTACATTTGCCCCAAGGATAAGCCCATTCAATTTTAGGACTTCACAAGTTTCTCTAACATCATCTACTTGTTGCACAAATCTTATGTGGTCCTTTATTTGTCCTAATAAATCATAATCACCTTGGTTGTGATGGAGTTTAAGCACATCTTTTGTAATCTTAGTAGTGAGTGTTCTAAGAAAAAAGGCCGTTAGTACCACCACACCACACCAAGACATTGTCACCCACAAAAAACCAACGTTAGTGAGTGTTCTAAGCAAAAAGGTCGTTAGTACCACCACACCAAGACATTGTCACCCACAAAAAACCAACGTAACTCTAAGTTTGGGAAAGGATGCTCCAACTTTATCATCACGGACAAGTTGTATTAGCAATTATCCATACAGTAGGGGAAAAGATCTATTGATAACCTAGGCATCAAAGGGGTTTACAGCTGTGGTTGGGGATCTCTATGCACTAACGATGCAAGTGTGCCCTGAGCTCATCACCAACAAAATGTGAATGTTTACTCTTTACAATAGAATGAACCATATACAACTCTTCTCAACCTTATTATCATGCACCTACCAGTGCTAATTTAGTGGAGACATTGTAGTACTGGCACAATGGCTCCCAAGCTAAGTTTTTCAGAAGCTTCTCAAGGGCAACAAGTACCCATTCAGAACTTAAATCCATCTGTGATCACTACTAAGACCAAACCTATATCTTTTGCTTCCAAGCCTTTTATACTAGATGTTGTTACAGAGCAAAACCAAGACGCTCATAGAAGCTGCTCATTAAACCAACTCCTCTAGATGGGATTCATCTCTCATGTTCAAGATTACTTATATGAGGTTATGGTTTTTGCAGCAGTGAAAACTTCGCACGATCATCATAGCAGGCTGCGTAAAGCCACATCCTCTTAACATGTAGGCCAAAAATTATAATGTTCTAGCAAGATAGACACCAAGGGAAATATGTAAAGGGAGGCACTAGCACGCCCACCTACCCTAGCATAAGCTTGCTACCATAAGCTTGACTCACAAATCAAAGTGCTGACAAGGAAGTAGTCAGAAGTATGGAGTTGATTTTTGATTTGATTTGCTACCTCCATCAAGCATGTAAGCCAGTGAAATCGCACATGGCTATTCATTTCAATTTTTGCTAAGAGGCTATATGATACTGTAGGGTACATTAGCCTTGCTGCAAGATCTCCTGCCAATGGCTGTAGGAGGTTTACTCAAATAATCCTTCTAATTGGGCAAGTTGCCCTTCCATCTCGATTTGGAGCTGTTGGTAATACATTTTTGGTAGATTGCTTTGCCCTTCACCCCCACGCAGCTAGTCTCTAACTCTGCTCACATGCCAACTATAGTAGGCCTAAAATCTGGAGGCATGAATCCTGAACGTGTTTTGCTTGTGGGACTATAAATTACTACTCTAGGGATTTCCAAGCACTCAATTGGAAAGGGTCATTCTTTTCTGTGATTACCTCTTGGGGCCCTTTTTGAGCTCCCTCTCTCCTAGTTTATAGCTTTTTTTGCACTCCTTTATACCCGGGGTGGCAAGGCGAAAGAAGGGCTCCATCTCTCTTGATTTATACACAATCATGTAGGCGCCTCACGAAGTTGTGGATGGCAAGCTTGATGCCCACTTCCCTTTAGTTGTCTAGCAAACTAACAGTGGCCTCTAGGGTCTAGTAATGTGGCCATCTCCACAACATTGTTGTGCACCGCACCTACCCCCTTTTTCACCATGGGACTCTCACATAGCAACCATTATATCTGATTAGAGCTAGCAATCTCTCTCAGAATGTCTCCCACATAGTTTAACTGAGCCACCTCAAGAGGGTGCTTGAATGATAGAGCAAAGCAGAAGGAAGCTTTTCCTCAAGATGTTGCAGATGGTTTGAAATGGAGCAAGGAATGAGAGATATAATCAAAAGAGTGACACCATGGCGACATGAAGCAAGCTTGAGGGAAAAAGAGGAAGAAGATATTTCTTGAAAAATAATAGTAGTTTTACTCTTCTCTAACTCCTCTGAGACAACTTCAATTATAGGAATCCCTAAATTTTTACCTCAAAATTTTTCATGAGCTACTAAATTTGACCTAAATGCCTCCATCTTTTGACCATAGCTATGTGAGATCTCCAAGAAAGAAATCAGCCCCATGTGGTACTCCATCATTTCTTCTTATAACTCGTCCTTGTTGTACTTGTTTGATTAAAATTTTTTAATAAAATATAACTAGATATATGAAAAGAGGAAGAAAGGACCAAATACCTATGCTTTGATACCAATTGTGATGAAGGAGACCCAAGAGAGAGAAGGGGAGAAGGGAGGAACTATAGAGAGGAGAGAGAAAGAGAAAGAAGATGAGAGAAAAAGAGAGAGAAAGACTAGCAAAAGAGAGATAAAGATAGGAAAAGTGAGAGAAGGAGAAGGGAAACCATGAAAGTTGGAAGGAGGGGTAAAAAGAGAATTGATTATTGATAATTGATGCCATAATTGGGTTTCTCAACACCCTAAGTAACCCATGTCCTACCTATCTATCCCCACTCTTTGACAATGTTCTCTCTTGGTAATAGAGTTACCCTCCAAAGGGTATGTCAGTGCACTCAAGAGTCACTAGAGCCACTACAATGATGCTTCATAGCTCATCAATAGAATATCACTCCAAGTCTTTACTCTAGTCTTCAAGTACTACTTTTTAAAATTCAAATGAGATACTTTGAGCTTCCATTCTTCTATTTCCTAAGCAAGAACCAAATAGACATAAATAAGAAAAATCAATCAAACTATTGTTAGAACATGTCAACTCATCACAAAACAATCAAAACCATCATACTCAACCACTACCAAAACTCTTCAAACCACTTCCACAACCAATGAAATCCAATGAATCATGCACTAAAACAACCAATTAACATAAAAAATCCAATAAAAATATAGTCTATTTTACTCTTAATATGAAGCATATACAATGTTTACTAAACAAAGAGAATATGGATTGCTATAATAACAACAACTTAGCACCAAAGCCAAGCCAAAAAATGTATAAAAAGAGGAAAAATTAAGCTAATACACTATTGGCCAGAAGCAAGGAGCAACCAATATAAGTGTCTGCTCTCAAAAAAACTATTTAAAATTGATTATTAGAAAATAAGGCTAAAAGGTAGAGTGGAAATGGAAGTATAAGCAAAAGCAAGAAGGGTGCAAGATCCATAGAGGTTTGAGCAAGAAGAGAGAGACCAATGTGTGGGAACTTCAATAGTCACAATGTGTGACTTGTCGTCCCTTATTTGATTACCACTAAAAGAATAAAAATAGTGATGGGGATCCACCATGCGTAGTGTAAAGGTGTGCATGTACTACATAGACCACTAGGCAGATTTAGCCTTTAACCCCAAATAACTTCGCAGTTAAAGGTAAATATATTTGAGTGTGGAAAAAATAAGAAAAAATGATAAAGTATAAAGTGTACATAGAAGTACAATAGGATGAGGAAAGATGTCATCTCATCCTAGATCCATCATCTTCCTAAGAAAGATATAATGTTCCACCAAGAGACTTTTAGTGACCAGATTTGCAAGATGTGCATTTGTAGGATCTTGACAAGCTTTGTGTATGTACGGATCTTAACAAGCTTAGTGGACTTATTCTTTATCACCTCTTTGATAAAGTGATAGCATATCTTAATGTGCTTTATCTTCACATGCAAGGCTAGGTTACAAGATTTGTAACCAAATACCCTAACCATAGGGCCTCCTTGGAAGCCTTAGGGGTTGCAATGTTGAGCCAAATGCATCAACAGTCAAGACTTCAAACAAAATTCTATTCTTTCAGAAGTTGCAAGTCACTTTGGTGACAATCTCTCACCTTCTCTCATAACATTCCACTCTACAATAATCGAGCATCTCCTCTCTATTTCAAGAAAGAAATAATGTAAGACTTCAAGGTGTAGTGAACTTATCAACTTACATTTTCATATTATTTTTCAAAAGCTTGAAGGCTCAAAGATGGTCCCATGACCCAAGAAAAATGATCCAATACCATCTCTCCTTCACATCCACCACCAAGCATACCAATGAGTCAAGAAGCTAGTAGAGAAGAAGAAGAAGAAGAGAAAGAATATGATGAAGAGCTTCACCTTTTCTTAGTCCCTTACTCAACACATGTTTCACTCTCTTCCTCTCATTTACTCTCAACAATGGAGATAAGATAATAGAATAGAAGAAGATAATAGAAAGCTTCAATAGTTACACTGATAGAGCTTTTGCAGCATGGATGTACCAAAAGGGTCAATTGAGATCTTCCACCCTTATATAGGCAAAAATTAGGGTAAGGAGTAAGGTACCTCTCTACGATGCACACTGTTTTAAGATTAGGATTTGTGCCCTTGTTGCATTTTGGGATTTCCATGACTGTGAATTAGAGTTTATGCCCTCTTTAGGGCATCCTATCCCATTTGTAGATTCTAGGCCGGTCAATCCTCATAGCATGCTTGTATCTTAGTTTAAATAAACCAAGCCTATGCCAATCTAATCACAAATGTAAAATCCACGCAATACTTGTGGGTGCAATAAACACAATGTAAGAGATAAATAAAACGTACATGAAAGTGAGCCTAGCTCTTAGAAAATAATACATACATGATAATCTGATGTCCATGAAGTACAACAATAACACACAAGTTTCCAAATAATATAATGAAGTTTCACAAAATAAACATCCACCAAAAAATAGTAGCCGACACTTGTGATTTTGTAGCCTTTTCAAAATGCCATCAATATTATTTTTCCCCTAGATGAGTGCTAGTTCCATGGCACTCATGACATAGGTGGCTTGTTGAAGCTTGTGTTGAAGACATAGAATGCTAGGAGTATTCCATGAAGAAGTAGTCCTAATGGAGAAATAAAGGCTATTGATGAAGAACTTAGATTGATAAAGATGTGTCTGATAAAGAATGATGTGGTGAGGAACTGGTACTAGAGACTATGATTCTCTTATTGATTGTGTAGATGATGTCCAAAAATTAGGCTCAATGATGAAAAATGATGGTAACGGGAAGAATCAATGATAGCTTTGTTGAAGAAAAAACCATGGAATGGGGAGGATGTAGAGGCCACTGATGGTGATGGTTCTTCAGTTCTTCTTCAAACGATTCTTTCCGAGAATCATGCAAGCTAACTTGTGCTCTCTCTAATGAATGTATTTAACTTATCAATGTAGTGATTTATACATATGTAAGTGCAATTGTGAGATGGGTTGAGAACTCTAGGGGCAAGTATGAATATTGTCACACACTTGAGGTCCCAATTGACAAACTGTTAATGTGTAGTGCAAAAATCAAGGTGATAGGTCATTTGAGCAGTCCTCGGATGTCATATCCTTGATGTATCCTAAGATTATGTAGTAAGGGAAGGGCTAAGGGATTAGAGATGGAGCCAATTGACCAAATTCACTAGATGCACCTAACTTGAGGATCCCTAGGTGTAGTGAAATATGAGTGCACCTAACAAATCATGGAGCCTTTTCTCTCTCCTTTTTCCCTCTATTTTTTTCAAGTAGATGTACAAGTGATATACTCCTCGAGGGGTGGTTGCAAGGGGGAACAAATCACACAACTAGAAGTGATAGATTCCACTCTCATGTGAAGCATTGATATTGGGAATTTTTGGGAAGTTATGTGTACCATGTTTCTTAGCATCATCGTTCCTTCTATACCTTCTTGGATAAGGGAAATGAAGGATATTTGACTTGCAATGAGAATAGTAGAAGGCAAAATGGGCCATTTCATCTACTTTGAGGATAGGATATCTCCATTTTGGTTGAATCTTTCACTGCTCTAGCGGCTTTTCTTTGAGATGCTCCCTCCCTTCTCCTTAGAAATCTTACAGACTACTTTCAAAGCCAATCTATATTGTTTCTTCAACCACTTCTTAGAAATTTTCTCTAACCTTGATGAGCTTTTGCACTATACTGATTGGTAAGGGTGTTTTAAATTTGATATCTTCATAGACATTGAAATAAAAAATGATGGTCTCCTCCCACTTTTTGCTTCCAATGATAAGTCTTAATGGGCTTATATAGATCCTCTTTGTGCCTCCGTGCCTTGCATGTCAATGTGGTACTCTAGTGTATCTTGTGGTGTAGCTTAAAGGAATTAAACCATCCTATCAAAGTACTCTTGGACCTCAAGTAATGTGTTTAGTACTAGTGGTGGTTCTTGAGTTTCCTTTGTAGGTCCTTCCTATTTAACAAAACCCTAGGGGTCCATGTAATCAAAAGAAGGAACCATGTCCTTAAGAGGTTCTACTGCAATGGGATCTTTAAAAAGTGACTTATGTTGTATGTCACACGGCTCAATAGATGTTGGTTGCAACATTCCATCCATCTCTCAATTCTTGATCATTGTAGCTCATGTCACACAAGTGACCAATCATTTGGCTTTTGAGATAAATAATGTGAGCTCCTCTCTCTGGTCAAAAGTGGCTAAGGCACATGTAACAATTCCCTACCTGGATTTGAGTTCCTCTACATCATCCATGCCTCCAGATGATATGGTCCTAATGGCTTGCTGATAGATCCCTTGCTATAGTGACAATGCATGCTTATAGATAGCAACATGAAGCTTTAATTGGCATTCCTTACGAAGGTTATTAGGAAGGTCTATGACCAGTTGTTGTAGCATCTCCTCATAAGCTCTATTAGCTTTCTCCTCCACTTGATTAACAATAGTAGTTAGACTCGTTCCAATTGTATCTTGTAGTCTTGTGAAGGCTATCTTCATTTGTGCTTGAGTATTATGTGCTTCTAATAACTCTCTAGTGAGAGATGGTATCCTTGCCTTTTGCCTCTCTAGCTGGACCGTGACATCTGCAACTTGGGCACATGTAATGTCTTCCCTTTTTCTCATAATCTCAACTTCTTGCAATTGTTCTCTCGGCCCTCCTAGCTCCTTATTGTCTAATGCAATCTAGATCTATAGGGCATGTACCTGTTGGATTGAGTGCCTAAAATTTTCTTGATAAGCCATTCTGTCTTCCTCATACTTTTTTTGCATTTCTAACTTTTTCTGAATTGCCTATTCTTTGTCCTATTTTAGCTCCTCACATAAGAGCTCTAGTGGACCAAGGCCACCCAAATCTATTGATGTCCTTGTGCATTCTTTTGAATGAGTTGAAATCCCAACAAGTTGTTACTTTTCTATGCCAAAAGTAACTATAATATCTTCATGCGGTTTATCCCTTTCCAACACATTGATCTTGACTTGCATGGTCTATAAGGTGGTCTTGAATATCTAAATATCCCCTAGATCAATCAATTTTTGCTCTATTACAATATTTCCCTTTCCTTTGCTAGAGTCTCCTACTCTCCTATTAAATTCTTCCTTGACTCTTTGCTAGTTGGAAACTTCCTTCCTCATGTTCTTTTCGAACAATTTATGCATTGTTGTGGCCAAATGCTCCTCTCCCATCTAGAGAACTTCCTTCAAAGACTCTTAAATGGCTTTGTGATCCTCTTTTTGGAATTTTCCTTTCTTGCTCCCTTGCTAACTTATTTTCTTGAGCAGATTCTCAATACTGGGCTCTTATTCCACCCTTAGTCTTTTGTGCTTCATTTGTCTCACTATTTCTGGTGCCACTTGGAATGGTTTTGAGTATCCCAAGGTTGTAGTAATGAGCTTAGTGAGAGAACTACCATAGGTGATTACACAAAACTTGGCCTCAATAGTGGTAAGCTTTTCGTCATGATTTTTGGGAAGAGCCCTATGTGCCCTGGCAAGAGGCTCACAAATCAAATCTAACCAAAAGTCATTCAAATCTTCCTTAGAGAGCATGTCAGTTAGAATGTCCTCCATGAAGCCCTTAGATACCCTCCCCTCCCTACATGATTGTTGGATTTGTTGTAAGTGTAGTGGCCATGAGATCCTCCTCCTCAATGGACAATAATAATAATCCCCTTGTTGTGACCTATGGCCAATTACTCCACCATTGATCTAGTAAGAGCGATTTGAATGGTCAGGTGTACTTACATGACTCTCTTCCGATACCTAAAGCTTGCTCCACTAGTTTTGAGGTGAGGGTGATCTAACTAAACCTTTGCTCCGTTCCTACCCCATGCACCAAGGAACTTGATCTAGTCTCACGCTTATAGTTCTAGATAAAATCAAAGCATATGTCAAAATTGATGGGGTCATTAGTTGCATTGACATAGGTTTCAAGTCTACACACAACTACTAGCTCCCTAGTCCGAGGAAACTTATCAATGAAGCTATAGAATCTAGTAAGTTGATAGAATCTCAAGGCTCCAATGCTCCACATGTTAGCTTCTAAACCAAACTCCTTGCACTACTCCATAGTGAACACACACTTATCGTCATGGTGATAATCTTTGACAATCACTAAAGTTGTCCTATGAACTGGTTCAACTTGTGAAATTTGTATAGCTGCCATCTGTACTTGCAAAAAGGTAAAATCCATATGTTGAGAAATTTTCAAGTAAGCAACACAAAAATATAGTAAGATCCAAAATATACCTTTGCCTATTTATCAAAATATACAAAAGCCAAAATTTTCCCTTATAATCAAAAGGGACAAGCAAGCTTCCTAGCTTGTAGGTGTAACAAGAAAAGGACTGGAAAATATATCAATGCAACACAACAACAATGAAATAAAAACAAACAAGACTGATTATGTACAAAGAAAATTCAAAGATAACTAGATGTACAAAGAAAAACAAACAAGACTGATTGTGCACAAAGAAAATTCAAAGATAACTAGATGGAGGGTGGACAATCATGAAGTTTTAAAGTTGGGATTATACTCCAATTCTACAAATACATCAAGATCAAAAGGTCACATATCCAAACCACACAAATAAGTGGTAGTATCTGTGAGTAGACAAGGACCAACAAAGTGACTAGCCACGTGAGTTCCTCCTCTGTAAGAATCTTATTAAATAGTGGGTGGTGTTGTAGATTGGAGGGCACTTCTAGTTCACAATCCAAAATGATAACATGGAGTGAAATATTATAATGATATGTAAGATCATCCTAAAGAGTGTGGTGCTAATACTGCATAGTTGCTCAGCATTGGTCATAAGGTGATTGCCAACATGTGCAATCTCAAGCCAGTGGCCATACTGATGGTGTAAGAAAGGACTATAAGTGGTTTGTTCAGCCATAAGGTTTGCAATCTCAACATCATTGTCACTTTGGTCACTAGAGCATGAGAAGAGATGAAATGGGAAGATTGGAGATGCTTCTAAGGAAGAGTTTTGGCATATTCATCTTGCACTAAAGAGACTTTTGTGAAAGAGATGTTTATTCTCCTCCCATGTGGAACTTCATCGAGTAGCAAATTCAAGTGCCTCATTTTTGGCAAGGCCAAGATCATCATAGAAAATAATTTTGCAAAAGTTATAAACATAGAGTTGAATTGAAGTAACCAACTAGCTTCTGAGGAGTTGTCCATTGTAGCCAAGTTTGTTGCCATGCCGCTGAGAGAGCAACAAATGAGAAAAGATTCGAGACCAAAAGGTGGATCAAGAGTAGTGGAACTAATCTAAAGAGGAGTTTAAACTGGTTCCCCATGTTCATGTAAGACTATAGCTTGGACTGTGTGATCCAACTAGTGGATTGGCCAAGAGGGAGTGGCAAAGAAGGATTCCTCAAATGATTTTAAGGGCTCACGGGTGAGTGTAGGAATAGAATTGTAGGTGGATCCAAGGCAAAAGATGGAGATGGTGAGTCAAAGGAAGGCAATAAAGGTGACTCCTTAGGAAGTGGTTGTGCAAGTGGGGAAGAAGGGAATGTAGAATCTAACTCTATATGAGATGATGTAGTTGGGGGTGAGAATTAATGAGAAGCTCATGCATAGGGCATTTGGCACTTGGATCTTCCTAGAGAAAGTGTGGATAAAGCCTAAGGAAACATCACAAATAAAAATCTACATTGTTTGGGAATCTAAGAGAAGTTCCTTTCCCACATCCTCTTGGTTTGGAAGAATGTATTTAAAAAAAAAAAGAGGGACATTCTCGGTTGTAACAATAAGCAAGAGCGTACATTTATCCAATAATGAGTAGGGTTGGCCACCATCATAGGGGTTAAGCTTAGTGTGAGTGGGTGTCAAAGTGGGTTGACCCAAATCCATCCAAAGATTATATGAAGTTAGAACCTTCATCAACGAGAGCATTAGCAGTGACTTGGTTAGTAGCAATCAATTGGATCCAAAGAAAGACCAGCGGAATTGTAGGGTCATACTCAAGGTCAATTAAAGAGATGGAAAGAGCCCCCATGTTGAAAAATGAAGATGAGTTTTGCACAGGCCTAGGTGAAGTCAACTTATGAGTGTCACCTTTTGCTCAAGTTGCTTAGACTAGGTTTGTTTAGCCACCACCATGATTGCACTAACAAGACCATTAGGAGGATTCATGGGGCATTCATGTAAGTAATAACCTGGGGGGTAATACTTCTTAATACAGATGCCATTGAAGTATCTAATGCCTTCCCCCTCCAAGGTCTCAAGCTCAACACTGCCTGTCCTACTAATTTTACAAATGCGATACAGTCCTAGGACTCAAAGTTTCAATTTTTGCTTATGCCTTTTAAGAGATTACAAGAGCACCAAGTCACCTTTATCAAAGGAACATTGTTACACATGTCAATTAAACCAGGCCTTATGGCAAGCCTTTTCAACAAGGAGGGCATGTGTGTCCAAAAGATGAGTTTCAGTAGTGAGGCATTCCAACTCCACAAGGTGGTTGATCCAAGTACTAATGCCTTTCCAATGCTCTTGTACTACAATATGAAGATTGGGAATTAGAGAGTCAATTAGTATGATAGATAGCATCACTGCCATAGGTGAGTTGGAATTGAGTCTAGCCAGTTGCAGACTTGAAAGTTGTGCGGTAGCCCCAAAGGGCAACCATAAGCTTGTTATCCCAATCAAAGCGTGAAGTAAAAATAGCCTTGGCCAAAACATTAAGCAAAATCCTATTGGTGGACCTAGCTTGGCCATTTGCCTTGGGATAGTATAAAGATGACTTGAAATAGATAATTAGAAAGGTAGAGAGTAAATGCTTAACAATCTCATTCAGAAAGTGAGTCCCTTGATCATCAACCAACTCAATCGGGCAACCAAAGTAAGAAATCACTTGTTCCCATAAGAACTTAGTCATTGTATGGCCATCATTCTTGCAGATGGCCCATGCCTCAATCTATTTTTCAAAATCCTTCCCCCATTTTTCAAAGTCAATTCCCCAATTTTCAAAAAGTTTTCTAACAATGATAGGTGATACCTCCATCTTGTCCTTGCAAATAAGAAGTTTGGTGCACTAGCACTCATCACAATTCTTAATAAAACTTGCCGCATCCTTGAATAAGGTGGGCCACCACAATTGGGCCTGTAAAACTTTATGTGATGTAGTCATACTGTAGAAATGTCCACTAGTAATGCCTCCATTAGCTTCTTGGAGCATATGCTCCATGTCATGTTCACACACTCATCATCAAAGGAGACCATCCTGCCCTAGTCAATAAAGTTGGCTAGTAATCATATGGTGGGGCCTAGTCTTAATCAACAAGCAAGTGAGGAAAGCCTTCTCAATGGGGCATTCAGGAATTCCACTCTCTAAAATAGCAACAATGTCATCAGCCCAATGAGGTGTGAGGTTAGCCTTGAACAATTGGGCCTCTTGTTGAATCAAAACAAATGGGCATCAAGAAAATTGCCATTAATGCCTATTGCCTTTTCTCCATTGGTCAAGTGAGACACGTAATCAACTATGTAATGCTGCTCTTCTTTCTACACAATCATAGAGAAATCAAACTCAAGAAAAAGCAATAACCATCTGGCAATTTTGCCTATAGCACATGGCTTGTTCATAAGATAAAGTAGAGTTTAATGATCAACAAAAACATAAAGGGAGTGGAAATAAAATAACCTTGAAACTTCTTAACTATGTAAACCATTGCTAAACCTTCCCATTTAGTGGTGGAGTAATTAATCTCGGTCTTAGTGAGTTCCTTGGTTGCGAAAATCACCAAAAAGTCCATGTTCTGTTCACCTACTCTTAATCAACAAGCAAGTGAGGAAAGCCTTCTCAATGGGGGATTCAGGAATTCCACTCTCTAAAATAGCAACAATGTCATCAGCCCAATGAGGTGTGAGGTCAGTCTTGAACAATTGGGCCTCTTGTTGAAGTCCAAACAAATGGAAATCAAGAAAATTACCATTACTGCCTAATAGCCTTTTCTCCATTGGTCAAGTGAGACACGTAATCAACTATGTAATGCTCTTCTTTCTACACAATCACAGAGAAATCAAACTCAAGAAAAAGCATTAACCATCTGGCCATTTTGCCTATAGCACATGGCTTGTTCACAAGATAAAGTAGAGTTTAATGATCAACAAAAATATAAAGGGAGTGGAAAGAAAATAACTTTGAAACTTCTTAACTATATAAACCATTGCTAAACCTTCCCGTTTAGTGGTGGAATAATTAATCTCGGTCCTAGTGAGTTCCCTGGATGCGAAAATCACCAAAAAGTCTATGTTCTGTTCACCAAGTTGGCACAAAGTAGTGCTAATGGAAATTTTGGATGCATCAATATAAACCTAAGGTGGCACTCCTTTAAGGTCTATGTTATGCCAAGTCAACACATCATGGAACTCCTTGAGTAACTGAATGAGTGCCTCCTCATCTTCCTTGCTTAAATCCTCAGCAATGTGGGTTTTGGTGTTTCCCTCTCCTTAACAATGTCAATTCCTTTAACTTTAGTTGCTCCTTTAATGGATTCATTAGTTTTCCCCTAGCATTTGGTACAAGCATAATGACAATCCGATCTCCTTTTTTAAATCTAGTAAAGTGTATAGGGGGGATCATGGGCTCATGTTGAGAGTCTGCATCAAATCTAGGGTTCTTCTAAGATTTCTTAAAATGCTTCATTTGCAAGTGACCTGGCAAGGTCATCTTGGAACGGGGAGTTGGGGTAGCTTGAGGTATTTCAATATCTAAGTTAGTGCTAACATCAAACTCCCAATCAAACTCCTCTGACCTCAATGAAGCATCAAAGGGTAGGTCTTGTAAGGGTTCAATTAGTGAACAAATCAAGGTTGGAAGCAAGGTAAGAAGTGTGGGATTCTAGCTGAGTGTAATCCATGGCTTTTAGGTACTCCAACCATTCTAAGTCATATTTAATATGGAGAAGGCTAGCATCAATGAGAGATGAGGGGTGTTTGGAAGGTTTTTGGTTAGTTGTGATTTGCTCAATTATTCTTCCATCAAAGTCATAGTCTGCATCAAATTTTAATACTTATCCAGTTGATATTCAAAGTCATTGTCCTCCTCTGTGTCAAAATCATCAAAGGGCATCATGAAGACAAAAAGATTATTATGATAATTGAACAAAACTTGATGTCAGTCCAATGCCATATATGGGACATGTTAAGAGCTCATCAAAGATAAGTATGTTAGCCTCGCCCATATTTTTAAAGGCTGGTCTTCATAAGAAGAGGAGTTTATGGAGCTCAAGTCTATAAGTGGGTGTGTAAAAGCCACTTGGCTTGGGGGGGGGGGGGGGGGGGGGGGGGGGGGCGAATTTTGGAGGGGGGGGAGGGGTGGTGTGTGTTGAGGGGGGGGGCCAATTTTTGGGGGGGGGGGGGGGGGGCGGGGGAGGGGTGGTGTGGTGTGGTGTGTGTTGAGGGGGGGGGGGGGGGGGGAGGGGTGGTGTTTTGTGTGTTAGATAGTCATGATGGGTTAGCATGCATCATCAACAATGGTGTAGAAGGTAGTTCATCCAAGCTTGTTTATGGGGGCTTGCTTAAGTTGTGTTGACTCAAACATTTGCTAGCTTCTTTATATTCTCCTTCCTCAATGAATGGAAGCTCTAAGGTAGCAAGAATATGAAGCTAGTCTTGCTCAGAATCGGGCAACAAAACATATTTGTTCAAGGGCTTTTGTATTGAGGAATAGATGGTGTCACCATGCACTAAGCTAGAAATAACATAAAATTCGACTAAGGTAGTCTTCCAACTATCCATTTCAATGCACACAGCCTCAATAAAATTTTCCAAAAAGACTAGACCATTCCTCCAATCTTCAATAAGTCATGCATTGGGCATCCAAGGTTGGCTGAGTGATGGGTCATAGTCAACTCCTTTCATGACCACAAATGTGACAAAGAACTTGACATCAGCGATCTTCACCAGTCAGTCCTTTAACATGCCTGGGGGGGCACACCTTAGAACCATCAACGATAGTGAGATTAATGTGGCGAGACTCAATTGGAGGGTTGCCCCATGTCTTATGAACTGCTTGATTCATGATGCTAATACAAGCTCATGTAGTTCAGCACCCTCCCAAAATGTGAAAATATTGAGAGTGCCAAGTACGGGGGTTGGTGTGGGGAGCTACACAATGGGTTTTGTGGGTGCTCCTCGTTAGGCTGGTTCTCGTTACTTCCATCAATGCAAGTCCTAAAAGCTGTCCAAATAGATAGATTGTTATTCAAGAGCATACCCAATGGTATTGAGACACTCATAAAGGTTAAGGAAGCTAAAAGACTAGGGTATACTTCTTGATACTCTAACTTCATTGGCTGATATTGGGTAGGCAATTATGCTTCAAGTTCAGTAGCAGGTCTTTTGAAGGTGTTAGGTCCAATGGTTGAGGTCAAAGGAAGTGTGCTATCGATGCCATGTGGCTACAAATTGTCCTTAGCTTCTTCAGCCCTAACTTTAGCTTGAGCCTCTTCCACCCAATTCTTCACTTTACTAATCAACATAAGTTAATGCTTAGGGTTAGGATATTCACCTACTTTGTTCAAGATAGCCATTGCAATGTGAGGAGCAGATGTAGTTTGCTTAGCACTCGAAGCAACTGCAGGAACATAAGTCTCCTCGTCACTCTTGAGCTTGACAGTAGCATGCTTCACTTTCTTCTTTGCATTCTTCTTTCCAATGATAGAGCCAATAGCCATAGATGGGATATGGGTATTGACTCTGCCTTGCTTAGCTTGCGCCCAAGTAGTGGCATTAGTCAAAATGGTAATCACATCCTCATCTTTCAGTATTTCTACTGCAAAGAGAGCCCAAGGCATAGTGGGTACTATAGCTTTGCTAGAGCTAGCTTTCTGCTTTTGGCAATCAAGATACATGTGAGTGATTTCACATTCCAAACACCTTTGGTTAGCTTTATTCTCCTTCAGGTGTTCTTGTTTCTAAGAGCACCATGTGGAGATGTGACTAGGCAACTATGCTTCTACTAGTAGAAATAATAATGATAAAAATGAGTATTTATTTGTCATGCCATATTTCATGAATACTAGCACCGCTAAAGGTTCTTTTAAAAGTAATCTATATTATGTAAAATCAAGCGCCTCTAACCACATGGAATCTCATGGAGATTGGTTTACAGAGGTACACATTTTGTCGATCTGGTCAAGTTTGCCTGAATGACTCTATGACTTTCAAGAGATCTTTTTATTGTTTCATTACATCTACCATGAGATTTTGAGTTTGGGTATTGCCTACCTCAAGTTTTTCTCTACTAGACTGGGAGTCAAATACTAGGCCTTTTCCTTTGAACTTGTCACGAGTTCTCTCCTTATGCAGATCTTCTATATGGATTGCTTCATCTAATACTCTATTGAAATTTGTTTGATCTAGAATTGAATTCCTAGCCAATGCCTCATAGATGCTTTCATTGTGGATACCCTTGATGAAAGCCTTTGTGACTGCTTTGGCAGCTGTTTCAGCTAGTGGGATTCTCTTGTAGGGTCCTCTCAACCTAGACACATAGTCTCACATGCTCTGGGGATTTTATTTTTGCGGGCTTTCATTTTCGTTCTTTTCTAATCAATCTCTTTTTTTCGAGATTTTTCGTGCAACATATCCATTCTGCATATAAATAGTCTTACTTAAGGAGTATGACACGTTGCATTTACATGAACACACATCAAGAAAGCAAAACCAACGGAAAACTAGTAAAATATATTCGTGTCAAATAGTCGCAAGGTACACTCTTCCTAAAAACAAATCAAAGATCCCAATGCATGTAATCTCTTAGACAAAATCGGGCATAGTCACATGACGAAGTGTATAATAAACATATAAAAGTAGTAACAAAATGAAATGTCTAGAGTCTCTCGAAACAAAAAACACACACTCTCTCAGCATGGTACCGGTCCACACACTATGGTGGACAAACACTCCCCATAGAGCACATAATCTATTTCTAGACACATGCAATGTCTCATCTCCTCTGCACTGGCCCACGCCAAACCACCACACCCCGCAAACACATCCAAAACATAGTCATAGCGCTTCGTAAATGTGGCTAGTAACCACCTAACCATATCACCAATCACATATCACCAATCAAGATACAGAATCTTTGCAGCCATGCAAGTAGAAACAATGAAAATACCATACAAGGTAACCTGAGAGCAAAAACATGCAAGACTACTTACCGATAGAAAAGATGAGACCTCTCTGCTCCGCCTCTGACAGTGACACCATCAACGTCTATGGGAAAGACACAATCATCCATCATGTAGCTACGATATGCTGGAAACAATCTCTCTGAAATCTTCTCCCCAGCCTCTCTGTCGTAGAAAGGCACAACATGACCAGCACGATGCCAAAGACACACAGTAAGATCAAGTACCTATTCACGAGTGGAAATAGAATAAGTGATCCATGTTTTTATTTAAAGCATGTAACACAAACTTTATTTAGAACATACAACCATACGTTCAACGTATCCAACTTTGTTATCTTACCGCCTCTCTAGTAACGGGATGTCGATAAGCCTTGGAGTCACACATGAGTGTCCAAGTGCGGTGAAGCACAAGCCCCACTCTTGTCGCATCCGTAATAAACTCACCTATATGCTCTGCTAAGCACATAGTGACTAAGAATCCCTGGTCGGCCAAATACTCGCGAGCAAGGTCCATACAACCCATAACTAGACCCTTTGAGAACGTGTTCCACTTGGGAATAGTCATGCCCTCTACAAACAACATTGGCATTATGATATATGAGAAGTGAGTTTGATGTAAACCTTGTGTGATAGAAAGCATAACTTACCCAATAGGATGGGACCTAGAGCATCCACAAGCAAGCTCGTAGGAAAATCCGCAAATATCAATCGAGCCACCTCTTGACATGGAACTCCATCTTTGCTATAAAGATGCATCTTTTGTGTTGCAAAAAACTTGTTGATGCTATACACAAAACAACATAGTCATTAATGCAAAGTAAACGATGATGCAATGCTATATGCAACATGTAAATTGATGTTCTTGCAATATGTAGTTGTCATGTCTACCTATCAAGGGCAAATCTATTAATTTGGGTCACATCCACTAATAGAGCATCGACATATGTTTGATACTGGAACCCTACAATAATTATTTGAAAGTAATTTATTTTTAATAATCATACACGACTATCTTCATGGGCGACCAATAAAGCACATGAATTTCAAGTTAATATAAGACTTCTCACCTACTAAACGGGTCATAGGTCGCCTCTCCCAATTCTCTCGACCAAGAGATGAATCTGCAACAAAGGAGGTGGTGGGCGCCATAGAGGACTCTGGCACATTTTTTCTCCCTGGATTACCTTGAGTACCTTGGGTGGCATGTGTAGCATCCTTGCTAGCTTCACTAGCCTGAGTACTTCCTTCTACACCTTTGGTATCCTTGGTTGCTTGCTCCTCTACAGTGGTGGGTGCGGTAAGCGGTTCATGAGTATCAACTTCCTCCTTGAATCCTACATAATATCATTCACCCTTAGATTCCCATGCATGAGCACAAAAACTATTGCTACAAAAGCGATGAGATGTTTACATAGATTGAAGTACTTACTCTCATGCAGATCTTTCTCTTGCTTAGGGATAACCCCCACAGGGTAATCCAGGCACCAAGGGCAAACACTTGCCTCCCATGCCGTCAATTTTCTCTCACGTAATGATGGAGAATACATAGTGTTCTCGTCACGAACATCAATCCACTCTCTTGTGAATTGCTGAGCTACATCCAGCCTCTTCTCTTCTACACATTGTAGTATCCACCTGCAACATTCTTGCCAATTACGCAAGTAAATGCATGCAATCTAATATGAAAATTAGACACACAATCTCCTTTATATAAGACAATAGTTTTATAATAATAAACAAACCACCCAACCTCGAGCTTTCACGTGGCGCTTAGAATAGAAAAATCAATAACATAAATAGGCTTTCAAGTGCCATTATATCTACTACATTTAAGATGAAAAGTTTGCAAAAAAATAGTTTCGATGCTAACCTATAAATCACACGTTTGGCTGAAAACGTAAGCGCTGGCATCTTCTCTGCAACATCTGAATATTTCACTCCATCCAAGAGGTGTACAAAAGCCTACACAAGTTTCACAAGCACTTAACCAGCACATATACATTTTAAGAAAGAACTTAAGAAAGAAATATGAATGCACTGCATTGAGTCAACCTGCATGACATGATTCTTCATGTTAAGCTTAAAGAACTCCTCAAATGAATCTGGTAGTTGTGGACCTTCTACTTGTACCCTTTCAATCTGAAGTAGTGCCTCTGAATGCAAGTGAGCCCAATATGTCTCTTTCTTCATGTAAACCTGAAAGAGCTTATAATCACCAAAATGCGGGTATTGGGGGTCTTTGGCCTTTGTGAGACTCATAAGATGCAACAATATTTTTTTCCTGTGATGAACAACAATATACGCAAATAGAAAGCATTGAAGAAAAAAGCATCACATACACACACCTTGCGTTATTTATATATACAAATTACCTTTCCGCAGGGATTTTTGAGCTTGTGAGACAATACAACTTGTCTCTTGTGATCTTGAGCATGCTTGCATCATCCCACTTTAGCCCAAATAACAACTTAAAGAACTCATCACCATTTTGGGGATTAGCAATGGATAGGTACTTGTAACCCCTATCCTTAAGGTGCTTCTCTTCCACCCTTGTAGCCTTCTCCAAACGTTTCTTCCTCTCTACCTCATCTAGACCAAGAGCCTCAAGCTTCGCAGTTTCTTTTGAGATGAAGACATGAAATTCATCCTATCATTCCAAAAAATAAATAAATTAGAGATAGAAAAGCACATCTCATACAAGTGAGCCATAGATAGAAAATCACCTTCCATACAAGCTGAGATATTAAACCGCAAGGAGAGTTATACCATGGAGCAACACCATGATAATACCTTGCCTCTATACTCATCTCAACCTCAGCCCACTTCCTCATGGCCGGACTCAATCTATCTAGAATGGAGTCTTTGTTTGCAATACCAAACTTTTGAAACATATACACCTCATGCACAATATTTGGAGTAACATGAGCTCTGGAAATACTATTGAAAACAAACAAAAGCATAATATGAGAATGTAAGTGTAACATATTACAAAGAGGAGCATAGTTAAAGGAAGAAGACTTACGCGTTGGTGGTGTCTAGTGCGAGTAGTAGCTCTGCTTCCTTCGCCTTTGGCACCTCAATGAATTGGCACCATACACTAACATGGTAGTGAGCACAGTCGGAGTACTCTGTAATTGAAAACCAACAAACATAAGAATGGGATACAAACATTCAATACTTGCATGTATAGTGGACAACTTACTTTCTTTGATGCGTTTCCACCACGTTTTAAGCCTGTGGTTTCCATCCCAAACCAAGAACTTTTAACCCTTAAGGTCTTGCCACACTCTTCCAAGAGCCCTCTCAAAGTCCTCATTTCTTTGACTCCATATTGGACCCCATTCATATAGATTGCTTGCTGTCATAGACATGGTCTCCCCTCTCGGACCTTCAATTGACACAAGGAAGTGTCCCATAGTCTCAAGATAACCAATGGAATCAAAGGAAGGAATCAACCACTGGGCATCATCCGTAGCAAATCTGACTGCCTCATGAGCCAGTAATCTGCAAAGAGGTACAAGAGGAGGCAACGTCCTCTTTTTTATATAAAATTGACTCAGCACATCCTTCATTAGTCCTAGAGAGACTTGCTTGCCTAAGTTCCTTGAGTGCTTCTTTTCTTTTTCATCATCATTCTCCCCTTGATCACTATCACCACTCACCTCTTCTTTGTCATCTAGACTATCAAGCTGCACATTAGTCTCTGTAGGAGCAGATATTAATAAGTAACAATAAAAAACAGTAGCATTAAACCAATCATATATAATACATAACACTGAACAAAGAGTCATATGTAAATGAAATGGACACATAAGTGACTACCTGTGTGCTCCACAACCCCGTCAATTGTATTGGAGTCCCCATCCACTTGTGCTTCGTCATCAATGTAGACACATCTTTTTGGACCACATCCTTTCTTTGTTGAAGGAGTGTCCACTGATCTCAAATGCGATGATGCTTCTTGCTCTAAGATCCGCCCAGGAACACATCCTGAACGTAGCTTCATACAGACTTCACGGCTACTATGAGGTGACACACATTTCTTTCTCTTTCTAAGCACTCTTTTAGGTGCCATAACTTTCTCTACACACTTGCAAATAGATACACAATCAACCTCTTTAAGATTAACAACACAATCAATCTCTTTAAGATTAGCAACACAATCAATCTCTTTAAGGTTAAAGATTAACAACACAATCAATCTCTTTAAGGTTAATAACATAATCAACCTCTTTGAGGTTAATAACAAAATCAACCTCTTTAATACACAATCAATCTCATGATACATAATGAACCTCTTTAATTTAGAAAATTCAATGAAAATAGGCTTGTGCATAAGGCCACCCATCGTCGTGCATAAGCCACACGGGAGAGCTGAGGTCACGGACGAAACCACACGAGAGAGCTGAGGTCACGGACGATGCCACACGGGAGAGATGATGCCATGCTAACGCGGATGTTGACGCCACGTTGATGCCACACTGATGCTGACACGACACGGGAGAGCTGACGCTCACTTTGACGCGGGAGAGATGATGTGCAAGATGCTGACGCAGAGGAGCATAAGCCCACCCATCGTCCGCGCGGACGCAGATGATTGGGGGGCAGGGGCTTCAATCTCAACGTTTGGAGTCTGTGTGTCAACGGTTGCATGGACGTGGAGCTGCACGATGCCACTTGGAGCTGCACACGCCACGCTAACGGACACAATGGAGCTGCACCACGAACCTCAACAATCGAGCACACACAATCGAGCTGCACCACACTAGCACACACAATCGAGCATTTTGCTTCAGAGAGGCGTACCTCAACAAGGGCAAGAGTTGTGAGGCAGGGGCTGGGGGGCGTTTAGGCTGCAGGTCTGAGGAGGGGGGAGAGAGTTCTTGTGTGTGTGTGTCGCGAGAGAGAGAGACGGAGAGAAGGGAGAAATAGTCTTTTTGCCTTGGTGTGTGTGTGTGTGTCGCGAGAGAGAGAGAGGGAGAGAGGGAGAGAAGGGAGAAGGGAGAAAGAGAGAAGGGAGAGAGAGAGAGAGAGGGAGAGAAGAGAGAGAGAGAGAGAGCAAAGAGAGTGGAGAGAGTTGAGGAAGAGAGTTTCGCCATACTTAATAACTCTAATAAAGAAGAGAGGCACTTTGCTCACGCACTGAATTTGCCAGCGTTTAAGCACCGAGCACATAGTTTGCGAATCTGATGCACCCAACGATATTCACCTGAATCTTCCAAAGCCTCGAACGTTGATAATAGGTCAAGCTACATAGTCAATTGTCATGGTCCATATCATGAGCACAATCAGAGTGCTCAGGACAAAGCTAATGTTCTCGTCATCGCTCCTAGAATTATTATAATTAATAAGCTAGTTAGTCTCTCTCTCGTAAGTTAGTCGTTAAATAATTAATAATTAGGTAATTACGTAATTAGATAATTAGCTAGCCGTTAAATAATTAAATAATTAATACAACATAAATAAATTTTAAAAATATTAATTTAATCTAATTTACAACATTATTTTGACAAAATCATGGGGCGAGAGCTCTTAATTATGAGTGCATAGTTGGTTATTTAGTTAGATATATAGTCAGAATGATAGAGGGCAATAAAGGTGAAGGATGGTGGGTGATTGAGTCGTAAATTTTTCTTTTAATTTCTGATGATTATGCTTATTTATTATTGCTCTTAAATGTCGATGAATGACTGTGGCTCTTAAATTTTGATGAGTGTGCATATTCGTTATTTAGTCATCTCTGCTTGTAGTGACGGTTGCTATAGCTTCGAGGTTATTCTAACCCTCTTGTAACTTCCTCCATGCCTCCCTTTTTTCTCTACACGGTCATCCGACGGTGAACTGCTGCCTTCTCTTCATCAAATACACACTGTGAGCTCTATTCAGAGTTTTCTTCTCTTCATCAAATACTAACCCACCAGAGGGCACAACATGTCGAGTTTTGCTATTTTGACATGGAGACTAGCCAGTGATTGCTTAGAGCACAGGGTTTCATTAAGAAATGGAGAGGTTCTTTTGAGTGAGTACTACCTACAGAATCTATTGCCTCCAACACAAAAATTCCAGTGGTTGCAAGCCGTCATAGAGAATGATGGTGGAGCAAACAACGTCACTGTGTCTCCAAGATGGGATCATCAAGGGCATGCGCACTATCTGATTGATAGTACATTATCAGCCACCTACTCTATCATGCACTCAAATGACTATGTGTGCATCTCTAATAGTATTGAGTCAATAGAAGATGAGATTGACAACTACATTGATTGTACTCCTGGTTGTAGCAAATCAACTCCAGTGTGTCTTGACATACCCTCAGATAACAAGAAGGATGTTGATGAAGTAACAATTTCAATAGGTGCATGCAATGACGGAGGGATCCATAAGGATCTACATGACACAAATGTCGAGGAGGACCTATGTGTGGGCAGCCAAAGCGAGGACTTATCTTCCTATGATAACTCCATTGCATCCTTCATTGAGGAGAAAGCTAGAACGGGCAGATTGAAAAAATTACTAGCGCTCTGTGGACCTCCACGAAGGGTGGATGAGCTTCCAATCAAGTATAATGGCACAATTGCTTTTGAGCTTCCAGCCACACATAGCAAGAAACGAATGATGGGTATGGAACAAAAATATGATGGTCACCTGTGGTCGCGGCCCTCACAAACAAATATGGCAATTGAGTGCACTGTGCGCTTGAGCTATTGTCTTGGAAGTCTTCAATGTCTCAGGATCACTTGTCCTTACTACACAACAGAGGGAAAATACAATGATGTTTTTTTCCATGGTCACTTGGATAGAAGCGTGAGCATGGGTTATCCTGCAAGTGAGGGAAACTCCAAGGTAACATGTCACTATTGTCAAAATGTTGCTACTTATGCAGCCATTTGCAAATGCATGATCTATTATGTGTTACCACTGGATCCTACAATGGCACCTTTGGTGATCCATGTTGGGGAGCATGCTCACAGTGTTCAACATGGCACAAAGAGGGCAACCCTTGACAAGGTGCGGAGGCTTGTGAGCACGGTCCTAAAGATCGAAAAGGGAGGCCCACGAAAAATACAAATGCTAGTCACTCGGCAGACGTTGTTTGAATCTTTAACAAAAGAAGACGAGTCGGAGGCGACTGAGGTGGACCTTAATCATTTTCTAGAAGAAATGATGCCACTTGTGCAGAATAAAGGGTAAGCTTGTGCATTATTATTTTCTGCTTACAATGTACGTCCTGCATTTGAAATAACCCTCTAATAAACACATAGGTTCAAAGGCATTGTTTCACAAGAGAGATCCAAACAAGGTTAGGTGGTTGGTGATGGGTATGACAACATACTTCTTTTGCAAAAATGTTGTGTCTTCCCATTTTTCCATGGAAGTAGATTTCCGGGACAAGGTGATGCCAAGGAGAAGTGCTACTTGTTTAAAATGTCCACCAAGGGACTAGCATCAGGGGTGTACTTAGTGAATCGTATGAGGTGAATAGGGACTGGAGATTTACGACGTGCATGGGTGCACTTTGATCATACCCATAGGATTGATGGGTGGGCAACTTTGTCTTGTTCAGTTTATGATCACGGGTATGTGGCAACATAATTAAAGATTTTATTGAAATTAAATTGTTGTTAATGAACACTATACTAATGTATCAATCATGAACTAGCATGAGAGCATTACAGGTAATTGCAATATGTGAATTTAAAGAGGAGGACGAAGAGTCTCAAATCCTGTTTTGGAGAAATTTGAATTCTGTCATGGTTCAATGTGGCCATGATCCACCTGACTTTGCTGGATTTATGTCCGATGAGGCAAATGTGAATTGGATGGCAATAAGGGCTGTGTACAATGGAGGACCTCATAACATAATGGAAGGGAGTTAGCGTTCTTGTCTTTTTCATTGGGAGCAAAGTTTGCAAAAGCATACCAAGAAATTAGTCACTGTGGATAAACAAATGCACCACATTGAATTGTGTGAAGCATGGAGGCTAGCAATGACAACTCAACTAGCCTCACTTCAGGCCTCTGCTATCCGAGATTGGTGGGCACGAAATGTAAACAAGGAACACATCAAGGCTTTGGATAGGTGGTTGAAACAGTGGGAGCAAAGAATTGCCCACTGGGGAGGAATTGAATCTCATGTAAGTGTGACATTTTTTCCAGCTCATTAAGATTTGTTGCACAATGTAGCAATGGAGAGAGCTACTGATTCTATTTTTGGATTTGACTCCACAAGCTAACAAAAGTCCTTGGGAACATGCTCAAATTCCAAGCATAAACTTATCAGAAAGTGTCCATGCTAGTTGGTTAGCAGGTGAGGGTGGAAAACGAAAGATATCACTTTATGATGCATGTGTTAGTGATGTTTTGAATGCATATATTCAATGTGCAAAGAGGTTGGGCTATACCACAAGGAGGTTTATTGGATCTGGGCCTTCTATGGAGTCTTTGTTGGCTAGTGCCAGCAAAAGGGAATCCCCAAATCCCACCTCTGTTGCACGTGCATTGCAAGGTGTTGTAGCTGGAAGTCCTTTGTACGAGGAGCCTATAATGCAAGGTGATAGGGAGACTGTGCAAAGAAAAAAGAAGGGAGGTGGAGCAACTGTAAGTTCTCATAGACCGGGGTATGTGATGGAGTCAAGGCAAAGGAAAATCAGGGGCAAGCCGCGGTGTATACAGTTTGACGATGGAAAGATGGAAGAGATATGTATCCAAGAGGATGAGGAGATACCAATCAAGCCCTTTGCAAGTGGAGTAAGTGCACCAAATGCGGAAACATCAACCCACTCTTTCTCACTCTATCTTCATTAAGAGCAATCCATCACTTCAAGACAATTGTCTCATTCTCTCTCCACGATTGTATTCATTCTATTTCTTCACCACCATCGTCTTCCTCTCTCCTCGATCACAACATTCAAAATCAATGTTAACATAACATTTAATCTTAATGTCAAGGTTAAAAGGAATGATATTATTAATTATCAGCGTAACAATAACATTTTATGTTACATTAAAATTAAAATTAAAAGTAATGTCAATATTAAATATTGAATTGATAGAAAGTACTATCAATCAATAGTCTCATGCTTATTTAGGCTACAAAATTTTGGCCTCTGATGATGGTTTTCCATAGCCTTGGAGTGGTAGCTCTCCCAACTTTGATAATCAAAACCACTGAAAAGTTTTACACACGAAAATCACCTCAACACAAACCCAAGCATAGATACGAAACAAAAAAAGAAATATACATTGCTTTCATACCCATCGCAAACAACACATGCCCCCCTCTACACACATCTCCTGCTAGCAGTGTTCCATACCACCCTTAAAAAGATGAAGGCATACCTGTTAGGTGTGAACCATCATGGTTACGTGAGCAAAAGTGGTTTTGTGCACATCATCAAATATCATGTCCAATTGTAGGGTTAGCAATCTGATACCAATGAAACATCCAACTAGAATCCAACTTGCACACAAGACAAAACGCAAGTCAAACTCACAATAGAAGTGACTAGACATTGGACTCACCTCCCAACTATAGAGCTAAACCGGCTTAAACCTTGATCTTGGGAGCTAGTAGCACTTTGAATCAATCACATCCAAAGGGTTAGCATCCCATACCACCAGCCCATATCATCTCGATATATAGATGTGCCAACCGACAAGCCAAGAGTCTGAGTGGTGATCACATAATGAATGTTCTCAATAGGGCCTTGAGTCCTATAAATAGGACTTAGTTGCCCTAACCCTGAAGTTTCCTTAGTGTATTCGTACTAAGTCACTTCATAACCATTGTGACTAATGCTACTAGCATTCATCCAAATGTTTAGGATTGTAACACTAATGCATATGTAATGGTATCCACTTTTCAAATCTATGAAGTTGAAAATGGCTAAACCTTATAATCTATCCATGATATCAATGATCTTGGGTATTGGGAATCAACTTTTTATCATGATCTTATTCAATGCACAATAGTCAATGTATATACACCATAAGTCATCCTTCTTCTACACCAATAGCACAAGAGAATAGTAAGGAGATGGGCTAGGCCAAACAATCCCCTTCTCTCTAGCAACTCATTGACCTGGCTCATAATCTTCTCCCATTTGGCTACACTCACCTTGTATGGTGGCATATTGGGAGTAATACTTCCATGGATCAAATCTATGGTATGATTCCATTAGGGCAAAAAATACTTCAAAAAATGTACTTTTGTTAATCACAAGATTAAGAAAAGGGCTAAAGAGAGTTTGCCACATATGCAAGAATATGGTATTCTTGTCTTCTCTTTTTTGGAGGTAGTGAGGAGGTAGTATAGTCCACTTCATGATTCTCTCCTCTTTTTAGCCAAAATCTCCAAAGTTTGACATGTTTTGGTAGTCTCGAAGTCCTTATTTACTTATAAAATCTGATAAAGGGGTATAATAAAGATGTTGTGAAGTTAATGATGACTTTTCGGAGAGTCGATAACTTTTTGGTGTTCAATATATTTTCATTAGTCTTCTTAATATTCCTTTTTATTTCATTCACCTTTCTCGGTGAGCTTCTTTCTCTGTGAATTCGATTCAAGTATGATATCAAGAATGTGCCCTTTCTTGTTTAGTAGGCTCCTACACCATCTGTAGCCAAGGAGCTTATGAAAAGTGGGAGCCAAAAATCTTTAGCATAAATGATTGGGTTACCATGCTGCCCTATTGCAAGGACTCACATAAGATGAAAAGAAGAAAACATGCCTGAAGGGTGGTTTATCAAATTGCAACATGTTTACATGGCCAAGGATATGCACTTGCCTCCAAATGAGTGTGTTTCCCAGCAAACACATTGTAAGTCTTGAATTGATAACATATGTAATATTTTTTTCATTTAAGAAAGTACTAATAATGAATTCTTGGTTGT
Organism: Lygodium microphyllum; assembly: GCF_053477565.2. Classification (NCBI taxonomy): domain Eukaryota; kingdom Viridiplantae; phylum Streptophyta; class Polypodiopsida; order Schizaeales; family Lygodiaceae; genus Lygodium; species Lygodium microphyllum. Next base: position 149,000,368 of record NC_141143.1, on the reverse strand, counting down.
AGATATATTTCTGTCAACAAGTATTGAATGACAACTTATGGAAAGCTTAAGTTGAACCTTCCATGCAATTCATAAGATGTTCACAAACATTATCTATGTTGATCAAATTGTGAGTTCTTTTACTGAGGGAAGGGTATTTATATATTATGCATGTTTTATGGTTTTGTGGAGGGGAGTCAGAATCAACTAATATGATTGCCCTATTCAAAGTCAACTCAATACAATGCTCCCTTATCCACCATATATATGAGTCAGAGTAATTTCAGCACTACGAGAAAAAATGTAACAAGTTGGTAAACTGAAAAAGGGTCCCTAAAAAGACATTTGAAATCACTCTCCATCCAAAAGTACGTGTATGACTTTGCAATGGTACTTCTTATTAGAAAACATTATATGGTTTTTTAGGATCAACAATATCCTCTTTATGTGGTGTCCACCAAGAAGGTAGTCATAAGCCTGTCAGCATTGCAAATGGAAACATGTAACTAAAATAGATAATCAAATAAAATAAACAATTAACCCAAAGCAAGAAGTATTCTATCCAATGCACATTCTTGCTTGGCCATGGATACCACTTGGAGAGTTCATGAGGATAATTTCTCTAGTGAGTGTATCCAATGTTAAAAAAAAAAATGGTAGTTTGTGATGGAAACAAAAGCTTTGAAAAACATTGCTATGTTTGAACCAGATCTTGAAAAAAATTCCAATAATAACAGTGGATCAACAATAAATATACTTTTAGAGATTTCTTGGCTAAGAGAAGAAATCAATGCCCTAAACCTAATAGCAAAAATAAAGGAGTTATTTGCAATCAATAGCACAATCATTCTATGTACTAAAATTTTTGAGAGTCGAAATACCTTACCTTATGTGGCAATAAACTACAGAATTTGACAATTGAATATCATTTTTAACAACTAGCATGGACTTGTCCTCAAGAGATATGCTAAGATAGTCCTACTCCTCATAAGTGTAAGAAACATTGATAACCATTTGTCCATACACCTCACCCATTCTCTTATAATTAACAAGGCTAAGCATATCGATTTTTCTCTTGCAAACATTATCCTCGGTTTCTATGACCTCTTGCATTTTTTCTTCTTGGACAAACTCGTGGGATGCGGTTCTTGTTGGGTATAGATGTATCATATCCTCAATCTTTGGCCCTTTCGCTTTTCTAGACAATTTTGGGAGAATGTTAATGATCTCAAAGGATTTTTTATCAATAGTAGGCAAGGGCCTCAATACCTTGTCAAACATGTACCTGATTCTACTGACCATACTAAAATATTTGCTCATTAAGGTGATCCTAAGAGCATGAGCAGCAACAATGTAAGCATCATTCATAAAGTCAATAACAAAGTCTTCAACTACCTCCTAAAGACAAATAATCGCTATAAGCTTTTCTTTTGCACTCTAGTTCTAGTCAACACTCTTGATAATCTATCAAAAATATCCTTGACCACTTTGATAAAAGCTGTCTTTGGAATGGCATGCTGTATAGTTCTATGGGCCTTCCTTATCTCAATAAAACACTTATGTATATAGTAAAACCTAGATCTTCTCTTTCTCCTTGGCTCGAAAGGCTTGTTTCCTTGAGCAAAAGAGGGTCTAGATTGATTTGTTGGCTGATCATGTACTATAGGGGAGATTGGAACCTTGGCAATTATAGGAGAGGACTATCTAGCAAGATCATAGGGTTAGTCATTAACCACATGGACCTTGCCTTGGGCAAGAGGAGAAGACACAGTCTCTACACTTGATTGCTTCAATTGGATGGCAGGAGATTGGGAAAAACTAGGGGTAGGAGGGATCTGAGGAGGGACAACAACTTGTGGAACCTCTGGTGGCCTTGCCTCTTGTTCACTATTCTTACTCTTTATATAAACTCTCCTTGCTATCTACTTTTTCCTTGCCATCATTGCCTGATAGAGTATGGTAGAAAGAGTAATAAAAAACTATTCACTAGAGGTATCATTGATATGATGTGCAGAGGATAAGTTGATACGATGCGAGAGCAGCGAAGCCAAATCTCCACAGGATCCTACTCACGCCCTATCATGGAGCAGTTGATATGGCATGAGCGCAACAAATTGTAATTTTTTGCTTTGTATCATGGATGAGTTGATATGGCGCAAGAGTGGCAAGGAAAAATCTCCATAGGGGTCCTTCTCGCTTTGTGTATCATGGAGGAGCAAACAAGAGTGTACAAATCACAACCCCCCTATTTGCATAGTTTTGTAATGTCTTATTTTTTGTAAGACCTTACACCTATCTAAAAAATTTCAAAAAAAATCTATAAATATTTTAGACTCTAAAAAAAGTGAAAATTTTTAAAGAATCTTTTGAGCACATTTGCTATTTTAAATCTATTTTAAAGAAAAAAGACCTAAAATGAAAAAAAAAAAAACACAAAGGCCCAACCTCCCTATTTGCACCATATCATGATGGCCTATTTTTTGTGATTTTTTAGTGATTTTTAGGCATTTTATACTCTGTGAAGCATCATGCACACATGAAATCCTCTTAGTTCTAAAGTTGATATGATACACAATATCACTAATACTTTCATCTATTACTAGGTTAATGTTTTTATATTTTAATAGACTAAAAATTGAATAATAAACATTTTTTATCTATTACTAGGTAAATAGTTTTATCTCCCAAAAATCAAAGTACTTCATTTCTTCTAATTATAATATTTATCCTTGTCTTATCCATTAGTGCTTGCTAAAAAGTTTATATTACAAGACTGTATAATGAAGATATTCTATTTTCAAGTGCCAAGATCAAGGTGAAAATTTTTACATTCTATTCTATTAGCTTAAAGTTTATCCTTAGTATGTCTATTCCTACCAATTTGTATCAACACCATGAGACTCTTTTAACCATTTTCTTATTAATCAAATTGAAGAGATGGAAGAAAAAGCTTAGCTTTGGTTGAAACAAAATCTTACAGAACACATGTTTAAGGGGATGAAGTAAAGATATGGCTTGAATGTCCCAACCTAGTTGGGTCTGCTAAAAACTGATCAGTTGATCTCGTTTCAAGTCCATGGAGGATCATATCTCTATAGTTCAATAAGCAAGTAAGTAAGTGGTGTGGGTCCTCTGTGTAGAGACTCTTTTGATTGTTGATCTCCTTCTTAAGATTTTGTGAAAGGAGATGAAGGGAGACCAATGCAGACTGCTGCTGGTAAGAACCAGACATGTTTTTTGTGAGAAATTTTATGGCAGAGTAAAATTTGCTCTAAGAACTTAGAAACAAAGAGAAGAGGAGAGCACGATGGTTCAAATGAATGTAGATGAAAAAAGAAGCATGATTTTGGTGGAAAACATGAAAGTAAATATTTAACCATTCGAAAAGAAAGAATAATGGTAAAAAAGTGACCCTTGATATGAGTTAACATCCTTAGGCATTTAATGGCTGACCTCTTAAATGAATAATTTATTCTCTCATTAATCATGTCTAAATGGCCAAATTTGGAGGCTTCACTCTTTTAAAATCTCAACTAATTAGTAACTTAATCATTTTCTTACAAGTATCGTTTTTGAAACGCTTTTTGCCCTAATGCTCTAGCCTTTTAAGCATTTGTTGTCACAAAAAAGCAATCAATATATATTGTTAGAAACAATATGCGATCCTTATCTAACATAGATACGTTTTCAATATTTTTATTATTATCTTTATCCTTTGCGAAAAACTAAGTATGCTAAATATGATTTTTCATTACTTTTGAAATAACAAAAGTTCATACAATAGGGATAGATTCCCTTTTCAATTTTACATTCACTATATGTGCTTTGCCCTTATGTTCATGATTTACAACTTTGTCATGGGTGTTAATCACTGTATGCATTGATGCGAAGGCACTCCAAGTGATATGCCATAACCCTCCAATGGAGCTATGAAGAACTCTTTGTTATCCACATAACTTTGAATGTGAAAGCGGAGCATCGTATCTCACAAGGATGTGAACTTTTAATGATTTTCTTAGAATTTGATTAAAAGTTAATAAAATATTCAAATATGATTTGCACATGTGAGGTGCAAGTTAATTATTTCTTCATATGGGATCTAGGACCCCAAGATATCAATCTCAATACCAAAGGTAAAAATTGTAATAAGTTATGCATGACAAGTACTAAGTAGTATCCGATGTGAGATTCGAGCCTAGATCAGTTTAGTGGCCACTAATGTCAATGGTGACATTAGAGACTAGGGATTAATTAATTAAGTGATGTCGATCTAAGAGTCAATAACCGCTCAAGGATACTTGGAATACAAATTGGCCTAGTTAATTTACTTATTGGCTAGTGAAATTATTTTTCTAATGATTAAAATAATTATTAAATTATTTTTTAAAATTAAAAATTTAAAAATTAATTTAATAAGCTAGAGAATGCTAAATTTTGGGATTTAAAGGCTACCACTTGGCAAAACTTGTCTATGCAAGTGGAAAAAATGTTTTTAAGATTGGGAGAGAGACAAAGAGAGAGTCATTCCAACCTTGTGCAAGGAGAGAGAGAGAGAGAGAGAGAGAGAGAGAGAGAGAGAGAGAGAGAGAGAGAGAGAGAGAGAGAGAGAGAGAGAGAGAGAGAGAGAGAGAGAGATGGTTGCCATTGCTATTGCAATAGTTGATAGGCCCTTTTCAATCAATAAGAGATCTCCCCAAGAGCTGGTGATATGCCTAAAAGAGACTTCAATAATAAGTGACAATGGTTTGAGGGTTGTTTCAACTAGGCAACATCTTATTCGAGGTGTTCTATCAGTGGAGACAATTCATGGCTGTCTAGAGAGGGCAATAGTTGATTTCTTCTATTTTCTCACAATGAAAGTCTAAATTTTCTCTCTCTGCATCATTCTTCTCATTGTCCAACCAATCTCAGGTTATCTCAACAACAAAATCTAGCCATTTGGGTCTTCAAAAGTGAAGATTTTGGTTAATCTATGATGTAAACCCTAAGTACAATAGAAATTAGGGTTTGATAGCTACATTAGGATGCATGCTTAGATTTGAGAGCCTAGAATTTGAATTCTAACAACTGAAATTGAAGAACTTCAAGGAGATTTAATAGCTCATCCAATCAATATCAAATTTGGGGCTAAATTTGTCTCACAAGGAGTAGGATGAATATCAATCCCTAAGCAAACCAAGGTGCAAATTGGTTTGAAAGCTTGACTTTCATTTATGATAGTAAGAGGTGCAATTAGTGAATCTCAATTGTACTCCATCCATTTCCAATTGAAAATAAAGTAATATCGTAAGCAATGCAAGTTTTGGGCCCAGCAAGCTATCCATTATCCAAGATTAAAGTGGTAAAGTATGCATTTCAGTTTATGTGATTTACTTACTTGTAGTAATTACTATTAAGTTAGGTTTTTACCACCCTCTCCAAGGAATAAGGCTATTTTCATGGCTTCATTGCTAGGATTCCATCAAATCCCTTAACTTGGTGGGCCCAAGGCACCCTATTATAGGTCAAATGTGTTACTCTAAGTGTTGAAATTATGTTCAACTAAGCATTTACAACAAGTATGTATTCTCACAATGAGATGGGGTCAAGTAGTGATGATGCATCTCATTTTGAAAATGCACATAATGAAAGGGAAAATGCAATGCCTAATCTTGGAATGGGCTTAACCATGGACAACAAGGAGAAAATGTGGTTGTTAACCAAGAAGCAGATCCTTTAAGGATGTGCACAATATGCTAATGACTAGTAAGGAGGTGAAGAATATGATGACCTTTTCAAGGCTCACTTGAAGGCAGTAGCTAACTCTTTGTCCAATTGGCCAAAGATCCACAATATCCCAAAAAAGATAGCAACTGTAAGAAGGAGATGTCATTTTCAAAGGCTTTTGCGCAACAAGAAGCTTTCAAAGGACAACCACTACAGTCTAAAGATGCATCCAAGGTTGGGGATGAGCAAAAGAAAATGATACTAGTGCGATTGGATGCCCAAATGCAAGGCCATCTTGGTAATGCCAATCCAATGAGTTTTAGACAACCGGGCATGCATGAAATGATCCAGCAACCAAGGTACTTTGATGGTGGCACTATTTTTCATGCTATGGTGGGTTGGGGATCACATTCAAGAATGCATGGCACAACTCCTTATGGTATACGTTAACCAATGCATGGTGTGTGAGGCCCAATGTATCTAGGTATGACTGATAATATGTATAACCCATATATGGAGGCATTAGCATGATGCCTAGGGCACAAAGTGGCATGTTTGACAATGCATATGCACCCCCATGTGCTTATGGGACTTAAGGAATGAGTGGCGATCATGGGAATGCTTCATTTGATGTTGGCCATGATACAAATACAACAAATGCACTCTTTTTGCAGCAACTAGTACATGCTCCCAAAGGGGCAACAAAGGACTATGTTGAGGATGGAGAAGGGGTGAAGTTTGAGTCCTTCAATGGTGCACAAGCTAGGATGAAAGATTTGACATTTATTCAACAGTTTAATGCAGCCTATTTGAGAGGAAACTTCACTGAATCCTCAAGGATTTGGAAGGCAACCACTTTCTTAAAGGGGAATGCATTGCACTGGTGGTGCACACTCTTAATGCAAGGTGGACCATCAGCATGGGTACAATTCAAGCAAATGTTGTAATGGAGGGAAATACTTAGGTCAAGTTGACCTAAGTATAAAAGGTGTAAGGGACACTGCATAGGTACCATTTGATGAATACACATTTGTCCTTTCACCTTCTTCACCTTCTTCCCTGTCCTTCCATGGGTGCCAGCCATTTCTCTCTCCTCTTCTTGCCTTTCTCTCTCTAATTCTAGTCTTTCTCTCTCCTCTCTACAGTCTCTCCCTTCTCTCCTTCTCTCTCCTAGGTCCCCTTCATTACAGTTGGTATCAGAGTTTAGTTTTTAGGTCCTTGCTTTCTCTCTCCTTCCCTTAGATTTAGTTCCTTTTTCAGTCTCAGGAAACCCTAGTGTGTACAGGTACAGCATTGAAGAACCCCAGCAGTCAAGAAGTACCAGAGATGGCAACCTCTCTTGGGGAGCTCACTAGAGGTTTGGCCGCATCTGGAGATCACAACCAGACTCCACTCGTGCTTCAAGGGGTGCAGACAAGGGTTCTGCAGCAGCCTGTTGTGCTCCCATCACCTGCGGGGATGAATATCTAGACTTGGGTGTCACAGTTGCAGTGCGAATCTGTTGCTGTTCTGCAGCAAGCCCTATTGTCCACAAGGGCCCCTGAGCTCCCAACTAGCTGAAAGCTGCTACCTCACTAGAGTTGTTTAAGGATTTCATCTGTAGATGTTGGAGTGCTGATAAAAGCTCTTCCATGGTCCTCGGTGATGGAGAATCTGTCGCTGTGCAAGAGCTGACATAGCAATGCACGGCACCTCTTCATAAGATGGGACGGTTATGGTGGGCACGGACCGCAATAAGTGATCAAGGCAGCCCCAACTGTGGCCACATTGCGGAAGGCGAGTGTGCAGGAGGAGACCATGGGGCCTGGTCAGGTCAGACAAGAAATTGATTTGCTGCACTTCCTACCCCCCAGCTGTTCTCTGTTTGTCAATACACCGTGTCTTCGTTTCCCCTCTTCAACAATTTCCAAGGGCTACAAGAACGACAATTCGAAGGCCTCCATCAGCGCCGACCAGAAGCAGAACTCCGGCAACAGCAAGCTCGCTGATTACAACAAGAAGATCAAGACAGCCGCAAGCACTGGCGTGGACAAGGCCAAAGTAGTGGCCTCTGCAGGGGCCAAGAAGGCCAAATCTGGCACGCGAGTCATCATGCATTGATGAGCAAGTGTAATCAGTCATAGAGCATACATGAGGAACGTCTGTCAAAGCTGATGGAAGAAGAGGCAAAAGACCCAAAAGCAGCAGGATTAGATAAGCTTGCAGACCTCGACCCATGATCTCTGTGTCTCTGACCCGAGAAGAGTGTTGCAGAGAGCAGGCCTTCATTTTATCGTGCGATCTCAATCGTGGGCTCATAAAAGGGGCAGAATCCTGGTGAACTCTGGGAATCTTGATAACTCCTGCACGTGAGGAGGCGGGTCTCAGGATTGTGCATTGCATCAGAGCTCCTATTAGAGAAGATCATCAAGATCGACATCATACTCGCTCCCAGAGTGCTAAGCAGAGATATGCAGAATAAAACCCAACACCAAACTGACCGATCATGCTGACATCTGCCCCGGTAGCTAGGGCTTCTATGAATTCCTTAGTACCGGATCAGGCTATAGTACCGAGATTGTTGACCAGATTTGCTTTTGTCATGCTAATACCGCTGTCGATGATGGTCAATGTGTTGGTCGCCTTGTCTGGAACGATGTGAATGAAAAGCTCCGAGAGTCGAGCTTGCTCTTGTCAGTCAAGCCCTCTTATTACCAACAGAAACTATCCTTCGCAAACAGTCTCGGAACTCTGAAAGGATAGCCTTTTCTTGCCTTGCATACACAGGCGTCATAGATGATGACTTGTGTGTGGAAATACTACCAATGTTAGACCCAGATGGAGATGGCGGTGCAGTGAACACACTGTCTTGCTCATCACACATCAAAGCCAGTGTTCCAGGAGACATGGCTCTTTGTTTGGCTACATTTGTACCAACTTCAGAGTCTGTCGCATCAATGCTCGCATTTGAAGCTTGCCCAATTAAGCCTCTCTCTCCTTTGTGTTCGTCACACACGTCCTTGCTTTCATTCTGATTTCTTGTAGCGAAACATCACTCTCCTTGATATCCGAAGTGCTCTTTTCCGTTAGTAGCACCTTAGCATTTTCTGTTCTGCTTCTACAACAAAAGCTCTGCTAGCTTCAACAGAGACTATAACCAAGAGTTTACGAAGCTCTTGAATTGCCTCTGGCTGCACCACTCCTGTCAGTAAGCTGTATAAAAGTTTAGAAGCTGGCACAGCAGGTAAGGGTGCGTGAAATGCTGGTAATGACATGCTAGGGCATGCATTGGCCCACTACCAAGCTTAGCACCATCAGGCTGCAACATTTGAGGTGCTCTTTGCAATGGAATTTTCTTCTTCAACCCATGTCCAACAAATACAAGATCATTTGATCTTTCCATTTATCAATGGCTAAGTTCAACATCAGGCTTGGTTGGACATTTCATTTCGCTACTTACCACACCCCAATAATGCTAGAGCAGTTGGTGCAGGCGAAGCAGCTGCTAGATCATATACCATTGGATATCGCACATGGATATTGCCTAGCTACTGCTGATTGGTGAAGTGCCATGTAACTTCCCCAAAGAGGAATGGTTGTTTGCAGCGCATTACCCAGTTAGAAACTGTGAGAGCAGTAGTAGTTGAGATCAGAAGCAATAACCTTTGCAACGTCTCTAAGTAACTGGAAATATCTGAAGTTTGATGGTGGGCATTGATAGCAGAGGAAGAGGACTGATTATTGTCCACTCTTGCTCACACACTTTTACACCTTCATTATTCGGCCAGATGCATCATATTCCATTCTTGTTGACAACAGAGAATGGGAATCTGGAAGCTTCTACACTGATTGGGATATTTTGCCACCTCGAAAAATTAAGGGTGTGAATGCGAAGAAGCCTGCTGATTGGGATGATAGGGAGTACATATTTGACCCTGATGCTGGTAAACCAGAGGGATATGACTTGATTCCCCCAGAGATCCCTGATCCAAATGCTAAAAAGCCTACTGACTGGGACGATGCAATAAGTGGTGAATGGAGCCCTCCTCAAGTCCCTAACCCAGATTACAAAGGTCCATGGAAAGGCAAGAAAGTAAAGAATCCAAGTTACAAAGGGAAGTGGAAAATTCCATGGATAGATAACCTAGAGTTTGAAGATGACCCAGATCTGTATGTTTTCAAACCTTTGAAATATTTTGGGATGGGAGCTTTGGCAGGTTAAAGCTGGTTCAGTCTTTGACAATATTTTGGTCTGCGATGATCCTGCTTACGCCAAGCAAGTTGTTGAAGAATGGATGACCCAAAACAAGGAGGCTAAAAAGGAATCTTTTGATGAGGCTGAAAAGAGAAGACTCAAGGAAGAGGAAGAGGACTGATTATTGTCCACTCTTGATTCAGTGGTAGAGCTTCCAGGGTCTTAATCCTCTGTTTGAGTGAGGGTCTTGATGCTCAGTTTAAGATTTGGCACAATGTTAAGCTTGTGATGCGTTGGTTGTGTATGACCAAACCTGGTTTATCTGAGCATGACCTTTAGTAGTGGTCACCTTTAAATAGGTTGATCAAGCCTGAATACAGCTATTGATCGCATGATAGACCTTGAGATGCTATCAGAAAAGGACATGCATCAGGCATAGTTGGAGCAGAGACTGACAGGACTAAGAGTAATGCAAGAATGATGGTTTTACTGGAAAGAAGATGAATCTCAGTAGTCAAATCTGCAAAGCTCTAAGGTTTCTTGACAGTCTCTTTACATCACTCAGGGAGATTGACAGATCTGAAGTAGATTGCAGGTTGGTTGTTGGAACTGAAGGCTCTGTGTGAATAGCATTTAGTTCATATATGTAGACACATCAGTTACAGCATTTAGAGGCATTCTCTGAAGGCTTTGTGTGAATATTCAGGGAGATTGACAGATCTGAAGTAGATTGCAGGTTGGTTGCTGGACACATTAGTTACAGCAGCAGCCTGTGGAATAAGAATAGCAGAGTCAAACAGTGAATACTGATGCTTGATCCATAAACACTCTATTCTAACAATAACAGTGTGTCGTACGCACTTGCAAAATACTCAGTGATTGCATCTCAATTGTCATCATTGAATGAAGAGGCTCTGAATGCAAACAGTAGTGGTGAATATGTTTGTGAGCCCTGAATAGTGAGCAACAGTTGCTTAAGTGGTCTGAAATTTGCAACAGCAGTGAGCAGCAGTTCTGAGGCTTGAAGCAATAGTGGACAACAATTGCTTACGTGGTTTGAAGTTTAAAGCAACAGTGAGCAACATTAGTAGGCAGCATGTATGCATATACTCAACCACATTGTCCCTATGGACAACAACATGGTTCCTATCAGCAGCATGCATATGGAGATTCTTATGCCACGCAACCATATGGGCAGTTGCCTCATGGAGACCCTGATGCAATGCAGGAGTGGCAAGCAAGTGATTATGACCGACATCATGCCGATACCTATGCTCATGGACTTGCCAATTATCATACTCATGGTCAGCCTAGGATGCAAGAACACCATTGTAATCATGTTGAACAATCTTCATGCAATCTTGGGCAGCATGTTTATGGGCAACAATATGACCAAAGTTTTGGTAGTAGTCAACAACAAATAGATGTATTTGGACAGCAGCATGAACATTTTTGTGACATGCATTCTCATAGAGATTATGGACAGCATGACCAATGCTGTGGGATCAATGATTAAAGGCAGCATGCTTATGACGGTAATGTGTGTGATGCACAGCAGGGCTATTATCACCACATGCAGTATGGACAACATGAGTATCATTATGAGCAGCAGCCACATTCCTACGACCATCCATATGGACAGCATGAGCATGAACATCCATCTATTGTATATGAGCAGCATACTTATGTACGTGAGCAGCAAACATCAGTGGAAGCAAATGCATATGCTTAACCACATTGTCCCTCTGATGCGTAGCAGGGCTATTATCACCATATACAGTATGGACAGCATGAATATCATTATGAGCAGCAGCCACATTGGTATGACCATCCATATGGACAACATGAGCGTTATGGTCATGAGCATGGACAGCCATCTGTTGTATATGAGCAGCAAGATGTCTATGAGCAACATGTCAGAACTATTACTGAGCTGACCAATGGTGATGAGCAAGTGTGTAAATTGCTATCTAAGGCTACACGCATTAGACACCTTACTAGTGATACGATATGGAATTGCATGCTACGGGCTTATGCTATCGATGTGTTAAGCCAATATCTTGTAATCATCAAGCCATATGCAGGGCAAAGACTACCAAATACTCTTGGTATTAGAGTATTATGATGCAAAGGATGGAGAAGATCTTGTTGAAGATCATTTTGGTATGGGTCCACAACAAGAACTTCAGTTCAAAAAAGAAGATCATGGGCAGCATGTGGATTTGGATGATCATGATCCCATGCGGGAGCCCCTTCAGTCCACAGACCTGCAATTTAAATGCTTGGACATCACTAAGAATGCAGGGTCCATGAATATGCACCACTTAGGGGCTGATGCAGTCCATGCAATGGTGACTTCAGCCTCATATGCTTCAGTCATACAGAGCATGGTGATGCCTGAGAGGCTTATGGAAGAGCTAGAGAATACCACCATGCTGATCATGCTTCTAGTTGTACTAGACTTTGACCTTATGGAAGCTGATCCAATGTATGGCAGTGATACCACTTTCCCTTTTGATCCGGGTGGCTACAGGCTGACCTTGACCCTCTGCATAGACTAGTACTACTCTTGAATATTAGACAATCTTTTACTGGGTCTATGCCAAGAAATCCCCCCTCCCCCACTATCTTTTGCCACTTGTAATGCTATACAAAGTAGTACTCTGCAGCCCACTACTTGGCTATACCAATAAGTCCGATCTTTGTTTTTGAGGACAAAAACTTCATCTAGTCTTTCTCTCTCCTCGTCACTCTTATTCTCTCTCTCCCTGCAGTCTTTCTCTCTCCTCTGCAGTCTTTCTCTCTCCTCTTTCTCTCTCCCTAGTTCTCTCTCTGACAAATGTTTGCATCAAATTGATTGAATAGTATATTTGAGGTGGACAATATGACAACTTGGAACACGCTTGATGCAACAGAATGCAAGAACTTGGAATAATATACTAAGAAGTTTTGAGATGCTTTACTCTGCTAGTGACTTCTTATCGTCTAGTTCCTCTTCATGACCAAGTGGAATAATATGTATGTGGACTGCTAAAAGGAATCAAAGATTTTTGTATTTATCGTGTCTAGTATGTCTCAACTCATAGAAATTGTTGCTACAGTTGATGCATTGCTATGTGGGAAAGGTTCAAGCTTCCAAGACAATGGAAGGAAGCCAAATAAGTAGCTATCAAAGGCTGAGAAAAGGGGTTGATTTGAAAATCAAGCTGAAAAGATATCAAATAGCAAGGGATTTTTTAAATGCAAGATAGTCGAGTTGTGCTATATAAGAGTCATGAACAAATTTCAGAGTGCAGATGAACCATCAAGCATTGTGCTACTTCTTACCTTAGACTAACTTGTTTAAGAAGCACATGGACTAACTTCTTATCTATGTTTCACTTTTAGATTGTGCACATAGATGGACAAAGAAGCACATGGACTAACTTCATATCTATGTTTCACTTTTAGATTGTGCACATAGATGGAAAAAAAATATCATGGCTGATGCATTGTCACATAAGCCTTAGATTTTAGCTATCATTATGGTATACCACATTGAATTGGATGCTATGAAGGATCGGTATGCTATTGATTCGGATTTTGGAAATATATATGATCATCTTTGCCATGGCTAAAGGCATGGCTAGAGGCACAAGCCCTTTGTGGTTAGAGATGGTTTTCAAATGATGTATGGACAGCTATGTGTCACAAAGCAGTTGAGGCATAAGATGATCACTAAGAGTCATGCTCCTCCTTATGCAAGGCATAGAGGTATTGATGCTATAGTTAAACAAATAGAGTATTTCTTTTATTGGCCTTCTTTGAGACATGATGTTAGTCAATTTGTTAGGACATGTATCGCATGTCAAAAAGTGAAGTATGATAGGCAAAAGATGTTGGGTTTATTATAACTCTTATCTATTCTAGATAGGCCTTGGCAGAGTATTGCTATGGACTTTATCTTTGAGCTCCTAGGATACCTACAAGAAATGATGTGTATGGACCATTGTTTGCAAGTTTAGTAAGCATACCCATTTCATTCCAGTGAAAAAGAAGATAAAGACTAATCGTATGGCACACTTATTTTTGCAGCATGTGTTTAAATATCATGGCACACTAGAGTTGATCATGAGTAATCAAGATCCTTTGATGACCAGTTTGTTTTGGAAGGGGTTATTTGAAAAAATGGATACTACGATGATAGTTTCTTCATCCTTCCATCCTCAAATAGATGTTCAATCAAAAGAGGCAAATTCTATAGTGCTTGATCTCTTGAGAGATACTATGTATCTAAGCATAAATCATAGTGTGAACTAGCCTTCCTTCTTAGATAGGATGGAAATACCTAATTAATCACTTAATTATATCAATCAATAAATGAGCATAAACTAAAATTCACGCTTTATCTTAATAATCTTGAATAGTAGACACTCTATTGGCCCCAAAACTAGCATCCCTTTTGGTATTTCTTTAACTTTAATGGCTAATGGATTGGGTACAAGTTGAGATTCCACAATCTCCTTTGTTGATCCAAAAGCCCCTTGTTGTATAACCAACCAACAAGCATTTCGAGCCAATTGCCTCTTGAATTTTACATAGGACTTGCTTTAATAGACCCCAACTGGCCAAATGCTACCCTAAATTCATGATGAATGGAATAGCACTTGAAATCCCTAACAATTCCATGAATTTCAAGTATTGATTCCAATGTAGATGCCTTTGCTTGATGGCATGGGTCTCAAGATGGCTACTAAACCCTGTTTTTTATAGAAATTTAGGGTTTACAATAGAATTTTTCCTATTATCCACCAAATCTAGCTAAGATCTACTCCAAAGGTTAGAAAATGCTATGATGCTTTGAGAATGGACTAAAGAGAGTGAGAGAATGCTAAGAAAGAGAAAATTCAGAGTTCCCTCATGGAAAAACCTTGTAATCTGCATGTTGCTTACTCCAAAAGTGATACCTCACCTCAATGTGTTTCGTCTTCGCATGGAAGACTGGATTCTTGGCTAACTGAATAGCACTCATAGAATCCGAATGCAGTGTAGGGATAGCATCAATATCAAGGTTAGAAACTAAACGACCCAACCAAATGGCCTCCTTGCAAGCCTCGCTGCAACATACTTGGCCTCTATAGTAGAAAGGGCCGTGCATTTCTACACCCTGGATATCCAAGAAACAGCACCTCCAGCATAGGTGAATACATAGCTGGAAGTGGACTTTCTACTATCTGCATGTCCTGCATAATCAGAGTCAATGTACCCCACGACTCCTGTATCCTGGCTGCCATAGCATATGCACATATCTACAGTGCCCTTCAGGTACCTCATGATACCCTTTACGACATCCCAATGCTTCTTGCCAGGTGTAGCCATATAGCGTGCCACAACATCAACTGCAAAGGCAATATCTGGATGAGTGGCTATCATGGCATACATAAGATTGCCCACTGCGGATACATAGGGAATCTTGGCCATCTCGGCCTTCCGCTCTTCTGTCTGCGGACAATCAGCCCGTGATATCTTCACATAAGAAGGCAATGGACAGCCAATAGGCTTTACGTCCTGCATGCGAAAGCGCTCAAGGACTTTATGAATGTACTCCCTCTGTGATAAGTAGAGGAGTTTCTGATGCCTGTCGCATGTAATGCGCATACCAAGTATGTGAGTAGCCTGTCCCAGATCTTTCATCTCAAAGCTCTTCTTGAGCTGAGCCTTAAGAGCATCTAGCTCATCATGAGCTTTCCCTGCTATCAACATATCATCCATATAGAGTACCAAAATCAATAAAGAACCATCACAAGCTTTCTTCGTGTAAGGACACAGATCCATAACACTCTGGTTGTAGCCCTGTGACTATATAAATGCATCAAACTTATGATACCAATCCCTAGGTGCCTGTTTCAAGCCATAAAGACTTTTCTTCAATTTGCACACTAGGTGCTCCCTGCCAAGTTCTGCAAAGCCCTTAGGCTGCTCCATATAAATCTCATCATGCAAGTCCCCATGTAAGAAAGTCGTCTTGACATCCATCTGGTATAAATCCAAGTCAAGCTGAGCAACCAAAGCCAAGACTAAGCGCAGGGTGGCCATCTTAACCACAGGAGAAAAGACCTCATCAAAGTCCACACCATGCTTCTGCTTAAAACCCTTTGGTACCAATCTAGCCGTTTATGCCGGCTTGGGATGTCTAGGGGTACTTTTTAGCTTGTACACCCACTTGCATGGCAAAGCCTTCTGGCCCATAGGCAAGGAAACCAAATCCCAAGTGTCATTCTTATGCAGGGAGCCGTTTATGCCGGCTTGGGATGTCTAGGGGTACTTTTTAGCTTGTACACCCACTTGCATGGCAAAGCCTTCTGGCCCATAGACAAGGAAACCAAATCCCAAGTGTCATTCTTATGCAGGGAGTCTATCTCAGACTGCATAGCCCTCTCCTAGGAGTGACTGTCACCCCTGCGCATAGCCTTATCATAGGTGAAAGGCTCTCCTGCATTTGTAACCAAGACATAATGCATCGAGGGCTGAAATCTATCAGGTGGACGTCTATCTCTAGTAGACCGTCTCACGGCAGGCTCTGCTGCCTGCCCTGTTGCTTGTCCAACACCTTGACCATGAGTATCTGCTGCAGCTGTAGGCTGTCCAACTGGCTGTGCGGGAGCCCTTGACTCCTCCTGAAATATGACCCTAGGGATCTCAACAACTCTCTCAGGCTGCCTATGCATTTTGTCTTCATGGAAGACTATATCATGACTGTGGATGACTTTCCGCGCCTGCGGATCCTAGAGACGGTAACCCATCTCGCCTGCATCCCCATAACCAAGGAAAATGCATTTGACACTCTTGGGATCCAGCTTACTTCTCTTGTCCCTGGGCACATGGAAAAATGCCTCACATCCAAAGACACAGAGATGCGCATAAGAGGGAGGTTTTCCAGTCCATATCTCCTCTGCAACCTGGAAATCCAAACCATTAGAGGGTGATCTGTTTATGACATGCATAGCTGTACTAACTACCTCAGCCCAAAAGCTCTATGGTAGGCTTGCATGACTAAGCATATTGCGTACACGCTCTTGGATGGTTCTATTCATCCGCTCAGCCAAATCATTCTGGGGGGTGTAGGGGGCGGTCAACTGACGCTTAATACCTCTCTCATCACATAATTGCTCAAAAGCACGTGAGACATACTTGCCCCCATTATCTGTCCTTAGGTATTTTAGCCTATACCCAGACTGGTTCTCAACCAATGCAAGCCATCTCTGAAACACATCTAAGACATCGGATTTCAGCTTAATGGGATAAGCCCAAACTTTCCGTGGAAAATCATCTATGAACGTAACAAAATACTTTGCACCAACCATAGACTTACAAGGCATGGGCCCACAGACATCCGAATGTACCAATGCCAAGGGCTCACTCATGCGTGGCCTACCAGACTTCTTATGCATAGACCTAGTCTGCCTACCATAAAGACAATGCTCACATGAATCAAAATATGCATAATCAAGGGGCAGTAAGTACTGCAAACCAGAAAGCATTTTCATTCCCTTCAAAGACATATGGCCCAAATGGATATGCCAAAGAGATACATGTGAGATAGAACCCACAGACAAAACATGATCAAGGGAAGAAGCTGATACAATCAAGGGGTAGAGACTGCCAGTCTTGGCACCTCTCGCAATCACAAGTCTGCCACGAGTGAACTTCCATGCAGAGTCTCCAAAACATACATGATATCCTGTGTCATCAAGCTGTCCAGCTGACATGAGACTACGTGTCAAAGCAGGTACATGATGTACATCCTGCATAACAAAACTATTGCCAGAAAGAATCTACAGCCTAACATCACTAATGCCCACAATATCAAGAGAGCTGTCATCACCCAAGCGCACAGAACCCAAAACAGTACGGTATGAATGAAACCACTCTCGGCAAGGTGTCACATGAAAGGACGCACCTAAGTCCAAGAGCCAACACTGTGCATACATAGAGTGTATCTCTGTCATCTGCGAAGCACTAGAAGAAGCTGCTAGGATATAATCATCATCATTAACATTCTCAGGCTGCATAACACTGATCTCTTCAATTTTAACACTGGACTTTGCAGGTACTATGCTGCAATCAGAAGACTTATCCTGCACTTTGTTTTTTCCCTTATCTTTGCACCTTTCATTGCGCAATTCATGGCATTGTGGCCTAATATGGCCCTTTTTCCCACAATGGTGACAAGTAACATCTGCATTCCTGCCACAGGATTTGCTACGTGACTTTCCACGAGACTTGGACCAAGATTTCTGAGAATCCCGTCCACAGCCACTGCCATGCTTTTCATATCCATCATTCCTGCCTCTAACTGTCATAGCATGCGACACACGAGAGGCATCCAAATTCTTACGGTTAACCTCTTCTTGCAGAAGAGCACTCTCAACATCAGATAATTTCAAGATAGTAGTAGAGGCACATAATGTAGTGCGGAATACATCCCATGACTCATTAAGAGTACCAAGCAAGAAAAGAGGAGTGACATTCTCTGCAAAAGTGATGTCCTACGAAGTCAAGTTCTTGAGTATAGCATGGAACTGGCTCAAGTGAGCAGACATAGTCGCATTCTCCTTCATGCGCAGATCCATAAGCTGCTTCAGCCAATACATCTAACTCGCTGGTCTTTTCTTGTCATAGAGATTTTTGATCTTTTCCCATAACTTCTATGCACTCTGTTCTTCCTCAAAGACATTATAGTAAACCTGTTTTATGAGAGACAATACAATAGTGGACTTGCATAACTCATCAAGCTCAAGCCATTCCTCATCTGGCATAGTTACAGGCGGATGCCCGCTTAACCTCAAAGGTTTGATCTATGATTTCTGCACCAACACCTGCCAAATCTGGCTCTTTCAATAAGAGTAATTCGTACCATCAAGCTTAGTGATGTTGAAAATAGCATGATCAGTGGATAAATTCGCCATAATGCAGGCTGGAAGACTGTAGATAGTTCAAAACTGCTTGCTGTTTACTGTAGAAAATGACAAAAAAATCACCAAAATCGAGAAAAAATGGCGAGGAAAGTGGAACCAAAGCTGCTGCCCACCAAATACTAGTGAAAGTACATCATTTCAGAGTGTTTCAGCATGAAAAATCCATGTCAGTCTATACATATATGCTTGCTGTAATAAATTTCAGATTTCAGTAAAAGAGAGCTAACAGTATCAAAATCGGATCCCAAGGCAATCAGATACTGCCAAGACCAAAGCCGGCATCATGCAGACATAGCATAAGCATATGATAGTCGATAAGCATGAATCCAACACCCAAGTATGTCATACAAACATCTGCTAGTGAGTAGGTACACCCCCCCAGTCAACGGGGCAAAGTGTTCCTACCACTACCAAAACTTGACACAAGTAGGTGTCAGTTCACAAAGATACGGATCCAAAACTGAGACTTAGCTCATAAGCATACATTGAACCAAGACATATGATGTATTATCCCAAAAGGTAAGAAGTCCCAAAGTCTCAAGTGTCTGTAACTGCTCAATGGAATGTAACGGCTCAATGCATAAAAGTACTGCCTGCTCAATATATGATAAGCATTCAAGAATGCTCCCACTAGCACAAAAGTCATATGTACGAGCTCAATAGCTTAAGGCAAGGCAAGACAAAGTGCCAATGACATAAGTCCAAGACAATACATCAATAGTACATCCCGAACATGTAGGCGGTAGAGCATTCGTATGTAGCATCCGTAAGCATGCAAGACATCAAATACATCCCAATCCGAACTCTGACAGGCCAAGTAACATCCAAGACTACTCCAGATAATCCAAAATGCATCCAAGGTGGAGCTTCAATGAGCACTCAAGCTCAACATATGCATAGGATAATCAACCGTGACATGAGCATCAAGCCGTAGGCAACGGTATGCATAAACCCAAGAAGCATCACTGTCAAAGCATATACCAATATCAATAAGTGCGGGCTAAATTAAGCTCAAGCTTCCAAAAGCATCCGGATTCAATGACAAGCTCAAAGTCGTCCCTCGATGATCAATACATCATAGCATAACCCAAGGCATATATCTAGAACCAATAGGCATATGTCAAAGTATGAAAGATTGCTTCAGTCCAAGAGTATTTAGCATGCATTTACTGTTATAAACTATGTATTTCCAGCTCCAAAATCAGGCCAAAATCATAGCATTACATGTAGCTTCAATCCCCCAATCAATCGGGATGCAATAGGCATCAAACCGGTTATGTAGTCATGCCCAAACAAGTATAGGCATGCAAATACATGCTGTCTCAGACCTAAAATTTATTGCAAAAGATTCTATCATCATAATTTGGCAAATCCAACATCACCATCGCATTTGGAACATTCCAAAACCCCAACTTAGACTCTTACCTTGCCTGAATCGGGTTCCGAATGCTCGAGATATGACAAAAAAAGTGATTTTTGGGCCAGATTTTGAAACAGGCGCAAAAAAAACGTGAGCTGGCTGGGGGGGGGGTCTGCTGTCCCACGTGTCAATAATGGGGCCCAAAGGGAGAACAAATGAGGGCCAAAGAAGGCCTACACCAAGCCTCAGCAAACCTTGATAGGCTAGAAGCAAGATCCAGGTGAAGGAAGGTCCAAGAGGTGTGAGCTATGGCTGCCCACAACTTGTTTACAACCTGTGAGACCTGAGAATTGAAGTAAACCCTGAAGAAAATGATCAAATACCTCTGATGTAATGCCCTGAAGGTGCCCAACAATGCCGGGAAGGTGCTTGAGAAGCCGGGGAGTGACGGGAGCTCGAAGGAGTCGGATATGGCTGCTGGGAAGGAGACTCAATGCAAGTAGGGAGTCGATGGGATGCTGAGAATGTCACGAACTAAGCTCAAGAGTTGGAAAGCAAAGCTCTGATACCAGTTGAAAGGGAGCGACGGATCGAAGGTTGGACTCGAGAGCTATAGCGGGAGAGGAAGAGCAAGAAAGGGAGAGACTAGAAATAGGAATTCCAACAGTCACAATGTGTGACCGGGCCTTCCTTTATTCAAACTGTCACTAAAAGAATAAAGAATAAAGTGACACGTGTAGTAATACACGGGCGGCTAGGCAGAGGCGCCTTTACCCCCAACAAAGGACACTTTGCAAGAGTCGTTGTGGAAATATTTGCTTTCGGATATAACACTATTAGAAAACACACAAAGGCTATTATAGACATACTTTGTTTCAAAAGAATGTTAGTGAAACATAGCCTTGCAACTCCATCAGGAGACTGTTTTTGTAGGACCATCACAAAGTTTGAAATTTCAATATCACTGCTGAATATGTGTGGTGCAATAGATGGGTCCCACATTCGACTTCATCAACTTCATGATGAATATGAATCCCCTTCACATTATATTTGTAGAAATGATTTTTCAAGAGTCTTGTTTGAAGGCGTAGTTGATGCCAAAAAAACATTTTGGAGTGCCATATGCAATGTACCTAGAGACATGCGTGACTCAACACATTTCAAGGAGTTTGCCTTATACAATAAGCTAGTTAGGGAGGAGGTATTGCAAGAGATGGAAGTTTAGGGCAAGAATGTTTGACCTTACATAGTTGCAAAGTCAGCCTATAAGGCTGAATCATTTGTATTGAAAGCATTCAAAGCGAAAGGAGAGTTGTATGCAAGTAAGAAAATAGTTTTTGATTGACATGTAAGCAAGGAAAGGGTTATTGTAGAAAATGTATTTGGTATATTGAAAAACATGTAGTCTATTCTTAGGGAAGTCATAACTAACTCCTCCTTAACAAAAAATATTCCCATGGCATGTTGCATAATTTTGTAACAAAGCATGGAGAGGTAGAACCATTTGATTGTATAGACCCACATCCAATGATAGGGAGACAATGCATGGACATAGAGATTAAAGGGACCTTAGAACTCGATTGCGAGAAGCATTATTTAGGGACTTTTGTAATAGATCCTCTACAGTAGTGAACGATGAGGTTATGGAGGAAAGTGAAGATGATGATGAAGAGGAGGTCAATGATGATAGCGACGAAGATGGAGTGGATGAAGAGTGAAATATGCTACGTTAATTAGATCCTCTATAGTAGTGAAGAATGAGGTTATGGAGGAAAGTGAAGATGATGGCGAAAAGGAGGTCAATGGTGATAGCGAGGAAGATGGAGTGGATGAAGAGTGAAATATACTATGTTAATTGAGACAAGTTTTTTTGTAATGTAGATGCACAATAACTTAGCATTTGCAACTTCCATTGAGATTCGTATTTAAAGAAAAAAGAGTTGGTTGCTTGTGTGGTTTGCATATATTTACTTTTTTCTTTTTATTTCTTGATCGTGTGTGTGGTCCTCTATCGTCCATGTGACCTATTTATCATATGTGCTTGCATGTCTGCTTGTATGTGTATATGAGCATTTGCTTGTTTTGTGCATTAGTTAGCATACTTGTCTAGATAGGCAAGGCCTTATTTGATAGACGTTGACGTTGTGTGGAGATCGAGGTTTGAATATTAGTTAGCATACTTGTACTCTAGATAGGCAATGCCTTATTTGATAGACCGTGTGGAGGTGGAGGTTTGAATCCCCAAAGGTTACAAAATATGTGTTAGTTTGCCTGACTGATCTGGAGATTAATATGTGCCCGTAATTATAACAGGGTCCGGTCTCCGACTCCGGTGGTATCTGGATAGACACGTGCCCTGTTTCAGTTCCGGCTCCTACTGTCCTACATGAGGATTGTGGGTGTGCGCCGTGCGGCGTATGCCCAACAAAACCTTATCGGATTTACGTGCCCGTAAATCAGATAGCATTTTTGGTATAATTTTCCTTCAGACACGTGCGCATAAATCCGATCGGCGATTAATGTCTGATAGGTAGCGGCCTATCGGTTGTTGACCGGAGAGCCTCATGTGCCCGGGGTGTCTGTACGCAGCCTTCAAGCAGGCAGGAATATCCCGCATTGTGCAGAATTACACATTCATCTCCCTGCTTCCACATTTGATCATTGACCTGGATAATGAGCTCTCAGAGTAGTACGTACGCTACAGTAAGAAGAAAGGTACATATGGTTAGTGGGCAGACTGTGCTTTGATGGGGTAGTCAGCGTCGAGCGGGTTACTGCTCCAAAATCACAGAGCTTCAAAATCACAGGGCTTGTCTATTCCTGCTCCAGACACGATGGCCTCAAACATGATGGGTCTCAATTCGCAGTCTATGGCTTCTCTCGACGAGAGAGAGGAGCTGGTCTCCATCGAGGACTTTATTTTAACCTTGCAGAGATGCGAGCAGAAGAAGAGTTTGGCTTATGCCAAGTATATTCACGCCTACGTCTCCAGTCACGGCCTTGATAGACAGCTGGCAGACCATTTGGTTCCTGTATTCACAGAATGTGGGGACTTGGACAATGCACATCAGGTTCTTAGGAGGTCAAATCATCAGGCGTCGCAATCCTGGACAGCTCTCATCCAAGCTTACAGTAACTTGGGGGATTCACTCTCTTCTTTAACGTTGTTTCAGGAAATGGCAGGGCATCTTATAGAACCTATCCAACACACATTCATTGCATCACTCAAAGCTTCTGCCAAACTGAAAAGTGTAGAAAATGGTCAACAGATACACCATGAAATCACCAAGAGAGGACTTGAAAAGGTTGTTTATATTGGCAATAGTTTGGTGGATATGTATGCTAAATGTGGCTCACTTGCTGAAGCACATCAAGTGCTGGTTCAGTTGCCTGTACGGGATGTGGTCACATGGACTGCTTTAGCAACAGGGTATGCAGAACAACAAAATGGTGAGGAAGTCTTGAAGTGTTTAGAAAAGATGCAGCTAGATGGTATCTCTCCCAATTATGTCACATTTATATGCAGCTTGAAAGCTTGTGGCATCATTAGAGCTATAAACAGGGGCCAAGAAATACATGCTGACATTGTCAAACAGGGACTTGAGGGACAACTTTTTGTTTGCAGTACCATAGTTGACATGTATGCAAAATCTGGATTGCTAGATGAAGCACGGCATGTATTTGACAACCTGCCAGTTAGAGACACTGTTTCATGGAATGTGTTGATTGCAGGATATGCTGAGCATGGCCTGAGCAAGGAGACACTGGCTTGTGTGAAAGAAATGCAACAGGATGGTGTGCCCTTTGATGATGTGACGTTTCTGTCAAGTTTAAAAGCTTGCTGCACTGCAAATGCCATAGACTGGGGTGAGTGGTTATACACTGAAATCGCTAAAGAGGGTTATGAAGTGGACCCTCTTATTGGGACTAGTTTATTGTGTATGTATGCTAGATGTGGTCTGCTGGCAGAAGCACAAGAAGCATTTGAGGGGCTGCAAGTTAAGGATGTGATATCCTGGACAGCACTGATTTCAGGTTATGCTGAACATGGGTATGCTGAGGAAGCACTCAACTGTCTGACACAGATGCAACTGGAGGGTTTCTCTCCAGATGCTGTCACATTATTGTGCAGCCTAAAAGCTTGTGGCACCTTAGGATCCATTGACAGGGGAAGAGAAATGCATGCTGAGATTGCTTATCATGGATTTGAAAGGGAAATTGACTGTAGTATCTTGGCTGATGTCTTCACTGACTATGGAACACATATTTTTGAACAAATTAGTCCTGGTGAGGCCAGTCAAATAGTGTTGGTGACTGCTCTTATTGATATGTATGGTAAATGTGGAAGCATGTTGGATGCACAATGGGTCTTTGATTCAAATTCTTCAAAGTTTTCAGAGACATGGACTGCCTTGTTAACAGGTTATGCCCGTCATGGACAAACGGTTAATGTTTTTTCTTTGCTCGAAAGAATGAGGGAGGAAGGTATCCATCCACGAGCTGTTACCTTTCTAAGTGTTCTCAGTGCATGCAGTCATGCTGGCCTGGTCAATGATGGGCAGAGATATTTTGAAGCTATGAGCAAAGAATACGGTGTTAGTCCATCGATTAAGCATCAGAACTGTATGGTTGATCTGCTTGCTCGGGCAGGCCAGCTTGATGGAGTCATGGCACTGTTGGAGAAGCTGCCTCTAGAACCTGATCTTATAACCTGGAGTGCTGTATTGGGTGCATGTTCCAAGTGGGATGATGTCAAATTTGGTAGACAAGCCTTCAACAATGTGAAGCTTTTCGATGAGAAACATGGTGCATTGAACACATTGATGGGCAATATCTATGCAGGTGCTTGTGTAAGGGACAATGCATGTTGAGTAAGAGAACATGGAAATAGTTTTCTAATTTTATCGCAAATCTACATTGAATCTGGAAAGAATGCTGAATACAATGATGGATTGATCAGTCCTTGCATGCAGCCCAAAGCATCAATGAGGGCACCGGATCAGGCTGGAAAATGATGACAGCACTGGAGATGGAGTGTGCAACCAGCAGCCCTTGCTAGGTACGGAGACAAACACTACAGTCTAGTGTGTGCCAACCTGCAAAAGAGAGAATGATCTGCCCCAGCCAGCCCATGGCTATAAATAGCCAGAAATGGCCAAATCTGGCTGATTACACAAAATCCATTAAATGTGGCCCGCTGTCTGACTAAAATGTTGACTGACAGCTGTACATGCCACAAAAAATGCTGATGTGGCAGCAATAGGGTAGATCGCCACTTGGGAATGCTGGTCGCAGCCTACAGGGGTTGCATCGGATAAGAGGTTCCTCGCAAAGCCAAGAAATGCATGCTAAAACTTGACTTGAAGAAGAAATGCAAAGAAATGAATGCTCGAAATAGAGTTGCCTCCTCCATCAAACTACATGGCAGAGCTCCTAATGTCCCTATTTGACTCAGACTGAGGCTCATAGACAGGAGATGACAATGCATGACAAACATAACGGCTAATACCCCTCGCTCAGATCTTGGATGTGGTTGAAGGTTGAAGAAGATGCAGATTCGAGGGTGACCGGAAGAGAGCCAATGCTGATAAAGTTTGTCGATGTAGACCATCGATGATGAAGCTCCTCACAAACTTGGGAATCCCCTTCTGAAACACTAGAGGCTAGGAAGTTCATAGTTGCATCACCAATACTGTCCCCCTTTGAAAGGGATGGTAGGTACAAGGGAATCAATAGAGGAGATGATGGGGGATGGGATGGAACATATGAAATAGATGGTGGACAATGGGGAATGGGTGTAGCAAGAGACAATTGCCATGGAGGATGCCGTATAAGAGAAGGGAAAGGAAGCTTGTAAAGCCCTCTTGCTTGCCAATGTGTTGCTAAAATAGCTATTGTAGAAGAATCCCCAACAAAAATAGCTTGCTTGATGAAGACAACCTAAGTACCGAGTTGTGTAAGGCCATGAACAAGAGGAGTGGAAAGCCCAAGTTTGGAACATATAGGACTTTTAGAATGAATCTTGAGGAACAGGTTGACAATAATGGCAAAGTGCCAACACCACTAATAGGCATTAAACAAATGTCACCAATAGTAATAATACCTTCAATGAACAAAGATCCTGTATTAAATCTACTTATGGAGTCATATGACTTGAAGCACCGCTATCAATAACGGCAAAGCAAAAGATTATGATGACGATGGCAAAGGGGTGAAGTTCTAAGTGTTTAGTGGTATACAAGATAGATTGAAAGCTTTGACCTTTATTTAGCACTTTGATGACACCTGTCTGGGAGGGAACTTAACCCAATCATTCAAGATAAAAAACACACCCACTTTCTTGAAGGGAAATGCATTGTAGTGATGGCTATCATTCTTGATGCAAGGTAGAGGACTGTCACATGGGTTGTTTGCTTCATCTTGGTTGATGATTACCTTTGAAGTAGATGTGATGGTTGCTTTGGATGCATTGCAATGTAAGAATCATAAGTAGTACAAGAAGAAGCTTTGGGAGACATTTTTGCTCATCACTTCTTAGTGTGTTGTCTCCCTTTCAAAGCAGATAGAGAAGTATTGTTTTGGATTGCCCGAGGAGATTTGTAATTTTTGTATCAAGACATGATACCTAGCACATCATAATTGATAGAGATTGCATATATAGTCGATGCATTGCTACATGGAAAGTCTACAGGTGTCAAGAATTATGACGAGAAGCTGGCTAATAAGTCTTCTTAAGGTAAAAAAGAGGAATATGTTTGAAAATAGTATTGAAAGGAGACAAAAATAACAAGGAAAGTCTTGGAAAAATATTACCTAATACAAGGATTTGATATATGTAAATAATTTTTTTGTATGTGGACGAGGGGTACATGGCCAAGGACTCTATCCCAATAGGTAGCAAGTTGATAATGCTTAAAATAAGGGTGATACAAGAGGGGGAAAAGCCTAAAACCCTGGCTGGTTTGGTCCACGATGTGCTTAGTGATAAGTCCAATGATGATGCAATAGAACTTTATAGAGCATAAGGAAAGATAATAGATTAATTTGCATTGATTTTCTTTGGTTTTGGTGCATGAGTGAATTTTATCTCCATAGATATGACTGCCCATCTAGGCATCATGGAGGATAAGATGGGGCCAATGGGAGAGATTGGTATGACATGCAAGGGCATGTAGAGCTCTTCACACCCATCATTGGAAAGTGAAACCAACCTCCCTCCTTGGAGAGGGTGGTAATAACCTGATTTAACAATAATTACAAGAAGCAAATAAATCACATAAATTGAAATGTACACTTTACCACTTTAATGTTGGACAATGGACAACATGTTGGTCTCAAAACTCGTGTCTCTTGTGGTATTTCTTTATCGTCAATTGCAAATGGATGGAGTACAAATGAGATTCTCTAATCTCCTCTGCTAATCCAAGTGCTCTTGCTACCATAAATGACTAGCGAGCCGTTAAACTAGTTTGCTCTTTGGTTTGCTTAGGGATCGACTTTCACTCTACTTCTTGTGAGATAAATTTAGCCCCAAGTTTGATATTGGCTAATTGGCCTTTTGAATCTCCCTAAAAATTTTCAGTTTCATTTATTTGAATGTGAGTCCTAGGCCCTTAATTTTGAGCATGTATTAGGGTTTACGGTAGATATTAACCAAAGTCTCCACCTTTGATGGCTTGGATGGATGGATTTTGTTGAGATAACTTGAGAGATGAATGGAGGATGAGAGAGAATGCTAAATAGAAAGACAATTCAAACTTTCATTTGGAGAAAATGAAAAAAATTAGTTGTTGCGATATCTAGATAGTGATAAAGTTTCTCCATTGATAGAACACCTCGAATATGATGTTTCCTAGTTGTGAGAGTCCTCAGACTAATCATCACCTACTCTTATAGTCTCTTTTGGGCATGTCATCGACTTCTCGAGGGTCTCTTACTAAAATGGCTTGTCACAACAACAATGATGGCTTTCTCTCTCTCAGCTTGCACAAGGCTGGAATGACCTCTCTCTCTCTCTCTCTCTCTCTCTCTCTCTGTGCCTCAAAAACGTTTTTTTCACTTGCATGGGTAAGTTTTGCCAAGTGGCAACCTTCTAATTTTATTTTCTAGCATTATTGAGAATATTAAATTAAACATTTATTTATTAATTTTAAAAATTAGTTTAATAGTTATTTTAGAATCCAAAAAATTTCACTAGTCAATTTATCTCCCACATATCCTTGAGTAGTTGTTGACCTTTAGATCAATGTTAATTAATTAATTAATTAATACCCAGTCTCTAATATAACCATTGATATTAGTAGCTAATAAATTAGTGTAGGACCAAATCTGATATCGTGTATCACCTAGTACCTATTAGCTAATACTTGTCAAGTATAACTTATTACAACTTTTGCCTTTGACAACAAGTAATCGATATATCAGGGTTCTAGGTTCCACATGATGAAATAATTAACTTGCACCTCACAAATGCAAGTCACCTTTGTATATTACACTACAATGTGCCAAAGCAAAACATATTGTAATAGAATTTTTCAAAAGGTATCCTAGTGTAAACAAAATTGGCCAGTGCTGCTTAACCATGCTAATGCTAGATACTTATTGAAGATTTCTAGCTAGCATAAATATTGTCAAGATTGTGGGAGAGAAGGAAGGAGTCTCACTTGTAGCTTTCTTGCTTGCACAATGGGGGAAGACACACAAGGGTGGAGGCTGAAAACAGTTTTCCTCTTCTTAGTTGTGTAAGTAAAAAAGAACTCTCATACAAAGAAATAGAAGAACCCTATATATGGGTCTTAAACCAAACTCAAATAACTAAGGTGGCATACTAACTGAGCCACGAACTAGAGTAGATAAGGATAGCTATCATGTAGCTATTATTCATGGGCGGTATACCAACCGCATCTGCAACTAACACGTCGGTGACATAAATGCACAACGGTCACCCTGGCATATCACGAGTGGAGCTCGATATCTCAACACTCCCCCTCGAGCTCAATCCCAATTCCTGCACACCAAGCAGGTCTCTGAACTTGCACAGCTTCTCTGCGCCCAATGCCTTCGTGAATATGTCAGCTACCTGATCCTCTGTGCTGACATAAACTAGATCAATAAGACCTAGTAAAACCCTCTCTCGCACATAGTGATAATGCACCTCAATGTGCTTTGTTCTAGCATGATAGACTGGGTTATTTGCCAAGTGTATACTACTCATGTTGTCACAATAAATGACAACTGGCCCATCTGTAGACTGATGCATATCATAAAGTAGCTTATGCAACCAAGCTACCTCACATGCAGCCATTGCTGCACCCCTGTACTCAGCCTCTGTGCTTGACAAGGCAACTGTAGGCTGTTTCTTGCTGCTCCAAGTGACTGCAGCACTCCCAAAAGAGAACACATATCCACTGGTAGATCGTCTATCAGAAATACTATCAGCCCAATCAGCATCAGTGTATCCATGCAACTGTATCTGAACCCCAGTCTCATAAAATAGTCCATACTGCAATGTGGACTTCACATACCTGAGTATGCGTCTAGCCGCATCCAAATGTGGTTTCCTTGGAGCCTGCATAAACTGACTTACCAATCCAACAGCATAGCTCAAATCTGGCCTGGTAATAGTCATATAAATCAAACTTCCTACTATGCGTCTGTACATAGTAGGGTCTTTTAGAAGCTCACCTGCATCTGTGCTCAGCTTCACATTCTGCTCCAAAGGAACTGAAATAGGCTTACAGCCTGTCATCCCATATTTGGACAGCATGTCCAATCCATACTGCCTCTGCAAGAGCTGTATCCCACTTGGTGATCTAATCACCTCAATGCCCAAGAAATAACGCAGCTCTCCCAAATCCTTTATCTCAAACTTCTGCTTCAATAGCATTTTCACATGAAGGATATCTTCATCATTGTCACCTGTCATAATCAAATCATCAACATAAATGACAAGTAGCATAATACCTTTCTCTGTTTTCCTCACATAAAGTGAGAAATCTGCCTTGGAAATCTGAAAGCCAATAGTGACAAGATACTGTCCTATCTTGTCAGACCATGCTCTAGGTGCTTGCTTCAAGCCATACAAGGCTTTCTTCAACCTGCAAACAAACTCAGGATGAACAGCATGCACATAACCTGGTGGCTGCTCCATATATACCTCTTCTTGCAAATCACCATGCAAGAAGGCATTCTTTACATCCATCTGATGTAAAGACCATCCCTTTGATGCAGCCATAGCAATGACTGCTCTTACGGTTGCCATCCTTGCAATCGGACTGAATGTTTCTTCATAGTCAATGCCATATGTTTGTGCATACCCCTTGACTACTAATCTTGCATTGTATCTGTTCACAGAACCATCTGCATTGTGCTTCACCTTATAAACCCACTTACAGCCAATTGCATTTTTACCTTTAGGCAAAGGTACCAATTCCCATGTAGCATTTGCTTCCAAGGCATCCATTTCTTCATCCATGGCTTTCTCCCATTTTTCTTTTCCCATGGCTTCCTCAAAAGAAGTGGGTTCTGGTTCCTGTATCACTTTAACCATATATGCATAGTGAATGGCTGTAAATCCATCATATTTCAGCCTATCCACAGGATACCTAGCTCTCGTAGACCTGCGCAAAGTAGGTTCACTCCCATGTGCTCTCAAAACATCCCTGGTCTTCCTTACTCCAGGTATAACAATAGAAGGAATACCCAACTCATCATCAATGCTCTGTTCTGAGCCACTGGATTCTCCATCCACATAAGAGTGACCTGCATTCACATCAAACATGGGCTGATCAACCTTCTCTTTTCCTTTTCGTGATACCTGCATACCACTATCTGGATTACTTTGAGAAGATTCTCCTGATCTCAATCTGCCTGTCCATGGCGAAGAATGTGAACCACTGCTAGAGGACGCTCCAGGTCCACTAATATTTTGTGATTGCTGCTGTGAATTCTGTGCAGCATTACCATTTTGTGCATCTACATCATCAATCACATTTACTGGTTTATACCAGCTACTCATCTCATCAAAAACAACATCTCTGCTCACTGTAAACTTACGAGTAGAAGGGTTATAGCATCTATAGCCTTTTTGCTGCAGAGAGTAACCAATAAAGATGCACTTCTCAGCTTTTGGATCCAACTTGGATCTCAACTCATCTGGCACATGTACATAGGCAATGCAACCAAATATTTTCAAATGAGAAATATCTGGTTTCCTACCAGTATACCTCTCCTCTGGAGTCATCCCATGTATTGCTGCAGTGGGAGTCCTGTTCATTATATAGACTGCTGTAGCAACTGCTTCAGCCCAATAAAAATCTGGCAAGTCTTTTTCATTGAGCATGGCACGAGATACCTCTCCAATATGCATATTTTTCCTTTCTGCAATTCCATTTTGTTGTGGGGTGTAACTGCATGAATATTGCTGCTTTATGCCATGCTCTTGCAAGAACTTTGCAAACTCATTTGAGAGGTACTCTCCCCCTCCATCTGACCTTAGGCATTTTATTTGCAGACCTGTTTCTTTTTCAGCCATAGCTTTAAGGGTTTTGAAATGCCCAAAAACTTCACTTTTCTTTTTCATAAAATACACCCAAACTTTTCTGCTATAGTCATCAATAAAAGTGACAAAATAATGACAGCCTCCAAGAGATGCAGCTTTAGTAGTCCACACATCAGAGTGGATTAATTCCAATGGCTTCTCACTCTCTTGAACATGTCTAGGAAATGGTTTCCTTGCCTGTTTTCCAAACTGACAGGCTTCACATACCTTATGCATTTCTGCAACCTTGAATTTAGGTAATCCTGCAACAATGTTTTGGGCCTGCATTGATTTAAGTTGCTGTACATTAACATGACCAATGCGTTTATGCCAGATATCAATATCTGCAACTACACCGGTCCCATGTGCAAACATTGCTGCACTCAATTCATACATGTCTGCATCCAACGTAAACATTCTGCCCTTCTTCTTTCCTTTTGCTATCAAGTGACCTTTATTTTTCATATCCTCAACAAAGCATCCATAAGGATTAAATCTGACCTGCAAGCCCTGCTCAACCATTTGACCGACAGAAACCAGATTCTTGGTGATATTCGGGACATGAAATACATCGAACAGGTATTTCTTTTTCCCATCCTGTATAGACAATGGAATTTTTCCAATCTGCACAATAGGATGTGCAGTATCATCACCAGTCTCCACAAATCCTGGTTTTTCCATTTTTCTTGCATTCTCCATCCATTCTGCATGACCTGTCATGTGGTTTGATGCACCTGAGTCAACATACCATACATCATTGCTTTCTTCTGCACTTGTTACAGAATTGTTCATGTGCTGCACCATGAACAAATGCTCATTTCTGTCATCACCCTGTCTGCTAAAAGATGCATAATTCCCTTGTTGCAGTTTTCCATTCATGATGTCATTCTGCTTTTTATAGCAGTCTTTAGCCATATGACCCATTTTACCACAGTAATAGCATTCAACATTACTGTTTGCATTTTGGCCTCTTTGCCATCCACCACGACCTCTTTGGCTCCCCCTGCCTCTAGAGTTACCACGTCCTCCTCCATAGGACTGGTTTTCTTGAGTTTGCTGCATATTCTGATTTCTACCACGGCCTCCAAATCGGCCTCCTCTACCTCTGCCTCTACCTCTTCCAGCATTTGAGTAGAAGACAGCTTCTTTTGAAGTTCCTCCTGAAGAAGATGCACCACCATTTCTCTGTTCCTCAGAAATTAGAAGAGCAATCAACTCCTCAAAATCAGGAAATCTTTCACGAACTGAAATGGATGTCCGAAACTGTGCATAATCCTTTCCTAGACCATTCAAGGTCACAGAAACTAAATCATCATCTTCCACTGGTGACCCAATGGAAGCAAGTGCATCTGCAATCTTCTTCACCTTCATGTGGTAGTCGTTGATGCTCATATTTTCTCTTTGCACATTGTGCAACTCTTGCTTGAGCTGCATTTTCCTGGCTTGCGTATTTGTGCTATACATTTTTGACAAAGTATCCCATGCCTCCTTTGGCGTACTTGCATCCTGAATATGCACAATCATAGAGTTTGAAATGCTGATAGACAGCCAATACATAACTTTCCTGGCTCTCTCATGCCATGCTTTAAATGCCTGCATTTGCTGTTGATTGGGAACATCAGGAAGAACTGGTTCTTCTTCATTTCCTGCAACAAATTCCCAATATCCTTTTCCCATAAGGAAATTCGTCATTCTAAACTTCCATACTTGGAAGTTGTTCTTGTCAAGCTTTTCAGTGACAATCTGTGAAAGAGAATCAAACGCCATTACAGAACACTGCGAAAAATTCTGTCACTGCAAAAACTCAGCTTCACCCTCACAAGGGCAAATCTGCAAAACTGGCGAAAGTGGTATTTGACCACACAGTCACTTCCTAGTGACGATTTTGCATCAACAGGCAACAGGGATGATTCTGTAACTCCCAATGTCTCTGCGCACAAGCATGCGATGCGATTTCTACAGTAACTTTTCATTGACCTGTAGAACAGTGGTTGCACAGCATAAAACAGGGCTTTTTTCCTGAGTGCGTGCAGAAACCTTCCGCCTCCAAAACAGGCCCCGAAATGGCCTCAAATAAAAAAAACAAGGTCGCCAAGGGCTAAAGCCCTTTCCCGCAGCATATACTGCTCTCTTGCTTCACCGCGAAGGGCGTCTCAACCTGAGACAATGCACTCTTGCAATTTCCGGCTGTGCTACCTGCAGAGATCTGCTCCCAAAACAGAAAATAAAAGCAACACTGCTCCTCTTACCAGAACACCGCGAGCTTGGCTTGCTTTCTTGAGCTCCTTACCACGAACAAGGCTCTGATACCATGTCAAGATTGTGGGAGAGAAGGAAGGAGTCTCACTTGTAGCTTTCTTGCTTGCACAATGGGGGAAGACACACAAGGGTGGAGGCTGAAAATAGTTTTCCTCTTCTTAGTTGTGTAAGCCAAAAAGAACTCTCACACAAAGAAATAGAAGAACCCTATATATGGGTCTTAAACCAAACTCAAATAACTAAGGTGGCATACTAACTGAGCCACGAACTAGAGTAGATAAGGATAGCTATCATGTAGCTATTATTCATGGGCGGTATACCAACCGCATTTGCAACTAACACGTCGGTGACATAAATGCACAACGGTCACCCTGGCATATCACGAGTGGAGCTCGATATCTCAACAAATATAACATACGACTTATAAAGAATAAAAAACTGTTACAAAAAATTCATAGAATGCATTTTCCATTAGTATATCTTAGCCGTTCTAGCCAAACAACTATAGCAAAGCATAAAATGAGCATATACCATGACTGAACTAATAACGACATTCATAAGGCATGCTACTATCCACAAAATGAGTCAAATATCACTGAGAATTGATGATCATTCATTGAAAACTAGCAATTGGTAATCAATCTTTGATAACTGTACATTAATGCAAACTAATGCAAATGTATAGTTTTAGAGTTGTAGGTGAAAAACTACTAATACATTGAATAATGACCTCATGGTAGACAATCTATTAGCATAGTACGTTAGATGCATGTTGAATACATTTGAGATCCACTATACATAAGAGGTGTCCATCACTGGAGGAGAGGAAGTAGCTACCTTCCCCTTCAACATCAAGCAATGCTCTGGACCATGCTCTATTGAACCTAACGAAGCCTGATCCAACGTTGGCTCTAACCAAAAAGCCTTGAGGTAAAGCTGCAACAATTGAGGACGGTCTACCAAGTTGTTATCTTTTATCCACTTAGCATCCATTGGTGAATATTTCTAAAACTTTACTAAATATCTTGTAAAAACTTTACCTTTGATCTTTCTCTCTATATGTCCCAAAATCTGCGCGAGTATCAAAATCTTATCTAGCTCCTCGACCTTTGGTTGTGATGCCAGGAGGCATATTCTACGGTGGATTTCGTGAGCTTTTGCAGTGGATTCTGTAAAATTTTATTTATTGCTGGGGCTCATACACAAGGTGGATTCCTTGTGTGAAAAGTTGATGGGGACGCCTGTCCTTTTTGGGCATCTTGTTAATTTAATGTGCAAGTGGGTGATTCCATAGCGGGTGATTCCACAAAATACATATTTAAATTAATAGAGATTTATGAGTTTAGAGTGCACACTCGTAATAAATTAAGGTTAGGATTGAGTTCTAACCAATGTATTTATTTTGTAGCTGAAGACTGCCGAGTATTCACTTTTTTCAGTTTAATTTTATTATTTTCTAACAATTGTGAATGCTTCAGTTGATGTGTAGAGCAGGCAGTGGTGGCATTGGAAGCACTGGAGGATAGCGTGTATTCAAATTATTATCATTTTTTATGGGCGCACATCTTAGGTATGGCTCCAATATTTATTTTGACGCACTTATTTATTGAAGCGCTTGACATTTATTTATTATTTTTGTATGCGCATGGGCGCATGATTTAAATATTTGTATTGGACATTGTATTTGGGTATCGCCCGACTCCTTGGGCGCCCAATAGCTTTAATTCTTTAGTGAGACAAAAGCAAACACAAAAGCTAAAGCGTACTAATTGTAAATTGGGCTATTTTTTGAGCTTGGAGATAAATAATATATCAAATACATGCTTTGTGGAGCGCTCACACAAAGCATGGGGGAAAATTGTACCCAATTAGTCTCTTGCTTCATGTCGTGCAAGCTTTCTTCCTTGTTCTTTGTGCAAAAGTAGAGCTCTTTTGTTTTTAAGGACCTTCAAGCGTTCATCATGCGCGTATACAACATCCGATCTATGCACCAGTGGTATTAGAGCGAAGCTGAGCTTGAGAGCTTCCAATCGCTTACCATCTCGCGTGAAGGCGGAGCTCCTAGAATAATCGAGCTCTACAGTCAGTCTCGTGGTAATCCGTCAATACCAGCGTGTTCCTGGCAGTCGAGAACCCCCTGCTACACACTCAAATCACGAAGGATCGGCTTCTGCACCAGGCGGAGGACCATGCGGGAAGCTTCTTCAACAAGACGCTTTTTTCTCTACTCTCAGATAAGGAATTCATCATTAAGCTTGGATTAGAAGCTTATTAAGCTTTAGAAAAAGCTTTTATAAAGCTTAAAGCCCCCAATTTTTCTGTTGATGGCGGCAGTATGTACTGCACGTCACCGAAACTGCCAACGACGTCCTTTTGTCCTCACGAAATTACAAAATTTCTATAAGCTTTATAATTCTAAAGCTTTAAAATTCAAAGCTTTCTAAAGCCTCAAGTTTCAATTCCAACTCTTTTCCATAGCGGCAGTTCCTATCCGGCTAAACACGAACCTATCTTCAACTCTCTCTGGAAGCCCCTATTCACACCTGTGGACTGACAGAACCAGATTCCAGTGAATAGTTTGCAATAGGCAGTATACATGCAAGATTATTTTCGTGGAAGACGACCGTGATATCAAATTCCACATCCGCAAAGGAGAAATACTACAAAAAGCCATTTAAAAAAAAAGCCTTGTAAACCCGACTTTGAGCTATGCTCATCCCACTAACAAGATTTCGAGTGTGTGAGGTCTTTTGGAAATTTGCAGGATGTCCGATCAAACCATGGAAGATTTTATGGCTGAAGGTGACCTACCCGAATCAACGATAGAGCAAAAACTGGATTTGATTATGATGCAGCTTTAAGAGGAACAAAGAGCACGTCAAACCTTGCAAGCTCAATTGGCCAATCTGCAACAATCTACCGCCGACCAAGATGGATCGCAATGTGAAGATCTTATACGATGTATGATCGATGCAACACTTTGTAATATGCCGTGCTTTCCCCTGTGCCTCCCCCCCCCCTTTAATGAAAAAAAATTATTAACTTTAAGGTAAATTTTTTTACCCCTCTCTCTCTCCCCCAGACAGGACGTCGGGGAGAGAGAGAGAGGGAGTGAAGTGGATGTTAGGGGGGCATGTAGCCCCCAGGTGGGAGGGGTGGTGGCCATGCCATCCTCCTCCTCCCCCTCCTATAAAGGGAGTCCCCCCCCTCCCTGGGTACACACAGCGCCCCTTCCCTGCTTCGTCACCTTCTCCCTCCGTTACAGCAACAAGGACCCCCTCCAGCTCGCGGCGGCCAGCTGCGCCCCCCCCTGTGCTTTCGTTAGTACGTCCCCCTCTCCTCGTTTGTCAGGTGGCTAGTAGCGCCCCTCCTTGGGGCTTTCGATTGAAACCTCTCCCCCTCCTCGTCGCGAGGCAGCTGCATCCCCCCCATATGAACAGAAGGAGAGAAGGAGAGGGGGAGAGAGAGAGAAGAGAGAAGAAGAAGAGGTAGAAGGTGTTGGGGGTAAAGGCGCCTCCGCCATGCCGCCCCGTGTA
Organism: Lygodium microphyllum; assembly: GCF_053477565.2. Classification (NCBI taxonomy): domain Eukaryota; kingdom Viridiplantae; phylum Streptophyta; class Polypodiopsida; order Schizaeales; family Lygodiaceae; genus Lygodium; species Lygodium microphyllum. The sequence goes on along the minus strand of NC_141143.1, from coordinate 148,962,858 downwards.
TTACTACACTGACAGTACCCGCCACTGCACACTGCAGGTGGCGAGCGCCCGTCACGTCACTTTATTCTTTATTCTTTTAGTGACAGTTTGAATAAAGGAAGGCCCGGTCACACATTGTGACTGTTGGAGTTCTCATTTCTTGTCTCTCTCTTTCTTGCTCTTGCTCTCCCGCCATAGCTCGCATGCAAGCTTCGATCCTTCTCACCTTTCAACTGGTATCAGAGCTTGGCATTCTCTTGCTCGAGCTCAACTCGGTGCTTCCCGACCTTCGCATCGACTCGCTTCATGCATTGGGTCTCCATCCTGGCAGCCATATCCAATCTCCCTGAGCTCCCGCCATAGCTCGCGTGCAAGCTTCGATCCTTCTCACCTTTCAACTGGCCCATGTGGAGCAGTAGCAAGTTCAGCACCAACAGGGCAGATTGCATCATTTTTTTCCAGGCTGTGAGCACTCATCTACTTCAGCTCCACACTTGGCCATTGCTTCTTGCTCTCTACCTTGATCAAGAGGGCTATAGACTTCATGTTTGATGTCATTCAAGCTTTGGGCATTGGTCTTGATCATTCGGGGATGATCTCTTTAGATTTGGAACTGTCATAAACTGTCATAACAGGCTGAAAACAGGGCAGCACCATTGGCATTAGCATTTGTTGCTTATACTTCATTCCGGTTGTGCTATTTGATGCCCGTATGCGGTCTACATGATGCCTAGTGCCTTGGGAATGTATGCACATGATTATGCCATGATTTTGGCCTGAAATATTGGCTGATTTGGGACTGTTATTTATTGTTATACAGTGTTGGAAACATGGCAGCCACACTTGGCATTGGCATTTGATGCTTATACTCTACTCCGGTTGCCTTATTTGATGCCCGTATGCGGTCTACTTCCTACCCGGATGTATTGGGGATGTATGCATTTGGTTTGACCATGATTTTGGCTTGAATTCGGGGCTGAAATCTAGTGTTTAGAACAGTAAATACATGCTGGAATAACAGTGAGCTGAAGGTACTTTACATGCTTTGGCACTTACCTACCGATACCGGATGTATGCTTTGAGCTTTGGCATGATGTCTCTGACATTTGGGGACGACTTGGAGCATATGTATGAGATTATGGGATGCTTTTGAGCTTCACATTAGCTCCGTCTTCACTGGCATTTGGACCGACTTGGCATGCTCGTGGACCACCTATGCCTCATGTCTCTGCTTGACAGTTAGGCTTTTGCATTAACATGCTTTGGTTCGTGACATATGCTATTTGGTTCGTATATGCCATACCGACATTTGGAGCTTGGATTTGGATGTATTTGAGCATTCCCCGCTTACTTGATCACTGATCTTGGTTGCTATTTGGATGTCATTGAGTTGACCGAGAGCTTATTTGGGCTTATGTATTGCTTCATGGTTAATACGACCGGTGCTTCATGTATGTCATGCTCTCTTGGATGCGCTTGATGCATTGACAGGGTCACTTATCACTGGTGCTTTCTCTTGGGTTGTTTGAGCTTCTGAGCTCGCTTTGTACGCCTTTTGTGCCAGTGTGAGCATTTTACATGCTTGCTTGACCTTTGACAGTTGCATGCTATTGGAGCACTTACATGTATTTGGAGCAGTTTATGTCTTGAGCAGCTACATACGCATTGAGACATTGGGATCATACTCCGATCTTTATGGATATGCATTGATGTACTCTTGGTTCACATGATGCTTATGAGCCGAGTCTCATATTTGGATCTTTCTCTTTGAGCAGACACCTATTTGTGTTAGGTTTTGGCAGTTACAGGAACACTTTGCCTAGAGTGTCTGGGGGTGTGCCTTTCACTGGCAGATGTTATTTTGACATGCTTCGGTGTTGAGCTCATGTTCTTTTCACTGTCATTGGCCTTTCTTATGTCCGTTTCATGCCGGCTTTGGACCTAGCATTGTTTGCTTGACATTGGATCCTATTTTGGGACAGTTTGCTCTCTAGACTGCAAACCTGCAATTTATTACAGCAAGCAGTTATTGGTGGACTGAGGTGTACTTTTCATGCTGAAATATCCTGATTTGGTGTACCGCACCTAGTACTAAGTGGGCAGCAACTTTTGGCACACTTTGCTCGCCCTTTGGACCCCGTTTTGGTCATTTCTGGGCAGTTTCTGCAGTAAAACAGCAAGCAGTTTTGGACTGTTTGGGCATTTCCAGCCTGCATAATGGCGTCATCTTCGCATGATAGTGTCATCTTTAACATTACAAAGTTGGATGGTACCAACTACTCTTACTGGAAGAGTCAAATATGGCAGGTTTTGGTGCAGAAATCTCAGATTAAGCCACTTTGGTTGAGTGGGGAGCAACCTGAAACTATGGACAATGACGACCGGCTTGAACTTGACGAGCTATGCAAGTCCACGATTGTATTGTCTCTCACTGAACAGGTACATTATAATGTATTTGAGGAAGCACAGAGTGCATGGGATCTATGGAATAAGATCAAGAATCTTTATGATAAGAAAAGTTCGGCAAGTCAGATGTACTGGTTGAAGTAGCTTATGGATCTGCGCATGAAGGATAATGCGACTATGTCTGCTCACTTGAGCCAGTTCCATGCTATACTGAAGAACCTGACTTCGTAGGATATCACCTTTGGAGAGGAAGTAACTCCTCTTTTCTTGCTTGGGACTCTGAATGAGTCATGGGATGTATTCCGCACTGCTCTTTGTGCCTCTAGTGCTACTCTAAAATTGGCAGATGTTGAGAGTGCTCTTCTTCAGGAAGAGGTGAATCGCAAAAACTTGGATGCCTCTCGTGGTAGTCATGCTTTGACAGTTAGAGGCAGGAATGACAGGTATGACCGTGGTAATGGCCGAGGCCGTGACTCGCAGAAGGGTCGGTCTAAATCTCGTGGCAAGTCGCGTAGTAAGTCGCGTGGGCGCAATGCAAATGTCACTTGTCATCATTGTGGGAAAAAGGGCCATATTAGATCATAGTGTCATGAGTTGCGCAATGAGAAGCGCAAGGATAAGGGGAAAGATAAAGTGCATGAGAAGTCCTCTGTTCGCAGCATAGTACCTGCGAAGTCCAACGTCAAGATTGAGGAAATTAATGTCATGCAGACTGAGGAGTCCGATGGTGGTGATGAGTTTATACTTGCAGCTAGTTCTTCTGATGCTTCACACTTGACTGAGACATCTAGTATGTATGCACAGTGCTGGTTATTGGATTCAGGTGCGTCCTTCCATGTGATGCCTTACCGTGAGTGGTTTCACTCTTACCGTACTGTATCTGGATCAGTCAGACTTGGAGATGACAGGTCTCTTGATATTGTGGGCTGTGGAGATATTCAATTGCAGTTTTGCACTGGCAGTTCCTTTTTGCTCAGGGATGTACGTCATGTACATGCGCTTACGCGCAGTCTTATGTTTGCAGGACAGTTGGATGATGCAGGGTTTCATGTCTGTTTTGGGGATTCGGCCTGGAAGATTACCAAAGGCAGACTTGTGCTTGCTAGGGCATGCCCGTTTGGGGCATATATCTTTGAAAGGAATGAAAATGTTATCTAGTTTGCAGTATCTTCCGCCTTTGGACTATGCACGTTTTGACTCGTGTGATCATTGTCTTTATGGTAAGCAGAATAGGTCTACGCATAAGAAATCGGGTAGGCCACGCATGAGTGAGCCCTTGGCATTGGTGTATTCCAATGTTTGTGGGCCTATGCCTTGCATATCTATGGGTGGCGCGAAGTACTTCGTTACCTTCATTGATGATTTTTCCAGGAAAGTGTGGGCTTATCCCATAAAGCAAAAGTCCGATGTCTTGGTAGTCTTTCAGCGTTGGCTTGCTCTTGTTGAGAACCACACTGGGTATAGGCTGAAATGCCTTAGGACTGACAATGGGGGAGAATATGTCTCGCGTGCTTTTGAGCAGTTTTGTGATGACAGGGGTATTAAGCGTCAGTTGACTGTCCCTTACACCCCACCCCAGAATGGTTTGGCTGAGCGCATGAACAGGACTATTCAGGAGAGTGTGTGCTCTATGCTTAGCCATGTAGGCCTACCCCAGAGTTTTTGGGCTGAGGTAGTTAGTACGGCAGTGCATGTCATAAACTGATCGCCTTCCAGTGGATTGGATTTCCAGGTTGTAGAGGAAGTTTGGGCTGGTAAGCCACCCTCTTATGCGCATCTCCGTGTCTTTGGATGTGAGGCATTCTGCCATGTGCCCAAGGACAAGAGGAGTAAATTGGATCCAAAGAGCATTAAATGCATATTCCTTGGCTATGGTGGGTCAGGAGAGATGGGCTATCGCCTATGGGATCCGCAGGCGTGGAAAATAGTACGCAACCATGATGTCGTCTTCTATGAAGACAAGATGCACAGGCAGTCTGAGAAGGTGGTTGAGATCCGCAGAGTGATCTTTCAGGAGGAGCCTAGAGCTCCAGCACAACCAGTAGTACAGCCTGCAGCAGTTCCTCCACTGGGCCAGGGTGTTGGACATGCAGTTAGACATGCAGCAAAGCCTGCGGTGAGACGGTCTGCTAGAGACAGACATCCACCTGACAGATTTCAGCCCTCTATGCATTATGTTTTGGTTACAGATGCAGGAGAGCCTTTCACTTATGATGAGGCTATGCGCAGGGGTGACAGCCACTCCTGGGAGAGGGCTATGCAGTCTGAGATAGACTCCCTGCATAAGAATGAGCCTTGGGATTTGGTTGCCTTGCCTAAGGGCAAGAAGGCTTTGCCATGCAAGTGGGTGTACAAGCTGAAAAGTACCCCTGGACACCCCAAGCTGGCATACAAGGCTAGATTGGTAGCAAAGGGTTTTAAGTAGGAACATGGTGTGGACTTTGATGAGGTCTTCTCTCCTGTGGTTAAGATGACCACCTTGCGCTTAGTCTTGGCTTTGGTTGCATAGTTTGACTTAGATCTATATCAGATGGATGTCAAGACGGCTTTTCTACATGGGGACTTGCATGATGAGATCTATATGGATTAGCCTAAGGGCTTTGCAGAACCTAGCAGGGAGCACCTAGTGTGCAAGTTAAAGAAGAGCTTGTATGGCTTGAAGCAGGCACCTAGGGAATGGTATAATAAGTTTGATGCCTTTATGCAGTCACAGGGCTACAGCAGGAGTGCTATGGATCCGTGTCTTTACACGAAGAAAGCCCGTGATGGCAGTTTGCTTATCTTGGTACTCTATGTTGATGATATGCTGATAGCAGGGAAAGCTCATGATGAGCTAGATGCTCTTAAATCTCAGCTGAAGAAGAGCTTTGAGATGAAGGATTTGGGACAGACCTCATATATACTTGGGATGTGCATTAAGCGCGATAGGCATAAGAGGCTTTTGTATCTCTCACAGCGGGAGTATATTCATAAAGTCCTTGAGCGCTTCCGTATGCAGGACGTAAAGCCTATTGGCTATCCATTACCTTCTTATGTGAAGGTATCACAGGCTGATTGTCCGCAGACAGATGAGCAGAAGGCCGAGATGGCCAAGATCCCTTATGCTTCAGCTGTGGGCAGTTTGATGTATGCCATGATAGCCACTCGTCCAGATATTGCGCATGCAGTTGGTGTTGTGGCACGCTATATGGCTACACCTGGCAACAGACATTGGGATGCCGTGAAGGGTATCATGAGGTACCTGAAGGGCACAGCAGATATGTGTATTTGCTATGGCAGCCAAGATACAGGGGTCGTGGGGTACACTGACTCCGATTATGCAGGAAATGCAGATAGTAGGAAGTCCACTTCTGGCTATATATTCATCTATGCTGGAGGGGTTGTCTCTTGGATGTCGAGGGTTCAGAAGTGTACGGCTTTGTCTACCACTGAGGCCGAGTATGTTGCAACCACTGAGGCTTGCAAGGAGGCCATATGGTTAGGCTGTCTAGTTGCTGACCTTGGGATTGATGCTACACCTACACTGCATTCGGATTCTATGAGTGCCATTCAGTTGGCTAAGAATTCGGTCTTCCATGCGAAGACGAAACACATTGAGGTGAGGTATCACTTCATACGTGGTGTCGTGGAGGATAAGTCTGTTGACCTTGTCAAGATCTCCACTGATGAGAATCCTGCAGATCTACTCACGAAGAGCCTCACTACTGAGCGCTTTGCCTTCCTCAGGAGGTTGATGGGCGTTGGATGAGATGTCGCATTTCCTCATCCCTTGTACCTATGTACATTTGTACTGTCTTTTCTTTTTTCTTTTCTCTCTCACTAGGGTAGATTCGCCTTTAAGTGGGAGGTTGTTGGGGGTAAAGGCGCCTCCGCCGTGCCGCCCCGTGTATTACTACACTGACAGTACCCGCCACTGCACACTGTAGGTGGCGGGCGGCCATCACGTCACTTTATTCTTTATTCTTTTAGTGACAGTTTGAATAAAGGAAGGCTCGGTCACACATTGTGACTGTTGGAGTTCCCATTTCTTGTCTCTCTCTTTCTTGCTCTTGCTCTCCCGCCATAGCTCGCATGTAAGCTTCGATCCTTCTCACCTTTCAGAAGGAGAGAAGAGAGAAGAAGAGGTAGAAGGAGGAGAGAAGAGAGAAGGATAAGAAGAAGAAGAAGAGGTAGAAGAGGAAGAGGAGAGGGAGAGAGAAGAGAAGGAGAAAGAGAAGAGGAAGAGGAGAGGGAGAGAAGAAGAGAAGGAGAGAGAGGAGAGAGAGGGAGAAGAAGAAGAGAAGAAGGAGAAGAAGAGAAAAAGAAGTAGAAGAGGAAGAGGAGAGGGAGAGAAGAAGAGAAGGAGGGAGAGAGAGAGAAGAAGACAAAAGAAGTAGAAGAGGAAGATGAGAGGGAGAGAAGGAGAGAGAGAGAGGGAAGGAGAAGAAGAGAAAAAGAAGAAGAAGAGAAGGAGAGAGAGAAGAGAGAAGGAGAAGAAGAAGAGAAGAAGGAGAAGAAGGAGAAGAAGAGAGAAAGAAGTAGAAGAGGAAGAGGAGAGAGAGAGAGAAAAAGAGAAAAAGAAGAAGAAGAAGAGAGAGAGAGAGAGAGAGAGAGAGAGAGAGAGAGAGAGAGAGAGAGAGAGAGAGAGAGAGAGAGAGGGAGTGAGAGTTGGTGAGTAGAGAAGGTATCGAGGGCCGTGCCGAGGAGCCGCATTCGTGAAGCCATCTTTATCAAGCCACCCCCTCGGTGAAGGACCCTTTCTCACGACCTTTCCTACCCAAGCCTATCATCTTGAAGGCCGTTAAGGTCCGAACTATCTAAACTCTGCATGGCAAATGGCTCCCAAAAAGAAAGTCGCGGGAAGCGTAGGTGCCAAAGCTACCATTGCTACCGGTAATGCGGGAGAGGCAAGCGGAGCGACCAACGCAACAAATGCCCCTATGATCACGAATCAAACCCAGGTTTCTTTTGAATAACCTAGGTTTTATAATCAATGCTGATTAAGCATATTCTGTCTTATTTCTAGAAGAAGAAATAAAGGGGTAGCTACATGCATGGAACAAGAACAAGCCTTAGGACTTTTTGTTTAGTCTAAGCGCTAGGTTGCATGCATGAAATGGTAGAGTATGGAGTTCGCATAAGTTTATATGCATGAAATGATAGCTTTTATACACATAGAATGATAAGATTTTTGCATTATTTCACATAAAATAATAGCTTTTAAACCAGTTCGGTGTATGAATAGTCATTTAGAATTCATGCTTCGTGATCATGACCAAAAGAAACACATGAAATGATAGTTTCGGTTCATAAGATGCAATTGCACCGATGGATAAAAACCCAGACTTTCATATATGCAAGTCACATGTGATTCGGTGCATTAGGAATAAGTATTCATTGCGAGAGTTAAAGGTCGTTTAGGATGTACAAATATACTAAACACACCATGTGCATGATGGGTAAGGATGATTAGAAAACTCTGCATAGTACCACACTAAGAGAAATGGAAGGGATGCATGCATCTAGACTGTATCCTGAAGGCCTAGATGAAGAATCCTGCATTGCCTAGTGTGTTAACTAAACTTGGTTAGAACTGGAAGAACAAAAGATCCTTTGTTGGGTTGCGAATAAGGCATGTCCGTTGCCTTGGTTGACCATTTAATACTTTGAGTTAGGAATAAGATACCGTAAGGTAAAACCCAAGGGGAAGAGCAAGTCAAAATGAGTTAACTTACCAAGAACATTTGCTTGTATGATCTTGTTTGAGATTATTGGGATCTCGCCAAGTCGCGAACCATCCAGGATCGGATGCTAGGAGCATCTGGGAAAAAGGTCCAAGATCAAATGTTGGGAGCATCCGGGAGAAAGGAATCACACCTTAGCAGTTGGTCGTACAAACGGCCTCCGAAATGTTTGTGATTGTACACTTAGGTACATTATTTGATCTCCTTTGCTCAAGAAACTAATTCAAGGAAAACACTTAATACTTCAGGTTAAAATCCTGGAGGGAGAGGCAGGAACAGTTACCTCCGATTGTCTACCTGCCCTATCCAAGGGGGTTGTTAGCCGTGCCGGGTATATGGACCTGACCCGCCACGAGAGGTCTCTCCGTGGGTGCTGCTTGGAGCGGGAGGATGCTTGGGTGCCAGGGGAGGCTTTGGCCATAAATTTCTTGCCTTCGGATCCCGCACAAGAGGCCGACGTGACTCGAGATGGGATCTCGAGGCCCGTGTACTAGTCAACGGGTGGAACTTGGAGTAACAATCCTGTAGATTGTCGGGATAGCCTTCGGGCATGATATTGGATGTACTCTAGAATTATGACAAATAAAGAATATATATTTGAGAAAAAGAAACTTGCTTGACATTGTTTTTTGTATCAGTGCGTAAGTTACGTGAAGGAACCCGTGAACAATTCGATTAATTAAGGAAGCTGCTTTTGCATGTCAAACGTAATGTGGTAGGTAATTAGATAACTAAAGCAAATTGAGGAAAGTGTGGGGGACGTGACTTAGGTCCGTCCTACGGAAGGGTGGTCCCAGTTAGCTGGAAACTTTTCTCAAAAGACGAGATAACGAGACTATGAAGACCTAGCGTCAGTAGAGTTAGAATCCCAATTTATGTCGTTTTAGGGGAAATGAATGGGACTATTCTCATGGCAGAGAGGTTAAGTTTCGCATCCCTCTCGTTTCCCATTCTCCATGAACCAAGTGCAGCATGAATCCGCTTCGACTCTGTTGTTCCTACGCAAGTGGTTCATCAAGAGCTCAACGCTAGCTGCTTCCCAGACACCTTGCTGATAGGAAAGGAACCCTGACCTCAGGTCGATCCTAAGTGGGAACGGTCAGACACTTTTGCTCGGGGCAGACTCAGGAAGACCTAGATCGCAAATCCTATGACATTCCTTATGAGTGAGGCGGTGCTTTCTAGACTCTCTTTCCGATGGGCTGCTAAGACGTGTCCCTTAAGCGGACGAGCTGACACATTACACACTTAAAGCGCAATCTATTCGGAAAGAAACAAAGATAAGTAAAAGAAATTTCAAATTTTGTACTTTCAATGGGTTACATGATGGAAAGACTGTACTTGCTTTTATCAGTCAATTTGATGATTATTTCCATGAAGAACAATATGCTGAGAAAGACAAAATTAAGTGTGTCACTAATCATCTAGTTGACCGAGCATCCCTGTGGTGGACTGTTGGGAGACTTTCCAAAAGAAATTTTTACAGAATAAGGTCAACATGTTCAAGCCAATGACTCTCGAAGATGCAATTTCCTTGGCCCATGACACTGAAGACAAAATTTGAGGACGAGAGAAGTGACCACAACAATTTCAAACTAATGGTAGCTTTGGTTCAAAACAATTCAATTCAAATTTTCGAAGATTCAATCAAAGTCGTTTCCTTCCATCTTCATTCCGTAAATCTTGGACACGACCACCTGCTTTACCATCAAACACAAATCCAAACCCTAAGCCATCTCTCCAGCCAAATTTCAACATTCCTAAACTTCCTGCTATTACCAATAATGTATCTAAAGTCAAACCCATAGTTTATTACCAATGTCATCAACCTGGACATTTAGCGGCCAATTGTCGATCCAAAAAGCCAACTGTTCATATCAATTATTTGGGAGTGAGATAGAAGATGAAGAACATGAAGAGATGTCGGATTTCATGGAAGACGATGACGACATTGGTACTACTTCAGATACTTTACCAGGTATGCCAAATCCCCATTCTTTATTAACAATGAAATGTCTTGTGCATGGTAAAGAAAAGACTGTTTTACATGATGATGGGAGCATGCACGATTTTATTTCTGTAAAATTGGTCAAAGAATTGAATTTACATACTATTTCTACACATTATCGCATCAAGGCTACATTCTTAGGCACTAGATACAATGGAACACAAGAGGTGCATGACTTAGAAATTAAAATTGGTGATTATATTGAACGCAAAAATTTCTTAGTTGTGCCTTTGCAGTCTAGTGACATTATCTTAGGAATGCCTTGGCGACATCAGTACAATCCTGATATAGATTATTCCATGCATTCAATTAAAATTCATTCTAACGGGAAACAAATCACATTGCATGGTATGCACACTTTCGATAATTTTTCATTGCTTAGTCATACTCAGGCTAAACGTGCATTACAAAAAAGTAGCAAATCCTATTTAATATGGGTGAATAAAATCGAAGCTAAAGAAAATCAGATGAATCCTAGGCACGCACAATTTCTTTCACAATTTCAAGATTGTTTTGCTGCTGAGTTACCACCTGTACGTCCTAAATATCACAAGATAGACCTAATTCCTAGATCACAACCACCATGCAAAGCAGCATATAGACATAACCAAATTGAATAGAAAGAAATTCAAGCCCAAATTGAAGAACTGTTAACTCGAGGACTTATTAGACCTAGTAGTTCTCCATTTGGTGCACCTGTCTTATTAGTGAAGAAGAAAAACAATACCTATCGCATGTACATTGATTATCGTGCCCTAAATAAAATCACTGTTAAGAATAGATATCCGATTCCTAGGGTAGATGATCTTATAGACAAGCTACAAGGATCTGCAATATTCAACAAGATAGATCTTAAATCTGGATACCATCAAGTAAGATTGGACACATCTGATATATTCAAAACTACATTTAGAACACAATTTGGACACTATGAATTCTTGGTTATGCATTTTGGTTTAACTAATGCACCAGCCACATTCAGTCATATGATGAATCGCATATTTTTGAAGCATCAACATTATGTCATTATTTTCGTTGTTGATGACATATTGGTTTTCAGTAAGAATGAGAACGAGCATTATGAACATTTATATTTGATTTTTAAATTATTAAAAGAGAATCAATTATATACCAATCCAGAAAAGAGTAAATTTTTCCAAACACAAATTGAATATCTAGGACATATTGTTTCATCTGAAGGTATTAAAGTTGACCCTAAAAATATAGAAGCAATTTTGAATTGGCCGATACCCAAAAATGTGCATGAATTACGTTCTTTCTTAGGTCTTGCTAGCTTTTACAGAAAATTTGTGAGAAATTTTTCATTGCTTGCATTACCTTTGACAAAATTATTAAAGAAAGGCATTGTGTATCATTGGTCTGACGATCAACAAAAGTCCTTTGATTTACTGAAACATGCTTTAACTCATGCTCCTGTATTGCAATTACCTGACTTCAATAGACCATTTTTTCTAGTAGTTACTTATGCTAGTGAATCTGGAATAGGAGCAGTTCTTATGCAAGATTCTCATCCCATAGCCTACTCTAGCTGCAAACTTAAACCCTCTGAACTTAAGTATTCTACCTATGATAAGGAATTGCTAGCTGTAGTACAAGCTTTACGTCAATGGAAACATTATTTAATGGGATATGAATTCATGATCAAAACTGACCAACAAAGCATTAGACATCTCCTTAGTCAACCACAAATATCTGACCGACACATTGAATGGGCTGCTTTTATTCAAAGTTTTCATCCACTCATACAATATCAACCCGGAAAAGAGAATGTTGTTGCCAATGCTTTAAGTAGAAGACCGACTATTCATAATATTTCTGTGATATCTTTTGACTCTCTTCTCCCTATGAAAGACACTTATGACCAAGACCCTACTTTTCAAGCTGATTGGAATAAACTAGTTGCAAATAATTGGATTCCCATTGATTCATTGTCTTACACTGATGGATTTATGTTTTATGAAAAAAGATTATGTGTGACTGTGTTCCATTTCGATCATTTGTTTTGCATGAAATTCATTGTCTCCCATACAAAGGCCATAGAGGAATTATTTCTACTTTGCATACACTGATTGAAGATTTTTATTGGCCACACATGGAAACTGATGTCTTTTTGTATCTGAATGCTTAATTTGTCAAAGAGTTAAAAAACACCATGGTAAACAATATGGTTTATTAATGCCTTTACCAATTTCAGAACGACTATGGGAACATATTTCAATGGATTTTATCACTGGTTTGCCTAATACTAAAGCTAATCATGACATGATTTGGACTATTGTTGATAGGTTTAGCAAACAAGCATATTTCATTCCATGCAAGAAAACATTAACTGCATCTCAAACTGCTCAATTGTTCTTGAAAATTATTTTCACTAGTCATGGTTTGCCAAAAGTTATTATTTTTGATCGGGATTCTAGATTCTGCAATAATTTTTGGATTACTTTGTTTGCTAACTTAGAAACAAAGATTGATTTTTCATCTGTATTTCATCCTGGAACGTATGGCCAAACAGAAGCTACTAGCAGTACCATTTTAGATCTTTTGTATACATACACAATTTCAAAACCACAAACATGGGATACACATTTACATTTACTTCAGTTTGCATACAATAACACACCACCTACATCTACACAGAAAGCACCATTTGAAATTATTTATGGATATAGATTGCCTACACCTGTTATATCATTGTCAAATAAAGTTTAAGCTGTTGAGGATATTGCTAACATGCATGCTACTATTTTTGATGAAGTTAAAGATATGATTGCTAAAGCCCAGCAATCATACGCAAAACAAGCCAACAAGAAAAGAAAAGCTATGAGTTTCAAAGTTGATGATTATGTTTGGTTACGAATTGAAAAGCAAAGATTACAAAGTGTTGACAAACACCCTGTTGTAAAATTAGCCCCTAGATTTTATGGACCTTTCAAGATCATTCACAAAATCAATGACAATGCATTTAAACTAGAATTACTACAATACTAAAAAATCCACAACACTTTTCATATAAGTTTATTACAATCTTTTAGAGAACAATTACCTATACACCCTGTATATGAAAACCCTCCTTTGCTAGAAGAAGAAACTGAAACCCTTGAGCCTGAAACTATTCTAGATACTGACTTTATGACCACTAGAACTGGCCGTAGATATTCTAGATATTTGGTTAAGTTTAAAAATCATCCTGTTGAAGAGGCCCAATGGATGCACGCTCGAGACCTAGTGCTTACCCCACACTGTTGGCTCCACATTGAGCTAATAGCAATTGAGGACAATTGCTATCCCACCCTGGAGGTATGATGCCAGGAGGCATATTCCACGGTGGATTCCGTAAAATTTTATTTATTGCCGGGGCTCATACACAAGGTTGATTCCTTGTGTGAAAAGTTGATGGGGACGCCTATCCTTTTCAAGCGTCTTGTTAATTTAGTATGCAAGTGGGTGTTTCCATAGCAGGTGATTCCACAAAATACATATTTAAATTAATAGACGTTTATGAGTTTAGAGTGCGCACTCGTAATAAATTAAGGTTAGAATTGAGTTCTAACCAATTTATTTATTTTGTAGCTGAAGACTGCTAGGTATTCACTTTTGTCAGTTTAATTTTATTATTTCTAACAATTGTGAATGCTTCAGTTGATGTGTAGAGCAGGCAGCGGTGGTGTTGGGAAGCACTGGAGGATAGTGTGTATTAAATTATTATCATTTTTTATGGGCATGCATCTTAGACATGGCACCAATATTTATTTTGACGCACTTATTTATTAAAGTACTTGATATTTATTTATTATTTTTGTATGTGCATGGGTGCACGATTTAAATATTTGTATTGGACATTGTATTTGAGTATTGCCCAACTCCTTGGGTGCCTAAATGGAAACCTTACAACACTTAGTGATGGTCTCCAAATGGGTATGCACATTTTCTTGCAGATTTGGCCTTCCATGTGTACCTTCCAATGGTAACTAAACTGGTGCTAGCATGTTTCAGTCAAAGGGGGAGAGTTGATCCACATTGATCTTAACTCTTTTCAAGCAAGCTCAAGTATTTAACAGCTGTAGATTCACGAGCGCGTGTCAAGATGAAGCATTCCCATTTGATTTCATCTTTTCATGTTCATCACTTTTTGATCCCGAATAACGAATGTAATGGTCTATAGGCTTAAATAATATAGCTATAGAGTGAAATCTTTTTTCACTTTCATCACTTGATGGAGAAAAAAAAGAGAGCACAGTCTCATTTCACATTGGCACAATGTAGTAAGAACAACTATGTAATGACATACCTTACCCCTTTCATGGATTTTTGATTCAAGGGGGACTATTGGTGTGAACTGCACAGATGCATACCCCATCATATCATGCAACATATTGCTATTTATGTAATTATAATACATGCAATCTAATATTGTCAAGAAGAGGGCTAAGAGGCGAGAGAAAGAAGAGCAAAAGAGAGAGAAAAGAGGAGAGAGAAAGAGTAACTAGGAGAGAGAAAGAGTGACAAGGAAAGAGAAATGCTAGAAAGATAGAAAAGAAGAGAGAGAAGCGATGAAAGTTGAGTACAAGCAGGTGAGATGAGAGAAAGTAATTGTATTATGATCAAAGATGCCAAAAATTACATGTCTCACACCTTTTATACCTATGTCAGTGTGATAAGGTATTATTAATAACTCTCCCTCACTAACACATGTATTTTTAGCTTCTTACAATCCATCCCTGCTTAAAGATTTTTGCCCACAAAAACAAAGTTACAATGGCAAAGAAGGATGGATGAAATAGAGTACTACTCCAATTTTAACTATACAAAAGATGTGATATGAATCAAATAGTGAAGAGTTATTTGTTGAAATGAATGCATAAATATACATAATATGGATGTTTTCAAAAGAAATTGGAGCCTTCAAATCTTCAAGAAATAGTCGATAGCTTATTGTAAAAAATAGAGCATATTAAAAAAAATTGCCATAACTTCTGATAGAAGGATCCGAATAGGGCATATCACACATCAAAACATAGCTAATAAAGAGTACTTAAACCCTATAGGTGGCTAAATTCTGAAAATTAGAAAGAGTAAAATCTATTCTAAAATAGATTGCTATTGCGAACCCGTTTAGAGTGCAATTGGCTCCCATGTGACTATGTCTCAACCACCAATGCATCTCATGGGTAAGAAAACTCTTCCAAAATGGAATCTAGCTTCCAAGAAGCTTCCTTGAGTGGTAAACCCTTCCACTTAATCAAATACTCAATGATGGAGCAAGAGCAAAGCTTCTTTTCACGCTGACATATGACCTCCTCAGGAATGTATTGAATAAGTCCTTCTTCATCCATAAGAGGTAGCTCATTAACTATTTCCACTTGGGTACCATAAAAGGATTTGAGCTAGCTAACATGGAATACATTATGAATCTTAGTGAAAGAGGGAAGTTCTAATTGATATGCCAAGTCTCCGATACGCTTCGAGATTTTGTAGGGCCTATAGAACTTATGAGTAAGATTGTTGCTATAGCCATCCTTTGAACTTCAAAGGTTGCCTCTTCTCATTAGCATATACCTTCATCAAATCTTGATCTTTTCTAAAATTCATCTTACATTGTTGAAGAAGGGCTTATATTCTTTCCAATTCCTTCTTTCCATGAGGGTTGATCTTCTTACTAAAAATAATTGTGAACAAGGGTACCTTGTAGCCATTCATAGCCTCAAAGTATGAAACTCCAATGCTAGCATAAGTGGAGTTATTATAGGCAAACTCAACCAAATGTAACCATGAATCCCATATATGCTATACATACATCATGACAGAAATAGTGAAAATAAGTCTCAAATCACTTATTAACCCTTTCTATTTGGCCATCAGTTTATGAAAGATATTAGACTGTAGAAGGAGCCAATTTAGTTCTCATAAAGCTGAATACCATCTACCAAAAGTTACTCATAAAATTGATGTCTCTATCATGCACAATCACAGGAACTTGATATCTCTATTATGCATTATCACATGTCGTAATCCATGTAATCTAAATATCTACTCCATGAACTAACTAGCCACTTGTGAAGGAGTGAACTAAGTCTTGGTAGGAATCAAATGGGTTGCTTTAGTGAGTCTGTCCACTACCATATAAATGTTATTTTAACCCTTTTTGGTAATAGGTAGACTAGTGATGAAGTCTATGGTAATATATATCAATTTTCCTTCTAGAATAGACAATGGCTGCAACAAACCACTTGGCTAAACGGTACTATCTTTGTTCTGCTAATAGACATATATTTCACAACATAATATGTAACATCTTTCCACAATCCTTTCCAGTGAAAGCTCTTGTTGATTTTATCATAAGTTTTAAACACTTCAAAGTGACCAACTGTGGGTGAAGAATGTAGCTCCTCAATAATTTTCACCCTGAAAGAAGAAGTAGAGGGAATAACAACCTTGCCATTAAATCAAATGGTGTTATTTTTAAGTTGATATATGAGTTTGTCTTCATAAGATCTTATTGTAATTCTAAAGTACATGGCTGAGCTCATCATCCAAAAGATAGGTTTCATGTAACTCATCAATCCAGACAACATGTAACTTAGTCATAGTTGAAACCCAATATGTCCATATTCTAGAGAGAGAATTAGCTACTACCACATTGTCTTTGCCCCTTGTATAATTGATGTCAAAATCATAGTTTTACAAGGTAGCTACCACCTATACTTATTAGGGGTAATATTTGACTAAGTAAGAAAATACTTTAGGTCCATGTGATCACTTTGAACTCTAAACCAACTGCCCTACAAATAATGGTGCCATTCCTTTATCGTATGTAGAATAGCCGATACCTCTTGGTCATAAATATTTATAGCCATCTCTTTATATGTAAGCTTACAGATTTCAAAAGCAAGAACTCCATGCTCATGTAGCAAAATAGCCCCTATACCACATCCAAATGGCATCATATTTTATGGTAAAATCTTTAGAGAAATTCTAGCATACTAAAATAGGAGCAAAAGTAAGTAATTCCTTTAATTGGTTGAAGCTATTATTCACAAGTGCATCCCAAAAGGAAGCTTCCTTCTTTAACCTATCAATCAAAGGAGTTGCTACAACTGCATAATGCTTAATGAATCATTGATAGAATGGTGATAGACCAAGAAATCCCCAAAGGGAAGTAATGGTAGTAGGTGTTGGCCAATCTTTGACACACTATACCTTCTTAGGATCAACTATATCCCTAGTTCACTAACAATATGACCTAAGTACTCCACTTTAGTCTACATGAAAAAGTATTTCTTTTCCTTAGCAAAGAGTTTGTGATGCCTCAACACATAAAAGGTCTTCCTCATATGTGATAAATTTCTTGTAAATTCTTGCTATAAATCAAAATGTCATCAAAGAAGAATATGGCAAAATGAAAGAGAAAAAGCTACAAAATCTTGTTTATCAGACACTCTAGAAGATAGTTGGAGCATTATAAGCCCAAATGGCATCACTAGAAAATGGTATAGCCCACGATTAGTCCTAAAGGCAGTCTTAATTAACTTCATCACCCTCTCGCATACAAATCTGATGATATCCAAATCTCAAATTAATCTAGTCCCCCTTGAGCTCATCAAGCAAATTATCAACTCTAGGTATTGGATACCTGTTCTTTACTATGATCTTGTTTAGATCCCTGCAGCCAATACACATCCTAAAGCATCCATCTTTCTCCTTCACTAACAAGATTGGAGATGCATCAGGTGAAGAATCAGGCTCAATAAATTCCATTGATAAAAGCTCCTTGATTTACTTGGCTACTTCCTTATGCTTGCATTTTGATAATTTGTAGGGTTGCTTATTGACTAGCTTTGAATGAGGCTCTAAATCAATAGGGTGATCCACTACTCTCTTAGGAGATAATGAAGTAGGTACTTCAAACAAGTCCTTGAACTCCTCAAGTAGAGCTTTTAAAGCAGGATGCTTTGCTAAATTCTTGGACTGATCTTATACCTCTGTATTCAAGTGCAATACAAAAATATGTGAGCGCTTCTTGTACTCCTTCTTGATTTTTTTAATGGTAATAAGCTAAAAATCAAATTTACTTGGGATTCCCTATAGATGGATAAGTTGTCCACCATCAATGGAAAACTCCATGTACAACTACAAGAAATACATAGTAATCTTTCCTAAAGTCATCGATCAATCGCAACCAAGTACAATATCAATGGGTCCCATTTCTAAAGCGATTACAACTACAAGAAACTCCATGTACAACTACAAGAAATACATAGTAATCTTTCCTAAAGTCATCAATCAATCACAACCAAGTACAATATCAATGGGTCCCATTTCTAAAGCAATTAGGTTCACTTGTATTTCATAATTTTCAGCTAATTGTATGGAAACCTATGGGCACATTGGAGTGTTGATTTTCTATTCTCCACTAGCTATTTGTACTCTTATGATTGCTATGCATCAGTGGGAAAGTAGTGTAATATGTCCACAACTGACTTATTCACAAAATTGTGTGCACACCCAGTGTCTATCAAGATAAACACATCATTTTCATGAATGGTACCCTTCATACAAAGTGTATTAGGGCTCTTTGAACTTATCCAAGCATCCATGGAAATAAAACAAAGGGTAGTGGCAGCAAGATGTAAATTTGTCCCACCAAGGGCAAATGGAAATTTGTCCATCCACAGTTATCATGTTATAATTCTTAGACTTAATATCCTTAAAAGTGCACTTTGATACATGATCAACTGTATACTTTTCACCACATTTGAAACATAGAACCTTTTCTTTTCTTTTCTATAAAGGATCCATAGGTGTAAACTTGGCCTTATTTGCTGAATTATTTTGAGGTATATTGTCACTTTTCCTAGACTCTACTTTATGGTTGATTGCTAACTTTGAAGTACTTTGCTATCTTGAGGCATTGAAAATAGGGTATGTAGGGACTTTGAGATTGCTAAATGAAGTATTGGAACTCCATAATTACCACCAAAGCTACCATGTTGAGCAACAATCCTTTGTTATCCAAAAGAAGCCCACATAGGAATTTCCCTGCTATACTTACGAGCATACCTCTAAGCTAACTCAATCATTGGTTACTTAGGGCTGCATGTCCATGTAACTACCATTGGGGTTTGAAAGATTAGAGGCACTCCTACGAAAGTTCATTTGAAACCTACCTAAAGGAATAGTTGGCTAGTTTTTAGTGGTTTGAGGATGAATTGGCCCATGAATGCTCAAAATAGGCTCATCAGCTCTAAAAGAAGTCTCCCCAATCTCATAAGTGCTATGTGGCATCCCTTTCTTTCAATAATACTTGATTGAGGATTATTCTTTGATAGCCAAAATGACTGTTTATCTCTACTCTCTTTGTCTACCATTTATGCTGCCACAATCATAGAAATTTGAGTGCCAAGTTTATCCAAAGAATTCATAGTAGAAGAATTAAACTTCTCTAAAGAATCCTTGGTAGATTGAGCCATATGCTCTATGAATTCCTTGGTTTTCATATTTGGTTGAATCAATTGTTCAACCACTTGATCCAATTTAGAAACAAATTCCATGTGTCTGATAGAATGCCTTGTGTCAAGGTTACAAAGAGTGGCACTAAGAGCACTATAGGTGCCATATTCTTGTGAATCATCATCATCTTGACATGCCTCAAGTATTTCCTCACATGCTTCTCTAATTTGTTTTGCTGAACATCATCATTAGGCTTGTTCTTTCCCTTGTTTCTAGCCATTTCTACTCACTAGTATAGTGCAGTCCTGGTAGACCCCCTGTTACAAAAATGGCTATAACTTTTGACCCCAATAACAATCAAGTTTAGAATCAAAATAAAATATTTTAGGAATATTTTTTTACTATTGTCCATAACAGTTGAGCACTCCTTGGTGGAAATATGAACATTGGCAGTAGCATTCTAATTAATCAATCAAGGATGAAATGCATAACTAAAAATTTCTTGTAGTCTTCAATGATATGCATAATTTCTTTTAGTTGAGGGTCTTACCAATGGAATTCAATGACTCATTGATTGCTAGTACTTACCCTTTACAATATTTCAATCTTGGGCAAAGAAAATCATACAACCAAATCATGGTTATGCATCAAGACATTGTAAATGATACCTATGATAAAATAAGACTAAACTGAATGCTCAAATTCAATGAAATAGACTTTGATCTATGAGAAGATACTAATCTATGATCTATTAATCAATTCAAAGTATTAATTGATCAATAATCTCACATCAACAAGTGGAAAGACTTAAAAGCAAGTGGATATTGAGAGATTTCAGAGATTAAGCAAGTGGAATACCTTGATCAAGCTTGAAGAAGATGATTGATATAAGCTTCAGTCCAATATTTGAAGAAAATTCCATAATCCACCATGAATCCATCATGAAGCTCCAAGAATCTATAAAATCAGCCCATACATGCTTCGATAAGATTGAATTTGTGAATAATCAATACCTTGAGTTTGCTTGAACACTTGAATATTGAAGATTCAAACTCCTTGAAGAAAATCCCCAAAATATATCTCCAATGTGAGCTTCAAGAGGCTCAATATGCTGAAATCTTTGAAATGCCTTTAATCTTGAAGCCTATCCTACTCCAAAATGATGGAAAAGAAGATTTGAAGGTTAAGAAGAGCCAACTATTGAAGAAATTGAAGCTTCTAGATCTATGGCTATGAATGCCCTACTATATATTAGGGTTTCAAAGAAGAAAGATGAAGATCAAAGGCTTGAAAAGGCTAATTTATATTGAGTATAGTGTCAAACACTAGTCCAATGAGTAGGCAAGTTGGAGATGAGTGATTATTGACTATCATGATGTGGAGAAGATGAGCAAAAAGCAGCCCAATTCATGGCACATTTTTTGAGCCTATCCTAGTTGTCTCCTATGTGTCATGCCTCAAGTTTGGTTGTTGAAATATCAACAAGAGATGAAGATTCATTGCCCCATCCTTCTAAGAGAAGATTAGATGATTACTAATCAAAAGAAGAAAATATTTGCTATCAAACTTGAGAGCTTTAGCCAAAACCTTGAAAGAGAAAGGAAAGAGAAAGCTTGTCTTGAAAAGTAACTGAAGTTCTAAGCAATACTAACTCTATTCATCCTATCTTTAACCATTTTACCTCCAAAATAGCTTGTTATTGATGCACAACCTGCCATTTTGTCCAGGATGCCTCCACATTTTCCTTCAAGTACTCGAGTTCACTCTAACTACTTATCCTTGGTCTCCTTGGTCATCACTGCACTTGTCTATTTTTCCAATTGACAGCATGTCCTTGAGTAACTAGGAAGTAACAAGACAGAAGAAAATCCAAGAGAGGATTGTACCAAATAGATCAAATACCAATGCTTAGATACCACTTGTCAAGGAGAGGGTTGAGACGTGAGAGAAAGAAAAGCAAAAGAGAGAGAAAAGAGGAGAGAGAAAGATTAGAAAGATCGAAAAGAAGAGAAAGAAGCCATGAAAGCTAAGGACAAGAAGGTGAGATGACATACATTAATTGTATTATGAGATCAAAGATGCCAAAAATTACATGTCTTACACCTTTTATACCTATGTTAGTGTGAAAAAATATGATTAATAACTATCTCGCACTAACACATGTATTCCTAGCTTCTTACAAATATATCATCTTTTATCTCTTCTATCAACTCTCTCTCTCTCTCTCTCTCTCTCTCTCTCTCTCTCTCTCTCATATTTGATCCTCTATTCTTTTTCACATGCTTCCTTTGTCTGTCTCTTATAGTTGAAGGCCTTTCATAGCTACCACTATAAGAGGGGATCCTTATAAAGGGCATTGTGAATGGACATTGATGTAGAGATGGTTGAGGCCGTTGTTGACAATGAGCTCTATAAGATTAGGTAGTAGTGGTCTATAGCAATATTGCAAAGGTGGAGGAAGAGACGGTGCTAGATAATGGCAAATGGAAAGTAAGAAAAAACCAAGGACAAAACAACAAAAACAAGGAGCATTGAAAGGCTAGCCCCATAGTTGGTAAGAAGGAATGCACCCTAGAGAAACCTGACATATAGGTGCACTCACTCAAGTCACTTTCCCTCTCCCTCTCACACACACTCTGTCAATGATAATTCTTTAGATATTGAAGATTATGTCTTATAGTAGGAAACATATAGAAATATGCTCACATTGGAAAAGATCTAGTTTGGTAGCATATATTTATCCTGTCTCTCACTCTCAAACATAGATGATAATGACATTGAAGATGGATGAGATGTGAGGTTTTGTTGCCAAGTGGCACCTACGTGAGGGGATGAGCATCTTCAAAGGTTCTTCCTTGTATGCACATTGACAAGATGAGTGCTTTAAATGGTTCTCCATTAATGTCAGGCATGTTTCTAAGAGCAAACCTTGGGCGGAAGGTTGATAGGGACGCCCATCTCTTGCGAGTGTGAGACTTGCAAGTGTGAACACATATGAAGCTGTACGTGGGTGATGCCATAATATTCATATGTCAAGTATTAACATCTACGTGAATTGAATATTTAATAGATTTTCAATTATTAATTGATGTATTATGGACAAATGTATTCATTTAATTAATTATTTTTATAACATGATTTTTTGAATTTTTGATGGTTGATGTGTAGAGCAAGATGAATTAGATATTTGCGGCAAGTGTAATTTTATAAATATTTTATGGCTCTCAATAGTTGTGGATTGTGCAACTAATTGTAATCATTGATTCAATTAACTCAAACTCTTTTGCAAAAAGAAAGATTGTAAAGGCCTATCTTTGGGCAACTATCTTTGGGCAAAAGCAAGATTCACTTTAATATTATAAATATGACATAGAGGATATGTCCACTCCATATATAGGGAAAATTGCATCCAATAGTGTGTTGCTCAAATTTATTTTACCCTTCTTTTTGTCTATTTTGAGTATTATGAGTCATGCTATCAATTTTTATAAGAAAAGAGAGTAAGGGAGAGCTTCTTTGGTTTGCTACGTGCAAGTCTTACATCCAATTTGTGTAACAGTGATATCAAAGCTCAGCTTACATCTTGGGCCATTATTCTAAGAATTTGTGATGATGGGAAGGTCTAGAAAAGTTTAGTCAGCTTTATTATTAAGTTTGATTAAGCTTTAAGAAGCTTTGAATTTCATAGGAGAGGGGATTGGTTTTGGCCAACCACTGCAAATTGACAACATATTTTGATCCTAAAAAGCCAAGTTTTAATTACAATAAGGCTAGAAACCTTAATTGCTCCCTTCCAACTTCAAGTTTGTTTACTCCAAGTCATCTGCAAACTATCTAGATCTGCTTAAATCATCTATGAGTTCCAACTTCTAATAGGTGATTCTTGTGCCATCACTCCACAGGTGTAGAACCTCATTAAAATATCATAAAAATTTATGTCTTTCTTGTCTATTTTGTCTTCTTATTTTTCCAAGAATCCACTCTTTATTTTGGTAGTTATATGCCAAAATTTTTATTATGGGTGACATGTCTTTTAATTTCAAGGCATCTTTATTAATCAGATATCTTCATCAAGCTATCTCAATCATCATGTCTCATGAAGGACCATTTGATACTGTAAATTTTGATTCAGCATCACTACTTCTTGAACCAATCACGAAGCAATGCATGGATTTATTGGCCATACAACTAGAAGAAGGGTGTCAACATTGAGCCCACCAACTGGAGTAAGAGCTATGATATCTCAAGCATTTGTCTTCTCAAATTTCTTCTAACAATGACGCTATGGTCCATACCATCAATGCTACCCTCGAAGCACAGTCGAATTGCAAGGAGGTAAAGATAAGCAAACATACCTTTAAAATACTCATGATGAGCCGTTGTAACACTTTTAATACAAGATACTCTAGAAAGTGCATCAACAACTATGCTATTTTTCTTGGGAGTGTAGATAATTTAAAATTGAAACATATACAAGAAAATTTTCCATCTTTCATGTTTCTCTTGCATTTAAATGCTTTTCAACCTTGATATACCTGAAGCTCTACTAATTATATTATGCTTCCATATCTTCAAAGCATGAATCATAGCTAAGAGCTTCTTTTTATAGATTTCATATATTTTCTCCATATCATTTAGACAACAATTTTCAAAGGATACAACATGGCCTTCTTGATTTAACACTTCACCAATACAATCATTGTAAGCATTTGCTTCTACCACAAATAATTTTACCAAATCTAGAATGATCAAAACATGCCCAAATATGAGGGCTAGTTTTTGATTTGTGAAGGATGCATTCTCTTCTCCCCTCCATTGGAAGGAGATTTTTTTCTTTGTAATGACATGAGGAGGAGAAGTCGTATGTACAAAATTTTTGATAAAGTGGTAATAATAAGAGCACAAACTAAGAAAAGTTCACACCTCATGTAGATTACAAGGATTAGGCCCTCCTTGAATTATATTAATCTTTATAAGAATTATCTTAATCCATGCATAAGAGATGACATGCCCAAGACGATTTATTTTATGCATGAAAAACTAAGTCATTTCATCTTTTATCAAGAGTTTATTTTATCAAAGTAGTTGTAGAATAATCTCCACATATTGACTATGCTCCTCTTCATTCTTGCCTTTTAAGGTTATCTAGTTCAACAAAAGATTTGCTTAGATTCCTTGACTTCCCTCATTCGATAGCTCTTTTTTAACCAAATTTCACTTAGGCCGTTATATCCTTGAGAGAGAGATTGAGCTAGATGATCTTCACATTTAGGTGTTTTCTCATCTAATGAAGACCTGTTCATTGACTCCATTATGGTTGTCCTACAAAGCTATGTTCTAACTTTGCTACCTTTCCCCCCTTGCACAATTTCATATATTGACTTGATCCACTATTGCATCTTATACCCCGTACTTTGGTCAGAGTCTCTATCTCTTCATTATTTTTTCCAAGCTATTTATCCAACTCCAAGGAAATGTAGTTTCCATTTGCTTCAAGGTCTATTAGACATAATGATTGCTTGCCTTGCAATTATTCCTCAGTTTTTAAT
Organism: Lygodium microphyllum; assembly: GCF_053477565.2. Classification (NCBI taxonomy): domain Eukaryota; kingdom Viridiplantae; phylum Streptophyta; class Polypodiopsida; order Schizaeales; family Lygodiaceae; genus Lygodium; species Lygodium microphyllum. The sequence continues at coordinate 148,937,725 of NC_141143.1, read as the reverse complement.
AATTTTCACATCTTTGGAGTGTGTGATTTGTATTCACAGCTCCATCAATAATAGCATTGATTTTCACTCTCATGACTTAGACTTGTTGTTAGAAACTTTACATTGTCCTTTGTTTGGACATTGCTTTGCCCCCAATCAAAGGAATGCATTTCTACTCAACCCAAGTCCTTTAGGAAAGAGCTCACTTAGAATCAACTTAATAGTAAGGAGAAGTAATTCTCACTCTCACAAGATCATGTGAAGATGTATATACACACATGCAAAACTTACTATGTGATAAAAGCAAGAGATTTATTTACAAGATGTGAGAAAAAAAGAGAAAGTATGCCTTTCTTTGTCAAATCAGCAACACATTGATATAACTTGGTTTTCTTTCTTAAAATGAAAGAAGAGCTAAAAAAGGATTGTAATGAATTTACAATTTTTTTTCTTATAAATAACAGCAAAAGAAGATGGAATATGGGGATATTTTATGGTGGAGGAATGGAGGATTATGGTGTAGATGGATAGCTCATCTTCAACTATTATACAAGAGTTTATAACCAAGAAAACTATTGTAGAATGACAAAAAATGAGCTCTTATTATAGGAGAAAGAGGAGAGCTAATGCAAAAAGGGAAAGTGGAGTACCATAAGACAAGTCTCTAGCCACATATCATGAGGTGTAACAAGTGGTGGGATACTTATAAGCTTGTGTAATAAGTGTCCTTATGGTTGTCTCTTCTCTAGGACCTTTGTTTCTAGGTTGAATATTTTTAAGAACAAAAAAAACAAAAGTTAATAAGTATTGTTAGAGCACATAATCTACTATTTTAAAATGTCATCCCTATTTTTTGGAAACTAGCATTTGTAAGCCAATCCAAGATTCCTAAGATTTGGGGATATCTTGAAATTTAGAAAACCCCCTTAATATGGGTATCATGAGAAAGATATTTATAAGTACATTAAAAAATTAATATTGAGATCTTCATATGATTTTTTAATGCAAAGATATGCACATTTTAAGTTCTCAACCTACACATGCACACTATACAAACATTTCACAACCATGTAATCTTGTTGATTGTAATTGTTTACTTTAGTAGATCTAGCCTACACTTCAATGCATTAATCATTTTTCAATGTGATCCTAATGTGCCTTGGTCATAGGTGTCCAATCAGGTCTAATAGGTGAAAGTGTGTATTATCTTTTGTTTAACCCACAACATGGGTCCACTATAACTTGTAACCACTCATTACTATGGCCAACTCTAATGCACTTTTTTCTATATCTAGTAAGTACAAAGAAAATAAATTTAATAAAAAATTAGATATAAAAACAGATAGAAAGGTTTCTAATTCTTTTTCTACTATGTTATGATACTACCCATGCCTTGAGATGTATGAGTATTATGTTTTCTATCCTACACATGAATGCATCCCTTGAGCTTATTATTTTTTTAGCTCTGTGAATTATTTAAATTAAAAAAAAATAGGAAGAAGTAAAGGGTGAGAAGCATAATGTTATGTTGTAGCATTTTTCAGATAAAATGCAACACTTTTTTAGAGGGAATTCACACACATACTGCACATGTTCCATACAGATTGGGCCTATCTTTTTAGAAAAGTGATTCTAGCAATTTTTTTGTTTGCATGACATAGAAATTGCTTAGTAAATGAGATTTTACCTACTACAACATCCTCGTCTTAAAAAATTATGAGACTACCTTACTCTCGTCAGTTACCATGCACTTGTCTTCCTACTTTGCAACTACTAAATGCAGACTCCATATCCAACCATAATATAGTCCTCTCTTTCGTCTTCTATCATCTTTCCTTCCAAACTTGTGTTTCTATTGCCACCTTTGGTTGCCCATTGCGCCTATTCCCTATTCTTCCTACTCTCTATCTCTCCTGAATACTCCATGTCTCTCCATCATTCCTCTCTACGCTTATTCTTCTTATGCACTTGGACTTAAAGGACAAAGGACTACTTATATTAAGCCCTACTTGAAGAAAAAAGAAAATTTGACTTAGAGGGAAAAGACATCTCTTCAATTTTGTTGCTTGAGCAATAGCACTACAAAGAATATCATTGGCTTGGTTTTAACCAATCCTTTATGGTTGATACTCATTAATTGATTGTCTTCCCCTTAGAAATATTAGATATTCTAAATACCCCATCCTCATAAGGTGCCACTAGTGGTCCATGGTGGTATACAAGTTGTAAATACCCATTATATGGAGAAGGCATGTGCGAGTTTGATGGTCCTAGCTTGGATATCAAATACGTTCTATGTGACTGAATTGCAAAAATATGACCTTTGTAGATCTAGCCTTTAGGTTAGATAGAGTAGTTATGCCCATAGCAACTTGAGAGATAATGTTTCAAGTCGCGAGGTATGGGTGTGATCAATCAACTTTCTAGATCATAATCTAAGCTTCATACTGGAAGTGCGTGGATGGATGGATAGAACCATCTTTGTTTTAGTTTGTTTGGAATTAAGGAAGTTTCTATTATTTTCATGTTTGTTGTATATTCTCTACTCCTTGCTCAAATTTTATTCACTACATCATGTAATTTTCACATGGTATTAGAGTCCCATGAGGATCTAAGGAGTGAAGAGTATGTAAGAGGCAAAGGCTTCAATAGTGAAGAGGAGCATTGTCATACAACACATCAGGTACTGGTGTTGGTATACAAGCAATTCAAACAGTAAGGATTTTTTTACCAACATTCAATGAAGGAAAGTTAGATGATATGAACTACACTTTGTGGAGGTTTACAATTACAACTATCCTTGATTCTTATGAGCTTTTTGAGACAATGGTGGGACTAACCTAGAACCACAACCCAATCTTGATGCATCAAATTTAAGTGATTTGATTTTTCCAAATGTAAATATTCTATAAGCTTGGAAATGAAGGAATGTAGATTCATTAAGTACCTTACTTATAAGTTTCTCTAATAATGCTTTGACCTTGATTTAGCATATAACCAAGGTATCATAGACTTAGAATGTACTAAGGAGATAGTATGAAACATAAAATCAAAAAAGGACTCAAAATATAGGGAATCCACTAGTAGCATAAAGGCTTGCTGAAGGAGAGAAATTTGAAGCATTCATCACTTGGCTCGAGAATCTACATGATTAGATGGCAGTCACTAGGATACAAAATACTAGTGAGGAGCAAACGTAAAGGTGTCTTTGGATTTTTCCACCAAAATTTTATAGACTGGTAATTTTCCTAAATACTCATGTGTAGCCCTAAGCTTTGGCATTTGTGAAGTTTTATATATTACTAAGGGAGAAGGATTTGTGACTTAAAGTGTGAGAAAATAGTTGTGTTGGAGATGTTGAATTCTCCAATAATGCAAAAGGAAAAGGTGGTTCCTCGACCAATGGGTGACAAAACGAAAAAGGTTGGAAAGAAAAACCTTCAAGGAGAGTGCCTCTAGTGCGGAAGATGAAAATAGTGGCACACTCCTAAAATCTAAAGGGAAGAAGATCTCTAATATGACTAAAGTAGAGTTGGAGTTATTCATGGTGACCACTAAGGAAGTATGGATATATTTCCTTTGCTACTGTAAATGGTGAACTCAAAAAGCTTGTAAATGTATTGTATGTTCTAGAGACTATGAGATATATGTTATCAGTTGCAACCATAATTGATCTTGGCCATGAGGTGAGGTTTACCAAGATAGGTGTAGAAATTCTTTATAGTTTTTGTAAAGTTATTGGTAAAGAAGAAAGAAGGAACAGCCCATATGAGGTAATTGCTCTTATAGCCATTTCTAGTGTGGGAACAAGTAAGTTTTGACATGAAAGATTTGATCATATTGGATTTGTAGTATTAAAGTAGATACATAAGCAATGTATGGTTACTCACATACTTGTAATAATTGAAATGAAGGAGTTGGGTGAAGCTTTTATGATGGGCAAGCAACAACAAAGGATATTTCAAGAAAAAAGCAAGAATACTGTGAAGGATCTTGTAGAGTCGGTCCATATTGATTTGTGTAGTAAAATGCCCATATAAGACTTAGGTGACCTTCTTATTTTATGATCTCATTAACAACTACAATACGAAGATGTGGGTATATTTCCTTTTTGACAAGGCTCAAGCTTTTGGTAAGTTTAAAGAATGGCTAAAACTTGTTAAGAATGAAATGGGGCAAAGTGTGAAGAAGTTTAGAATAGACCGTGGTGGTAAGTTTAAGTCGAAGGAGTTTGAAGTCCTTTATAAGTGCAACGGGATTATGCATCACTTGCCAATGCCTCATACATCTCAATAGAATGGCATTGTGGAACACTAATACTAGACCATTGTTGAAATGGCAAGCTGCATGCTTAAGGATAAGAGATTGCCTAACCAATTTTGGGTTGAAGCTATTGATATATAGTCTACATTCCGAATTCAAGTTACATAAATGATCTCTAGGAAAAAGCTCATCGCCATACCTATATCAATAAGAAACCATCTGTCTTGCACTTTAGAGCTTTTGGATGTGAATGTTATACACATGTTCCAAAGGATAAGATAAACAAAGCAAAATTGAAAACCACTAAGTGAATCTCCTTGGGTTTATGTAGTGCCCTATCGAGGCATCCTTCACGAATGCTCCCTAGCCCTTCTAGTGACTCCCAAAGGCATTGATGTCAAGCATAGTGTACATTGAAAAGAATTTAGCACAAGGTTAGATCCACAATGGTCACATTTTTTCCATCTAGTCGCATAGACCTCATTTAACATACAAGTCAAGACCCACCCAATGTTCATGCTCACATAGGGCTTGTTCTCATAATGGGGGCCTTACAACTTGGAGAACCCTGGATCATTGGTGGCACCTTACGAGGGTGGGACATTGAGCATATCTAATAGGTCTAAGATCTAAAAGTGCATGACTACCCATCCCTTGAAGAGTTTCATGCTCTAACTACAGGACATGAGGAGATAGGCTTATGTGAGAATGTACCTAGTGTACTGACTCAGTTTACACAAAGGTTTAAGTATTGGAAAGTTGATTATGTGGCTAACTTAGGAGGATGACTTAATAAGTCTAGTCTACTTGTGATATGATGCATATATGACTTAGGGGGAATTGAGCGAGCAAAGAAGAAATCAACCTCATAGCCTACATCAAGCAAACCATGCAATAATATCCACTACCAAGCCAAGGCCAAGGCCAAGCGTTTACTTGTTCCCCATAGCAAGGCAAAGAGATCCCCAACCTTAACCAATGGGATGATTCAAACAATAATACAACCTCATCATATTGCAATCCTCTCTCTCTCTCTCTCTCTCTCTCTCTCTCTCTCTCTCTCTCTCTCTCTCTCTCTCTCTCTCTCTCTCTCTCTCTCTCTCTCTCTCTCTCTCTCTCTCTCTCTCTCTCTCTCTCTCTCTCCTCCCCCTCCCTTGCACCATGGCTTCCATCCATCCAAAGGTTCGAAAAGCCTCCCTAGATTGGCCTGGGAGACCTTGGAAAGAGCTCATGAGCAAAAATACCATTCTAAAGATGAAGAAGAAAGTGAAGATGTGAAGGGTGACAATAACCAATTGGATGACAATTAGAGTAATAGTCCTATGGATAAAGAAGGTGGCACCAATGATGCTAAATGTAATTTTGACAATGACATCAATAGGCCCTAGAGAAAGATTGATAGGCCTCAACCTAGAGTAGATACAATTAAGGGCAGTCAACACATAGCAAGGGTCCCATGAGATACCCCAAGATACCAACCAAGTGACCTAGAGCACTTTCTCCTTGAGTAGGCCTCCTTCATGCTCTAGAATCAGCCTTTCAAATCCATCCCCAATCAAGAAACTTACACTTAATCCCCAACCTCTATCCCAATAAGTGTAGAGATGACAATTCCAATGCAATAATTGAAGAGGAGAAATAACTATTATCAAGAAGTGTACCAGAAGAGAATAGACTTGATGATCAAGAAATCATGCTTAATGAAGAAACCCTTCACTCTTACGAAGATCAACTTCGCATGCAATGACTTACATTGGAGGATATCAAAGTTGCAAAAGTTACATTGTCTCCCTTTTTGAGAATGCAAGTTTATATGCAATTCATGCCAAGCGGGTGACCATGATGCAAAGAGACATGCAAGTAGTTAGAAGGATAATAGGGGAGAGAGATTAGCGATGCTAAGTGATTGGAGTTCTTGTAATATTGTAATATAAAATAATTGTTGTATCCTTAAGCTTAGGGAAAAATACCTTAATTGGGTGGAGTATAAAAGAGCAAGGGTATGCTAGTGTAAGAATCTTTTAGCACATTTGTAAACATTCTCCATTTCTTGGAGCTTGAGGGTTCTTTCCTTCCTCACCAACATTGATGGTGAATACTCAATGCCCACCATAGGAAGAGGTGAATCTCTTACAGCAGCCACTCATCCTTGATTCTCATTGTTTGTACATTTGATATAATTTAGCTACAATGTAATTGTGATATAGATTTAGCATATTTTCATCTATGGCATGGCTATAGCCATTTGATTCAATTGTTGTTTATTGAATTTCTTATTATTTTAATTCAATCAAGGCTAAGTTCATTTCAATGGTATTAGAGCCTTAATTTGATTCTTGACAATGTCATTTTCAAGCCTAGATCTAGTTACCAACACCGTCTAGAGTAGCTAGAGTTCAAGATTTGGTTATAGGACTTGGTACAGTTCAAATTGTGACTAGTCAGGGTTTCACATAGTTACCCTTGACCATTTTTGGAGCTCTTGCAAAATATCTAAAGAAGAAATGGTGGGATCTTTGATATTTTGGCAGCTCGTGGACAAGAAAAGGCCCATTTTGAAGGTTCTAGGTCTAACCAAGGTTAATAGAGTTTAGAAAAAGCTTAAACTATTATTTTTTTGCTAATCAAGAGTTTTCATCTTCTCTCTTAGCCTATGCCAAGCTTCCATAGCTCAAATCTTATGAAGATCAAGTACACCATCTCATTCTTCACTTCATTTGGAGCAGCTTATTGATAAGAGATGGAGTAGTTTAGCCATGATTGAAGAGTATCAAACTTAGTGTGATTTTCACTACAATTTTAGAGTCATATTCTAGTCATCTTGTGTAGTTGAAATTTCCTCTTTGATGGCTAATGATTGATCTCTAGCACTTCTTGAAGCTTTTCCCACAAGTAAATGATATTCTTCCACGAATACTTCAAGGTTTAAGGTCATCCTTGGGTTCTCTCTCCTTTTCTTGCTAAGTACTTAGGACAGTAGTAAATATCTTCAATATTCCATGGGGATTTCACTTCTTTAAGCTCTTAGAAGCATTCTCTTGCTTAATCCTTTAGAGATTGAACCAGTTTCTTCTCTTCAGGCTTCTTTCAAACCCTGACCATGGAGTCCATGGACAACAAGATGAACTTAATCTTGTAAATTTCATGGTGTTTTTACTCAAATACCTTTTGAATATCAGACTATTGTGGCTCCTATGGCTCTCCTATGTCTCAATATTGGTATCATCATCGCTTCTCTCCATGCTATCATCATCGAGGGGGTGGAATATTTACTTATGCAAAATTTAGTAGAAATTTTAGGGCTAAGAGAAGAAGAACTATATTATATCATGGTGCATGATGCACCTGATGATTTTATAGATTTTGATATATAAGATGCGCCAACACATGTTGATGAGGTGACTTGATATGATGACACAAGTGTCAATGACATCTCTGCCATTGTGAGCATCCAAGAGAAGATTGAGAATGCGGCACCATAGTATGAGATTTCAGATGAGGAGTTCAAGCGGTTGCAAGAAGGCATTTTTGGACCTCAACCCGACTATGCAGTACCTTCCTAAGAGAGAGATAAGGGTGGCCCAGTTGCAGGAGCAGACCTGGATGCTCCATTACAGTAGCAGATAGATGATGCAGAGAAGGTAATGTTATCGGATTTGCACAAAAATTTACCAGTAGGGCCTCTAGGTCATTGGGAGTATGCAAAAAAAAAAAGGGATTGGCCCCCTAGAGCAACCCTGGCCCACCCCTAGCAGGAGATTTAAGCCCCCAACACAAGCCTTCAGCCAGGGCTGCTTTGGGAACCTAATCCTGACAAAAAAGTTTCTACATACTCCCCATGTCTTAGAGGCCCTACTGGTAAATTTTTGCACGAATCCGATGTATATCTTTAGCACACTCCATACATAGTGAGTCTTACATAGTGAGTCTGACACAATGAGTCTGACATTGAACTTGTGTGATTCATGACATTGTCTATATAGATGAATTTTCATCTAGACAAGGTGGCCAATCTAGTAGCCAAGGAAGGGTACGGGACTCTGCATTCAAGGAGTATATCGGCCAGCTTGTGAGTGACATTATCGTATTCCATAAGACATGCTCTGCAGCTTTTGCTGAGAACTTCTTGAAATTAAGGTACTAATGAAGGCTGGGCCCTTCAAGACCCTTCAAGACCATCCCAACAAACTCTAGCTTGGAGAAAGTAGTGTTGCTTTGACATTTGAAGCTCCTCTACTTATTCTCTAGTACTAGGTCTGGGCCACTTTTCTCCATGGTGGCCCATGGCATGGTTGCTGGTGTTGAAGACCCCAATGTCATTAGGTAGGAACTACTAGGGCAAAATGTGTTGCTACCTATGATTAAAAAATAGCTTCTAACCATGGGGATGTAGCTCAAAGAAGCCTAGGAGAGAGTAGATGTACTTAGTGCCAAATGATATCTCATCATCAATGTAATGTAATTTGTAATCTTATCTTAAAGTAATGAAAATTAATATTTGTACAATTTGCGTGCAATGTAATTTGTCATACGTATCATTTATTACTTTTTAAAACTTGAATTTTATGTTTATTTATCAAATTTATACGCAACACAATTTGTATCCTAAATTTAATACATAGTACTTTATCATGTTCTTGTGCAACATGTATTCGTTTGAACACATATAACAATAACTTAAAGACATAAATAAAATAAATAACAAGCGAATAAACAAAAATAAGACACGCCAAAAATTTTGTATTCATATTCATAATATTTTACATGGGATCCATTACAACCAAGGTTTTACAAAATCTCTTTGAAAACTACATTTCGTATATGTTTTGGTAGTACACCCCTATAGTTTTGAAGACTTGCTTAACTCTTGTATCCAATTGTTGATAGAGAATACTATATAACCCAGAACTCATTCCCACATTGTCACATAATCCTTGAGCATCTATAGCACTAAACAAGCTGCTCACATCTCTAAGATATTCACTTGAGACACCATCTACAATGTCCCTAAATTTACGATTTTCCAATGCATTTTTTGCCATATCCTTGCTTAGGACTTTGGCAATAGTATCATTCTCTACATGAGGGAACATATTTCTCATTGTAGCAGATTGATGAGCATATATCCATCTATGATATTGTCCACTTCCTTTGGTTAATTGGTGAATTGGTTTAACTAATCGGATGTGCCAATGTGCTTCTTTGGTTTTTGAAGTGGGCCTAATCTCCAAAGTTTTTGTGAGCTTCCTCTTTATGTTTCGATTCTCCTTCTCCAAGTCTATAACTTTAGATTGTAACTCCATATTTTGCACGTGTGTAGTTTGCATAGCATCTTCAATGACAAACATTTCTTGTTGTAGGCTCTAGTTCTCCCTATCCTTCTCATTCAATAATCTATCATTTTCCATCAAAGACTGTATATTCCCTTGTAATATTGTATGTATATTTGTCAAGGCTTGATGAACCCTTGCTAATCCTTGTGTGACAAGTCTGCATGTGTATCCATACAATCCTTCATTGCCTTCACAAAAAAACCTTACAAATGATGTAAGCCCTTCAAATTGTGGTGGCCTTTAAGTGATTGGATTGGATGGATAAATGCACCCATCAACCCAAAGATCCACATTTTTTTTCCTTGCATTTCTTTCTTATTGCATCCTATATCTTATTGCATCATCCCTTTCTATAGTTCTTTTGAACATTGATGCATATTCATCCTCCAATTGAAAGTGAATATCTCTCTTTCTCTTTGTACGTCCTTCACCTCCATCCTGTAAAGAAAAATATATGCCAATTTTAACTTGGATTAACATTCAAATCACACAATTACACCCCTTTGATTCACTATATCTGTGTTCTTTTTTATCCTGTTGGATCTTGTCTCTTTCTCTTGATTTCAGTCATAATAGACCCTAATTAATCCCTAATCTACTTGTAATCTTAGCTTTTAATCTACCTCTAATTAGCATCCAATCTTATCTTCTATTTTATCCAAAATATTCTCTTTCTCTCTCTCTCTCTCTCTCTCTCTTGGAGAATTGATCAAAGATATTTAAACATATTTATATAGAAGCTTGGCTAGTGGAGAACAATAACATCATCTTATCTTCTATCCTAATTTACTCTCTATCACTTATTTTCTTAGTTCATCTCACATAGTCCTCTCGCTTCCCCCCCTTCTCCCTCTTTCCCCCCCCTCTCTCTCTCTCTATGAATTGGCACTTAAGGATTAAAAAACAACTATGAAGAATAATAACATCACAGAGATTTAAAAAATAAAGATACCTCCATTATCACTTGATTGCTTGTAGTATAGAGTGTTGAAGAGAAATATATCTTATAGCATAGTATTGAAGAGGGAGATTGCTTGTGGCAAGGTAAAGAGTATTGTAGATAGAGATTATTTGATTTTAGCAAATGCTATCAAAACCACTCCTCCTGAGATTGCTTGTAGCAAGGTAGAGAGTGTTGTAGATAGTATTGAGTGTTGCTTCAGAAGAATTCGTATGCAAGAAACCATATTCTGGAGAGGGAAGGAGAAGAGTACACAAAATTTTGGACAAAATTAGAGCTTTGAGAGGGAATGAAGTAATACCCAGAAATAGGCATACACTTGTCCAAAAACTATAAAAACTTATAAGAAAACTCTCAAGTCAAAAAGGCATCTTTGGGTAAAAAATAATCTTAAAATATGATGTGTACGTCATTTTATATTGTTTCTTAAATTTCGCCTTTTAAGAAGCAAGAATGAGAATTATTCTAATATATTTTCATTAAAAAGTTATATATTAATGATTGGCTCCATTTTTAGAGAAAATACAATTGTATTTTTTTAGTTATGAGGATTTTGAGAAAAATTGACCTTATCCTATAGCTTGAGAATAAAATAAAAGGTGAAATCTATTGAAAATACAAATACAAGATTTGCTTGATTGTAAAAGATCTCTTATTCTAATATTATTTTGGAATCTCTTTTTAGAGAGAGAGAGATAAGAGAAACCCCTTAAGGGAAAAAAAGAGAGAGTCCATATTTCTCCTAATGTGTATCATATTTTCTTTGCATCACTCCATCACAAACCGTGTGTAAGAGAGGGGGATTTAATAATGGGGAAATACTAGCTACACTGGATGGTATATAAGGTGTTAGGGACTTGATTTTTCACCATTAGATAATAATACAAGTCTCCTTTCATCTTCACCTCTCTCTCCAAGCTTTCATGGCTTCTTTTTCTCTCCTACTTCTAATGGGAAAGGTCCATTGGACTCTCCCACTTCTGAAGATTGCTGATCATCACAATCACAGATTAACACATTCTCTGCTGGTGATGCACGTGAAATAAGGTCATTTTCCAGTAGTACTGCATGTGAAGCTTCATCAACCATAGGAATATCATATTTTTCTTCATGTGATGCAAGTGTAATAGAGTCATTAACTGCAGGGGGCTTTGCAGCCTTCTTCTGCTGCTTTCCAACAACTGTCAAAACTTTAGACAGTTTTGTTGCTAGCGAGCTTTGCATCTTATTTTCTTTAGTAGGAAGAATTCCCTTTCTCAATACACTAGTTGATGACACTTCCTTCTTCTCTTCTGTGTGGCTCTTGTTCTTGTTGAGAGGGCTAGAATTTGTGGGTGTCTCACTATTCTTGATCTGGGAGCCTGTGCTAGCATGCACAGAAGGCGTGGTCTTGCTGCTCTCTTTGTGAAGCTCATGAAGAGATGGGACATATGAAGTGATCTTATTATGACCAGACCTAAGAGTTGGAAAATGGTGATTGGTCCCAATCACATTAGGAGACACACATGAAGACTTCATAGGGCTTACAAGTTTGTTGATTGCTATTGCTGATGGAGAAGATTTGTTGTTGACAGTGAGAGGGGTAGCTCGTACATTGCAAGATGATGTGGGAGACTGAGCTGTTCCCTTTGGGATGCTGTGAGTTACAATTCTTTCCCGCCTCTGATTCTTCAGGGCTTAACAACAGCATCACTACTTCAAGAGAGAATAGTCGAGATACACCTATTTGAATTGTGTTCATTGGGTCAAGCATTCGTGTTTTGTGCAAGCTTATATTGCACAATTACAAATTAAGAAGATTGTGTTTGCTATGAGAATGCACCAAACATGCTACCAAGCCAAAAGCAAACAAATCCACAACTCCAATAAATACATTGGGCTAGATCTAAGTTGACAGGACTACACTTCATCTCCTTTGGAGCCTCCACCAAAACAAGCTATTGGCCACTGGTTCTCAACCCTTCTTCATTAATCAAAGAGGTAATTGACTCTTGAACTATCTTTTATTTCCATCCTACTACTGAGCCAAAAAGCCTATCGTTGGGAGAGATTCAAGTAGTCAATCATGCATTTTATTGAAGGTTTCAATGCTTACATGATGCCAATTCAATCTCAATTCTCTCTTAGGCTTTCTTGCATTGAAAATGGTCCATTCTATGCTGAAAATTTTCACTACTGTTTAGTGATTGCCTCACCCTAATCTCTTGAGTTGTGATGATTGTTTGAGCATAAACTAATCTCTAAAATCCATTGTAAATGAGGTGAGATAGCAGAGAGTCACTGCTTGGTAAGCCCCTACCCTTGAACCCAATTTCCATTCCATGCATTTCATGAAAAGGTTCAATTCCTATTTTCGAATGCATCTTATGCTGGGTGTTTAATTAATAAATGTTTGCCATGTATATTCCAGGTGAGAAAAAGCCTGATGCCATGTAAGGTGGCAAGACAAAAGAGTGGTGACCCCCCCTTGCCATCAAAGACCCTGAAGGGGTACACAACCCGGCACGGGGGGGACTTTGCCCACCTCCCGATGATCCGAAGCCCGAACTTGTTTGCAGGTGCAAATATATTTTAGGGATAGTGAGAATTGGCATGTCATGATGATGCCATTGACGCCTATGATATATTAATGTACTTGGGATTATGCCACTAATAAATATGATATATTGATGTACCACTGATGTACTTGCAATGATGTATGACTGAGAATCAATGCTAAAATGTATCTTTAGATACACATGCAGTCATGTATGTAGTTATGACATAAATGCAACAAACAGTGCATGTATGATGCTCATATGTGAGGGACACCGGTCATGGGAATGCTCATTTTCATGCTTAGCAGTGATGTTATGGTGTAGATCATGTGTATGTATGCTTAAGCAATGTATGGTGCCATGGGAGAAGTGGTTGTTGACATACAATAGATAGGGGACCATATTTAAGCTCCCTTGATTTCCTACAAGGTGCTGTGGATATTTTCAGTCAGTAACAGAGGTAAAGAGTGAGTACCAGCACTGAAGAGCATGCCCCAAAGAGTGTTTGTAGACCTCAATAACCCCCCCATCAATTTTGCACTTTAATTGGGCACTACCCATCCCTTATAGGCCAAAACGGTCCCCTATCGCTCTCAAATAGGGTGCAGGACTGCATTAATAGCTACAGATTTGCTGTTACAGAATTTTTTGTACTAAACTTGTAGCATCGTGCTTGTTATTTCTTGAAAGAGGGGATCCTTAGCTTTTATTTGAACCAAAAAATTGGGTCAATCGGAGCTCCCTAGCTCAAGTTATGAGCAAAATAGTGAGCGGGGTCTAATGGGACTGCATTTGGCCATGGCAAGGAACAAGGGAAAAACTAAGGAAAATGATGACCTCTAGCAACAAATAAGGGATGCATGTGCCTTGAGGGCTGAAAATAACCCTGAGGTGGAAGATGAAGATAACTCTCATGACATGGGGAGCCTCAGTGTGCTCACTAACACCCTCAATTTGCATGAGACAAGGCATGCTAAGAGGCATACAGAATTGATGGATGGCATTGGTCAAATGAAGACCACTATGGACACCCTTACTGCCCAGCTCACTAAGTGGATGGAATTTCAAATGAAAGGGAAGTAACATGAGGATAGGTTGGGTATGCATGTTGAAAGAGTGATTGGCCCATTAGTGAATGCAGCAAATATGAACTCCCAAGGTATTTTGGGGAGAGTGGGCATCCCTAACAACACTTTTGAACAGGGAGAGCCTTCGCATAAGCAAGAGGACCCCATGAACAATGCAATGAGGGGTAATTTTCAGCCATCGCAAGGGCCCATGCTATCTATGCGAGTTCAGCCATCTTTTGGCAGAAATTACTCTAACAATGGATCATGTTTGGGCAGCCACATGGATGAGTCTCAGTTTGGATATATGCCGTAGACTTGGAGCCACAGTCAAAGTTTGGGCAGCCACATGGATGAGTCTCAATTTGGATATATGCCGTAGACTTGGAGCCTCAGTCAAAGTCTGTGAACAAGTCACCTTACAGATTGTCTAGGTGCGAAAGAGAAGAAGTTGCCAAACAAGTCAAAGAATTATTGGACATGGAAATTATTGAGCCTAGTTCTTCACCATATGCTTTCCCTATGTTATTGGTAAAAAAGAAGGATGGATCTTTCAGGATGTGCATAGACTACAGGGATCTTAATAAGGTCACTGTGAAGAACAAGTACCCCACTCCACACATAGATGACCTGCTAGATGTGCTCAAGGGGGCTTATTACTTTACAAAGATAGATTTGAGGTCAAGATCCGCATGAGGGCAAGGGATGAGGTTAAAATAGTATTTCAGACTAATCAAGGGCTTTATCATTTCTTGGTTATGCCTTTTGGGTTAACTAATGCACCGGCCACCTTTTAGAGCTTAATGAACAAAATACTCCATTCCTTTCTTTTCAGATTTATGTTGGTTTTCTTTGATAACATCCTCATCTATAGTAGATCATTGAAGGATCACCTTTGACATATGAGGCAGGTGTTTGATGTATCGAGGCAGCATAGACTTTTTGCCAAGGAGACAAAATGTTCTTTCATGTAGACAAAAGTGGAATACTTGGGGCACATTGTTAATGAAGATGGAATTAGGGCTGATCCTAAGAAAGAGCAATGTATAAAAGACTGGCCCACACATGCAAATACCACTTCACTTAGAGGATTTCTTGGTCTCTCATCATTCTATCACAGATTCATTAGGCATTATGCCACTATTGCAACACCCTTGATTGATAGGCTTAAGAAAGAGGCCTTTTTTTTGGGATGCCATAGTTGATAAGAGCTTTAATCAACTCAAGGAATTGCTCACCTCAGCTCCCATCTTGGTATGCCCATATTTTTAAAAAGAATTCACCATTCAGTGTGATGCTAATGGCACATGCATAGGGGCTCTATTGTTACAGGAGCATTGGGTTATAACGTTTGAGAGTTGCAAACTTGCTGAAAATGAGATGACCATGAATGTATATGACCAAGAGATGCTGGCCATCCTTCATATCATTAAGAAATGGCACCACTACTTGTATGGTAGTAGATTTACGGTCAAGAGTGACCATAGGGTCCTCAAGTATTTCCTCTCTCAGTCTATTCTTACCCCCAAATAACGCAGATGGGTAGCTACATTGCAGAACCATGACTTTGACATTACACATACGTGGGGAAAAGACAATGTAGTTGCTGATTCATTATCTAGAATGTGGGCCTGTAAAGTTTCAGCCATCATGGAGCTTCATAACGATTGGATAGAAGAGCTTCAGGAGGCCTATTTGTTAGATGTTGTTTCACCACATTTTCCAGAAATCACAGCAAGGGCATGTGGAAGAAAACTCTCCATATCAGCTTAAGAATGGTCTCTTATGGTTTCAGGGCAGGATTGCCATCCCATACACTTCTCCATTCAAGTGAAAGATCATGCAAGAGATGCATTCCTCGCCTATAGTTGGTCATTTGGGCATATTTAAAACCTATGGCAAGATTGCTAAGAGCTTTTTCACTGGAAGGGCATATGGAAGGATGTATAAGATTTTGTCTTGAGCTGCCTGCCATGTCAGCAAAATAAGGACAACACCTTAAAACCAACTGGTTTACTTCAGCCATTGCCTATGCCCAAAGGCAAATGGAAACACATTACTATGGACTTCATTACCAGCCTACTAGTGACAAAAAAAGGATGAAACAACATCTATGTAGTTGTGAAAAGACTCACCAAGATAGCCCATTTCATTCCTACAAAGACTCAATATAATGCTTCTCAAGTAGCCAGCCAAATCATGGAACATGTTTTCAGATTACATGGCTTACCACAGGTCATTGTGCATGGCTGGGATGCTAAGTTCATAAGTAACTTTTGGTAGGAAGTTTTTAGCTGTATGGACACTCAGTTGGCCCCTTCCACTACTTACCATCCACCCACAGGCTGATGGCTAGTTAGAGAGGGTTAACAAGTAGCTAGAAACTTACTTGAGGCATTTTTGTCATGATGTGCAGCATGCTTGGGACTCATGGTTGCATTTGGCTGAGTTTGTCTATAATAACTCTACACATTCTACCATTGGAGTTTCACCTTTTGAGGCATTGTACAGCTATAAGGTGCCCCTTCCCATGGTTATCTTCAATGATAAAATAAACCCACAAAGCAAGGAGGAGTTGGATAGAATACATGCCTTACTTCAGCAATGTAAAGTCTATTTGAAGAAAGCTCAGGATCAAATGAAGCTTTATGCTGATGACAAAAGAAGGGATGTTGAGTTCCAAGTGGTGCGCAGATCGGATGCCGTATGCTTGCGTAGTGAATGCCGGAAGGTCCCCAAGAATAAAAGAACTCTACTTTTTGCACAAAACTCAAGGTAAAAAGCATGCACGACATGAACAAGAGACCGATTGGGTGCAATCTCCCCCCATGCCTTGTGTGAGCGCTCCACAAAGCATGTATTTTATGTATTAATCATCTTCAAGCTCAAATAATAGCCCCAATCACAAAATAGCACGCATGCCTCCTGGCATCATACCCCTGGGGTGGGATAGCAATTGACCTCAATTTCTATTAGCTCAATGTGGAGCTAGCAGAGTGGGAAAAGCATTTAAGTCTCTAGTGTGCATCCATTGGGCTTCCTCTACAGGATGGTTCTTAAATTTGACTAGATATCTAGAATATCTTCAGCCAGTTCTAGTGGTCATAAAGTCAGTATCTATGATAGCTTCAGGTTCAAGTATTTCAGTCTCTTCATCTAACAAAGGTGGGTTTTCATAAACAGGGTGTACAAGTAATTGGCCTCTAAATGGTCGTAATAAACTAATGTGAAATGTGTTGTGAATTTTCCAGTGAGATGGTAATTCTAACTTGAATGCATTGTCATTAATTTTGTGAATGATCTTAAATGGTCCATAGAATCTAGGGGCTAATTTGACAACTGGGTGTCTATCTACACTTTGTAATCTACGTTTTTCTATTCTCAACCAAACATGGTCATGAACTTTGAAATTCATTGCTTGCCTTTTCTTATTGGCTTGTTTGGTATATGATTGCTGGGCTTTGGTAATCATGTCTTTAACCTCATAAAAAATAGTAGCGTGCATAGTCGCAATATCATCAGCACTCTGAATTCTATTTGATAAAGATGCAACATGTGTAGACAATCTATAACCATAAATCACTTCAAACGGTGCTTTCTTTGTAGATGTGTGTGGTGTATTGTTATATGCAAATTACAGTAAATTGTGAGGTGCCCGCCCATCGGCTTTCTAGGCACTCTTTTAGCGGTCTATCGAGAAACGAATCTAAGCATCACTGCTGGGCACTCCCAGGGAAATTTCCAAGTTTTGTCGCCTAGGGTTTCCCAAATCCGCCTCACAACGGAACGTTCACGACCGAACCCACTAGGATCGTCCTGAAATTCGGGTTCCTAGTTGTCAAGGTCTCCTGTTAGCATTCTAGCGTTGGGTTTTGGACATCCTACTTTACGCAGAGATACCCAATCCGAAGCAGATCCATACCACACTTGGTTCAAAGAGAATGGGAAACGAGAGGGATGCGTTGCTCAACCTCTCTGCCCATAGGGCATAGTCCCATTCCGGTCTCCTAAAACGGCATGAATCAAGGTTCTATCCTAACAATTTCTAAGGTCGAAGACGGTAAACCTTGTGAGAAGCCTCCCAGTTCTTTGGGACCACCCTGCTATAGGATGGACCCGTTGGGGGTTCCGCCCACCCGCTTCCCTTAATAGCTTTAGTTTTCTAATTAGGTCCTACCACATTTATGTGTGACACTTAAAGCAGCTTCATTAATTAAGCCCTTTAGGGAACAGGGTTTGTTCGCATAACTTATAGCACAGACACAAAAACAGAGCAAAGCAATCTATTGACAAACAAGATAAAAAAAGTTCCTTAACTTATCTTCAAGTTAATCTTTGTCTCCCGCCCATACAAGAGAAATTATGTATCGCTTCTGTCCAACAGAAGTATCCCTTCTGCCCTGCAGAAGTAACTGGTCCAATTCACATGGCACCACAAACTCGATCCTTTATCTAGAATAGGATCTCCCAACATGCACAGATGTTGGGGGCCACGGAGGTCTTCAACTCCATTCTAGACCTAGCAAGGGTTGTCCAGAGCTCCAACTGACCCGCAAGCTGTCTAGGAGCGAAACATCATTCCCGTGGTTGGCCTTTTCACCACTCGACCTTTGGCCCATGAATCGAGCAGTGCCCTCTCGGGTTAATACGTGCGGTGCAACCATGGATGTGATCCACCCATACAATATATCCTTCCTTAATTAAATCCTTTAAGAATCAAGCACAAACAAAGCATTCAGCCTAATATCATTTTCCAAGAAAAAATTCCTTTATTCCCATGGCGACTTGTCATCACAGACCCTTGCCATGCATTTACCATAAATCACAAGCACTTGAAATAATCATCCAAACAACAACTAACAACCAGTTGAATATAAAGGCATTTAGGATGTTGTTCGATCAATCAACAAAACCAATTGCATTCTTTCCAACCAATGCAAAAATAGATGATATAACATTTTCCATCGTATATTTGCTCTTCCCCTTGGAATCTAAGAGCAATACTATGCAAACATGATCTTAACACTTTCTTCCTTTGGCTAGGGCATATGTTAAGGGTTCAAACACTATTCATGATGTAAGTTCTATAGGTCACTTACCTTGATTGATAACCCAACCTTGAATTTGGATTGGGAAAAGTCATCATTATCCAACGGATCTCAAGACATCCTAGTTTTAACCCCTATGATCAATTTCTTGTACTAGCTCTTAGTCAAGTCATGAGGCAACTAGAAAATTATCCTCATATATCAAACATGTTATAGGCATAACGTGTAAATACTTAATAAGATAAGTGCGAGATGATCTCAAGTAATTAGACTCCAATAGGCCTTGCATTGAGCTAGAATCTAGTTTTTCTTAATATTTGGGCTCTTAGGCTAAGTACTTTTGAAGTATCTAAACTTTAAACTAGTACTTTCTATTCGTGATTCTCAATGTCGTATTCTTTTAGTAATTATGCTAGTTGTAACTCTTGACTATACTTTAATCTAGCACTTGTATGCACAATCTTTTAATGTCGTTCTTTTGATGACTATGCCATTCATAACGCTTGACTAATTCTTCCTTGTAATTGCTCTACTAGCAAATAGTCATATGTAACTAGGTGCAATTATCTTCCCTTAATATATACACTTTACAAACTCCATCTTCTGAGTAGGCGAGATGAAATTTATCCTTTCCCTTGACCTATACTCGTGCAATAGTATAGGGCCTAACGTATCTCATACGAGAATCAAAGCAAGCATATATCAATTTGAAAATACATTACTTACGATCGGAACCGTAGTTGGATTGACGGTGATGTCTTTGCCTGAAGCCTTGTTGCTGGTTGTAGGATTATCATCCACACGCGACATTCTTCGCTTGGAGGCCATCATCCACAGGTAGACTCAAGAGATTAAGAAGGTAGAATAGATTCAAGATGGAGAGCGTAAGAGAAGATGGTTAAGTCGAGGATCGAGATAGAAGGAATTGAGTTAATTCTCTTCCTTGTAGCCTCTTGGGGTGACTCTTCTCTCTCTCTCTCTCTTTCTCTCTCAAGCTCTCACTCACAATCTCTTGGAGGGGTATACTCTCTCTCTCCCTCTCTCTTGCAACCTTTCAGGGTCTCCTTATGTTTCTATATGCCTCTCCCATGCCTCATATTTATAGTGAATTAGAGAAGAGGACTTGTGGTTGAGAAGTGGAGCTTTTTGTGGAGGGGGATCTTGGAAAGATCAGTGATCTGATGCTCAGATCATAAATCTGATGGTTCCATTGGCTCCGAAAGGGGGGTAAAACCCCAAGACACTTGATTAGAAAGCTCTTAGTTCACTCCTCCTTCTTTTCTCTGTTCAAAGTGCTGTCCACTGCCTGTATACTACGATCGCGGCGCGCGTGATTTCGCAAATCCTCTCTTTATTTTTTTCTTTTTATAAAATCTCCAAACTAACTAAAATATCACTTATCTTTTCTTTTAAATATCATTCAGTTCTAAAAACCTCCATATCTTTTTTTAAGGATAATATCTAAAATATCTAAAATATACTAGCTTTTGCCCAAAATCTAATATTTTTAGGCCATCCAAACTATACACATTATCCTAGTGATTAATATAACTCATAAGTTTAGTTCACGTTGTAATTTACGTGAAGGGTGGCTACGATCCTTGCCAATTCGAAAAAAATATCAAATTTACGACTCGATTTTTCTAATTAAAATATTTTAAATTAAATAAAAATTATTAATAATTAATGTTAGTTAGTTTTTACCTTAATTAGTCTTTAGTTAGTAAACTTACTAACTTATTAATTGACTAGCTAACTTTCGAACCAACCAACTAACTTTTATTGTGCGGAGATATTACATAAATGCAAATGTGTGTCCCATGTCAGTGGTTTAGAAATAGTGTAAGCACGTAAAAGATCTAGAATAGTACTGTTAGTGGCTTCTGTTTGTCCATTAGTTTCAGGATAAAATGCAGATGAGAAATCAATTTTTGTTCCTAGGCTAGCAAACAAAGTAATCCAAAGGTTGTTACAAAATCTAGAATCACGATCAGAAATAATAACTTTTGGTAATGCATGGTTAGTGAAAACAGTTTTCAAAAACAATTGTGCTGCCTGAGATACTACTAAAGTTTTCTTACATGGAATGAAACATGCTTGTTTACTAAACCTGTCTACTACAGTCCAAATCATGTCATGGTTAGCTTTAGTATTAGGTAAACCAGTAATAAAATCCATAGAAATTTGTTCCCATGGTCTTGATGGAATAGATAAAGGCATAAGTAATCCATACTGTTTACCATGATGTCTCTTAACTCTTTGACAAATCAAACATTCAGAAACAAAGTTAGATACATCAGTGTCCATATGTGGCCAATAAAAATCTTCAGTTAATGTACGTAAAGTAGATATAATACCTCTATGACCTTGATATGTAGGACAATGAATCTCATTCAAAACAAAAGATCTGAATGGAACTGTAACACATAATCTGTTTTCATAAAACATGAATCCATCATTATAAGACAGTGAATCAATAGGAATCCAGTTATTTCTAACTAATTTATTCCAATCAGCATGAAAAGTAATATCCTGATGATAAGTATCTTTCATAGGGGTTAGAGAATCAAATGATATAACAGAAATATTATGAATGGTGGGTCTTCTACTTAATGCATCAACCACTACATTTTCTTTACTGGGTTGATATTGGATAATCGGATGAAAACTCTGAATGAAGGCTGCCCATTTGATATGTCGGTCAGATATTTGGGGTTGCCTAAGTAAATGTCTAATACTTTGTTGATCAGTCTTAATCATAAACTCAGAACCCATTAAATAATGTTTCCATTGTCTTAAAGCTTGTACTACAGCTAATAATTCTTTATCATATGTGGAATATTTAAGTTCGGAGGGTTTCAGTTTACAACTAGAATAGGCTATAGGATGATTATCTTGCATAAGTATGGCTCCTATTCCAGATCCACTAGCATCAGTAACTACTAAAAAGAATGGTCTATTAAAATCAGGCAGTTGTAATACAGGAGCATGGGTTAATGCATGTTTCAATAAGTCAAAGGATTTCTGTTGATTATCAGACCAACGATAAACAATACCTTTCTTCAAAAGTTTAGTCAAAGGCAAAGCAAGTAATGAAAATTTCACATAAATTTCCTGTAAAAACTAGCAAGACCTAGGAAAGATCGTAACTCATGCACATTTTTAGGTATAGGCCAGTTCAATATTGCTTCTATCTTCTTAGGGTCAACCTTAATACCATCTGATGATACAATATGACCTAAATATTCAATTTCTGTTTTAAAGAACTCACTCTTTTTCGGATTAGCATATAGTTGATTATCTTTCAATAACTTGAAAACCAAGGACAAATATTCATAATGTTCTTTCTCATTTTTACTAAACATCAAGATATCATCAAAGAAGACAATAACACAATGCTGATATTTCAAAAATATACGATTCATCATTCTACTAAATGTAGCAGGTGCATTAGTCAATCCGAAAGGCATCACTAAAAATTCATAATGACCAAATTGTGTTCTAAATGCAGTCTTGAATATGTCAGACTTATCTAATCTCACCTGATGATGATAACCAGATTTAAGGTCTATTTTACTAAATATGGCAGAACCTTGCAGTTTATCCATAAGGTCATCGAATCTAGGAATTGGATATCTATTCTTTACAGTGATCTTATTTAAAGCTCGATAGTCAATGCACATACGATAGGTAATATTCTTCTTCTTTACCAACAAAACAGGTGCACCAAATGGAGAACTAC
Organism: Lygodium microphyllum; assembly: GCF_053477565.2. Classification (NCBI taxonomy): domain Eukaryota; kingdom Viridiplantae; phylum Streptophyta; class Polypodiopsida; order Schizaeales; family Lygodiaceae; genus Lygodium; species Lygodium microphyllum. The sequence continues at coordinate 148,914,795 of NC_141143.1, read as the reverse complement.
TAGGTCTAATCAATCCTCTATTTAGTAATTCCTCAACTTGATTTTGAATTTCTTTTGCTCTATCTGGTTATGCCTATATGGTGCTTTACAAGGTGGTTGTGTACCAGGAATCAAATCTATTTTGTGGTCTTCTGGACGTGAAGGAGGTAAACCAGGTGGTAGATCTTCTGCAAAACAGTCTTTAAAGTGTGCAAGAAATTCTTTATGCCTAGGATGTATATGTTTTTCTTTAACTTGCAGTTCATTCACCCAAATTAGATAAGATTTACTACTCTTGCGTAATGCATGTTTAGCTTGAGTATGCAAAAGCAGTGGAAAAGCATTAGATGCATGCATACCATACAATGTAATATGTTTTCCTTGAAATTGAATATTAATTGATATCACGGTTATGCTGATGACGCCAAGGCATACCTAATATAATATCACTGGATTGTAATGGTACAACTAGGAAATTCCTTCTTTCAGTATATTCACCAATTTGAATTTCTAAGTCATGCACATCTTGTGTTTCATTATACCTTGTGCCTAAGAATGCTGCTTTAATGTGATAATGTGTAGGAACAGTTTGTAACTTCAATTCTTTTACTAACTTTGTAGAAATAAAATCATGAATACTACCATCATCATGAAAAATAATCTTTTCTTTTCTATGCACTAAACATTTCATTGTCAATAAAGAATGTGGAGTTGGCATATCTGGTAAAATATCCGAAGGAGTAGTAGTGTCATCTTCATCTTCCGTGAAATCAGGCATTTCTTCATGTTCTTCATCTTCCATTGCTCCAAGATAGTTGATACGGACAGGTGGTTTCTTCGATTGGCAATTGGCTACTAGATGTCCAGGTTGGTGGCATTTATAACACACTATAGGTTTGGCTTTAGATATATTGTTTGCAATGGCAGGAAGTCTAGGAATATTAGGATTTGGCTGTGGAATTGGCTTAGGGTTGTGATTGGTATTGGATGGTAAAGCAGGTGGTTTTGCCCAAGTTTTACGGAAAGATGATGAAGGAAAATGACCTTGATTAAATCTTCTAAAATTTGAATTGAATTGCTTAGATCCATAGTTACCATTGGCTTGAAATTGCTGTGGACGCTTGTCTCTTCCTCAAAGCTTGTCTTCAGTGTCATGAGCTAAAGAAATTGCGTCTTCAAGAGTTGCAGGCTTGAACATATTGACTTCAACGTAGTAATGCCCAAGTAATCCAGACATATACTTGCGCTTGTGTGTCGTTTTAGGTACGTCTTCAAGCATGCGTAACTGGAGTAATGCATTCCAAAAGCGTTTGGTGTACTGAGGAATAGTCTCACGATCTCTTTGCTGAAGAAGGTCCCATTGCTTTATGGCTTTTTCATGAAATTGTGGAGGAAGGAAATTCTACATAAACTTCTTCTTGAAATTCTCCCAAGTAGTGGGACAATCTATACTCTTACGAACCACGGTCCACCAAAGAGATGCTCTATCCACTAAATGATTAGTGACACACTTGATTTTATCTTTTTCTACGTATGTTTTATCATGAAAGTAATCATCAAACTGACTGATGAATGCAAGAACAAATTTTCCCTCTCGAGTGCCATTGAAAGTATGGAATTTGAAATTTCTTTTACTTATCTTTGTTTCTTTGCAGATGGATTGAGCTTCGAGAGTCGCGTCGATGGTACGTCAGATAAGATCTTCAAATCGTGGTTCCTCTTTGTCGGCAATCGATCGTTGTAAAGTAGCCAATTGAACTTACAATGCTTGCCGAGCTCGTCGTTCTTCATCCAACTACATCATAATTAAATCCAACTTTTGCTCCATCATAGGTTCAAGAAGATCGCCTTCACCCATTAAATCATCCATATGTAATTCCATCATCTTGCAAAACTTCAAAAGACCTCACACTCTCAAAATCCAATTAGCGGGATGAGCATAGCTCAAGATCGGGTGTACAAGGCTTATATATTTTTGTGTGTGGCTTTCACAATCTTCGTCTTTGGCTATTACGGGATTTGTAATCTTTGAAAAATTTGCGTTTTATCCTTCTGCGTGTGTTGAAACTGGTTCAGCAAGCCTGCATATGCGAACAGTACCTTCCAAAGAACAACTTTGCAGTTCGGAGTTTCTGCGCAGGAACAGCCCTTATAGGAGTTTTGAGCACAAGTCAGTTCCGACTTCAAGTGATTTGTCTGACTTCTTGCAGAGTTGCAGACTTATGAGACTTGCAGAGTACCAGAACTTGCAGAACTTGAGTGACTTAGAAGACTTGCATAATTTATAGACTTTGAAGACTTAGAAGATTAGGGAGCTTAGTAACTAAGCTAATCGAATTTTTCTTTTAAGGACGTCAATATCCTGTTGACGGATTCGACACCGCCAAAAACATACTCATGCCGCCCATCGCCGAATTTTATGGTTCAAGCTTTTTTTAAAAGCTTAATACTAAGCTTATTAAGCTTAAGCTTTTAAGCTTATGGATTTTGAAGACTTATCTCTCTGTTTGTTGACGACTTGAAGAAGAGAATGTAGGAGCGGTCCTCCGCCGTTGCAGGCCAGTCCTTCGCGATCAGAGGATGGAAGCAGAGATTCTTGACCGCCAGGAATCCACCCGTATCAGCCATTCGCGATGAGGTTGACCGTAGAGCTCGATCGTCCTAGGAGCTCCGCCTTCACATAAGATGGGTAGTGATTGGAAGCTCTCGATCTCAGCTTCGCTCTGATACCACTGTGCACAGATCAGATGCCGTATGCTTGTGTAGTGAATGTTGGAAGGTCCCCAAGAACAAAATAACTCTACTTTTTGCACAAAACTCAAGGTAAAAAGCATGCACGACATAAACAAGAGACCACTTGGGTGCAATCTCCCCCCATGCCTTGTGTGAGCACTCCACAAAGCATGTATTTTATGTATTAATCATCTTCAAGCTCAAATAATAGCCCCAATCACAAAGTAGCACGCTTTTGGCTTTTGAGTTTGCTTTAGCACAAAATAGAAATAAAGCTAATGGGCAGCGCCCAAAGAGTCAGGCATACCCACTACAATGTCCAAATACAAATAACATAATCGTGCACCCATGCACATACAAAATAATAAATAAATATCTAACGCCTCAATAAATAGGCGCGACAAAATATAGGCGCCATGCCTAAGGTATGCGTCCATCAAAATATAAGTGATAACTCGAATACTTGCTATCCTCCAATGCTTTTCTCCGCCATTGCTGCTATCTCTACACATCAACTGAAGCATTCACAATCGTTAGTAAAATAATACAATTAAACCGACAAAAGTGAATACCTAGCAGTCTTCAGCTACATAAATAAATCAACTGGTTAGAAATCAATCCTAACCTTAATTTATTACGAGTGCGCACTCTAAACTCATAAACGTTTATTAATTTAATATGCATTTTGCGGAATCACCCGCTATGGAATCACCCATGTACACACTAAATTAATGAAACGCCCGAAAAGGATATGCGTCCCCATCAACTTCTCGCACAAAGAATCCACTTTGTGTATGAGCCCCGGTCATTAAAGTTTACGGAATCCACCGTAAAACCTCACGGAATCCACCGTGGCACGGAATCCATCGAGAAATATGCCTCCTGGCATCACCAAGAAGGTTATTTGGTGCTTTTGAAGGTGCCCAAGTCTACCCTTAAGGATGGGTCCAGCAACAAGTTAGCTCACATGTTTAATGGGCCATATTGAATTGTCAAAAGAGTGGCATACTTAGCATATCAGTTGGCATTGCCCCCATCCACAAAGATTCATAATGTCTTCCATGTGAGTCAATTGAAGCCCTTCATTGGATCATCAGTGGATTATGTTGAGGAGCTACCACCGATAGATGAAGAAGGCATCATTAATACATACCCGAGCAAGTCATAGGACAAAGGGAAAATAAGCTTTGCTCTCACTCCATCATGGAATACTTGATTAAGTGGCGAGATTTACCACTTATGGAAGCTTCTTGGAGGCTAACTTCAGTTTTGAAAGAGTTCCCATACCTACTAGGAGTAGATTTGGCTGAAATCTAGCTAATTATGACCCTATTTTCTCTCAGATTGATTGTAGACAGCTCTCTATTTCAAAGAAGATTTTATTCTGTACTATGGACATCAATGGACATTGTACATTGCCTGAAAGTACTCCTTGAGAGCTCTGTTTTAACATAGGGCACACCCCGATCGGAGTCTCCTATAGAAAGTTATGATAGATTTACTATAGCAAGGCCTTGTAGTAAATAACTTACTGTGCACTATCTGCAACTCGCATTTACTCAAGATATTTGGGTCAAAAAATCAATTTTATAATTCCCCAATAAGGCCCATGTACATGCCCCAATGACCCATCATACGCAATAATACCTCTTCATTCATTAGTATACCCTTGTAATAAAGCAATAGATTAGTACTCTGATCTGCTCTTGCCTAGTTATCATAAGTGTCCAATTTTTATTTTTTTTTGGGCAAAAACCTTTGGGTGGGGATAGAATGTAAGAGAGGGGGATTTAATCATGGGGAAATACTAGCTACATTGGCTGGTATATAAGGTGTTAGGGACTTGATTTTTCACCGTTAGATAGTAATACAAGTCTCCTTTCATCTTCACCTCTCTCTCAAAGCTTTCATGGCTTCTTTCTCTCTCCTTTTCTAGTATTTCTCTCTCCTCATCACTCTCTTTCTCTCTCTTTATACAGTCTTTCTCTCTCTTTTGCACTCTCTCTCCCTTCTTCTTCTCTCTCTCTCTCTCTCTCTCTCTCTCCTGTCCTCTTCTTGACATCGTGATCCTATAGGTTTGGAGACTCATGATATATAGAGAGACATGGTCTCACTGCACTGATCAATAGATTATACATGCGTGGTGGCCCAGTAAGTCAATCATCTTTCTTTTTTGTAGTCACTAGTTTTTAAAAAAAGTAGTATATATGGTGGACTAATGTCTAGTTTATTTTGTAGAGTCCATCCGATGCTCCTTTGTGTTGGGACGAGCTTCAGATGGCAAGGATCTATAGCATGAACTTGGATTTGTAGAGCACGCATCCCCTTCTTTTTTGGTCATGTGATCTGTGCAAACATCTTCCATGTAGTATTCCTTAGATGTACTTTTATTGCAAATCTTTCTTCTTTAATAGGCAATTCACAAACACTCATAAGCCTTAGCCTTGACTTCAATGCTTTTGAGGATCTACTTGCTTATAACAAACTTTGCAACTTTGATCATAGAATTAGCCAAGAGATGTAGATCTATCTCATCCAACTACCCACCCTAAGTAGGTCAATTTGAATGGAGTTTGTTCTATGGCTATTTTGTAAGCCGTCCTATATGCCCATAAAGTTGCAATGGGATTGTTGTCCTAGTCCTTGCGTGAAGTAGAGACTACTTTTTTTAGAACACTCACCAAGATCTAGTTCATGGATATATCTTGACCATTGGCTTGAGGATAATATGGTGAGGATTTTTTGTGGATTATTAAGAAGATGGATAACAAGTGAGCGATCACTTTTTTGATGAAGTGTGTTCCTTGGCACTAACCAACTCTATAGGGGGGGCAACCAAACCGTGAGATTACTTGCTCCCAAAGGAACTTGGCCGTGGTTCTAATATAATTTTTGCAGGTTTCTCGAGCTTTTGCCCACTTTGTGAGATAATCTCTAGCAACAATGATGTACTTGGTTTGGAAGTATTGCGCTACAGGGCAGTTGATTGGACCAATGAATGGGAATTATTAAATTTCACTAAGGTAATGAGGGTGTAATCCTCACAGATGTCCAGTGAGTTCATTATATCGAGAAACAATAAATAACCTTGGTCATTCAACATTGTGAATGTAGGCTGACACGAGATAGACAAGCTTCCTGTGATATCTCAACTTTATTTTCAATCTTCCCAACTTCTTGCAAATTGGACTTGAAGAATTCTAAACCATTAAATAGATTAAATTTGGAGTAAAATAGTCCGAGGATCATAACACAACATTTTCCTAGATTGATAGGGGTTGTAGCCATCTGTGGCAGAAGTTACTACGCAAATGTGATTCATAGGCCATAAGTCAAAATTGATCAAACACATTTACAACTTAGCAAATCAAGACAACCACAAAGATTTAATCATTAAAGCTTAAAAAATCTCACGAAGAAAAAGAATAAAAAGAGGAAGACAACAATGGCAGGCCGCTCCCCTTTTCTTATTTAAGAAAAAGTACCTCATACTCCCAAATTTTGAGTTTCTATTTATTGAAGAAAAAACTTGAATTCTCCTTCTATATTGTAGTAGTTAACTCCAGCAAAATCCCCCTCTTCTCAATTTGACAAGAGGCATGGATTGAAGCAAGATCATCTGAGAGCTAGGCGAATCTATAATGGCATCTCTAGTAGCCTCTCTAGATCTCAAAGATCAAATCATTAGCATCAGATTGCATCTTGAAAGCTTCTATATTGTTGATTTGCGAAGATACCCTCCATAAAGAGCTCTTCTTCTTGGCCACAACCCTTCTTCTTCAATTTAGCTATAAATACAAGGCATGAGGAGCCATTGGGGAGTAGTTTGAGCAAGAGAGGAGAGGCCCTTGTCAGGAGTATAGAGCAAGAGGAAGTGGGGCAAGAGAAGTGGGAGAACATGAATTCTCGTCACAAAGACAAGGAGGATACTCCACGAGCTCTTGGAATCAAATCCTTTATCCCTTCTACCCTACTTTCCTATGGAATCAAGACTCTTCTAGATTTTTCTAAAATCCTAGTGATCACCAATCCCTATCAATCAAATTCCCATCAATCCAATTGCGACAACCCAACTTGTCAAAAATCCCCTCTATGATCTCACAGTTAAAGAGCATGGCCCAGAAGAAGAAAGTTATGAAGGTCCTGGAGGCAAGCACTGCCAATAACGTTATTTTTTATTTGTATTGATCTAATGAAACCCCCAATGGATAATCACGGATGCTAATTCTCGATGTATAAAAGACCTTCAAATGAAATTGTTGAAGAATATTGTTCGTAATTAAACCAACCAAGACTTTCTTTTATCGCGAGCAAGGACCCACAAAACTCCAAGGAAGTTATTCTCAAGAATAGGATTGTTGTTTAGTCCAAACTAGATCCCGAGGAAGGGGAAATCCGAGAAGACTATTGGAAGGTTTTACCACTTATGCTAAGTTTTGCCTATTTTTGGAAATAATGGATTTGTCTTGGAAATAAATTTGTTAAAATTTTGTGTATAATGCATTTGAAATAAGATGTTTGTGATTATAAGCTAGGGTCTAATCTTTCCTAAAATCACCAGACTAAAAGATGGATGATTGAGTACAGATCACCGAGACTGAGGTAGTATTTCGGTGAGGATAGAATGTTGATTGAGGCAGTGTTCTTGATGGCACTAGACCTTCCAAATTCCAGTGTGAATAAAACATACTCCAAGGGGTTTTCTCTTTTTGTTTCACATTAGTGAGTATAGACCAATCATGATGCGCAAGGTCTTGTCGTAGGGAACTCTAGTCGGCAGGAGGAGGTGAGAATACCAAGGGGCTCTAGTCATAAACTCCTTAGGCTCTTACAAACTACCAACTACCCTTTGATTTCTAGACAATGTCCTAGAAGTTCCAATACTAGTTGAGGAACGTAACTTGTAGAGAATAATACATTCAAACAAAAAAATTGTAAAAAGTCATTTTTTTGAAAGGAACTATTGAGAAGGAATTGCTTTACTTTGTTTTTGTGTCATGAATTAAAGGTGTGTAAAAAATTTGTATCAGGAGATAATTCAAAGAAGATGTGTTTATATGTTAAACCTAAGGTGATAGGTAATTAAAAATACTATCTCAAGGGAAGCGGGAGGATGGACGAATCTAGACCTATGGTTGGGTGGTCTCCGTAAGCCAATAGCTTTCCTAAAAAGGAATAAAAATCACATCTTTGATGAACCATTAGAGATGAGGAAGCCTGACTTGCATCACTTCAGAACCATGTGCAAAAGGGATTAAAGTGTCATACTTCCCCTTCATTTCCCATTCTCTTTGAACCTAGCGCAAGATAAGCCCATTTTAGCCAGTAATTTCTATAAGGGATAGAATCTCAAACCACTGATACTAGTCAACCATTAGTAGTTGATTTGACCAAAGAGACTCAGGTCGATCCTCATGGGAATGGCCAAAACTTCCACTGCAGGGTAGACTCAAGCAATCCTAGTTAGCAAACTCCGAGGGTTTTCATCAAAATTCCAGATAGTGCTTTCTAAGACATCTCTTGATGGGCTACTAAGAACGTAGCGCCAAGGAAAACTCGGGTGTAGTAAAGGAGTGCAAGGGAGGATTGCAAAAAAAAGGGCAACTCTTTGAGTGTATTAGGTAGTTCTTCGTGTTCTTGTGTGCATTGCCTGGTAATTTATTCAACACATTTTCTAGCTTTCTCTTCACAACTTTGTTGATTACAAAACCATGACTGTGAACATATTCATGTGCTAACTCATGTAGCCTTCATTGCATATGAGGGTAACCACCAAGTGATACGAGGTCCCCCTACAACTAGGAGGGACCTCCCTCACTTTGGTGATAACCTATGCAGGTTTTACCACACATGATGATCACTACCAAGTGATATAGGATCTCTCCGTAAGTCCACTAGTGAGAAGATCCTCCCTCACTTGGTGGTGAATTGTGTAGACTTTCCCACACACAAGAGTCACCAGCAAGTACTATTAGGGCCCTTTGCAAGTGGGAGGAGTCTCCTTCACTTGATGGTGACCCATGCAAGCTTCACCGCATAGGAAAATCACCACCAAGTGATATGGAGGCCCTCTACAAAAGTAGGAGGGCCCTCTCCCATTTCGTGGTGATCTATGCATGCTTACTATATAGGAGGGTCATCACTATATGATATGGGGGTCCGGTACAATTGGATGTAGGTGCCCTCCACAAATAGGAGGGGCTTTCTTTACTTCATAGTGGCCCCAATATCCACTAGGGTCATCAGAGAGTGATATGATGACACTCTACTTAGTGGAGGTGTCTCTCACTTAGTGGAGACTCATTGTGGATTCATAACACATGAGGGTCACAAAAAAGCCTACCCTAAACTACTATTAAGGGCATCCCCTTTATGAAACTACACATCCCTTTAATGAGCATCTAGATGCATGAAGTTACTATTCAATTTGGTTATAAATAGCATAATTTTAGAAATAGCCCACACTTGCTATGTTGTCGAATGGCACCTCATGCAAAGAGCTAGTTTCCATTACTGGATTAGAGATCCTTGATGTACTATGCCTCTATTGCATGAGAGACTATAAGGGTAAAGCACAAGCCAAAATTGAGATCAAATGTAAGAGAAAGCAAGAGAGTCAACATGATTGAAGGTGATCAAGAGAGCATGAGTGTAGTAGGCAAGGGTGCTAAAGTACCCTAAATCCTTTTTGAGTGATCTTGGTAGTGCCATGTATACATATACAATTAGTGGTCCCTTCATAGAGTTAATGTGATGATCCCTTTTAGTTCTGTTGCTAGTCCCAAGGTCCCATTTTGACCTATTTGGAATCTAGAATTAATGAAAGTGATACATTTCTAGGATTCTCTCTTGTTTCTGTTTTATGTGTGTGCGTTTTTTTTGGGGGGGATGCTTGGGATTATGAGCTTGCAATACTTTTTATTTCATTTTATTCCTTGCCACATAGTCAATCCATGTCCTCTCCTACTCCCATCACATCAGATTGGTGATCATGCCACTTCTAGTTGCATCCTTGAAGCTCTTAACCATTTTTTAAAAAATACTTTTATTGCTTGAAAATATCACCTATTAATGCAAAATCACTTGATACTCAATCCCCACACCTTGAATTCATTAATCCAAAAGCACTTAGTACTTGATCTCCACATCCTAAACTAGTTAATGCATAAGCTCTTCCATTAAACTAGACTTTGCATGCATTTTGTCATTTTCTTACCCTCGTATTTTCTTAGTCCTATGTTCTAAGTCTCACCTAACCAGCCTTCTATTGAGCCTTCATGCCCTCCATTGCACTTGTTGATACTACTAACACTATGAGTCCACCCCAAAAGAAGCTACCCTATCACCTATTAATGCAAATCACTTGATACTCAATCCCCACACCTTGAATTCATTAATCCAAAAGCACTTAGTACTTGATCTCCACATCCTAAACTAGTTAATGCATGAGCTCTTCCATTAAACTGGACTTTGCATGCATTTTGTCATTTTCTTACTCTTGTATTTGCTTAGTCCTATGTTCTAAGTCTCACCTAACCAGCCTTCTATTGAGCCTTCATGCCCTCCATTGCACTTGCTGACACTACTGACACTATGAGTCCACCCCCAAAGAAGCTACCATATGATGATAGTGCCAATCCTATCATGATCTATTCACTAGTAAAGCCTTGATTTGTTTCCAAAAAATCTACAACTAGTGCATGATCAATGATCTTGTCTTTGAGGCTACCCATTGCCCAGGGGAAATCTCTCTTGCTTGTTGGTGATCCTTGTCTAGTGTTCTTTTCTATGAGGATCACCACCAAGTGATTTGCATAGCAACCCTTTTCCACAAGGTAATCTCTATCACTTGTGATGGTGACTCTTGTCTAATGTTCTAGTCTTTGAGGGTCGCCACCAAGTGATTCATGGTAACCCATTGTCCAAAGGTAGCCTTTATCACTTATGGTGATCCTTGTCAAGTGTTCTTGTCTTTAAGGCTCACTGCCATCAAGTAGTTCATGATAACCCTTTGCTACAATCCAATCTCTATTACTTGGTGGTGACCTTGGTCTATTGTTCTAGTCTTTAAGGATCACTACCAGGTACTTGTGGCAACCCATTGCCCAAGGGCAGTCTCCATTGCTTAATGGTGACCCTCATCAAGTGCTCTTATCTTTGAGGGTCACCATTAAGTGCTTCATGGAAACCCTTTGCTTAGGAGTAGCACCTATTAGTTTGTGGTGACTCTCATCTAGTGTTCTTGACTTTGAGGGTCACCACCAAGTGGTTCGTGGTTGGCAACCCTTTTCCATGGGGAAATCTCTATCATGGTGATAATATGCATCTAGTATTCTTGTCTTGAGGGTAACTACCAAGTGGTTCATACATGTCATGGAGCAATCTCTCTAGATTTGTGGCAACTCTTTATCATCTATGTTTGAGGGTTTATGGCAAGGGTTCTCTCTCGTGGAAGGCACAAAAGATATTACGCCCATTGTGAAATTCTTAGAGAGCTACATAGGATAGAGAGTCAAATGTAGCATCCTACCCTTTTGGTCCAAGAAACATGTGATCGTTGGGCCATAAATATATGATTGATATTCTTAGTTGGAAATTCTCACACACTTTAAGAGATTGCCAAAGGATTTCTCATTGAATTTTTTAAAGATCCATATTTTCTTATACCCCATGTCCATAAGGTGATAATCATGCCCATAGATTTTGATAACTTGCACTACTTGCAACTCGATATGATAGGCTTTTGAATCTTATGGAGATCTTAGACCATTGCATGTGGAAATTTATTATTTTCCCACCTCTTAATCAATAATAAGCTAGACGAGATCCCCTATCTCTCATAAAAGAGACACGTGCTTACAAAGAGCACTAGCAGTGGAAGAGCTCAAGCCTAGGACAAAGGCTACTAAACCATTTGAACACTTATAAAGAGCACACAAGCAACACCCCAGCCTGCAGCCCTTGTGTGCTCTTAATAAAGAGCTCATTACCATCCTTGCCAAGTGTGTGGCCAACCTAGGGGGTGTAATGGCCCCGACTTGGGTCTTTATATTATTGAGAGAGTAATAGTTGGGGGTTGATCTTGATGCTCTTGACATTTATGTGCTTTATTATCCTAATGAAGAGGAATTGACTGACTTCATTATGGTTTCCCTACTAACACATCCCAAATTATTTCTAGGACTAAGGCTCGAATTCAGATTTGTCTTCAACATTTAGGCCACTTGTAAGCACAACTCTACTTTCTCTTCTCAGGTTATAGCAGTATCAATATCAATTAGAGGGACACTACTCAATTGCACTTGGATATTGAAGTCCAATCCATGGAAGAAATATTGAAGTTGGCCAGTATGTGGGATAGGAATCGAGGCTTGTAATTTGTGAAAGACCTTTTTAATCTTCTTGGTATAAGCTAGGGCATTTTCATGGGGATCTTAACATATCACAGTTAGCACACATAGTTAATATTGTCCACCTCTCTCAGGGGTGAATTCCCTTTAAAAGGCTCCAAAGAATAAATCAATTTTGATTATGGTACTGACTTCTAAGCCATGATACCACATTGCAACCCTCTCTTTTAAGGTCATGTTAAAGAACATCATTAGATGTCCATCATCTTGAATTCGGTAATTAAACATGAGTTTCTGGAACTTACTAATGTGAAGCTTTGCATCCTCCTCCACTAACCCATTAAAGATGAATAGAGAAAGACCAAAAGTTGGCAAATCCGGTGTTCCTGCAAGAATTGCAATAGGTTATGCCATACAACAACCAGATTTGATATACAATTTTGTAATGGTGTGATTGTAACCCCACTTAAAGTGGGTTGAATTATTGGGAGAAGGGGAGCACTAGGGTTTCCTTCTCCTCCTAATGGATTGTTTATCATACTATGGTCACTAAGATCTCTCCCTCATTTGGGGTATCAGGCTTTTGCATTGAGGGGAATACCTCTTGTGGATTTCAACCTGCAATCTAGCCCTTTCAGCTCTTTCTTGTTTTTGGATCTTAGCTTGATTATGTTTATTGGAAAATAATGGGTTTATCTTGATGCTTTTTGACATAAATTGACTAACTAGTACCTAATTAACCAAGGTTCAAGAATCGCCACTTCTTGGCGTCTCCTAGCAAAATGCATCACTATTGGAACAAAAAATGGGCCTAACACTGGCTCTAGGGCTTTAGCATGGGCCTCCTATATTCACCCAAACAACCCCATGACCTTGTGGCTAGACATGATGCCCTTCTCCACTTCAAGTAGAGGGAGTAACCAAACATATAGGTGGCTAGCACCTCGTAACACAAACAAAGGGAGAACCTCCTAGCTTTATTGCTGTGGCCCCCCTATGGCTCTCCTACACCATAGGGATTGACCCTAGGATGTGCCATCTCAACATATACCACATAAGCATAAAGTCCACTTTTCATAATATTCATTTCAAGAGATAGTATATTCCTCACCAAATCGGTCCCCAAGGAAATGATTATATTAAACCTACATCATAGGAAGCATCATACTCATCGTGGGTCAATAGTTTAAAATCAAGTGCTATGCATTTAGAAGATAATTCTCTTTATACCATGTCAATGTAATGCAATCCAAAGTGGATGAATTTGAGTATACAAACATTCTACTTAAAACAAAATCAGCATTCTAAATGTCCTCAAACATTCTTTCTAGTATTTTCTTTCACTAGCGACTTTACTACTGCGATGATAAGGTGGTGTTGAACTACTTCATGCCACTGTACCTCTTAATACTTAAAATAAGATCCAAACCTATATGAAAAGTGCTGTAAGTAAATCAAAATTTAAACCACATTCAACATATAAAACCCCCTCTCTCCCTATCATTTAGGGTTTTTGCTTGCAAAGGGTAGGTTAAGAGGTATTTCCATGTATATTTTTTCGTAACGGAAGCAATAAATACACACTAAAATACAAAAATGGGAGTAAACCAAGGTAAATCCTCATGCCCTACCTCCATTATACTTTCACAAATATAATCTTAATTTTCTATAAATTTCTGCATGCAAACCTATTTTTTTCCTATCTTCTTTGTCCCAAAATCCCATTTTTGGTATTATTATTATTATTTAAATAAAAATACCATATTTTCTATTTTTTTAGATTCAAAAATAAATTCAAAATTTGATCCATAATCAATTTAATATCATCCCATATAAAAATGATTTGGTTACCTGAAACTAAGAAAAACATTATTTTTTCTCTTAAAACACACATTTTGAGTTTTTAAAAAGTAATAACTCACAAGCATGGATATGGGTTCCACATTTTATGGTTTATATCCCTCAAATACATCACAACCAAGCTTCAAACAAAATTTTATCACATATGAACATGATTTGTACCATGAAATGTCAAAAATAATCCAAAATTCAAGTAAAAAAGAGGCTTACCACCATTTTTTGTGTTTTGGGTCTCCAAATTTGATTTTATGGACAGCACCCGGATCCACATTGGTCTCCAGACAATGCTAGTCATCACTATTCAATGTCATGATGGACCCACGTAAATTTGGTTCAAGCCTGACAAGAATTCCCACATAAATAGCCCACAAGAGGAGAGAGAGGGAGGAGAGAGAAATACTTATTGATTTTGTATATCCTTGATCAATCCATAATTTTCCAAGGCAGAGGTGGTGATTGAAAGTGAAATATATGTGGTAAGTCTGTTGATATGAGTATTCTTCAACGACCTACTCTCCCCCTTCATTTCTCATCGTCGTCATGTGTAGGGATCTTCCTATTTTTTCCATCTCTATCAAAAATTTGCCCTCCCTCCCCCCGGTTGTGGGAAAATTTGGGAGCTTGGGATGCCCCAAGAGTCACACCCCCCCCTTTCCAAGTCTCTTTACACTTCTTTTTTACCCTTTTTGCTCGACCACACACAACTCTAGTTTCCCATTTCCAAATTGAAGTCCAAAATTTTTTGCATGACCGTCTTGGAGTCCCGCACTATGAAACTTGTTCCTTGTTCCACTTCATTCATGCACCGTAAAAAATCACCAAGTCCATATTGCACCAGCTTGCACTAGAAGGCACTGCTTAGCCAAATTGAGTTAGAACACTCACATATAAGTTAGAACACTTTGACAAGGACCATCAAACCATCTAGCATGTAGTGCGATGGCCATGTCCCTCATTTTTTCCACCTCGACATAGCCTTGTAGGGCTTGATGTTGCAAGTGGGTCCAGAACAACTTATACAAGTTGATACGAATGGTGGTCACACACCACCTTGCCCTCACAGCCAAGTCCATCTCTTTGACTATTAACAATGACCTCTTACCATCGAGATAAAGCCTTGTGGCCCAAGTTGAGACCAAGCCTTCATACCTAGCCTCAACCAACTAAGCTAGGCTCCTCATCGAGCTGAATTTATCTTTTGTTGCATATGGAGGGTGAAGCCTAGAACACAACCTACTTAGTTCTACCATGAAGCCATCCGAGCACAATGACATCACCTAACAAGTTGTATTCCTTTGGTCCTGAGACACCGAAATGGGCTTGAGTGTGCATGTAGATCTCAATGGTGAATAAGGCTCTCTAAAAGACACCCTCGTTTAGAGTATAAGAATCATGCCAGCTTGCACCTTTGCAACTTGAGCACCATTTGAGAAGATCCATTTGCCACTATTTGTCCACACTAGGGGCACCCCAATATCCCCATCTTCTTTGTTGTATGAGGGCTCACCTCTCTTGCAATCAGCCATTGTCATACAATCTCTTTCCTCGTTAGTTTTGTAAGAGTAAATGTGTACCTCATTCATTGAAATGCACATGTTTCCCCTTGCTAGTTGATTCGTTATTCTTCAAGCTCTGGGACCTACTCCATCATCTCGCCCTTCACCTTGTGGTTCGAACCATGATTGGATTGAGCCAACTCCCCATCTTGGGCCTTCATATATGTCCTTGTCGTGCCGCTATGCCCACACCATGTAAAAAAAATCTAGAGTGTAGCTTTCTTATTGATTTAGAGAGCCAATGCCATTTTAGACATTAGTGTTAGTGTCCATGGTTCAAAATATTAGATTTTTGGATAAGTTTAGTCAATTTATGATATTTTAGATATTATCTCTTGTAAAAATCCATAAAATTGTATACAACTTCTAGATTATGATAACATGTAAAAGAAAGCACGTAGCTTTCAGCTAATTTGAGAGGATTTTATGTAAAAAGAGATATTGGTGAAATCGTATGACGTGCGATCGTTGTTTTCAGCCAATGAACAACACTCCAAAGTGGGAGATGAAGAAGGAGTGATATAACTCAATTTTGGGTAGGTGTCTTGGTATTTTACCCCCCTTTTGGAGCCAATGGAAGCATCAAATTGGCGATCTGAGCAGCATAGAGGAAGGTATTGTTTTATACATGTTCAATTTGAAGCTCTCTTGAAGCAAGACTCTTTGCCCTACAAGCCTTGTGATTGACTCATAAGATTTTGTCCCTAACAGTCTACATTGAATGTAATCATGCAAAGTTGATTCATGCTATAGCATCATGTATGAATGATGGGATGCAGAGTTGTTTATGATACATGATAACATATTGTACTTGATTTTATAATTTGTGATTGCTCTTATAGTCAAGAAAACAAGCTTGATTTGAGTTAGAACTTTATATGAGATAATCCTCTTGTGATCTTTGCTAAGAACATGCAGTTGGAAGCTCTATTAACATCTTCAAGAACTTGGCTTGAAACCTTCAACC
This sequence comes from Lygodium microphyllum, assembly GCF_053477565.2. Classification (NCBI taxonomy): domain Eukaryota; kingdom Viridiplantae; phylum Streptophyta; class Polypodiopsida; order Schizaeales; family Lygodiaceae; genus Lygodium; species Lygodium microphyllum. Next base: position 148,898,350 of record NC_141143.1, on the reverse strand, counting down.
CTTCTCTTATCTCTACCATCTCTGGAGTCTAAGCTCTTGAATCCCTATACATTCTTCTCTCTCAAACCCCTATGATTGACCATGAAGTACCTCTTGAACCTTCAAACATTCACTGTAATCTACTTATCTCTTGAAGACACATCTCCATCTATCTTGTCTAGTTTTCTTGCGAAACCCCTGTGTGGTGACCTTCAATTCTACGTGCTACGACATTGGTGAACCTGACGTGAAGGTCGATGTAAGAGAACTCCAACATAGGGGATTCTTCAAAAGATACTCTACAACTATTGATGCACATACTGTAGCAGACTCAGCAACAAAAAATCCAAATGTTACAACAACAACAACAAAGGCAAGACAAAGAGAAGATTGATTTCGCAGCTATCAAGGCCCTAGAGGAAGTTGGGTGGGAACTAAAACAATTTAATGGTCAAAATTTCTCTGTTTTCATTCACTTGTATATTGAGAAAATGCTCTTCTTTGGTTTACCGCAACATGCATGGAGTCGCTATTTTGCCAGACTAGCCAAGCATGGTATTCAAGAAGAATCCATAGCCTTTTTCAGCGAGATGCGGATTGGGCTGCATTCAAAAATGCTCTACATGAAGAATTCTTCTTAGAAGACTCTGGCCTAATGACGAAGAAAAGTTTCATTGATTGGGTTGAGAAACCCAACAAAGGTTTAGCTGCAACAACTTTATACCATGGGTTTGAAAGTAAATTTGGACAACTTGATGCTGAAGACCAATAAAGTATGGAAGGTCAGAAGATTGAATTATTCCTTAAGATTATAGATCCCATTCTGCAACAGAAGCTTGTTGATCGCCTAGAAGATGCTACCTCCGAATCAAGAGTCAAGATTGCATGGATAGTTGTTACTGATGCAGTTAACATGATTGCTCGAAGAGAGCGGATGTGACTAAGATTGGGCTCTACGTCAACTTCAACAACTCCATTGATGGAGCTTGTTCCACCTTCAAAATCCCCTATTCCTTTGACTAATCAACCAACTCTTTTTTCTTTTGTTCCTTCTAAAAACGATGTCATGGATGAACTCATTAAAAGCATGAGTGACCTTCATCTAAATCTTACAGAAATTAATTCCAAGGTGGAGAAGTTGGATGTTAAAGTTGAAGAACGAGGACGACCATAAACTCAAAGACCCATGAGAGAAGGCTTTAAGAGGCATTGTATTTGGTATGACAGCCAACAACATGACAAGAGTGAGTGTTCTGCCTTTCGTGAGGCTGAAGCACAAAAGCTCATCTTTTGGAAAAATAGAAAAATTCATGCAACTGAAACTGGTCTTCCATTGGAGCCAAATTTTGGCAATGGTGGAATGAAGAAAAGATTAAAAGATATAGATGTAAAGAATGCCTACGCCGCAATTGATGCAACTACCTATGGGCTGCAAATTAAACCAACTAAATCAAATTTGAAAGCATGTAAAGCTAATGTGCAATCTAAAGTATGGATGCAGGCACTAGATCAAATGGAACATGGTAAAGTAGCCAAAGAAGATTTGGCTAACGCTAGTCAGTGCATTCAAGGAATAACTAGTTGGAAAGAACTAGTAGATTCTTTTTCCACCTTTGCACATTTGGCTGACGTCAATCATAAAGAGGTCTTGATTGAAGAAAAGAGAAGAAGAGAAGATGAACCAGAGCCTTTCTCTTCTGGCCCTCCAAAATGGGTAATTAGAAGAATACCTGAATAACCGAAGCTTACTAAAAATATAACCCTAGATCAAGAGATGGAAGATGCACTACAAACAAAGAAGACCGAGGGAAAGAAGAAAGGCAAGCAGCCAGGCTACAAATTGCAGTCTGACATCGAATCTGCAATCGATCTCAAACGAGTTCTAGAAGAACAAATTTTGGGAAGTAAAATTGAGTTCACCTTAGGTGAAATTCTTGGAATTGCCAAACATGAATTTCATGATGTAATTATTAATGTAATCAAAAGAAAAAGACAATATGTTGGTGATGATGCTGAAGAAATAGTGAATGATTTTTTGCAAGCTCTTCGAGTCTTTGAGCAGGATGAAGAGAAGCTGACTGCACAAGGAATTCATATTGAAGCAAGTAAAGAGTTAATTGCACCAATTGAAGCTGAAGATAAAGAAATCATGGATGCAAAAATTAAAGAAGTGAAGGATGAAAATGTAATGCTCGACTGGTCCAAACCAGTTGGGCAAAAAGAATGTCATCTACAGCACATGCACGATGAGGAAGAAGTCTGATTCATTCCAAGCAGTCACTACTACCGTACACATTGGGCAAGAGAAACAACTGAGACAGTCGTCAAAATTTGAGAAAAAGAAACACTATTTATTGCACTCTTAGACCATGGTTCTGAGGTAAAAATCATGGCAAGGAGCCTCTATGAAAGCGACAGATGGCCCATAGATGTTGATCCAGGTTGGCAAATGAGAGCTGTAAACAACTCTTCTCGAGAGTTAGGAGAGTTATGTGCTACATGTCCTAATGTGTAGGTAACTATTGGAGATATAAAATATAATTTTCATTTTTTTGTTCAAGACTCTTATAGTTACCCTATCATTCTTGGGCAACCTTACATTTCTAAAGCCCACTTGGAAACAAAAGCTCTTGATGATGGTTCTTTCTATGCTCGAATCCGAAGCAAGGATAATGAACGAGCTCTCCAATTTCTTACTCTGTGTGTTAACCATCATCGAAACAGAGATTGACTGCATGATTATCCTATGCCTCTTAATGCCCAAGATTTTAAGGGTTTTCGGGTTGCACTGCTATAAAAGGAGGCTATGGTAGTGCATCACGTAAAAGGATTAAACCTCCTTATGCTATAAAAAATATGTATCTAGCAAATTTGTATGTATGTACAGCCAATATTATGGGTTGTTATAAGTCTCTTTCAGCCATGACTAAAGCTAAAAGAAAATATTTATATCATATACAAAGGGTACTGAAAACTTATGACATGATGGCTGAAAATGAAGATATTTCAAGTATTCTTTTAGACTGATTACTACTGACACATTGGTTAAAATATATGCAGTTGCTCATACAAAAAATCAAGCTAAAAATCAATCCATAGAAGTATATACATTGGATTTTTATCAAACAATTCAAGAATTTGTTGTGTAGGAAGACATTGGTTTACTCGACAAGGCTGAAGCGCAAGTGGAGACAAAATACAAGACGATGGATAAGAAAGTCAAGCCTGTGGCAATCCCATTGCCTCCTGAAAGTGAAGGGCTGGTTGGTAGGGTAGCAAATTAGCCAAGTCTTTGTGATCCTTCCAACATTGGTCACAAGTTCACATCTAAAAGTATAAAAGAACTCAAAATAGGTGAAAATTCTTTCCTTTCGTCGGCTAAAAAACACTTGATGGACCTAAAAACGGGCCGGCACTGGCTCATGCACTAGCCGGATCTCGTCACTATGCACAAGACAACCCCTCGGTCTCGCGGCCAGGAGCGTCTATCAAAATCTCTGCCTTCCTGCACATTGCGTTTGTAATACGTTGTAGTCCAACTGATCCTAACCCAATATTACTCCTCAGAGGGAGTCCCTTTCACATAGCCAAATGGCTCGAATCACATACACATGGGGTTCCTCCTACGGCTGAATGCCGTCAACCCTCTGCGACTCTCCTACACCTCGGGGATTGGCCCCTCGATGCGTCGCTCAACATTTAGACATTTCGCACAAACGTCGCTCAAGGTACCAAATAAACGTGTCCAGGAATGTACCATTGTCCTTGCTTCTCTTTCCCCTTTAGGATCCCACGACTAGCCTACAGCATGGGTATCTCACTGCCTCTCAACGTGGGTCGTGTCCTCATAAACCAATTGCAATGCATGTCTAGGAGCTAATCACTGATACTCTTAAATTCTTTTCATGCTCTATGCATTTGGTGGATGCCTAGTGCTCAAACATTTAGCAAAACAGTATCGTGCACAAGTGTAAAAACATTCTTTTAATGGTTTCCAACTACCGTTCGTGCTTCGTTGCATGGGCCTAGCACCGAGGTGATCCTCGTGCTACTAAGCTCTTAATTTTAATTATCATCCGTCCTAAATGCTATGCATAGAAATCAGCAACTTTCCCATCATTTCACACGACATTTAGACATATTTCAACTTCTCTACCCTTCCCCGTTTAAGTATTGCATCGTTGGATAGATTTATAGGGTATTTCACCATCATTTTATGTGGAAAAAACAGAAAAAGACACACTAGAACGAGAAGGTGGGGTTGAACTAAGGCAAATCCTCATGCTTCAGTTCCCACAAACATTCACAAACATTGCTCTTATTTATCCTTATTTTTCGGAACCCAAAATGCATTTTCCCCTATTTTTAAGGGTTTTTTTCACCATTTTCTTGTATTTTCCCTTATTTTTTTCATTATTTAATTGCTGAAAATTAAGAACAGGTTATGGGCTGTGGCCCTTAGTTCCTTCTTGCAGAAAAAATGAGAGTTTAGTTGATGTTCATATTCACTTTCCCATTTTTATGCCAAAAACCCTCATTTTTCCTTGTTTTTCATGTTTTACGTATTTTAACATATTATTTTGAACCAAAAATGCATGTTTTTTCTGATTTTTTGATCATGACCAGCAAGAACTCATAGAAAACAGTAACATGAACAATTTTTATCCCACATGAACACCATTTCATTCATCAAAAGCCATAAAAGCACAAATTTCCTTTGAAATTTTTAAATTACCGCTTATTTGCGTGTTTCGGGTTTCATGTCCATGGCTGTAGATTTGGAAATCAGCAGCACTTCATGTCCAGCACAATCACCAATCACCATTTCCAGCCCGTGGAGCAATCCGATCCATGCCGGACAAGCCTCCACCATTCTTTCTTCTTCCTTCTTCTCCCCACATGAACTTGCCTTTAGAAGAGAGAGAGGGAGGAGAGAGAAAGACTGAAATCAGAGATCTTCAAAGAGGGCATCATTCGATGGGCGAAGGGCGGTGAAATGATTGGCATCCAGGAGGGAATGAGGGGCAGTGGTCAGTTGGCATGGTTGTTCACAACCAGGGAGAAGCACCATCATCCTCATGGCGTGAATTTCGGGCGCAGTCTGTTCAAGTTTTCTTCCCACGATTTCATGCATCATGCCTCTCCAAAGTTTCATGTTACATTTAAATTTGGGCTCCCAAGGGTCACTTGCCCATTTTGGCCAAATTTTGTCCACCTCTTCGCATCTTGATCGGTTTCTTGGCCATTTCCCCTGTTCGGACTCGGAATCGAGCTCTGAAAAATCCTGGGCGTCTAGCTTAGCATCCCGCATTGGCCAGTAGCTCGTGTCAACCCGCACGACTGTCTGAAAAATTATGAAAAATCAACAAGTGTCGCTCGGGCGCCTTTAAAGCACTTTGGCGCTTAAAATCGTCCTAGATCGAGCCGCCGCCTTTGACAGTGAATATTTGTCCCTTGATATTCATAATTTTTAGCTATTTTTAAGCACTCCCCGTCACCTAAATTCCGCTCTCATTGGCGACCACGGGATAGGGCGACACAGCCCGTCGAATCCACGAACATATCTGCACATAAACAACCAAAGAAGCATCAAACTGATACAAAACAATTATCATCATAAAACTCAGCACAATGCTCCCCCTACCCCTGGCAGAACCAAGGCATAACATCCACAAGGAGTAGGCCTAGCATCATTTAATAGAAGATCCGAAGCGAGTCACTAACCAGCTGCTCCAACACAGCCAAACTGAAAAGAAATGTCAAAGAGGTTGCCCTAAGTGGTAGTCTGAACTACTTACCAACTAAAGACAACACAACTAGCAGCTCCTACAAGGCGAGGACTCCTATAGCCTGATCAAAGTGTACTTTCTTCCAGTACATGTCTTCTTTTGGGGTTTGTATTGGATGAACATACTTGGGCATGTAAAAAGGAGGGGGCTGAGCGTAGTGACCCAAGGAGAACAGGGCATCAGTCTCAGGACCTGTCTCGGCACCCAAGAACCTACCAAGCCCTTGCAAGGCGACACTTAATCCTTTTCTAATGCTCACTTTTATTTTTGCTCCACCCTTCCTTGTTTTGGTATTATTTATCTAGCAAGAAGCCACCCCTAGGAGGACAAGGTATCGGCCCCGGGTCTGACTCGTCCCCAAGAACCTACCAGGCCTTCGCAAGGCAATGAGCAACGGCTTATATATTTTCATTTCTTTTCTTTTCTTTGATAGGGGTTAGAACCCCTTTTTACACACCTTCGTATTGATATTCATCTTTTAGGATATTCAGGATTTCTTGGCATCATTAGTATTATCTTCTAGCAGGCTTCTCTAACTACCTCACTACTAACAAGAACTCCTAGAACGGCTGCCTAGTAGGCTAGCAGAACAGGGCCACTAGGACTTCCTTTCTAAAACAGATCTTTCGATGCCTAACAATGTCTTTACAGGAGGCAATGACTACTCCGACCTCCCTCAAACATACTTAGCCTAAACCTGGGACTTCATGCCTTGGTTGCCGGTCCCCAACAAAAATGTGTCCCCTCGACAAGTACAAATACACATATAACAGGAAAGAAAGGTACTCGTAAAGGAGAAATATCACCTGGATTGGCCACAAGAAGCTTCCATCGCAGCAAAGGCTCCTCCAGGCTCCAGAAAATTCCACGAACCACGAAATCTGTCTAGCACAACACTAAAACAAAAACCCAATTAAACGTACCTGCACTAGATAGGGAAATGGCCCTCTTGGCCTAATGAAATCAGACACGACTTTGCTACAAAACTGAATCGGCCCTCTTGGCCTAATGAAATAAAACAATACTATGTAGAACATCCACCTGGAAACAACCATGATAGACATCAAAGCATACTATTCCCAGGGGAATAGAGGCTTGTAGCCCTATACTAAGTGCATTAAATTATGACCTATCCCTCTTGCATATATCGCAAGAGGTGTTCGCATCACATGTCGTCTAACCAGTCTGTGGGTCCAAGATAATAAAGGCAGATGAGTCTCGCTTACCCTCTGCATCACCTAGATCAACCATCGTCTGCCAAAGAGGGCATGTTCAGAAAGCATACCCCACAAACGACCAGGTCCTGTCTCACCATCAATAGATATATCGGGACAAGGCCCACAATTAAAGAAGAGGTCTTCTTCATACACAAGATTAGCCAATGAATCAGCAAACTGATTCCAATTCCGTGGAATCAGCTGAAAAGACACTCTATCGAATTCGTCTAGCAGGGCTATGGTAGTATGATGGTACATACAAAGGATGGGGTTTCGTACCATGTACGTCCCATTGAGTTGATTTAAAACCAACTGAGAGTCCCCTTTCACCAATAACTGGCGGATACCACCCTTCTTCGCAATATTCAAACCCATAATCAGGGCTTTGTATTCGGCCATATTATTAGTAAAATTCGCCCCGAGATAAGCAGCTAACTTCATGACAATGCGTCGTCGGGGGTCTCGGATGACAACTCCTACACTTCCTTTTTTACATGCACCCCTGGACGCCCCATCAAAATACAAGGTGTATGTCCATAAAGGGTTTACATATCCCGCCATCCTGAACTCTACTCGTAATTATGGTAATTGAAATTCAGCATATTCAACGGGTGGACTGTAGGCTCCATCCCTCCATCATCATTGAATTCAACAGGGATGCTCGTCAAAATTTGTAGGCAGTGATGGCAGAAGACCTTGATTTCCCAAATGAATGTCCCGCCTTCTTGCTCAATCACCTTGTATTCTTTGCTCCACCAAATGAGCTTCCCCTGATGATACCTCTGTTCTAAATATGGGTGTTCTAAATAAGGGATCAGACGACCCATCAACCTCTATCACGATTTCCTTGCAGATGTTTGATCGATCTTGCCTAGACCTGCAAGGCAGTCATAGCATTAGTGCAATCAGAAGTAATAAGGTTTAATCTTATTAAGATTAACCTTATTTTTAAATTCTATCCCCTCAAGGTCAGCTAACAACACTGTAGATTTATTCTTTCCTATCCTAACGATCTTATAAGGCCCATCCCATTTGGGTTCTAGCTTACCTGGGAATAATTCACGTCGTGCGTCATAATACAGAACAAGCTATCCTTTCTTGAAGGTGTATTTCTTGGCTTTGAGGTCGTGTAGCTTCTTCATTCGTCGCTTCACCACTTCTTGGGGCAATAAGCTCTGCAACTTAAGCTCATCTAAATGTGCCAGTGTCGTTAAGCGCTCAAAAAGAGCGTCTTCATCGCTCAAAGAATGATTGATGGCAAACCGAATAGTCGGCAGCTCAATTTCTAGAGGCAAGACACACTCCTCCCCATATACTAACTTGAACGGGGTATGGCCAGTGGCTCGTTTGAAGGTCGTATTATAAGCCCACACTGCCACGTATAACTTTTTATCCCAATCCCGTTTCTTTTCCGACACAATTTTGGACAGGATGCCCACAAGCTGCTTGTTGGTGCTTTCGACTTGCCCATTGGCTTGCGGATTATATGGGGTTGTCTTGTTATGCTTGATGTGCCACAACTCTGTCAAACCTTTAATCACCTTATTCAGGAAATGGGTTCCACGGTCCGACACTAATTCTTTCGGTGGACCAAACCGGCATATTATCTGCTCTAAAAGGAAACAAGCAGTTTCTTTAGCACCATCTTTCCTTGTTGCACGTGCTTCTGACCACTTTGTGAAGTAGTCAGTTGCTACAATGATGTACCTCTTTTGTGTAGTCGACGACGGAGTAATGGGACCCACAAAGTCTATTCCCCACTTCTCAAATGGAAGTATCGCCATAATAGGGGTGAGTGGTCGTTTCCTATTCTCTCGACTATCATGTCGTTGGCAAATATCGCATCTCTTAACATACGCAAACACATCCTGGAAGATGGCAGGCCACCAATAACCTGCTCTTAAAGCCTTCTATGCTGTAAGCCGTCCAGCAAAATGGCCACCGCAAGCAGAATCATGGCACTCTTCTAAAATGAAGGGCACCTCATCAGGCATCACACACCGGCGATAGATATCATCAACCCCTTGCCGATATAATGTACCTGCGATCAAAGCAAACTTTAACGCTTGTTGCTTAATTTTTCTTTTCTCAGCCTTAGATAATTCGGATCCCGCCTCTCCCGTTGATAAATAATGTGTTATTGCAGCATACCAGGAGGGAATAGATGCCGTATCTATTTTAAATAACAACTCCATGTCACTACCTTCAGCCACAGATTCTTTCGGTTCCCCAAAGTCCACAAGACATTCCACGATGCCTTGCAACCTTGGTGGCTTACTCTTGATTTCATAATCAAATTCCTGCAAAGTGATCAACCACTTCGCTAAACGATCAGGCGGCTGTAACTTATTCATCAATAATCGAAGTCCCTCCGCCTTCGTATAAAGCATGACTTTCTCATAGAGAATATAATGCCTAAATTTCTTGGTCCCAAAGACCATCGCTAGACACAGCTTCTCCATGTAGGTGTAATTGATTTCGGATACCCCCAGCTTCCGACTAGCAAAAGCAATCGGGTGGTACCACTTCTCTTCCCAAATTTGGGCTAAACAGCAGCTGATACTATACATCGTGGCTACTGAAAAGATATAAAACACCTCACCTCTTTTAGGTGCTTTTAAAACGGGCGCTCTTGCTAGCTCTTGTTTCACATCCTCGAATGCTATCTTACAAGGGTCACCCCATACAAACGAACAGCTAAAGGACAATAAATTTGTAAGTGGCAACGTTCTTTCTGCTAAGGCGTTAATGAATCGACGGTAGTAACCAACCAAAGACAGAAAGCTATGAACCTCTTTCGGAGTGCGTGGTGGACCCATGGCAACTATAACTTTGACCTTCTCGGGGTCTGTCGCAATTCCTACCGAACTGACCACATGACCCAGCAATAGCCCATAAGGTACTCCAAAAACACACTTCCGTGGGTTTAGGGCGATGCAAAATTGTCTACAGCGCTCAAAGCATTTTCTTAAAATGATCAACTGCCTTTCTCTCACGGTGGCAGCCCCTAAGTCATCAATAAACACCTTCAACTCTTCAGAGGATATGTCACCGAATGTCTTATCTGCTGTTCGTTGCCACGAACCAGGCGCATTGCATAAACCAAAGGCCATCACATGGTACGCAAAAGTACCAAATACAGTAATGAAAGTTGTTTTCAACTTGTCCTCTTCTGCAATTGCCATTTGGTTATATCCTGCAAAGCAATCCATAAACGAATATATCTCCCTACCCGCTAATTGATCCAAAATCTGGTCAATAAATGGCAACGGGTAGTAGTCCTTAACTGTCTGCTTATTCAGCTCCCTAAAGTCTACACATAAACGGATCTGATTATTCTTCTTCTTTCTAATCACAACTGGCGAACACCATTCCGTGTGTTGCACATGAAAAATCAAACCCGCTTTTCGAAGCTTCTGTAACTCTTCAAACAGGCCGTCCCTCAATTCGAAAGGCATACGCCTTACTTTCTGCCGTACAGGACGACTGCCCTCTTTCAACGGAATTGTATGAACAGCAAGGCTAGGAGGGATGCCTCTCAACTCATCATAACTCCAGGCAAAGATATCACAGAATTCCTGGATCAAGGCCACATAGTCCTCCCTTTCTGCTGTATTGAGCATAGAACCTAATTTGATTGGCCGCGAATCATCAGGTGTACCAAGGTCTAGCTCGATAACATCTGCATCTCTTATACGCTCTTGGCCCTCTATCGGCTCATTCAAAGTGATCTGATAGATGTCCTCCGTGGTGGATCCCTCTTTGGACTCATCACTCGATGATGTCTCACTGACAGATGAATCTTCTAATGTCTCCAATTCTGTAGAAGATAGAGGAGCTCTCTCACTCTGCGGGGACTCAGGATAAGCATCAACCACCACACGCTGGGCACCTCTGCCGAATATTAGCCGATCGACGGGTATATCTACTTGGTAGTCCGCTTGCAAGATCCAAGGACGTCCGAGTAATACTTGGTAACTTGGACGGCTTGCAAAACGAATCACCCTAAAGTCCAACAGGCATTCTACATTTGCAACAGTGACATGGACCTTAGTAATGCAGCCTTCTGGCTGTCTCAAACTATCATCTGCCATTCTGAGAATTGTGGAGGTATCTTTCTGGATCGCAAGACCCAACCTTTCCATCAGTTCAGAACTCATAATGTTGACCGATGATCTCGTGTCGACAATGGCATTATCTACTAATATCCCATCGACATAGGCTGCAACCCTTGGGCAATGCTTCTCAGCATGCTCAAATCAGTCATCACCAACTCGCGCAATACCCAAAGGTTCTACAATATACCCGGTACGTAGGATCTTTCTAAATTCCTTACGCACTCCTGGGGAAAGCTTAATAAGCTGTAGAAGATTCACATCCGGCTTGACTTCGCAAAGAGAGCCCGCCAAATCGAATTCATGATAGTTCGATAGAGCTCGCTTTTCACGCCAAACCATCCGCTCTTTAGGTCACTGAACTGGCTTTATTGCCTCTTTCTTAACTTTCACCTTCTTCTTTGGTGGTTCCTTATCGGCTTTACTCTCTACGGGCTTCAAAGGTCCCCCTTCTAGGGCAGGATCCAAAACTTGCGTTCCTTTGTCGCCTTGTTTAGGGTTTCCGTCGACAGGCTTATCCTTGTCGGCTTCTCTACCCTTTTGACCTGTTGTAATAACAGCTCGTAAATTAGAGGTTTCAGCATCATTAACGCGTACAGCCTCAATCAAACTAACCCCACTACCACTTGGTAGCTCTTCCACTGTAGTCTTTGGTCGTTGAAGTATTTGTTTAGGCCCATCTTCTTGCTGGGAATCATTTCCTTGGGCACGATGATTAACTGGCCCTGGTTGCCGACTTCCTCGCTGGAGGGAACTGATCTTACTCCAGCAAGTAGCTGCTAAATGGCCAGATTTTCCGCAAATGTCGCACTTAACATTTGGGCAATTCCTTGGATAGTGCTGCCCACCACACCATTTGCAACTAAACCTCGACGGCACACCCTCCTCTGGGTATCTACTTCCTATCAAATTTTGTTGTTTTTTAAGGAAGTTGACATCAACGACTATTTGTCGATACTGCTCCGTAATCATGTCGGTATAATGCTTCATCATGTCCTTAACCTCGCCAAGAACATTGGAAGCACTCGACTCATAGCCTTGGTCATTACCATGTCGTTCCATCGGCCTAACAATTCGATTAGGCACTGGTTGTTGAGCCACAGGCATGGTATTAGAATTGACCGTCTGGCCTCCACCATTTGGAGCCATTTGACTGCCCGTAGGCATCGACATGCTAGGGGGAGCTGGTAATAAAGGGACATTCTGCATCATGTTCCCTCTCCCATTAGGATTAGCCATCGCTATCCCTTGGCCACTACTGCCATTGGCTATTGCCATATTGTTTCCCAATACTAAACCCATGTTCGAATTGCCTCTAGAAGCATAGGCTGCTTGTAGTCGGGATTCCACCTCTTGTGCTCGTGTAATGGCAGTATCTATATCCCCCAAGGGGACACTACTCAACTGCAATTGGATATTAAAGTCCAACCCATGTAGGAAATATTGCAATTGGGCAGATGCGGGGATAGGAATAGAGGTGTCAAACTTACAGAAAACCTCTTTTATTTTCTTCGCATAAGCACGAATATCCTCGTGTGGTTCTTGGCGGGTCACGTTGAGTACATGCAACCAATATTGCCCACCCCTTTCAGGGACAAACTCCCTTCGAAAAGCTCCATAAAATGAATCAATATTCAATATGGTTCCGGCTTCTAAACCATGATACCATATAGCGGCTCTTCCTTTGAGAGTCATATTGAAGAACATCATCAAATGTCCTTCCTCTTGAATGCGACAGTTAAATATCAGTTTTTGAAACTCCCTAATGTGGAGTTCCGCATCTTCCTCAACTAACCCATTAAAAATGGGTAGCGGGTAATCTAGAGCCGGCAAATCCGTCGTTCCTGCTGGAATTGCAATAGGCTGCGCCATGACGAGGATTGGATTTGCACTAGGAATAGGGGACGGTGGGGTTACACTTCCCGTACTTGACGTGGACTGGCTTATAGAAGGAAGGGGAGCACTAGAGCTTCCACCTTCTCCTAACTTACTGCTTGTGGTCCTAAGACCACTAGATCCACTCCCTCGTAAGGGTTCAGCACCGCTACGCTTAGGGGAATATCTCCTAAAAATTTCAGCACGTCGCCTAGCTCTTTCGTCTCTTTCTTGCTTTTGGATTTCTGCTAGACGATGCTTATCAATAAATAACGGATCAATCTCAGTATCCTTTGGCATACACTGCTAGTTGGTCCTTAAACAACCAGGATTCGAGAACCGCCACTTTTAAGCGGCTCCCGGCAGACGCACCACTGATGGACCTAAAAACGGGCCGGCACTGGCTCATGCACTAGCCGGACCTCGTCACTATGCACAAGACAACCCCTCGGCCTCGCGGCCAGGAGCGTCTATCAAAATCTCTGCCTTCCTGCACATTGCGTTTGTAATACGTTGTAGTCCAACTGATCCTAACCCAATATTACTCCTCAGAGGGAGTCCCTTTCACATAGCCAAATGGCTCGAATCACATACACATGGGGTTCCTCCTACGGCTGAATGCCGTCAACCCTCTGCGACTCTCCTACACCTCGGGGATTGGCCCCTCGATGCGTCGCTCAACATTTAGACATTTCGCACAAACGTCGCTCAAGGTACCAAATAAACGTGTCCAGGAATGTACCATTGTCCTTGCTTCTCTTTCCCCTTTAGGATCCCACGACTAGTCTACAGCATGGGTATCTCACTGCCTCTCAACGTGGGTCGTGTCCTCATAAACCAATTGCAATGCATGTCTAGGAGCTAATCACTGATACTCTTAAATTCTTTTCATGCTCTATGCATTTGGTGGATGCCTAGTGCTCAAACATTTAGCAAAACAGTATCGTGCACAAGTGTAAAAACATTCTTTTAATGGTTTCCAACTACCGTTCGTGCTTCGTTGCATGGGCCTAGCACCGAGGTGATCCTCGTGCTACTAAGCTCTTAATTTTAATTATCATCCGTCCTAAATGCTATGCATAGAAATCAGCAACTTTCCCATCATTTCACACGGCATTTAGACATATTTCAACTTCTCTACCCTTCCCCGTTTAAGTATTGCATCGTTGGATAGATTTATAGGGTATTTCACCATCATTTTATGTGGAAAAAACAGAAAAAGACACACTAGAACGAGAAGGTGGGGTTGAACTGAGGCAAATCCTCATGCTTCAGTTTCCACAAACATTCACAAACATTGCTCTTATTTATCCTTATTTTTCGGAACCCAAAATGCATTTTTCCCCTATTTTTAAGGGTTTTTTTCACCATTTTCTTGTATTTTTCCTTATTTTTTTCATTATTTAATTGCTGAAAATTAAGAACAGGTTATGGGCTGTGGCCCTTAGTTCCTTCTTGCAGAAAAAATGAGAGTTTAGTTGATGTTCCTATTCACTTTCCCATTTTTATGCCAAAAACCCTCATTTTCCCTTGTTTTTCATGTTTTACGTATTTTAACATATTATTTTGAACCACAAAATGCATATTTTTTCTGCTTTTTTGATCATGACCAGCAAGAACTCATAGAAAACAGTAACATGAACAATTTTTATCCCACATGAACACCATTTTATTCATCAAAAGCCATAAAAGCACAAATTTCCTTTGAAATTTTTAAATTACCGCTTATTTGCGTGTTTTGGGTTTCATGTCCATGGCTGTAGATTTGGAAATCAGCAGCACTTTATGTCCAGCACAATCACCAATCACCATTTCCAGCCCGTGGAGCAATCCGATCCATGCCGGACAAGCCTCCACCATTCTTTCTTCTTCCTTCTTCTCCCCACATGAACTTGCCTTTAGAAGAGAGAGAGGGAGGAGAGAGAAAGACTGAAATCAGAGATCTTCAAAGAGGGCATCATTCGACGGGCGAAGGGCGGCGAAATGATTGGCATCCAGGAGGGAATGAGGGGCAGTGGTCAGTTGGTATGGTTGTTCACAGCCAGGGAGAAGCACCATCATCCTCATGGCGTGAATTTCGGGCGCAGTCCGTTCACGTTTTCTTCCCACGATTTCATGCATCATGCCTCTCCAAAGTTTCATGTTACATTTAAATTTGGGCTCCCAAGGGTCACTTGCCCATTTTGGCCAAATTTTGTCCACCTCTTCGCATCTTGACCGGTTTCTTGGCCATTTCCCCGTCCGGACTCGGAATCGAGCTCTGAAAAATCCTGGGCGTCCAGCTTAGCATCCCGCATTGGCCAGTAGCTCGTGTCAACCCGCACGACTGTCTGAAAAATTATGAAAAATCAACAAGTGTCGCTCGGGCGCCTTTAAAGCACTTTGGCGCTTAAAATCGTCCTAGATCGAGCCGCTGCCTTTGACAGTGAATATTTGTCCCTTGATATTCATAATTTTTAGCTATTTTTAAGCACTTCCCGTCACCTAAATTCCGCTCTCAACACTCTTTTATGCAAATGCTAGTAAAACATGGAAAAACTTTTTCATTTCAGTCAAGTGAAATAGGCTGTGTGGATCCAAATATTGTGGCTCCTATTGTCTTTTTTATGGTCCCGCATGTGCCTTGGAACCTCAAGCCCATTCCCGTTCCAAGGGGGCATATTCTCCAAATTATTGGAACTTCTAAATGAGAAGATCAGAATGAAGATTTTAGAACCTTCTTCAACACCTTACTCAAATCGATGGTTTATCGTGCCCAAGAAAAATGGATCCTTACGATTCATTCAAGATCTACAGCTTGTTAATCGTGTCACAATCCGAAATGTTGGTTCGGTTCCATTTGTTGATGAGTTTATTGAAGATTTTGCAAGTAGAGAAATTTATTCTATGGGCAACCTATATTCAGGATATGACAAATTTCAGCTTTCATTAGAAAGCCGAGGTATTACCACAATGAAGACACCTCTTGGATTGGTCCGCATGTGCACTCTACCACAAGTTGCAACAAACTCCGTAGCCCATATGATAAATGCCGTGCACAAAGTCTTAAGGGACTTTATTCCACAACTTACTCTTCCATTTCTTGATGATGTACCTATCAAGGGATGTGAAGTCAATGAAAAGAATGAGGAGCTTGACAAAGATGGCTGTAGAAAATTTGTAGTTAACCATATTCATGATTGTGATAGGATTTTGACAAGGCTGGAAGAGGTACATCTTACCCTTTTTGGAGCTAAGTTGATTTTTGGAGTAGAAGAAGTCCTAGTGGTCAAACATCTGTGTGGGCCCTATGGGCATAAATCTTCACCAATCAAGACAGGTGCCATCACCAAAATGCAAGCAAAATGTATAAATATTTCAAAGGTGAGAAGATTTCTTGGCGCATGTGTATTTTATCTCATATGGATACCACATTTTGCTCATGTAGCCAAAAATCCCTATTAATTATTAAGAAAAGGCCAAAGATTCTCTTGGAAAAAAGAGCATACTCTCACTGTACACAAACTAAAGAAGTTGTTAATTTCAGTCCCCTACTCTTAAAAGGGCTGATTACTTAAATGGTCAACCCATCATCCTTACTGTGGATACAAGTCCCATTGGGATAGGATGGGCTATTGGCCAAGAAGACCTTGAAGGTAACACATATGCAATTCGTTTTGGAGCAAAGGTTCTCAATGAACGTCAAAGAAGGTATGCACAAGTAAAAAGTAAATTGTGGGGAGTTGTAACAACATTAAAGTGTGATCATGAATACTTTATAGGTGCTTTCGTAGTGGTAGAAACTGATTGTCATCCACTCTTGGGTATGATTGCCAAATGCTCTACACCCGGCATTGCTATGCTAAGATGGATTGCATATATTAAATCTCTCAACCTCGAATTAAAGCATATTGTAGGAAAGGTGAATCTAGTCGACATGTTATCACGTGCAAGATATAACAATGAAGAAGAGCTGATGGAAGAAGATGAAGCTGAAGAATCTATACTTGCTGAATTTCATTCCATGGTCGTTGAAAGTACATTTTCAGTTGCTGCATATACAAACCCAAAGCTGAATCTTACAGGTGAAGCTGATCTTTTTAATGGTGTAGCATTAAGTAGAGTAAGAACATGAAAGTATACTGCTGTAAATTAGCATACATCAACAAAGATCAAATATTTATCTATGGAAGAAGGGTGGTTAACTAGAAGCCAGCATGCTCATTGCATTGCTCAAGTTCTAGTTCATTTCCTTGAAGAAGATTATGAAGAAGATTGGTTAAAGATCGGCCAATATTTGAGCACAATGAAGAAGGAGGAGTCTTGGACTGATGAAGAGTTCAAGCATATTAAGAGGAAAGCTTATGGATTTTTTCTTAAAGAAGAGTATCTATGGACGCATGCAAAGAAGAAGAAAGGAGCCATGTCTGAGTTTTAGTTAACAAAAGATTGCAACAATAGGTAATGAAGGAATTTCATGAAAGCTTCAGGGCTGGCCATAAAGGCATATGGGGAACCTTTATAAAGTCAAAGAAAAATATTGGTGGCAAAACATGTATCGGGACATAATACATTTTGTTGAAACCTGTTATGTGTGCCAGATGTATTCTATGGTCAAGCAACGAGATGGGTTACAACCAACTTATCCTTTGTCTATACATTATAGATGGGTTATTGATCTTATAACTATGTCTACAGGAATATGGAATATGTGATATTTAGTGCTTGCAAGAGAGGATCTAACCAATCAAGTTGAAGGAAAAGCCTTAACAACCAAGACCACTCAAGTTGTTTATCATTTTTTGCTTAAATAAGTTTTTTGTAGATATGGTTATGTGGGTAAAGTAATTGTAGATAGAGGAGAGTTGGATGCTGATGAGGCACACAACTTCTTTGCTCAATTGGGTATTAAGTTGGCTTTAACATCAACCTATAACCCTGAAGTCAATGGGAAAAGTGAGAGAGGGCACTGGCCTATTCTCAAAGCTCTAGCAAAGTCTTGTAGAGGAAAGATCAAAGAATGGCCTAAAATGCTACCTTTTGCATTATGGGCTAACTGGACCGGACTACTCATAGTACAGTGACTGGCTATATGCCAGCTAAACTTATGCATAGACAACAACCAATTATTCCAATTGAAGAATCTATTCTCACATGGAGTCATCTACCTTGGGAGGAAGACATCAGTAGAGAAGAGTTGCTGACTTTGCACATATGGCAGCTAGAAAGAAGGCATAAAGATGTTCAAGCAACTTTTGAAAAGCTAAAGA
Source organism: Lygodium microphyllum (assembly GCF_053477565.2). Lineage (NCBI taxonomy): Eukaryota > Viridiplantae > Streptophyta > Polypodiopsida > Schizaeales > Lygodiaceae > Lygodium > Lygodium microphyllum. Next base: position 148,880,126 of record NC_141143.1, on the reverse strand, counting down.
CAGCAAGACTAAAGAACAAAAGAAGATTTGATAAGCGACATCGACTTCGGCCAAGAGCAATTCAAGAAAATGACTGGGTGCTTGTATATGACAGTAGCCTAGACAATCAATACAGTGCTTCTAGGATGATGGTAAAGTGTTCGTTTGGCCCGTATGTGGTAAAGGTCATTCATGACAATGCCACATATTCATTGGCTAAATTGGATGGGACCAGCATAAAGATACTCATAACTGGAAAAAAAATCAAGCTCTTCAAACGAAGAGAAAGTTCAACATATGAGTTAGAAGACTTGGATACAATTCAAGAGCATGAAGACATAGAGGAAGAAGAAAAGGCAAAAGATAAAGACATTGACATGGCAGATCTGTAAGACTTTGGCACATGCCAGAGGATGTGTAGGTTAGGAGAGGGGGTAGATGCTATGCCACTATGTGGACACTATGTAAAAAAATCTAAAGCGTGGTTTTCTTATTGATTTAGAGAGCCAATGCTATTTTAGACATTAGTGTTAGTGTCCATGGTTCAAAATATTAGATTTTTGGACAAGTTTAGCAAATTTATGATATTTTAGATATTATCTCTTGTAAAAATCCATAAAATTGTAGACAACTTCTAGAATATGATAACATGTAAAAGAAAGCATATAGCTTTCAGCTAAATTGAGAGGATTTTATATAAAAAGAGAGATTGGCAAAATCGTACGACATGCGATCGCTGTTTTCAGGCAGTGAACAACACTCCAAAGTGGAGATGAAGGAGTGATCTAATTGAATTTTTGGTAGGTGTCATGGTATTTTACCCCCCTTTCAGAGCCAATGGAAGCATCAAATTAGCGATCTAAGTAGCATAGAGGAAGGTATTATTTTATACATGTTTTTATCTATTAGAGTTTTTTCTCATAATGCAAGAATAAACTGACAGGCTTCCTCTATGTTAGTATTCTTCTATATTTTCTAATTCTTTTTGGGAGTATTCTTCTACATCTTCAGTTTCTTCGAACCCCTTCTCTTCTATCTACTTCTCTCCCTGAATCTACCTTCACCATGCTGTCTCTTACTCCCGTGGTGGACTCTTGACACCAAATGCACCAACACTATGTTAGGGGAAGTTTATGCTATCATCAGAGGTGAATTCCGATAGATATTTGGGCTGATTTGGGGCTAATATCTTCAGCCATATTCAGAGAATTAGCTACAGCATTGTTCTTTTAATTCATTTCTTACTCTATAGAAGACATCTTGTCAACATATGCAAGTATTATGTGCCCCTAAGGCAGGGCAATGTTTGTAGATCATTCATAGATGCTTTGAGTTGAATTAAGAGGAGCTTTTTCTCTTATTTCTTGGCTATGGTAACTTATCCTTATCAGGAACTCAATTTGAAGCTCTCTTGAAGCATATCTCTTTGCCGTACAAGCCTTGTAATTGACTCATAAGCTTTTGTCCCTAACAATCTACATTGAATGTAATCATGCAAAGTTGATTCATGCTATGGCATCATGTATGAATGATGGGATACAGAGTTGTTTATAATACATGACTACATATTGTACTTGATTTTAAAATTTTTGATTGCTCTTACAGTCAAGAAAACAAGCTTGATTTGAGTTAGAACTTATGAGATAATACTCTTGTGATCTTTGCTAAGAACATGCAGTTGGAAGCTCTAATAACATCTTCAAGAACTTGGCTTGAAACCTTCAACCCTTTTCTTATCTCTACCATCTCCGGAGTCTAAGCTCTTGAACTCGCATACATTCTTCTCTCTCAAACCCCTGTGATTGACCATAAAGTACCTCTTGAACCTTCAAACAGTCAATGTAATCTACTTATCTCTTGAAGATACATCTCCATCTATCTTGTCCAATTTTCTTGCTAAACCCCTGTGGTGACCTTCAATCCTACGCCCTGCGACATTGTCTTCTTTGCAATTCTCTTCTTGTTTCCATTGGCCTCATTGACATCCGCTGTATATAACTCTATCTCTTGACATGGCCCTTCATGCCCCACCATCTCAACACCACACATGTCTTGTTTCTTTATAATCATTGGCTCCACAAGTTCTTGGCAATCTTGGCAACTTAGCCTCATTGACCTTCTCTCTCCCACACATGACCATTCATTTAGACTTGTGACTCATGAGTTCTTCAATACTACATCGCCCCTGATGGCCCATCACCTCATTACAACACATGGTCTGCTTCTTTATACCACTACAACAAAAGGCCTCTTAGACGCACTTTTAGATGTGATTTTTGAATTGAGAGAAAATCTTACGGGTGCATCTACCCACCCGTCTATTTGCGCGTCTACAAACTTGCATCTAAAGTCGCATGCATGAAGAAATTTACATGCAGAAATAGACGCGCATATACACGCGTGAATACAAGCGTATAGAAAAACCAAAATTTTTATTTATTTAATTTCTTTTGTGCGTCTAACAGTGCATCTAGATGGAAAATTAGACGGGAATATAGACACGCCCAGAGACGTGCTTTTACAAGCGCCGATAGACACGAACGTAAAACAAAAAATCTCATTTAAAAAAAGATATTTAATTTTTTAAAAAAAATTTGAATTATATAGCGCGTATACTTGCAACCACATGCTCTCTGGTTTTTTTTTCCCCTTCCATACATCAAATTGTGCATTTGAAAAAAACACAATGGATCTGAAAGCAAGAGAATTGAAAATAAAAGTCCATGTATTCATTATAGATAAAACACATTTACATGGGGAGTTTAAGTGCTTGCGACCTAAAGCATGGCCGCAAGTAGTAGACTCAAAGATGGATAATAGATATACAAGAAAACAAGGCCATAGAGGAGGTATGGTGCTCCTCTAGGAATCTGAAGAAGAAACATCTTCGCTAGTACCACCATGGCTACTAGCGTCGCTATCCCCCTCCTTGCTATGCTCCACATCCGGGTTCACCTACACACACAAAAGATCAAGGTTGCTTACGTACAATTGCAAAGAAAAAGTTATAATTAGCTATACTTTTAATAGGAAAGTAAGAAAAACATACCTCCTCTGGCTGTTGAATCCTCATAGCCCGGTTGTATTGCTCCTCAGTGATGAGACTCTCCTCATAGAAGTGAAGCCATGTGGTTGCACGGTTATGGCATCAATTGTAACCTACCTCTCTAGGAGTAGGTATCCTACCAACGATAGTAATCTGCAAAACAATTATGATATATACAAATAATTATGAGACAAAATGTATTAGAATAAATTGTATAAAGAATTGAATGAAATATAAATTTTAAAAAACTAGAAATCAAAATATACTTACAAACTCTGCCTCCCACGACTCTCTGCCGCCCTATCCATAATGTGACGACCCCATGGTTTCCATTTGGATGAGTTACACCTCTGCGTGCTGGTGACTCTTCACTTTCTCTGCTGCTTTTCTTGGCTTTCTTCCACTCTATGTAGTGGCACATAGGTGGTTGGCTATAGGCTCCACGCCCCTTCTCCTGTCTCCACAGTGACTCCCTGGCATGTGTCATGAGGTGGGATCTTTTATTGTGAAGCAAATCCCTCACTTTTGTGCGTCCCCAATCATCCGAGAATCGTTGACCCTCAGGATTTGGGTACCTTCTATGGACTGCCCTCAACACCTCCTGCCACAAGTCACTTTTTTGATTCTTAAAGTAAACGAAACAATCTTTATACGTCGCATGCACGACGTTCCTCATGTACGCCATTACATCCCTTCCTTCACCATCATGGAAGATGCCACCAGTATTTGTAACTCTATAGTACTGGCGTACAGGCTCCTCTACACGATCTTCTGGTGAGGGTGATCGCTTGCCACCTCCTAGGCAACCCCCACACAAGCCTCGTCCTCCTCCTCGACTCTCCCTCCTCCCTCTCTGTCGACTACCCTCTGCCTCGCTTGATGTACGTGCTTCTGTAAATGCACATGCATCAGCTGACGCTTGTACAGGTGCTACACGTGGAGTACCTGCACTTGGAGTTTCGACATTTGGTGTTTGGAAAGTAGTACCATGCAAAGACGTCAAAGGCGTTCCAGACATGATGCTGAACATCTCGTCTATTGTGGGAGAGCGGCCAAGGTATCTGGTCATCTCTCCCATGAAGTCTTTCTTACTAGGAAAACCTCCAAAAAATGCATTGACCCCTCTACGGAACAAGCCCAATGTATCATTCATGCGATCCAAATCTGGGTCATTACTAGATGAACCAGGATGCGACATCTGCAAAAAAAACACAGGAAAAAGAAAAATTCGTATAATTCCAGAAATAAAATATTATTTTTTATCAAAGCTGGCTGGCACGTGTATAATCGCGTCTAAAATGGAGGATAGACGCGCTCTCAGACGCATCCCTGAAGTCAACCCTCTGGTCAGAGCACATGTATATCCGCATTTGAGATGCAGCATAGACATGCTATCAGATGCGATTCTAGAGTCAATGCTTCTAGGCGCGCGTGTATCCTCACGTGTGGAATGTAGAATACACGTACTTAGAGATGCGACTCTGAAGTCAAAGCTTCTGGGCAGGGCGCGTGTATTCCCGTGTCTCACGTGCAGGATACACGTGTCTGGAGACGCGACTCTGAAGTTAAAGCTTCTTCTGTGCAGAGCACGTGCATTCTCGCATCTCAGACGCAGAATATACGCGCTATGAGACGCGACCGCAGACATAATGACAGCAAACATGGCTTCGCGTCTATCCCTGTGTCTGTACTGAAATGTAGATGCGTTGGCAAACGCGCTCAGTCAGCTGATTTCAGTCCGACAACTGCCATTCATGATTTATTTATGCTATACAAAATGCAATCATAGATCCTAATATACACAGAGAGAGAGAGAGAGAGAGAGAGAGAGAGAGAGAGAGAGAGAGAGAGAGAGAGAGAGAGAGAGAGAGGACTCACCTTGGGTGTTTGGTGTGGCGGGTGGTAGCGCTTTTTCCTTCTCCTTCTTCCTCTCCTTGGTGAGTTACTCTCCCTTGATGCTTGCTTGGTGCTGCTTGTTGTCTCCTCCCTTTGCTTCTTCTTCCTCTTGTTCTCCTCTCTCTTGTTCTCTCTTTCTTCCTCTCCTTGGCTTTCCTTTTTCTCCTCTTGTCTCTTTGAAGTGAAAGAAGAGGTGAGTCATGAGGAGACGAGGCATGAAGAGACTGCATGTCGGCTAAACTCGAGCTTCAGAATGCGCAAAAAACACAGGAAAGGAAAGGCACAGTTTGATAAGAAATGATTCAAGTATCTTTTGAATTTTGACGTTTGCGTCTATTTTCGCATATATATGCGCGTCTAAGTTTATGTAAACGCGCGTATAGACGCGCAAATAGACGCAGATTTAGACGCATAGGTAAACACAGATATAGACGCGCATTTAGCTTTTATCATGAATTTTTGTTATTAAGATAAGTTTTGATAGTAAATTCTTATAATAAGTTTTTATGTATTTATGATAAAATAACAAATATTTTGATGTTGTCATGAATTAGGTTTAATCATGTCGTCGTCATCACCTAGTGCAGTGCATGTTGATGAGTCAACGAGCACATCCTCAAGTGAGGATGAAACATTACGTCTTTATAATCGAGATGCATGGCTATGACAAAAAATTAAATGCATGTGTGATCATTGTCGAGGGTGTATTTTTCGAGCATGTCAAGTTGCAATGTCACACCTCAGCATGTATGGAGAATGGGACCGAGAAAAATCACCGGTATTCATTGTTTTTTTTTAACACTAAGATTGCTAGTCTATGTTACTCAATATATATCAAGGTACATGAAACTCCCTTTTGTGATTGAGCAGGATGCGGTGCCACATCCTCAGATGCTCCCTCTCGGGCGTTGAGAGGCTGCAAAACATCGACGTGAGGAGGCAGAGTCTTCAAGAAGAGTGGAGACTGACGACCATGATAGTAGCCCTCATGAAATGCCCCATCAAGTTGTAGAGGATGAGATTTTGGACAACATGGTACACCATCTATTTTCGCAACTGGTTCAGGGAGAAGGTCACTCTACGAAGCCAGATGATCCACTATACGTAGCATCATCTACTCTGTTGTATGAAGGTTGTACGTACTCCGTTCTTCGTGTGTCCCTCGAGATACTTAACTTGCAAACAATTTATGGATGGAGTAATGTCAGTTTGAATGCGTTACTGAAGTAGGTATCAATTCAGTTTGGCTTATGAATCATAATATTAATTGTTCTATTTTGAAATCAGACAAATATATGTTGGTGGTTTTTTAACTCACTTTTAAAAATATATGTAGGTTATTATCACAAATGCTTTCAAAAGGAAACAAATATATGGTAATATTACTGACACAGAGATAGCAGATGACAATCCAACAATTAATGATGATGTACATGATGACACCATAATGGATGATATGCGTGATATAGTATAAGATGAACCTCGTGAGGATGTTCAAGGAAACGCAGAAGAGGACAATAATGTGATTGATGATATTGATGAAGTTATTGAGCAATATAGCAACACATTTGATAGTGGGATAGACTTATTTGTTTCGTTACCTCTTGGTAACATAGACCTAGAAGTAGATAGTTTAGCAAGGGCTGATCTCATTGAAGATGAGATGGATCATTCACTGTAACATACTTAATTTGCTTAATGATTCAATGTGTATTCTTAATTCTATGAAAAATATCATGCACACACGTGCATACTCAAGAATCAATAGTCAAGTTTAAAGCTAAATTGAATTTTCCATAATAAAAAGGAAGTATTTTTTATTATCTTCAAGTAGAGAAATTATGAGATACATGCAATGCTTGCTACTAATTGTATAACAAGGTTTATGTCGCTTGCTGCTAATTACTTATATCAGGCTTGTCAACTGGAGGAACTGCCATTCATTAGAGAGCAATGCAAAAATAATTATTAACTCTGGTTTTTTTATTATATTAAGTCCAATTTCAGGTGGTTAAATAATTACGCGTCTGAAGACACGTCTATATTCGCGTCTATTTATGCGGATATATAGACGCAAAATTCGCATCTATTTACACGCTCTTTTACACGCACATATAAATGCAATGATAGACGCGCCCGACTTTGCGTATCTAACATGTGCGTCTATGCCTCGTTTCTATTGTGGTGTATTCAAGGGCTCCACGAGTTCTTCATACTTTGGCCCTTTGGCCTCACCATTCACCACACTACTTGGCCATCTAGCCTTATCATCCCACTCAACACAAAGGACACATTCATTTGGACTGGCAACTCCACGAGTTTCATCCTGTTTCTCATTAAACCCAGTCCTCAATTTATCCTTCCAGCTATGGGAGTCTTCTTCTCCATATATTTCAACACATTTAGTCGTTTATTTAGACTCCCAGCTCACAAGCTCTTCGATGATTGGCCCCATGGCCTCATCTTCTTCTTCTGCAGTTACATACCCATCATTTGATTTGATACCTATGTCATTCATCAAAAGGGCTTCTAGCCCACATGCTTTTCTCTCTTTGAACCAAGTCGTCACCTCATCAAACCATTTGGACCTAGCCCACTCTTAAACACATGGTGGTTCAACCTGTCCTTGGTTCTTTATACTCCCTCTAGGTGCAGGAGTCTCTAGATTTTTCTTGATTTCTTTATACTCCCTCCAGGTATATGAGTCTTCTCCGTAGTTATCCTTGTTGGTGTTGCATATATCCTCTATGTACTCGTCACTTGTTCCATCAGCTTCATGTCCATAATAATAATTAGCTTGGAGCTCAACTCTTTTTTCCTTGCCCCCCTTTGCGCACTCCTCAAGGATCAATCCATCTGGCAATAGATTTGACCGGCACATCATCTTCACTTCTGCACATTCTTCAATGAGCACTCCATCAAACATTCGGCTGGTAGGCCACCTCTATGAACTTTGGAGACTCTGTGGTCATGGTTTCATTTATACTTGCCTACGCCATCACGTGTTCTTCAAAAACTGCCCCTCATCATTTGGCCCATCAGCCCATACTTGCTCTGCTTGGCATAACATGTGATCATCATTATCATACTATGACCCGCAGGTCTCTTCTTTTTGCCTTGAGGCCACTCATCATCATCTTCTTCATATCTAGGTTCAAAGGATTATGTATAGTTGTCGTGGAACCAATCCTCATTTCCTCCTTTCCAACTCAACTCTCCATATTGGGCATTTTGATTTTCAATCATCTCATCATGAACATAGCCCTCTTCAGGTTCATCAGAGTACTTATGGTATGGCTCTTTTGCCACCCACTCTTCCATTTCGGTTTGTTACTTATCCCATATGTTTCCTCATCTCCGACTGCATCATCAAATCTACCCAACTCTTCATTTATTAAGGTCATATCCCTTTCTATTTGCTCAGTCTCATCCCACATCATCTCCTCTCTGATCTACCTCTCTACATCCCAATCTATTTGCTCATTCAACTAGGGCTCATCTGCAAATGCATCTGATTCACGAGTCTTTGAATCCTCATCTTCTAACTCACCCACGATGACTATTGGCTTGACGATTTTCTCATATTTACTTTGCGCTCTATTAGCCCTACTCTCAAGGTTGTCATCAGCTTCTGTAGTTTTTTTGGTTGTTCTGTACGGTATTTACATTGTCAAGAGTTGATAGAGATAAGGAACTTGTATCCCTATAGCCACACACCTCCTATAGGCACCAAAACCTAAGCCCAAAACACTACATCAACTCAACTTTCTTTACAAGGGACTAAAGCCTCATATTACAATGCTTCTTTTCCGTCATTGTGTGCTATAAGGGAAAGGAGTAGGGTAGCCCATTTATTATATCAACGCAACACATAAACCATTCAGAGGATAAAATCTTCTTCTATTGCAACCTCAACAGCATATACAACATTAGGTAGGTCCTCTTGCATCCTCACTCTCTCCACATAAGCTTGTAGTTGTCTGAGAACAACATGAATATAACCTTAGTACAAGGGTAGCCTTGAATGATTATAGCTGCAATTGTGGGTGCCAATGATAGAACTAAATAAAACATGATATGCATGAATATAACTTACACAACTTTTGGATAGGGTATGATATGAATGATATTGTCGAGAATGCTCAATGATATTACAATTTTCACAAAGGTATCCAAAGATAATCCTCTTGAAGGGAGTGGCTAACTCATATAAGAAATCAAAAGGGTTGTTGGTTACATGCATGCTTTGATCCACGTATAGCTCCACAAAAACCACATAGAGAATAAAAACTCTTCCTTACAAACCCACAAGGGGCCCTGAGATTAGTTCTTTAACGTTTCTTCAATGCTTTTCTTTCTTAGTACACACATATTCTCAAGGCCTTGTCATACCACCACTTGGTGAAATCAAGCTCATCAGCATTTCCTAGAACCTTGGTTGTGTGGGCCTTGCACGCCAACATGTAATTTGATATCTTGTTCAAGTAACTATCACAAACAGCCTAATTTGCACACACATTCAAGTGGACTTTACACAAAACCCAAATTATTTACAACATATACAAGATGCTTCCCTTCTTTTTCAAAGAACATTGTGACAATGTGTGTCATGTCTTCTTAATGTTATCATGTTCTACTGCTACTAAGAGTGAGATATATTATGAAAACAATAGAAAACATATTAGAAAGAATAGTTTTCACTTTTCAATTCTAGCCAATGCTAAACTTTATAGTCAAAGGTGAGCTTAATAGATGTCAATTATGAACCCAACAATTTGGAGATGTGTGAAAAGCAAATTTCTAAGCTTAATAGATGGCAATTATGAACCCAAAAATTGGGAGATGTGTGAAAAGCAAATTTCCTTACCCTTAGGGGATGAAGATTATGATGAAGCCTAATCACAAATAGTTCAAAATAGTTGCATGAACAAAGAGTAAATATATGAAATGAAAAAACGTGAGTAATGTTTGCAATAACTAATTAATGAGGGTCAGTCATATTAGCGTCCTCTTTTGTCAATAATCGGCTACTTCTAAAGTCATCCTCCAATTGGCTTTCCAACTTATCGTCTGGTCTTACCAATTGTGAGTGCCCTTGTGATCACCTCAAGGCTCACCTTGTGTTATTAACTATACAAGATGCTGGCTCATCAAAATTAATTCACCAGCCTTCTCTAGCTTTCCCGCTTCATCTCTCTAGGGATCGACGCTCTTTGCCTTGAGCAGAGTTCATTGAATTTGGATCAACGTGTTTATTGATCGGTTATTTAAAGGTTCACGTTGAGTTCAGTGAAACATGAAATTTGGAGAAACTCCGTGAACGCCTAATAACTACTGTGCATACAGAGTTCCTACAACATTTTGAGAAATTTAGCTACTTGCAAGTTTGATGCTACTCTCAGGATCAAGTCATCTTCCAGATTATCGAGGAAGGCAGGGCCGTCGATTGAGGTACTGCTGGGCAGCGTCTCCTGCGAGAAACGGAGTATCGGATGGATATTATTTCTCTAAATTTGGCATGGTGATAAAGCAGATAATTGAGCGAAACGCATGTTTCTGAGTGTTTAGGCGAGATAAAGATAGGTTTTACCTGCATTATCTGTGCACGGAAAGAATAGAAGGAAGCGTGTTGACCCAGAGAGAAGGTAGCATCAGCGATGACGAATCCCCGACTCTCTAGAAGTGAGATAAATTCGTCGAGGAGACTAGGACGCCTGCTTATATTATTGCTAAGAGGAACCGAAGAAGCCGAAGTAGAGGCAGAATCACAGGAAATCATGAAGGTAGGGCAGACAATGCTAACCTGCACGTGTGTGTAGTTGTTAAGACTGGTGATATTTTGGCTGTCCCTCTTATGATTCACTAAGGAGATCTTCACCGACGGAGCAAGAACGTCGTCATCGTCGTCGTGTCGGACATCAGCACCAGATACTGATGACGGTGACGTCGACGACGATGGTGATGAAGATGGCGACGATGATGAGAATACAGTACGAAGTGACGTGGATGAGGACGTATTGCCATTCTTGCTCATGTGACACCTACGTGGCCTCCTTAGAAAGCGAAGGATTTGCGCGTAGGTTTTGCGATGCTGCTCTAAAGAGAGAATGTGATGGACAGCTTCGTCGATGATCATGCAGCGGTCGTTCTGCAGACAGTCAGCAGTACCAGAAGAGCTGTTATCTTTCATACATGTCCCAGCTTGATATCGTCAGATCAATATTGTAGTCAGGACAGGCAAACCGATCACTATTAAAATCTAGCTATAATACTGAACTAGAAGCATAATTTTAGTACCTGGAACGGTTTATTGGGCAGTAGATCTCTGAGAGTATGGAATAGACGGGTCATCTGCTTGCGCCGAAGACTCTCGTTCAGCATATTTTTCGCTCGGCCCTTCGACGTCTTGAGTTGCTTCTTCGAGGCTCCGTTAATACTTACTTGCTTAGCGTCTGCGTGATCCCGAGTAATAGCACGAAGGTTATGATCCTGCTCAATATTGTTGAGCTTATTATGCTTATCATAAATCATACGATTAGTAGAATCAGATACTGCAGCTGACCCTCCATCACAAGCCTCTAGTGCTGGAGGCTGCTTCTTGATGAGCAGGTTCCTTAAGATCGTGGAATTGATTATCACAGGTGGTCGGATCAGCGCTTGTTGATCATCTTCAGTAACATGGACTATAGAAGCGGCGTGATCACCATGACTGCGTGATGACCTCGACTCGCTGCTGTCGGTAGAATCAGCACTGGTGATTGGGACATGATCAGCAGGATCAATCATCGAGCTCATCAATCGCTTTTCCAGTGCATCATCATCATTCAAACGGATATTCTCATCATCACTAATGAGTCCGAAGTCCAGCTCATGGATATCGGTCCAGTGCGGTATCAGAAACGCATCATCATCCGTATCAGGCGACTCATCTGGCAGCTGCTGCTGTTGCTCAAATTGGTAATGATGATCGAGAGTGAAACCGTAGTCAGACATTAATGCCGCCTCACTTTGTTCTATGGCGTCGAGCTCTCTCATCATCAGCTGATCTAATTCCATGATTCTACTGATCATCACCAGAACCGAACTATTGCTCAGCAGCTATGACTGCATAGAATCGCCGCCTCAGCTAGCACCACCACCTCAATCATTGATCATTGAAACAACTTCAAACAAGTTGTCCGGAAATATCACGATTCACCATCAATCCTCTTTATATAATTAAGCAGCATTTATAAACTACTAGAGTCAATCGATTATAATTTATAACAGAACTACTGAATCATTATCACCTCGTAATCAGCTTACTTTAATGTGACACTTGTGCTTTATCAATTGATCAAATACGTTCACACGATGTAAAAGCATGAGATTTCTTATGTCTAGTCCTACAAAGCTTCGCGCAAGTTTCCAGTTTCTGAGTTTATGATTGACTGATCTAAGATGCAGTACCAGATCCAATGAAGAGACCACTAATAAAAAATCAAATGAAGATGGAGCTTGGGTAACAGCACCAATGCGCAAATGCAGGTAGAGGGTGTATTATTTATGTTCTAGCGTGAAGCACATGCATACAAAACTATAATCGAGTTCTATATATAATTTCTGGATGATGGTGAACACTGGAGACCGTGTCTCTCAGAATTTTTAATGGGGTTTTTCCATGTATAATAATTAGTGGACAATGGAGTTGCCTATGGCGAGCTGGAGGCAGAATTTATAACTTGGTTTAAGTCTGATAATTGATCAATTAGCTAGAGAGCACTTGTTGACATTTACGTGGACAATTAAGCTGGAAACATTACTTTATATATATGCGCCGAAATTTCGGAATGAAATTTAGACGGCAAATACGACTAATGAGATAAACTATCATCCGTCGAAGTTCTGGGATATACCTTTAGCTTTTAGGAAGAATTAAACCTGATATTACTGGAAATTTCACAAGTTTTTATACTTCGAGATTATAATATATGGAGACTGATTAATGTGAACAGGTTCAGATTCATATTTTAAAAGAAAACTCGTGACGCGCAACCACATCCTAACAAATAGTAGATAACATGGACTAGATTTTTTGTGACAAAGGGCATGAAAGAAAACATTGGCAAGAAGTTTCTACAATGGTGAGGTAGAAAAAGCAAGCACTATTACTACAAGATATAGACCACATACCAACATTTAAAGCAACGTAAATATTCTTAAAAAATTTATTATCATCATCGTTAAAAGCATCGGCATATACATCTCTACAAATCCGTCACTATTAGCATTACTATTTGTGTTGTTATTTGTGACAGAAATAGCGACGCTTTTCAACGTATATACCGATGGCACTACAAGATATAGGCCTTATACTGACGTTAAAATCGACGAAAATGTTCTTAAAGAAATTTGCCCCCGTCGTTGCAAAAAGTGTCGTTATTGGCGATGCCATAGAACAGTCAGTATCAGTGTCATTATCAACGTCGCTATTAACGTCGCTGATAACAACGCTTTGCGACGTATTTTGTGACGCTAATAGCGACGCATTGCAGTAAGTTTGCGATGCTAATAGCGACGGTAACAGGGAAAAAAATTTTGTGGCAGGGCAGATATAGCACTATGTGCTTTATTTGGGCCATACAAAATAGTTTCAATAATGTGTACAATGCTCATGTAAATAAAGATAAAGTGTACTTAAATTATAACACTGATACATGAAATAAATACATGATTACATAATGAAAGTGACTGGTACAATCATGGCAAGATACTACTACTACATAGAAAATGTCTACACAGATCACGTGACAAAAAAAAAAGGGTATGTGAGCTCCAGGGATCCAAGGGGGAGTTATAGATTCTCGCCATCCAAAACCTCATCTCGCCGCAAAGGAGCATCGAATGGACTCTGCAAAAAAAGAAACAACTATACATCTGTCCACCATACAATAATGCATTATAATTAAACATAGTAATTACGGATAAGAAAGATGAGTGACTTATAGGGCCGCCGTGTCCATACAATCGGTTGATCAATGCAATGAGACCGTGCCTCTCTGCATATCGAGTCTCAAGGTCGGTGGGATCGCGATTTGTAATGGAGTGCTGCAAAGAAAACAAAATAAATTGTTAGAAACACAATTGTCATTACAAAGGATATTGCAAAAAAATAAGCAAGCAAAACAAAAAAAAAGCTTACACAGTCCTCCAGATATGCCATGTGGCCATCACTCCCAAGATGATGGACCACTCCGGCCTCTAGTCGTGCCCTCATCGTCTCGCACTATTGTCTCTAATGTCTTGGAGAATCTGTAGCCTCCTCCCTGAGTTGGCACCAGTCGTCCGCATCTAGCCACTTGGGCTTTGAAGCCCCACTCTTGAGTGCCTTGCGTGCATCGATCATCTGTGTGACATATATGCATGCATGCACTCCATCATCCAGCCCGTAGAAAACTTATCTGGCTGTAGCTGGTACTGAAAACTCCTCATGCAAGGATGCTACTATGTAGTCCTTGCTCCCCTCCGGTATGTTCTTCCAATGATCCAAGACGTTGTGCTGAAAAACTTGTTGGCACAACTTTCTCATGCGAGCCATCACCCTCCTCTCCTCATCATTCATGATGATGGCTCCTGACCTATCATCTACAAGGTAGGTATACCCCTCTGGGGTATGCCTAAGATGGATCCTCTCCCACCTGTGACCACACTCCTAGGCATATCCAGGAGACCCTTGTACATTTGGTGTACCTACTGGGGTAGTATCTATAAGAGTAGCACCCATAGCGGTATCACCTACGGACGACTGAGCAAAAGCCAGAGTGAGTGGAGTAGACGTCTCCACATGTGTGAAAAATCCCAGAGATGATGCAACTCTAGCAGAATGACGAAACGGAGACACTGCGTCCATACCTCCACAACAATCACTTGAGCCACGCTCTCTCGAACCGCCACGAGAGCGAGGACTAGCACCTGTATCCTGAGCCGATTGTCGGCTCACTGCATTCGGATCTTTGCAGCATCCCCTTGAACCACTCCCTTCGTCTAGCCCAAGTCTAGAGCATCGACCTCATCTGCTAAAAATTGAAGCATCAGAGCACACCGAAGTAGATCTAATGGAGCAGCCTAACGGTGTCCGAGACAGATCCTGGTCCGCCATATCTCTAAATCTCACTATCTGATCTGGAGACATACGTGTGAAGATCTCCTGTAGCTCCTCGTCGATCATCCCTCGACTCATCCTGATGATCTAAATATCCACAAAGGTCACCTGCACAGACAAAAAATGATGTTAGCATAATCAATATAAATCATACAAAGCACAGTAATATAAATCTTTAAAAAATGATCTTACTTAAACTGCATATCTTATGTATCCTTATAAGTGATTCGTTAACGAATTGAGTAGGTGGATGCTCCAAGTATGAAGTACCATATGGTCACATGTCAATCTCCTTATGCAACTCCGCATACACTAGAAGGTCGATAGACATGTCACCGTAAAAGGATGAGTCCACCTTGTTCTCAAAGAATTATTAGACTCATGTATATCCATTATTGTTACCCGATGTTGGCTCCTCTACATGCTCCAAGCTTTCGGTGGCCTCTACCCCTTGCAATATCGACCTCTCTATTTGTATATTGTCCTCATCTATGCTCAGAACATCGCTTTGATCATATACTCTCGCACCTCGGGGATTTGAAGGTATAACATACCACCATCGAGGATGTCGGGGGTTTGGATAGAAAATTACATGTTCACAATCACTCATAAGAGAGATTTAACTATTGTGACATATACCATGTCGTAATACAATTGAAAACACATGAGTTCATGCACCTGTTCAGAATGGGCCGGCAACACAAGCGTGTCTCGCAAATCCGTCCATTTTTTTCGGAATCTATTTCTAGAAATTCAGATGGACCTCGTAGAACTGTTGCTTCAGCTCCTTCAAGTATCACTTTGAACCACTACACATCGAATAGGATCATGGAAAAGCTATGGTAATCCACCATGACAATACTTTGCAAGTTTCCAAAATACTCCATCTCATCTATAATTGTGTTTGGATCCGTTGCTCATCGTCCACTCTCTTGCCCAAACCTTGCTATGATACCACAATCTGTTGTGGAGCACATTTTGTCAATACGCTCGACGCGAAAATGCCGTCCGTGTGACCATGCTGCACTATATATTTTGTATTGTACATTGAAACACTCAATTAGTTATCGCATATAAAATATAGATATGATAAACCCTAAACACTTCATCACCTTTGGACTACATCCCCTCAAGGTCAAAGCTCCATGCAACCATTGCATTGACATAAACAGTGGCATCTCCTGCATGCCCTCGGGATATCGAATTAGTCGATGGCGCATACTATGTCGAATTTCAGATCGCACTTCCTCTCAATCTTTCCTAGCTTGTTGATACCTAGCGAGCCACGCCTCCATAGAGGCATGGTGCAACATACAAAAGCGATTCACTTTCTCCTCCATTGTAGCATCCATTCTTTTTTCTACCCCATTTCCAACCACAACATCTCCGGTCAGTCTATCATCATCCTTCAGCGACTATAGCATTCTGTTGTCTGAATCCACCGTTGGTAGCCATTGTGAAATATGCACTAGCTCCTCAAACACCAACCAACCTTCAGCCATGCTACATTCACCCAGTGGAAAACCTCTCTACCACCATAGGTATCAAAAACATCTATACAAAGATGTCATTATATAGTCCTTGCTCCCCTTGGGTATATTCTTCCAGTGGTCCAGAACGTTGTGCCTAAATACTGGTCGGCACAACTCTCTTATGTGAGATATCACTCTCCTTCCCTCATCATTCATAATCATAACACTTGTCTTGTCATCTACGAGGTATTCATATCACCTCTTTCCAAGGCTAGAAAACTTTTCCATACTATACCCTCATCCAACAAAACACTTATAGAGGCATACAGAACAGAACCAAACAGGAACAAAGGCTCTATAGAAGCCTCAAGAGAGGGTTACCGAAGGTCAACAGAAAGCATCCAACTCAACTAAAACCAATAAAAACCATAAAAAACTATTCAATGAGCTTTTAAACAACCTCAAACTTCATCAATCATTACTCCATCCTTTATATAGAAGAAAAAGAGAACAAAACAGAAGCAAAATAGAAGCTATCAGACTCAATTAGAAACTATCAGGACATCATCAAAACATAATAGATCATCACATAATCTCTATCTCTACTGAAAAACATCATGGGCTTATCAAAACCATTCCACCCTATCCAAAATATTCTCAAACCACTTTCAAAACAATCTATCATAATGTAAAATCAACCATTCATCCATTTTTTTTAAAAAAATCAACCAAAAAAATAGGTCATTTCAACATTCAACATATCTCCACACTTAATAAGGGAGCATCCTCGTGACCTAGAAAAAAGAGAATACAAGTACATCAAATAGGTCAACTTGATCTTCAACAATAATATTTAGGAAACACCATCCAACCACAACCCCATCTTATAACTTGTATCTAATAAACAATACAACAAAACAAAAACCATTTGTCAATTAACACATCTTATGAATATTAAAAAATCATAACAAAATTGTAAAGGATATAAGAGGATCTACATCTTGGCATCTTGAGCTATCAATTCACCATCATCATTACTACAAATCTCCAAAAATATATCTCTCAAAAAAATCGAATATCCAACCACCATGATTCCATCACATATAAATTTACACACAACACAACACTAAACACAAAACAATCATCTGAATGGCACCTCCAAAAGAGAGATATATCATTATGAATCATAAAAGATACATCTAGAGATACCAATGAAGATGATCCCTCTTAAAGTCTTGATGATTGCGAAAACAGTCCATGGATAAGGATTCATCCACAAAAGTTTTTGGAGAATTTTGGAAAAACTGAAGGCAACACATTCTCTCTAGCAAGAGACAAGATATCTGCTAGGCAAACAAAGGGCATCAAAATACAATACATCCACTTTTTGGGAATCAATGTTTACATTTGCATTCATGCAAAAATTTGGAATGGCCTTCAGATAATTATGTGAATACCTGTGCATATACGCTAGGTACCAAGCAAAGTGAGCCATCAATCTCACTGAAGGATCTGTAGACTGAGAATGTTGTTGAGAAAAATATAGATAATTTTGATATGCTTGACTAGCAGTCGTCCACTCCCCTAGAATCAATGGCCAATTAATCTAAGGTTTAGTAAGAGAATCAGTTGAACTCCACCCCTATCTTCTAGGAATGTTCTAATCAAACTCTGTATATTCACTAACCAATTGAGGGGGATGGGGAATAAAAGTGGTAGAAAATAATGGAGGAGGAACTAGTAAAGGAGGATGAAGAAATGGGTAGGCAAAATCGTTAAATGAAGAATAAGCTAAAGAGTGATTAGCTAAAAATTTAGGAGAATCTATTAAGAAAGATATTAATAGATAGGTAGGAAAAGTGGAGAGAAACACTATAGATAGGGAAGGATAAGAAGGAGGAGAGAAATGAAAGAACGATGTGTAAAGATAGAAATTTGAGGAGCACTATGAGGTTGAAAGAGAAGGGGTAAAATGACTTAGGGGTTAGATTGATAAAGGGAAAGATAAATGACATACCTATAGGCCATCTGTTGATAATGAGATAGAGAATGTACTAATGGGTTATGACAATAAGCTTCAAAAAATGAGGGATCAAATGGGGGTTGCTTGGAAAGATGGGCTAAAAGATCCATTCTCAATTGGTTAGTGTTTTGTGCATGAGCTGAAGCTTTAATTTGTCATTGATTCAAAATGATAGAGTCAATCATAGTATGCCATGAAATCTCAAGATAATTAGCCACTTTGGAGGAATATCATTGAAACATCTCATCTATCTGCAACTCCAAATGTCTGACATACAAAGCAGCTTATATGACCACATCCTCAACATACCAAGCTAAATCTTCATCATCTGGAATCAGCAAATCACCTCTCAAATACATATAAGGTAGAAGCATAGTATCTGAAGTCACAAAGTCTTCAAAAATCATTCTGACTACTTCAGTCAACAAGTTAGAAGACCATGTCCCACTCCAACCATCCTCTGGGAGAGGTAAATCCATCGTGGAAAGCTTAATGTAAAAGGCAAACTCTTGTTCCTGATAATACATGAAAAATGAGTGATGTGAAGGAACATTATTTTGTGAGGTGCCCGCCCATCGGCTTTCCAGGCACTCTTTTAGCGGTCTATCGAGAAACGAATCTAAGCATCGCTGCCCGGCACTCCCAAGGAATGTTCCGAGTTTTGTCGCCTAGGGTTTCCTGAATCCGCCTCGCAACGGAACGTTCACGACCGAACCCACTAGGATCGACCTGAAATTTGGGTTCCTAGTTGTCAAGGTCTCTTGTTAGCATTCTAGCGTCGGGTATTGGACATCCTACTTTACGCAGAGATACCCAACCCGAAGCAGATCTATGCCGCACTTGGTTCAAAGAGAATGGGAAACGAGAGGGATGCGTTGCTCAACCTCTCTGTCCATAGGGCATAGTCCCATTCCGGTCCCCTAAAACGGCATGAATCGAGTTCTAACCTATCGATACCTAAAGGTCGAATGATGATAAAAACTTGTGAGAAGCCTCCCAGTTCTCTGGGACTACCCTGCCATAGGACGGACCCGTCAGGGGTTCCGCCCACCCGCTTCCCTTAATAGCTTTAGTTTTCTAATTAGGTCCTACCACATTTATGTGTGACACTTAAAATCAGCTTCATTAATTAAGCCTTTTAGGGAACAAGGTTCGTTCGCGTAAATTATAGCACAGACACGAAAACAGAGCAAAGAAATCTATTGACAAACAAGATCAAACAAGTTCCTTAACTTATCTTCAAGTTAATCTTTGTCTCCCGCCCATACAGGAGAAATTATGTTTCGCTTCTGTCCAACAGAAGTATCCCTTCTGCCCTGCAAAAGTAACTGGTCCAATTCACATGGCACCAAAACTCAATCCTTTATCTAGAATAGGATCTCCCAACATGCCCAGATGTTGGGGGCCACGGAGGTCTTCAACTCCATTCTTGACCTAGCAAGGGGTGTCCAGAGCTCCAACTGACCCACAAGCTGTCTAGGAGCGAAACATCATTCCCGTGGTTGGCCTTTTCACCACTCGACCTTCGGCCCGTGAATCGAGCAGTGCCCTTTCGGGTCAATACGCGGTGCGACCATGGAGGTGATCCACCCGTACAATATATCCTTCCTTAATTAAATCCTTTAAGAATCAAGCACAAACAAGGCATTCAGCCTAATAACATTTTCTAAGAAAACATTCCTTTATTCCCATGGCGACTTGTCATCACAGACCCTTGCCATGCATTTGCCATAAATCACAAGCACTTGGAATAATCATCCAAACAATAACTAACAACCAATTGAATGTAAAAACATTTAGGATGTTGTTTGATCAACCAACAAAACCAATTGCATTCTTTCCAAAACAATACAAGAGTAGATGAAATAATATTTTCCATTGCATAATTACTCTTTCCCTTGGGATCTAAGAGCAATATTATGCAAAGATATTCTTAACACTTCCTTCCTTCGGCTAGGGTATATGTTAAGGGTTCAAACACTATTCATGATATAAGTTCTATAGGTCACTTACCTTGATCGATACCCCAACCCTGAATTTGGATTGGCAAAAGTCATCGTTATCCAACGGATCTCAAGACATCCTAGTTTTAACCCTTATGATCAATTTCTTGTACTAGCTCTTAGTCAAGTCATGAGGCAAATAGAAGTTTATCCTCATATATCAAACATGTCATAGGCATAACGTATAAATACTTGATAAGATAAGTGTGAGATTATCTCAAGTAATTAGACTTTAACATGCCTTGCCTTGAGCTAGAATATAATTCTTCTTAATATTTGGGCTCTTAAGCTAAGTACTTTTGAAGTATCTAAACTTTAAACTAGTACTTCTCTATTTATGATTCTTAATGTCATATTCTTTTAGCAATCATGCTAGTTATAACCCTTGACTATACTTTAATCTAGTACTTGTATCCCCAATCTTTTAATGTTGTTCTTTTGACGACTATGTCATTCACAACGCTTGACTGATTCTTCCTTGTAATTGCTCTACTAGCAAATAAGTCATATGTAACTAGGTGCAATTATCTTCCCTTGATATATGCACTTCACAAACTCCATCTTCCGAATAGGTGAGATGAAATTTATCCTTTCCCATTACCTATACTCATGCAATAGTATGGGGCCTAACGTATCTCATACGAGAATCAAAGCAAGCATCAATCAATTTGAAAATACATTACTTACGACCGGAACCGCAGTTGGATTGACGGTGATGCCTTTGCTCGAAGCCTTGTTGTTGGTTGCGGGATTGTCATCCGCACGTGACATTCCTTGCTTGGAGGACATCGTCCGCAGGTAGACTCAAGAGATTAAGAAGGTGGAGTAGATTCAAGATGGGAGAGCGTAAGAGAAGATGGTTAAGTCAAGGCTCGAGATAGAAGGAATTGAGCTAATTCTCTTCCTTGCAGCCTCTCGGGGTGACTCTTCTCTCTCTCTCTCTCTCTCTCTCTCTCTCTCTCTCTCTCTCTCTCTCTCTCTCTCTTTCTTTCTCTCTCTCAAGCTCTCTTTCAAGCTCTTCCTCACAATCTCTTGGAGGGGTATCCTCCTCTCTACCTCTCTCTCGCAGCCTCTCGGGGTCTCCTTATGCTTTCTTATGCCTCTCCCATGCCTCATATTTATAGTGAATTAGAGGAGAGGGCTTGTGGTTGAGGAGTGGAGCTCTTTGTGGAGGGGGATCTTGGAAAGATCAGTGATCTGATGCTCAGATCATAAATCTGATGGTTCCATTGGCTCCGAAAGGGGGGTAAAACTCCAAGACACTTGGTTAGAAAGCTCTCAGTTCACTCCTTCTTCTTTTCTCTGTTTGAAGTGTTGTCTACTGCCTGTAAACTGCGATCGCGGCGCGCGCGATTTCGCCAGTCACTTTTCTTATTTTTTCATTTTATAAAATCTTCAAACTAACTAAAATATCACTTGTCTTTTCTTTTTTAAATGACATCCAGTTCTAAAAATCTCCATATCTTTTTCTTTTAGGATAATATCTAAAATATCTAAAATATACTAGCTTTGCCCAAAATCTAATGTTTTTGGACCTTCCAAACTATACACATGAACTTAGTGATTAATATGACTCATAAGTCTCGTTCACCTTGTAATTTACGTGAAGGGTAGCTACGGTCTTTACCAATTCGAGAAAAATATCGAATTTACGACTCTTGATTTTTCTAAATAAAATATTTTAAATTAAATAAAAATTATCAATAATTAATGTTAGTTAGTTTTTACCTTAGTTAGTCTTTAGTTAGTAATCTTACTAACTTATTAATTGACTAACTAACTTACGAACCAACCAACTAACTTTTATTGTGCGGAGATATTACATATTTCTAGAACTTCTCAAATGAAGAGCACATCAAATCCATTCAAGATCGAATTTTTTTCACCTTAGCTTAGAATAAAGGGCATAATGTGGCTTGTCTTTGAAGAACTGCAAAGTCTACAGGGGACAAAGAAGAAATTGTCTACAAAGGACTCTGTGAAGAAGAGCCAGACTAAGCAAACTGATCCTTCACTTGCTAAATCTAAGCATTGCACTGGTCTAAGACAACTATAGTGGATTTAAGCTTCTCAGTTTGGGCAGCCATCATAGCCTTCATCTCTTGAATATCCTTTTGTAACCTATTCCTCTCTGTTACAGTAACAACTTGGGACTCAGTTTCTACCAATTGAACTGTCAAAGTAGAGATTTCATATTTTTGTGTATCCATGACCTTAATTTGCTACTCCATTTGTATACAGAGGTCAAAAAATTTCTCTTAAGCAAAAGTAACTCAGTATTAGCTTTATACAGCTCCTCCTTATATACTAAACTTCTTTATAAAAAGAAGAAGAAAGTTGTTGGATATAGATAGTAAATGAAAGTTCAATTGAACTCTAGATATCCTTGCACAAAAAAGGAATGGCATCCCTGTTACCAAGCATTGCACAAAGGAATAGAAATGTTGTCAAATATACCATCCCTATGGGCTTTGAGAAGATTTTGCATTTGAAGAAAGGTAGGCATTGTGTTGAAGATTGAGCAGAAATTGTAATTGGAATTGGAGAAGTAGGAACTGTCACTGATTCAATAGCTCATTTCAGGCACTTTCTCTGAATGACTAGAGGTGGGGGATTATCATCATCCTCAATGATCACATCATCATCTTCATGAGGAGGAGGAGGAACCTCTGGAGGATCAACTGGAGGTAAAGGGACTTGGGAAACATGCATCAGGAATACATAAGGTACTATCCAAATGTGACATTAGTCATATTTCCTTTAGTAGCTCTAATGAAATGTAGATTCATCTTTTCCAAGAGATAGATACTCCAATAAATGGTAATACCTTTTAGGACCATACGAGAAATTGTGAACAAATCCTTGGAGAGGTAATGAGATGGGGTTTTGGGAGGCATAAGCCTTTCCTAAAGAAATTGGCACAATTGCTTCCATATGGAATTGGAAATCATAGAGACATTGACCCCTGACGTGGTAATAACCTTATTTGGATCCAAAACATCCAGATTCTGCTTTTGTAAGAGCTTCAAAATATCCTCGTTGGAGAACAACTAACGAGTAGTAGGGAAGGACTACCCACGATATGGCAAAGAAAGACCCTTCCCCAGACTCTTAGGCATCATGAGAATAGCGGTACCATGAACAAGACCAAACCTCTTACATAAGAGGTTAAAATTTGTCACAAATGTCAGGATCATCTGAAACTAGCGAAAAGAAAAGGCCCACAAACTTGGATAATCTCGCTTTAGCAACGAGGCCTAAATCTAGCAACAAGGAATAATCATGCAATACCAAAGGCACATACTTGATCGAGGGAGGGGTTCGAGATGCCATTTAGATAATTCACACACACACATACATACGCACCACACCCACAAACAGTCAAGGCACAATGAATGCTTGGGAGGGGTGTGTATGCAAGCACAATTTGAATGCGCTATCAGTAATGGAGATAATGCAACCACAATGTAATCCAATAAGAAAATCCAATGAGTTGAAAAAGTTTGCTAATATTAATGCATTTGGATATGAATGTTGGATTAATATTTTATCTTTTTAATTTATCAATGTGGATTGAAAGCTAAGCATAAATGTCCAATAGATTTTTCAAAATTGTCCAGAATGTTTTTAGCTATTTTTGGAGTGGAAATAGAAATTTTCAAAGATTTTACATGTTACATAAGGGTTTCTTATTTAATTAATTAGTTCCCAATAAATTTTGATAATTTTAACGCATGCACTCGATCCAAAAATATGAACAAATTTAAGTATGATTTTTTGGATTGTTAAAATCACTTTTTAAGTATTTTTTGGTAATTTTTCATGAAATTAAGGTTTTTTAATTATTTTCTAATTTTTTGTGAATATTTTTAACTAATAAAAATTCTAATTTTTTTCAAAAAATATCAAATTATTTTTGTACAATTTTTAAATTTTTCATATATTTATTTGGCATTTTATGGCATTTTTATGATTTTTATTGGATTTTTGTAAGTTTTCATGTGTTTTTAAAGTATTTTTTAATTTAAAAATTTTAAAACTTTAGAAAAATACACCCATGAATGGGTTGCATGTTAGCTGCGTGTGAACATCAGCTAATGGGTCACCCCATCGAAAAATCGCACATGCATCCTCGTGTGTGAACAATTGCAATCACTAACACGTGTCACGAGACGAAAAATCGCGTATGCGAAACAAGGCCTAAGGAGGCACACACGCACATGAGACGGGAAAAATAGGTGGGCACGCGCGGAAGAGGTAAAGGAAATGGGGGAAGGATAAAAATTTAAAAAAGGGATGGGGAAAGGGTGATTTCTTTGGGTGATTATTATTATTATTATTATTATGGTGGTTTGAGTTGTCTTTGTTTTTAAAATTGAATTAGATTTTAAAAAAAGGTGTGGGGGTGTGTAGGGGCTTTTTGTGTTTTTTTTTTGTTTAATTATATAGATATATGTTTTTGCTTTTTCTTCTTTAATGTAATTTAAAGCGAAAAAAAAAAGATGGGGGATGTGATAAACCTGCACTCGTTACGCACTCAACACGGCACTGAAAGGTAACACGATATATGAGCTCAAGGTATACTCTTGTATTATTCAATCCAAAAAGCGGGACAACATAGACACATCCTAGGACTACACCCTCGTGACGCCGCACATAAGAGGGTTCACCACTGGGTATAGGGAATCACACGTAGAGTGGAAACAAGGCAGGGCTTTGAGTCACTACTACTCCCTATATAGGTGCATTCGGTAGCAATGGCATGGTATAGCTACAAAGCCCTTACACTCACCCCTGCTTACTGGATTATTGTCCTCAGCAATCGAAGGGTAGCGTTTGTTATTTTGACTCATCCGGGGTCTTAACACAGCTTTTCCTAGCAAGCTGGTCAGTGTCTGCCGATCTAAGGGGACCGCGGGGTCTTAACACAGTCTATACTATCAGACTAGTCAATGTCTGTCGCACTAGGACTTGGGGGGTCTTAACACAGCCTTTTCTAGCAAGTTGGTCAGTGTCTACCCATCTAAACTTGGAAAGTTTGGGGCTTTGTTTCTTTTGGAGTTATTTGCTGAATGTTACCATGCGGGTCCACCCTCGACTCAATTACATTTGAGGAGTTTAGGCACGCTTGGGGTCTATGATTGAGAATCGCCTTATTTTTGGGTTTTCTGGAGAGGCTCAAGGGTCGTTGGAAGGGGCAGGGGGGTTCTCGAGCCAAAAGGTGAATGCATGCTTTCCGCGTTTGTGGGCCTCTGCTTCTGAGATCCAAGTGGCCCCCTTGAGTGGATGCCCGCGCCACTTGGTGAGGTATTCGGGGAAGCCTCTTTGTTCCCAGCGTCGGAGGAAGGCTTCTACTTCGAAGGGACCATTGGAATGGAGCATTGGTACGTGCCGTCCCCATTGGTTGTCTGGATAGAACCTGCGCAGAAGACGAGCATGAAATGCATTATGAACACAAACACTGTCTGGCAGGTCCAGTTTGTAGGTGACTTCGTTCAGCACTTGAGTGATTCGGTAGGGTCCATAGTATCGGTGATTGAACTTGGGGGTCATGTTTTTGGGAAGTGACATGTTCTTGGAGCTAACTAGGACCATGTCTCCTTTGGCGAATAGTACAACCTTTCTCTTCTTGTTTGCTTGCTCCGTCATGGTGATCTTGCTCTGCTCGAGGCTTTGCTTAGCTACTGCATTGCGGTCTCTCCATTTCTTCAAGAATTCTTCTGCATCTTGATCTTCCGCTTTGGCCACTCCGGATGCTAAGGCCAATGGGGTAATGACTTCTTTTCTTGTGGCTAACTCGAAGTGGGTGTACCCCGTTGCCGAGTGGATGGAGCTATTATAGTTGAATTCTAAGACATGAAGGTACAAGGCCTAATCTTTCTGGTCCACTCGGGCATAGCTCCGGAGATAATCTTCGATGCCTTGGTTGACTCATTCTGTTTGTCCATCTGTCTCTGGATGGAAGGATGATGAGAATCTTAATTGTGTTTCCAGGATCTTGAAAAGTTCCTTTCACATGTCGCTCATGAATCTTCCATCTCTATCTGATACAATGGCCAGTGGTAAGCCATGAAGTTTGAATACATGTGTGAAGAAGAGACGTGCTACCTCCTTGGCATTCAGTGGTGGTTTGGCTGGGATGAAGTGTGCCTGTTTGGAAAAATAGTCCACCACTACAAAGATGATTGTGTACCCATGGGACTCATGTAGTTCCACAATGAAGTCCATGCTGATGACGTCCCATGGGTGGTTGGGTACCGGTAATGGTTGTAGTAGTCCTGCTGTTCTTGATGGTGGTGCTTTGACCATTTGGCAAGTGGGACAAGTTTTAATGTAGTCTATCACTTCTTCCTTCATATTTGGCCAAAAGAATTGCTTCCTAAGGGCCTCCAAGGTTTTGCTTTGCCCTTTGTGGCCTCCAATCTTGCCATCATGTATCTCATGCAGGATGAGTTTCTTCAACTCCACATTGTTGGGGATATAAAATCTCTTGCCTAAAAATAGGATACCCTCCTCTAAGGTGTACATTCCATGTGGGGTCTTCTCTGCTTCCACATCTTTGATTATCTTGTGCATTTCTTGGTCTTGCTCTAGGGCCTCTTTGACGAGTTCTATGAAGTTGCTGCTAACCACACTGATAGCTTTCAGGTCAGCTTTCCGGCTCAAGGCATCTGCTATCTTGTTAGTAGAGCCGGGCTTGTGCTTAATCTCCAGGTCGAATTCGGCTAGGAATTCTAGCCAGCGAGCTTGCTTTGCCGATAACTTGGGTTGAGATTGGAAGTATTTGAGGGAGATATTGTCAGTGAAGACTATTGTATGCTTGTCTTGAAAATAGTGCTTCCACTTTCTAAGGCAGTGGATGACTGCCAACATTTCCTTCTCATGTGTGCTCCACCTTGTTTCAGCATCGGTAAATTTCTTTGACTCATAAGCAATGGGATGACCTTCTTGTACCAGTACACCTTCTATGCTGTAGTCAGATGCATCTGTAGAGATTTCAAAGGGTTTGGTGAAATTCGGCACCCTTAGGACGGGAGTTTGGCTCATGCACTTCTTCATCTGCTCAAAGGCTTCCTGTTGCGCATTCCCCCATGTAAAAGAGTGATCTTCTTTGGTGAGGTGGGAGAGGCGGGCAGTGATGAGGCTGTTATCTTTGATATCTTTATAATGAGAGTCAATTTCATCATTAGAGTTACTTTTTAAAAATGTGCAACATAAATCAATTTTCTTTGCAATATATACGCACATTAAAATAAACTAAGTAATGGGGACATTACATTCTTCCATCCTTAGAGAAATCGAGATGCCCTCATCTCGAGAGAAACTGGGGGTATTCTTTTATAAGGGTTACCTCATCAACCCAAGTGGTATCTTCTTCAGGACAATCCTTCCATTGTACTAGGTGTTCTCTTAGAATTTGGCTTCTTAGAGGTTTCTTCCTTGTATCTAGAATCTTCTCGAGTTGCATTTCCAAAATTCTTTGGGTAGGCATGACTATTTGTTCATCATTAAGCACATGATCGGGGTTTGGTACATAAGGTTTTAGTAGCCTTACATGAAATACATTGTGAATCTTGAGATGGGGTGGAAATGCAAGCTTGTAGGCTTGCCTTCCCATTACTTTGATTACTTCATATGGTCCATATAATCCTTGCCCACTCAGCCTTTGATGTATAGATGGTGGACTGCCCCTACTCTAGCTGCCATGCATTGGGTCAGCGCTAATGACCCTACCCTTGGGTGGTCCATGCTTTCCTCACTCACATTTGGGATTTCCTGGATACACGGTGGTTGTGGTTCTTCTCCTCCATATGCACTAGTTGCATTCACCCTTGATCCACTTAATGAAGCTGTATCTTCTATTGGGCATTTGTTTTGCTAGTGTGAACCCCCGCATTTGAAGCATCTGATTCCGATGGATGGGCCTGGGGGTCTCCACCATGATGTATTTGATCCTGCGGGCCCATACGATGTGCTAGGGGTTGGCCTGTAGTGATTGTTTCCCCATCTTCCTGCTGCTCCTCTTGGTACTAAAGCGGTTTGTGACACGGCCGTGGTGGTGGTGGTGTTTTGGCTCCTTGTATTTGTAAATGCCCCTCTAGGAGCATTGGGCCTTTGGTTCCATGAGTTGTTGTTGTTGAAGGTGTTGTTGAAATTGTTGTTGAACCTGTTTTGATTCCCTTGTGTTGTTCTTCTGCCTTCTAGGTCCACCAGTCTTTCGGCCATTCTCATGGCTTCTGCTAAGCTTATTGGATCCTGTCTCTCCACATCTCTTCTAGCCCATTCTTGCATCCCAAACAAAAATCCATGTAGCTTAGTGTCTGTATCCATGTTTGGTAGCTGCAGCATGATCTGCCTATATTTGCTGACATATTCTTTCATCTTTCCCTGTGTTTGCTTGAGATTCCTCCATTCATCTCTCACTTTGAGTTTTTCCATCTTTGGAATGAAGTAGTCCTTCAATTCTTCCTGGAGTTCTTCCCACGAAAAGATGGTGTGGCCCTGCTTTTGTTCCAGCAGAGTACCAACTGGCAGCGTCCTCCTCCAAGTAAATGGTTGCCACTTCCGCCTTCCTGTCTTCGGTTATTCGTGAATACTTCCAGTACCTGTCTACCTCTGCGATCCATTTCTTCAGAACCAACCCATCTCTCTCTCCCTTGTACTTGGCTGGTTGGGGCATCTTGAATTTTCCATAATCATCCTCTGAACTATCACTATCTTCCTCTTCTTTACAGTGGTGCTTCTTCTCCTTCTTCTTCTCCTTCTTCTTGTCTTTCTTTTTGCTTCCTAATTCTACTACTTTCTCCTTCTCCTTCCTTGTATCTTGTGCCCTCCTAGATGTCTCCTCTCTACCCATTCTATCCATCTCCTCTTGCATTCTATGTCTTTTCTCCTCTTCTTGTTGTTGTATTACCCATTCTCTATAGCCCTACTCTACTTTTAGTTTTTCTTCTCCTTTCTTCCTCCTCTTCCTTCATCTGCATGTTCCTCCATATTGACTCCAGCATGCCTGACATACCATCTAATTGTCTTTCTAGTCCGGCCACCTTCTCCTCTTGGGCCACTCTCCATTCTTGCCCTCTACTCTTCTTCCTCTTCTCCATTGTTGGGAGGGTGACATTCTCCCTTTCGTCCTCCATGTGGTTGGTGGTGGTGTCGATGCGGGGAAGTCGTGTTTCGCCTGTGGTGGTGTGGGTCATGCCGCGGGGAAGCTGTGTCACATCTTCAGACAGTGGGATGTCGATGTTGGGGCGTCACGTCGGGGCGACGCGACGTGGGGCGACACGACGTGGGGCGTCGCACTGTGGGTCATTACGACTTCAATCTCTTTGGGGCACTCGATCTTTCCTCCTGCTTCCGTGAGCACTCCTTCACTCCGAGTAAGAGTCGCTATGATACCAAGTGTGATAAACTTGCACTCGTTACGCACTCAACACGACACAGAAAGGTAACACGATATATGAGCTCAAGGTATACTCTTGTATCATTCAATCCAAAAAGCGGGACAACATAGGCATATCCCAGGACTACACCCTCATGATGCCGCACATAAGAGGGTTCACCACTGGGTATAGGGAATCACACATAGAGTGGAAACAAGGCAGGGCTTTGAGTCACTACTACTCCCTATATAGGTGCATTCGGTAGCAACGGTATGGTATAGCTACAAAGCCCTTACGGGGGGGGGGGGGTAGGGACCTTTTGGGGGTTGTGTAGTTGTGTATTTGTTAATTATTTTCTTTTTCATGTGTGTTGTGTGTTTTGTTGTTTTAAAAAAAATGTTTGGCGGGTTTGTTTGGTTTTTTTTTTGTTTCTTTTATAAATTTGGAATGAAATGACTGTTGGCGCCCTCGTCTCATGCGTATGCGTGGGGCGAAGGTAAAAAAATTTGCATTCCGAGGATTGAGAAGACATGTGGGAACACGCGTGGGTGGAGGATGGTGGGACAGACGCATGACACGCTTGAGAAGTTGGAATCGGGGATGTTTACACGCAAACACTCGTAATATCAAAACAAAGATTTATGGAAAATTTAATTCTAAAAATTTCGGCTGCTCGAATGAAATGTAAAAAAAGAAAAAGTGTGTAGAATGACGTGCCGAATAGGGTTGTCAGATGAGAACATAGTTTCGACAGGGATATGATGCATTCACATGGGAAAAATGGTAAAAACATACCCGAAACTAGAAAGAAAGATTAATATGAAAAGATTCGATGGTCAAAACCCAGCAAGGTGAACACAAAAAATGTCTGCAGGAAGATGTTAGATGGAATAGATAAGGTCGAATGCTGTTCTAGGGATGGTAGAGCGCGTTTGCATGGGAAAAACGACAAAAATACCAAAGAAGCCAGAATAAAAAATTAATATGGAAAAATTCATGCATCAGAATGGAGGGCAATGAAAAGAAAAACTATTAGGGGAAGCTTGTGGAACAGGATTGTCATGTTGAAACACAGTTCTGAGGGCATTATGAGGCGTTGACATGGAAAAAATAAGAGAAATAAGCACAAAATTTCACAAAAAATTGAATAAAATAAAATCGATAGGCTGGATTAGGATGGGGGGAAAAGGAAAATCCGGCATGGGACCAAGCCGGACAAGGTTATGCAATCAATATTAAATTCAGAGGGTAAGGTAGATTCACATGGAAAAAGATAAAAAACGTACACAAAAAATAACAGACAAACCAAACATCAGAATGATGGGCAATAAAAAGGAAAAATGTCTTAGGAAGATGTAGGTTAGGACTATCACATCAAATTGTTGTTTTGAACCAAAAACGCACGCTCGGATGGAAACACACTAAATGGGTAGAAAATTCTTCGAAAATTAATAACTCACTATTAGTGGCTCGGACCAAGGGGCCATAAAAAGAAAAAGTAGCTAGTTTGAAGGAAATAATAGGGATGTAAGGTCAAATTGTAATTTTGGTGAACATAGGGTGCATTCACCTGGAAAAGTGACAAAACAAAGGAAAAAGGCAAACAGACAAGAAACAACCTCAAGATAGGTTGAAAAGAGGATAGTGGGTGGGAAAGGGATCCCATTAGGCACGACCAAGACATGGTATGCTCAAATTTTCCGATAGGGATGTTTCCATAAGGGTATACACAATGGACGCGTAGGGATGCCTCCCCATACTTAAGACCTTAATAAATCAGATTGTCGATGCAATAGGGACCAAACATGGGATCATAACCTATACACGTATGTCCCACACTTAAAACATAACTGAACCTTGAAATCAAAAGGGGTACTAGGGTTAGAAAAACTTGGCGCGATTTGCAAATGATCGAGGGAAATGGTTGTTCTCGCATGAAGGATTGCTATTGTCGGCAAGAGGCACTACAAATCACCATGTCGCACTCGTCTAGCACGGTAGGGAGTACGCAGATGAATGTCCCCACGGATTGCTTCTGGGTAGAGATCCGACTCCTTCAAGGAAGTAGTCTCCTCTTCTAATGATTCATTGGAACCAACTTCCTCTTTCAGTGGAGACTTAGCTCACTTTTTGGGAAGCTGAAAGGGAATTAGAGTGGTTTTGGATTTGGTTTGGGGATGAGTTACTTATTGACTCATCCAAGAACGTCACATAATAGGATCCTTCGGAGTTCCGTTTAGGCCACCGAATTGGTGGTTGTTGGCAAGGTGCATTGTTATTATCTTCTCACGAGAGGGGTGGATTAGGATGACAAAAACCACTCTTGAAGGAAGGCTTATTCTTCTTAATCCATTTCTTATAGATCTTTTTCATATGATGTGACTCATTAATCAGTCCAAAGGGTACCATGGTCATTCTGTCGAACAATAAGAGATCTTCAGCTTCTAAGGCATTTCGAACTTTGTCCTCATCTATGCCTTCTGCAAGTAGGATAGATCCTTCTAGCTTCCTATTTATAGTCTTCTTATGCATTGTTATTTTCATCCTCTTCAGAATCTATTTCTGCCTCTATGGGGGCTCTATAAGAGAAGAACAAATTCTCTGTTATATCCTGTACTTTTGCTTCAGTGTCTCTCTCTGTCCTTGTCTCTATTTATACATCTGTCTTTGGCTCTGCTATGGCCATGTAACAAGGGGAACAATACATCCATGCTTCTATCTCATTGTCATAGGTGATTTCAGAAGTCAATTCGGGTTAAGGCGCATGAGGTATTCACCCATTGACAAAGACTTTGCTTCTTTCAATAGTTGGCTTATAGTACCCATTGTCAGAGACTATGCCTTTGTTTTCTTAGGAAAGATCTGTTTGACGGCTTCTTCATCTCTTGATGTACCATATGTTACTTCATTGGAAAAGTCTGGTACGACTTCGATGGAAGTGAATCCATTGCCTTTTTGAGATCCATACAACTTCAACACCACTTTGTTGTCTCCTAAGGTTAGGGTTCCTTTGAACCAATCCATCCTTGCTCTTGCTTTTAAAAGCCAAGGTCTTTCCAACAGTAGAGGATATGAGGTCATGTAGAAATTTGGTTTGACCACCATATATCTTACCCAATAATCTCTTCCTATAAGGGTTGTCTTCACATATGGAAGAATGCCCAAAGGCTTGATTCTACTTCAGTTCGCCAATCAGATAAGCCATTGTGTAGTCTGCATTCTTTGCAAGCCTAGATCTTTCATTGTCACATCTGTCATTATGTTTACTGATGAGCCTCCATCAATCAATGCATCTACTATAAAGCAGCCTTCAATCCATATGCCAATCTCTAGGGTTCCAGAATCTAGGAAGACATTAGCCACATCCACTTTTTTTACGAGCTTTGGGGCTTTGTTTGACTTAGTTGCTGCAGAGGGAGCAATTCTTAGACCTCTTCTTCTTGTCACTATGCTTTTGAATTTCTTTCGACAGCTAGGAGACAATATCAACTGTCGCAATGCTAGGTTGGATTTAAAAGTGTCTAGGTTTTTGACTAAGTCATATTCTTTAATAAGATCCACAGGTTTCTCCAATTTGCTAGGGAATGGGGCAACACCCACTTTTATATTCCACTTTTCTTCTAGGAGCGACAACATCTGTGCTTCTTCTCCTTCATGAGGTACTTCGGCATCCTCTATCTCCTGGATCTGCGATCCTATCTCTACAAGTGTCTGTGTGGCTCTATAGTACTCTGTACTACATTGTTTTGTGCTGCACTGTTCTGTTTCTCCCTAGGAAGGTTGAACTTCACTCTTTTGGTAGATGGAATATTCTCCTTTGGAACTACACGTTCTCCTTTCTTTGCATGCATTATTGCAACAGCAACTTCCAATTCCACAAAATTGGAAGCAGGTTCTTGGGTCTTCTATTGGGTATCTAGAGTAGTTTTCACATGAGCTGGACTTAGAGGGTCTTTTGCAGTGACTATGGCCTTCTCCTTTACATCAGTTGCATAAGGGCTTGTAGTCAATAGACCTTCTAGGGTTTGGACAGTTCGATGAGATATGACCCTTATCTCTATATCTGTAACACTCCACTTTTGATTGCTGGCCATTGTCAAACTATCAATCTTTGTAACTCTGAGAGGGAGACCTCCTTGGATGGAAGTTAGGACCGAACTCCCTAGGCTTTGGTCCAATGTCCTGAGTAGTTATTTTGCATTCCAGTAAGTTGAATCTTGCTTCTTTATCTTTCTTTCTTATTTGCATCTCCTTTAGAGAGCAAGTATCTTCCATATGGTTCTTCCTCAAAAAATATGAACAGAAGGCTCCAGGAATTCTTGGTTTTCGGGTACATTCAGTGGCTAAATGTCCCACTTAATGGCACTTTCCACACCATGCATTATAGAACACATCACATCTCTCCCACCTTCCGCAGGAGTCGATATGTTGGCAATATTCACCTTTAGCATGTGTAGCTATTCTATAATCACATCCATAGGCTCCTTCTTGATGCTTGTGTGACTGAATTGGACACATAGTCCTTCAAATTTTCACTTCCTAGAGTACTTGTAATAGGGTTTTGGAAAGCTTCTCTTATAATTGCACACACTTGTTGAGTTGATTCAGAGGGTCCTCTATTCTAGTTTTGATTCAGAGCTCCTATTGAGATTGGGGCTTGTTGATTCTGGTTGGTAGGATTCCACTATTGTTGAGTCGCCATTGGGGGAACTGTCAAAGACCATTGCTATTGTGGTGGAAATATCATTTGAGGCATTTTCATCTGCGACCACTGTGGATTTAGTGCATTGTACAATGGCACTATTTGCATTTGGGGATAGGGGTAGGGAACTGTCTTGGGGACTGCATTTGGTGGGTATGCCATTTCTGGAATGGGAGGAGGTAGGACTCCTCTTCTTGAGGTCATCGAAAGCCTTGCTTCAACTTCATCATACAGTCTTGCACCTTCCACTGCAGCTTTAAGATTGATTGGTCTTCTCAATTTCGCAAACTTGCAAACTTCTGGTTGTAGACCTCTAAGGAAAACTCCCTTCTAGATGCCTTCATCCAAGTGATGGGTGGTCCATCTCTTCAGTATGGATTCCATTCGTGAGACATAAGCTTCTACCCATTCACCAAAGAACCGAATTACGTTCATGAACTCTTGCATCCACTCTTCAAGACCTTCATGCTAATGTTCCATGTACCAAAAGTTCCTACCACTTGTCTTTCATACCATTGAAACACCACACCTTTGAAAGTGGCAAGAAATATTGCCAACTAATGCTCGAGGGTTCTGACATTATTAGCCACACATGCTACCATAGACTTTGCTACATGAAGATCATGGTCTTCATTATACTCTCCCTTATAAAAATGTGCAATGTGACTACATTTGTTGGCATGTCATCAATATTTCTTGGGCGGATCTAACTAGGAAGGGGAACTTGAGTTGCCATGGGGACTTTTGTGAAGAGTGATGCTAGGGCGTCAAAGGAGGCTTCTACTGCTAGCTCATTCTTGGCTTTGATTTTTGCATTCTCTCTCCTCACATACCTCTGGACTCGTTCTAGTACTTGCCTCTTGATTGCATCATTCATTAAGGAGTCATCTCCACCCAGTTGTGCTATGCACTCAATCAGAATAAAATCAAAGGGGACTTCACTCTATAGAGGACTCTCTTGCCAATATTTCTTCTACTTCCTTCTTTTCTACATCTCTGAATTCAACTTTTAGTCTGCTACAAAGGGGAAGATATTCTGTTCTAAAAGTGTCAAAACTCATTCTTGTGAGAATCATTGTGGTGCCATCATCATAGTAATGTCAACTCTCCTGATGGTTTCAATTGTGTATGTTGTGAAGAATACTTTGTCTACTAGCTTCCATTGGGTTCCTAATTGGACAAATAGAAGATCGTTAGTGTACCATGCGTCCCATGTGTCCTATTTATGAGCATCCACGAATAAATTCCAACTCTTTTATTTCTTATTTTCTTGAACTTCCACTAACCACGACTCCTGAAGCTTCTTCACAATCTTCCACTTGATGATGTCTAGAAACTTCTCAATAAATGTCAAATCTCCCATGGATGATCATTCTCTCTATTTTTGTACTTCAGTTTGCTCCTAAACAATTTGCCACCAAGATGCATGTCTCTGTTGCTTCAACATGAAGAGGAAATAGTCCACCACATAGAGCTTGCATCATGATAGTAATATGTTTTCGCCATTGTGGGATGAACTTCTTGTAGAAAGTGGCTTTGGCAATGAGAATATCCAATTCTTCAGATACACAACTTTGAATGGAAATAGATCACATATGATTCATATTCAAAGATTCCATAGCTTTCTCTCACAATTTCTCACTCATAGATACATTGTCTTACACAGAATTGGCTATCTCTCTTTGACCCTCTCCCTCTCTCTCTTTCTCTCACAAAAGTACATAATATCCTCTCTACAATACTCAATAATCACTCACAATAACCCTTCTTTGGTTGTGAATACCCCTCCCAAGAGGTATGTCTGATATGAAAGATCATCAGAGCCACTATAGTGACTCTTCATAGCTTACTATTGTCACTTTAGTCCAGTCTTCTCTTAAGTCTTCAACAGCAACTTCTTCCACTTCCTTGAGCTCTTTTAAACTTGCATTCACCTTTTTCTAAGGCTAGAAAAATTTTCCATACTACACCCTTATCCAACAGAACACTTACAGAGGCATACATAACATAACATAATTGGAACAGAGGCTCTACAAAAGCTCAAGAGAGGGTTACAAAAGGTCAATAGAAAGCATCAAGCTCAATTAAAACCAATCAAAACCATAAAAAACTATTTAATGAGCTTTCAAGCAACCTCAAACTTCATCAATCGTTACTCCATCCTTCATACAAAAGGAAAAAAAAACAATATAGAAGCAAAACAGAAGCTATCAGACTAAATCGGATACTATCGAGACATCATCAGAACATAATAGATAATCACATAACCTCATATCTCTTTTGAAAAACATCATGATGTATCAAAACCATTCCAACCTATCCAAAACACTCTAAAACCACTTCCAAACCAATCCATGATGATGTAAAATCAACCATTCAGACCTCATAAATAACAAAAATCAACAAAAAAAATAGGTCATTCCAACATTCAACACAACTCCTTCCAATACCACTTTGAACCAATGTACATCAAATATGATCATGGAGAAGTTACAGTAATACACTAAGGTAACACTTTGCAAGTTTCCAGAATATTTAATCTCATCTACTATGATATTCTGATCCATGGCCTACCATTGGCTCTCTTACTCAAACTTTGTCATGACACCACAATCCATTGCGGAGCATATTTTGTTAATGTGCTCAATATAAAAATGTCACCCATGTGACCACGTCGCATTGTAGATTTTGTATTGTGTACACTGAAACAATTAGATTATTTATTGTGCATAAAAACTAGATATGATAGCAAATAAAGCATGTGGTCACCTTTGAACTATATCCCCTTGAGAATTTTCACTCCTCAGTAGAGACCTCTACCCCTTCATGAGAAGCTGTGATCAAAGCTCCATGTACTGCATAGACATAAACTGTAGCATCTTCTCCATACCCTTAGGATATCGAATTGATAGATGGCATATACTATGTCAAAATTTTGATCGTGCTTCTTCCCAATCTTTTTTGGCATGCTCGTACCTAGCAAGCTACTTCTCCATGGATGCATGATGCAATATACAAAAACGATTCACTTTCTCCTCCATGGTAGCATCCATCCTTTTTTCTACTCAATTTTCAACCGTCACATCTCTAGCTAATCTTCAACGATCATAGGATACTCTTGTTTGAATCCACCATCAGTAGCCACTCTGAAATATGCACTAATGCCTTCAATAATAGACAACCTTCAACTGTGCTACCTTTTGACTGAGCTTGCTGTCGCACAATGCTCTTTAGGGTTTTCATAAAGCCCTCTAAGAAGAACATTCATCATGTATGGACGAGTCTGGCAATCTCCACTTCATCTACAAGATGCACCAAGAGGTGAGTTTATATTCGCAACATACTCATTGGGCAAGTACTTCTCAAGAGATAGATCATCTCCACCAGTTATTGCCTTGTGGATTCAATAAAGGATATCTTGATCTCTTTTTGTGAGATCCATTGCGCTAAATTCAACAACCTATAATTGCCTAGCATATTTCTGGAGTGAGACACATGCGATCGTGATCGGTAGTATAAACTATCAAAAATTGATAAGCATTATGAATATCAAGTAGACACTAAATAGAAAAATACTGAGGCTACTTGCAATCAAGGTTAGGACAAACCTGACATATCTTATGCCAATCATGGGATTTCAACCTTGATAGTTGGTCATCTTTAGAAAAAGCAAACCTAAGGGAATGCATTATACCCATTAGGGTGTAGATAGACATGATAATTTGCTTCACAATGTGCTCTTCTTTAGCGTGTCTTTAGTGGACAGGACCCAAAGAGTGCGAGGTAGTTGCAAGGGACCATCATTGCATGATTGTGGCCAAAGTGCCTCCATCTTGTCTACCTCCTTCAAATTCATTCATGCTCCATAGTGTCTCTCTTTCCTATGATATGGTCCCATAATAAGCCACCCATATTCTTGAAAATATACATGGGATCCAACAAATGGTTGATTTGTAAGTGTGTCCAATTTGACAAATCATAGAAAATTGAGAACCTCTGCATTCCGCTTGGATGTGACTCCTTGTGGACTATTTTCAACTCATACCAGCTTTGGGAATTTGTTCACGTTGGAGCTCGTCCAAGAAAGCCTTCCCTCATTTTATGACCCTTCGACAAGAAAGCGGCGTATCCTTGATATACCATCTTCTTCATGGTCTCCGAGACCTTTGGAAGTCTAATTGTGGCCCACACAATGGACATGCATGAAAACCTGAGGTAAGTAGACTTATCACAACACCCTTATCTAGTCAACACAGACTTGAATGAGCTATACTAGATATCATCATATGAGAATGAAAGTCCACATATCTTAGCACTCCCCGAATCCCAAAAAGTCATGCATGGTCCACATGAGAATGGCTCATATATTAGTGGACCATTGACCATCATTCTTACTGCACCGAATGCAGAACTGCTAGGTCTAATCAAACCTCTATTTAGTAATTCCTCAACTTGACTCTGGATTTCTTTTTGCTCTATCTGGTTATGCCTATATGGTGCTTTGCAAGGTGGTTGTGTGCCAAGGATCAAATCTATCTTATGGTCTTCTAGACGTGAAGGAGGTAAACCTGGTGGTAGGTCTTCTGCAAAACAGTCCTTAAAATATGCAAGAAATTCCTTATGCCTAGGGTGCATATGATTTTCCTTTACTTGCAATTCATTCACCCAAATGAGATAGGATTTGCTACTCTTGCGTAATGCATGTTTAGCTTGAGTATGCGAAAGCAGTGGAAAAACATTAGATGCATGCATACCATATAATATAATAGATTTTCCTTGAAAATTAATATTCATTGTGTGTGTGGAATAATCTATATCTAGATTATGCTGGTGTCGCCAAGGCATATCTAAAATAATGTCACTCGACTGTAATGGAACAACTAAGAAATTTCTTTTTTCAGTGTATGAACCAATTTGAATCTCTAAATCTTGCACTTCTTGTGTACCATTATACCTAGTGCCTAAAAATGCAGCTTTTATGCGATAATGCATAGGTACAGTCTATAATTTCAATTCATTTACCAATTTTGCTGAAATAAAATCATGAGTACTACCGTCATCATGCAAAATAGTCTTTTCCT
Organism: Lygodium microphyllum; assembly: GCF_053477565.2. NCBI lineage: Eukaryota > Viridiplantae > Streptophyta > Polypodiopsida > Schizaeales > Lygodiaceae > Lygodium > Lygodium microphyllum. The sequence goes on along the minus strand of NC_141143.1, from coordinate 148,840,400 downwards.
TTCCATGCACCAAACATTTCATAGTCAATAATGAATGTAGAGTAGGCATACCTGGTAAAGTATCGGAAGTAGTAGTAGTGTCATCCTCATCTTCAGTGAAATCAGGCATATCCTCATGTTCGTCTTCGTCCATGGCTCCAAGATAGTTGATATGAGCTGGTGGCTTCTTTGAATGACAATTTGCTGCGAGATGTCCAGGCTGGTGGCATTTATAGCATACTATTGGCTTGGCTTTGGTTACATTATTTGCAATGGCGGGAAGTCTAGGTACATTTGGATCTGGCTGTGGAATAGGCTTAGGATTTGGATTGACATTGGATGGTAATGCAGGTGGTTTAGCCCAATTCTTGCGGAAAGATGATGAAGAGAAACGACCTGGATTAAATGTTCTAAAATTGGAATTGAATTGTTTAGATCCATAATTACCATTGGCTTGGAATTGCTGTGGTCGTCTGTCTCTACTGCGTAGCTTATCTTCAGTATCGTGAGCTAGTGAAATGGCGTCTTCAAGAGTAGCAGGCTTGAACATGTTAACTTAAGCATAGTAATGCCCAAGGAGTCCAGACATATACTTCCGCTTATGTGTTGCCTCGGGTACGTCTTCAAGCATGCGTAACTGGAGGAGTGCATTCCAAAAACGCTATGTATACTAAGGTTTAGGCTCACGATCCCGTTGCTCGAGTAGATCCCATTGCTTGATAGCTTTCTCATGAAATTGCATTGGAAGGAAATTCTGCATGAACTTCTTCTTGAAATCTTCCCAAGTAGCAGGACATTCTATGCTCTTGCGTACTACAGTCCACCAAAGTGATGCTCTGTCTACCGAATGATTAGTAACACACTTGATTTTATCTTTTTCTGGATAGGTTTCCTCATGGAAATAGTCATCAAACTGACTAATGAATGCTAGAACAGTCTTTCCTTCTCGTATGCCATTGAAAGTACGAAATTTGAAACTTCGTTTACTTATCTTTGATTCCTTGCGAATGGTTTGAGCTTCAAGAGTGGCGTCGATGGTACGTCGAATCAAATCTTCAGCTTGAGGTTCTTCTTTGTCGGTAGACACTCTTTGTAATTTTGCCAATTGCGCTTGCAATGCTTGCCTAGCCCTTCGTTCTTCTTCCAATTGCATCATGATTAAGTCTAGCTTTTGCTCCATCGTAGGTTCAGGTAGGTCGTCTTCAGCCATAAGATCATCCATATGTGGTTCTGTCATCCTGTAAAACTCAAAAGACCTTTCTCACTCAAAATCAAGTTAGCGGGATGAGAGTAGCTCAAATTCGGGGTTACAAGGCTTATGTGTTTTTGGGTATTTCTTTCTCAATCTTCAGAAAATCTGCGATTTTTCCTTCTTCGTATGCTAAAAATGCTTCAGCAAACCTACGTATGGGTAGAATACCTTCCCACGAACAACTTTGCAGTTCGGAGTAACAACTTTGCAGTTCGGAGTTTCTGCGTAGGAACAGCCCTTCTAAGAGTTTTGAGCACAAGTCAGTTCTAACTCCAGTTGACTAGTCTGACTTGTAGAGTTGCAGACTTATGTGACTTGCAGAGTTGCAGACTTGCAGAACTTAGCCGACTTAGTGAACTTGCAAAACTTGATCACAGATTACTTGTAGAACTTGATCTCTGAGGTGCGAGACCCGGAGTTTGATGACTTGCAGGAAATGACTTGTATTGCTTAATTGATTTAGCTTAATGGATTAAGCTTTAAAAGCTTAATCGACGGATTTCGTGGGGGGGGAGGCGTTTTTTCCAGGCGGCGAAAAACGTGAACAGCCCCTCTGATACCTCGTTGAAAAAAAATTGAAGCTTTGAGCTTCTTAAAGCTTAAACTAAGCTCTGAAGCTTTAGTGTTTGAAGATTTGAGATAATTGAATTTTGGGATTTGTAACTTATCTCTCTGTTTGACGACTTGATGATGGAGATGAGGGAGTGGTCCTCCGCCTGTATTGCCTGGTCCTTCGCGATCTGATGACAGAAACAGGGGTTCTTGATCGCCAGAAGTCTGCCTGTATTGACGGTTTGCGACGAGATTGATCGTAGAGTCCGATCGTTCCAGGAGCTCCGCCTTCGCACGAGATGGGTAGCGATTGGAAGCTCTTGATCTCAGCTCTGCTCTGATACCACTTGTGCGCAGATCGGTCGTTGTATGCTCACGTAGTGAATCCCGGAAGGTCCCCAAGAATAATGAACTCTACTTTTTGCACATTTCCAATGTAAAAAGCATGAACGACAAGAGCAAGAGACCAATTGGGTTCAATCTCCCCCCATGCCTTGTGTGAGCGCTTCACAAAGCATGTATTTTATGTATATTTCTTCTTCATGCTCAATAATAGCCCAATTTACAAAAATATATCAAGCTTTTAGCTTTTGAGTTTGCTTTTACAAAAATAGGAATAAAGCTAATGGACGGTGCCCAAAGAGTCTGGCACACCCAATACAATGTCCAAATAGAAATAACATATCCGTGCGCATAGGCGCATACAAAATAATGATAAATAATTGATGCCTCAATAGACATAACAAAATATAGGCGTGGCACCTATCAAAATATAATCCATAGGTCGAATACTCGCTAGACTCCAATGCTTTCCTCCACCACTGCTGCTATCTCTACACATCAACTAAAGCATTCACAATTGTTAGTAAAATAATACGATTAAACCGACAAAAGTGAATACCTAGCAGTCTTCAGCTACATAAATAAATCAACTGGTTAGAAATAAATCCTAACCTTAATTTATTACGAGTGTGCACTCTAAACTCATAAACGTTTATTAATTTAATATGACTTTTGCGGAATCACCCGCTATGGAATCACCCATGTACACACTAAATTAATGAAACGCCCGAAAAGGACAGGCGTCCCCATCAACTTCTCGCACAAAGAATCCACTTTGTGTAAGATCCCCGGTCATCAAAGTTTACGGAATCCACCGTAAAACCTCACGGAATCCACCGTGGCATGGAATCCACCGTGAAATATGCCTCCTGGCATCACACACACACACACACACTCTCTCTCTCTCTCTCTCTCTCTCTCTCTATGTAGTACTTTTAGAAAAATGATGATTAACATATGTTCACTTCTTACAATTCCATAGGTTGCTCTATCGATTTCTTGTTATGCTATTTGGGTTGAAAAAGTATCAAGGTACCTTCAAGATTCTTAGGAATAAGATATCCTCATCTACAATAAGTCATTGGATAATCCTTTGATTCACATAAGGAAGGTGTTTGATACTTTGATAGAGCAAAGAATGCTTGCTAAGGAGACCAAATGCGTATTTGTGTAACTCAAATGGAGTATTTGGGTCACGTTGTCAGTGAAGAAGGAATAAAGGTTAACCCAAAAAAATTACAATGTGTACAAGAATGGCCAATACTATTAATACTATTTCTCATCATGGTTTTCTTAATTTATCCTCTTTCTATAGAAGATTAATTAGGAACTATGTAACCATTGCAGTACCTTTGATAGATAAGCTAAATGAAAAATATTTCTTTTAGGATTCTTTAGCTAATTGCAGCTTTAATCAATTGAAGAAATTGCACACTTCAACTCTTATCTTGGTTTGCCTTGCTTTTTTCAAAGAGTTCACTATATAGTGTGATACAAGTGGATGAGATCCAAGTGATATCTAGTCTACCTTACTTTTGAAAGTCCCAAGTTGAGTATAAAGGAGTGTATGAGTAAGAAAGGTTGGCTATTCTTTACCCAATCAAATAGTATCATCATTATCTTCATGGTTGCTAGTTTAGAGTAGAAAGTTATCATAGAGTCATCAAATACTTCCTCTCATAGTCTAATATCACTCCTAAGTAAGGAAGATGGATGAATAATTTGAAGAATTATGGTTTTATATCAGTCATACTGGGAACAAAGACAATGTTGTGGTTAATTTTCTTTCAAGAATGTAGGAATGTAAGGTGTCTTCTATAATAGATCTCCCTAATGATTGGATTGAGTTAGATTAATCTTATCTTCTAAATGAAGAATCTAGCCATATTTTTCAAAAGTTATTTAAATATTGTATGAGAATTTCCAATTTTAGCTTAAGAATGGCCTCATATGGTTTTATAGCAAGATTGTTATTCCATAGACTTTTTCTTTTAAACAAAAATTATGGTGGAAATACACTACTTGCCTACCATTAGTCATTTATTTAAGATTTCATTGTTTGGAAAGACATATGGAAGAATGTTGAGAATTTTGTGTCATGATACATTCCATGTGAGTAAAATAAGGACAATATTCTTAAGCTAGGTGATCTATATTTTCAGTCATTACCTATCCTTGAGGGCAAATGGATGTATATTACAATGCATTTCATCACTAGCTTATCTACAATGAGGAAGGGGTGGAATAATATTTATGCGATAAGGAATAGACTCACAAAAGTAGCTCATTTCACTCCTATAAAGGATAAAATTTTAGCATCTCAAGTGGCAAGTCAATTAATGGAGCAAGTGTTCAAATTGCACAAGTTACCCCAAGTCATTATTGTTTCATAACTAGAGCCCAAGCTCATGAGTAACCTTTGGCAACAAATTTTTAGTCTTGTGGGGACTAAATGGCTCCATCCACATTACATGTCATCCCCAAATTTATGGCTAAATGGTTAATAAATGACTTGAGACTTATCTTGGCACTATGGCCATGATGTGCAACATGTATAGGTTGCTTGGCTTCATTTGAATGAGTTTGATTACAATAGTACCATACATGCAAGTATTGAATTTTTTTCTCTTTTGAGGCTTTGTATGATTATAAAGTTTCCCTTCATAGGATTATGTTTAGCAAGAAAATTAACCCTCAAGGAAGGGAAGAATTGGAAAGAATGAAAGCCCTACTTCAATAGTGCAAAGTGAATCTTAAGAAAGCACAAAAGCAAATGAAACTCTATGCTAATGAAGGGAGGAGACCTATGGAGTTTCAAGAAGGTGAGTTGGTGCTTTTAAAAGTACCCGAGTTAAGATATGATGGCTCAAGAAAATTGGCACATCGATACTATGTGACACACAAGACTATTAACCATGTTGGACTTGGGATATAAAGTAGAACTTTGTTTTTCTACCAAGATTCAGAATGTCTTCCATGTGAGTCACCTCAAACCTTTCATGGGTCACAAGTAGAATATCTAGGAGAAGTACCACTACTAGATAAAAAGAGTATCATTCAATATATTCGTGAGGATATCATTGGCCAATTTGAAAAGAAGCTTCGATCTCGCTCAATGTTAGAATATCTAGAAGGGGTCTACCCTCAAAAGAAGCTTCTTGAAGACCGACATCCATTTTAAGGGATTTTCTATATCTTAATCTCAGGAAGTCCACCTATAAGAAATCATCTATATAACATGCGTTCAAAGGATATTAAGAAATACCCTTCTTTGCATGCAATAAGGCCTTAAAATGACCCATTTTACATTACTAAACTTATAAAAACAATTTCAAAATGTAATTAAAAAACCACTTTTGTAAATATAATCCTATAAGTTTTACTAAATATAATACCCTTTCTTTTGAACTCACACGATATCTTACATATTCTATAAGTTGGACTCCTTGGGATCTTAATGAAGCTTAGATCCCCCCCGTGATGATGTGCTTAAGCTATCCTTAAGAGTAGAATTTCTTAACTCAGGCACTTTTAGAAGTACTAACTCACTTTCTTGAAACTCCATAGGTATCATTTTATCAGCATAGAGTTTCATTTGCTTAAGGTATCCTTAAGAGTAGAATTTCTTAACTTGGGCACTTTTAGAAGCACCAACTTACTTTTTTGAAACTCGATAGATTTCCTCCATCAACATAAACTTTCATTTGCTCTTATACTTTCTTAAGACTCACTTTGCATTTTTTAGGTAGGACCTAAATTCTTTTCAATTCTTTCTTTCCCTGAGAGTTGATTTTCTCATTTAATATAACTATAGAAATGGGTACTTTATAACCATACAAAACCTCAAAAGAAAATTCCAATACTTGCATGTATAGTGTGATTGTAAGAAAACTTACCCAAATGAAACCAAGTATCTCACACATGTTGCATGTCATGAATCACATAGTAGGGGAACTTGCTTGAGCTATTGCACCAAACACATACTATACAGACAAGAGAAATCTCACTCAAGAATACAAGAAGAGAGATGGAGGCCAAAGCATTTTCTTGTAATCCTAGAAGAACCCTCTAGGGCTAGAATGCTTAGTAACCCTCTCATAGAAATGTCTAAAGAAGAGGCAACAAAGGATCCAAGCTATTAGAACTTGTTAAGAGAAATTTTCATCAAGGATTCAAATTCAAAACTCAACATAATCCTTTTCTATTCAATTTGTAAATAACCTATTTATAATATACCCTTCTATATGTAAAAAATATATAAACATGGTATTTAAAAAATACCTTATTTTGAACCCACGTGATGTACACACATATTCATGCGTAACTTTCCTGAGTTGTAATTGCACAGTTTAAGTAGTTGATCGCATGGTTTGATGATGCCCACGAAGGTTGAGAATTAACACACAGTGATAATTTCAATGATGATGAATTGCCATGTGCTCAAGGGAGGTGAAAATTGTAATGAGTTCAAGGATGATGATGATGTAGTATCACAACAATAGTGATTTCTTTTTCATTCTTTTCTACTAAGACTATAATCCTTAGTTAATTTCCTCCCCCCCCCCGGAATAAGCCTTGTTCAGAAAATTACATACTCTCCCTCTTTGAGGAATCAAGATGTCATCTCGAGGGAACTTAGGATTGTCAATTCTGGCATAAGTGGAGATCATAGAGCTTGTGGGTTACAACCTATCAATGCTTCTGCTACACTACTCTAGCTACATACATCACTGAAAGTTTAAGGTTATAAGGACAATGTAAAATAGCCATTGTAAGGTACTTCTTATTACAATTATCTATTATATCTCTTGAAAAACTTTCTAAGATTTCTAACTACCTTCAAGATTTCTATGGACTCTAATCCTTCATTACAAAATAAACTAGGGATGAGCTTTATCCTAATAGAATACTTGATGTAAAAGAACATACCCTTTAAAATAGAACCATCAGGGAATATCTCATCTAGTGGAAGGACTATCCTCAAGAGGATGCCACTTGGACTCCTTAGCTTGGCATTACAATTTATTGATCATCAAGAACATGATCAGGATTGGATACATAACTTTTTCGAAGGCTAACATGAAATATGTTGTGAACTTTCATGTGTTCAAGAAGTCGTAACTTATAAGCGTTGAGTCCAGACACTTGAGAAGCCTCTTGGATAAGAAAAATCTTTGAAGATCCACAAGAAGGTAAAGAGACATTTATCATTATAGGTAATGATTTTATTTAAATTTCTATATATTTTAGATAATATATATTTTTTATATATTTATATATGAAGATTTATTTGTCTTAGATGAATATGTTTGTCGAGGAAGAAGAAAGCTTTCAAGAATTTCAAGACTATACAACAAATCAAGTTTTAATATCTATGTTAAAATTCATTTTGTCTACATGTTTGTATTCTTAATATAGAATTTTATTATTTACTTTGTTGAATTGTGTTATTACTAAAGGATAATGAAAATAAAGATGAGGATATTGATGTGGAAAGCTATGCAAGCTTTTTCAAAGTTGTTATATATGGCCCACAATATCTTAGGCTTAGCTTATTAAATTTCCCCAAGGATAAAGAACTCTTCTTAGGACGGATACGAACAAAAACCATGTCTCATTTTTTGAAAATCCGATCTTGTCTTCCTAGATCAGCATATGCTTTCTGTCGATCCATGGAAGCCTACATATCTTGTCTGATAGACTTAACTTGTTCATCCATCTCTTCCAACATCTTCTTGGAAGCTTTTACTTTTAGGGTAGGATTAGAAAATTTTTAGTGGAGTTAAACATTCATATCCATACAAAGCTTGAAATGGGGTAATCTGGATGCTTTGATGATAGGATGCATTGTAAGAAAACTCTACCAAAGGTAGGTATTATATCCACCACTTAGGTTCTCTACAATAGTAAGCTCTAAGTGTGTCTTCAATGACTTGGTTAACCCATTTAGTTTGCCCATCAATTTGCGGGTGATAGGTAGTGTTGAAACAAAGTTGGGTACCAATGGCCTCAAATAAGCTCTTTCAAAATTAAGAAGTGAAAATAGAATCACGATCACTAATAATCCTTTTAGAAAATCCATGCAGCCTAAAGATCTCTTTCACAAATATCCTTGCAATAACTGAAGCCTTATAGTTGGTATTAACTGGTATAAGGTGGGAAATCTTAGTTAGCATATCCACAATTACTAGGATTGAATTTTATCCTCCTTGGACATTGGGTAATCCAATTACAAAATCCATGCTAATAGATTCCCACTTCATTTGCAGAATGTCAAGTGGTTGGAGACTTCTACGCATCTTAATGTACTCATCCTTTATCTACTGGCAACTTAGACATTCAATGACATACTTAAGCACATCTCCTTTGAGATTTTCCCAATGAAAGCTTCTTCATATAATGATGATAGTCTTTGCATAGCCTAGATGTATTGAGAAAGGAGAATCATGAGCTTCCCAAAGTATCTTTTTCTTAAGACTTTGACTTCTTGGGATGCACAATCTTGTCTTGAAGTAGACAAGTCCTCATTTTGTAGAGAAGTTCAAATACTTGAACTTGAACTTGAATTTAGGGTTTATCTCCTTGGATATGACATCTTTTGTTATCTATTGATACTTTGGATCCTTATTTGCTTCTTCCTTAGCTGTTTCTATGATTCGATTACTAGGCATTAACACCATTTCTATTAGACATCTTTCCTTTAAGGGTTCCTGTAAGATAAAGGGTATTGATAAACACTTTGCCACTCAGGGCATCCACAACGGCATTCTCCTTACCTAGCATGTACTTTATCTCAAAGTCATACTCCTACAAGACTTTGATCCATCATTGTTTCCTCATGTTTAGATTTGGTTGAGTAAAGATTTATTTCAGACTCTTTTGGTTGGTGACTAAGGTAAACTTACTGCCAAGCAAACAAGGTCTTCATAATTTGAGAGCATGGATTATAGCAAGTATGTAGGGATTTTTGCAACACATTTAAAGAACCCTATGATTGTAACAAAGATTGATGAGTACTATATGACATTGATTGCTAATATTGATGCATATGAATATTTCTATTTAAGTGTTTTCAATAACCTAGTAGACAATTTTCACCATCCCTAACAAATGTAAGCAACAAAGCAATGGAATGGAAAGGTGAATTAAAACCTAGTGCTAGGATCATTAGGATACAATAAACAATCTACCCAAAAATCAATATTTTTCCTTCACTCTAAACAATATTGGGAAGCACTTATTGTATCTAGCCCACACTTGCACTTTGCAATAGCATACTCTTCATATATACCAATATCCAAATCCACTTTTCTCTTATGATTGCTTATGTCCCTAAGTGGTTCCATTATGGAGTAGATTAAGTTTTAATGGGATAATACTAATTTTGAAGGGCTAGAGGACAAAAGAGAGCATGAAAAATGCTTAAATGCATATATAATATGGTTAGACATTAGTACAACTAGAAAATATATATTGAGAAGGGAGAAAAAAAGTCACTTTTTAGAGTCAAAATTAGTCTGCCCTCCTGTTGTGGCAATTAAAAGGAGTAGTGGAGCATAAAGTAGGTATGTAACTACCTCTACAAGGTCCTAGATATCACATATATGGGTATTGAAAATATGAGCTAATCTTGAGGGCTTTCAATGCAAAAAAGTATATAGAAAATGAGTATTTCAACTTGCAATATGATTTGGTGCCTTTTGAGAAAAACAAAATTTTTTGTAATTTTTTTTTAAAAACTCATTTTTTGAGATAAAAATAAATCCAAGTTGCTAATGTGGTACTTTTGGAAGAGTGGTGATCCCTTCTTAGAAGATGAACTGGTGTAGAGGGCGTTTAATGCAAAAAAGTATATAGAAAATGAGTATTTCAACTTGTAATATGATTGGCTTGATTCAATCCTAGATGGAGTCTATAAAATCCGAGTAAGACTCTTGATAGGCTAGAATACACCATTGTTGCTCATGCGGCTCCATCTACTGTTATGTTAATGGCTAAATTGACTTGTTCTTTTATGCTACTTTTTATTATTTTTATCACCTAAATGCTTGATTTTAAGGGTCTATTGATTGATTTTTGTTGAGTTTGAAAGTTCCTTAAAGAGTGTTGGGATGGGTTGAGTATGTTTGAGGAGCTCATAATGGTTTTTGATTGAAATATGATGTTCTAGTAGGTTCTATAATATGTTTGTCTGGTTCCGATAGGGTCTTCTTTACCTTTGTTTTGATATGATTTCTTTATATTTGTGAGGTTCGGACTATGAATGAGTCTTTTGAGGAGTAATTGAGAGTGAGTTGGAATGTTTTTGATGATTTGAAGTGGTTTTGGTTTAAGCTATTTGGTTTTTATTCCTTTTGCAAACTTTTTGTAGCATTCTGTAGAGCTTCTATATTTGTTTAGTAAACCTCTGTTACCTTATGTATGTGTTCTGATGATGGATGCTTAGCTTTGAAAATGTTTTGTAATCTTGGAAGAGGCAGAATATAAGCTTGAAATAGCTTGAAGAAGCAAAAGAAGTAGTTGAAGAATACTTGAACTAAAGATGACAATGACAATGACACTGATGAGCTTCCAAGGGACATCATAGTGGCTATGGTGATTCTTCATATTAGATATACCTCTTGGGAGGGGTTATCCATGACCAAGAGGCGATTATTGATAGTAATTATTGGTTATTTTCATATACTGTTAAGAGAGGATCATGTGAGATAGAGATAGCCAATTTTCTATGAGAAAACATTGTATGTATATGAGAGAAAAACTATGAAGACTATGAAGATGATGAAAGATGAATAATATGTGATGAGTTTTATTCAAAATTGATATTTGTGTTCATTTTTTGAGTGTGTGTTTGTGGTTGCATACAAGATACACACACATGTATATACATACATAAAAATAGAAAATATATTTTATATATTATTTAGAGCTTTGCCTTGGGCATCTCAAACCAACCAAAAGGCTTAAAGCCTATGTGGTACAAAAATGAGAAGTTTAGTATTATTGAAATAAAGAAATATTTTTCTTAAAGGTTGAGCGGGAGTTATATTTATTCTCTCTCTCTCTCTCTCTCTCTCTCTCTCTCTCTCTCTCTCTCTCAATTAAGCACACAAACTCTTTTCTCTTTCTTTTTAAAAATTGAATATAGGATATGATCATGAAAGGCAAAAGGTGAGTGAGTCTTTGAAAAATTACATATACACACATATAATTATATATTTTTCCTTTTTTGGATAGAGAGAGAGAGAGAGAGAAAGAGAAAGAGATGAATTTATTTTTTAGTTAGATATATGAGATGAGATTATATTTTAATGGTTGAACATGCAATGTAGGTATATTACATGCACATGTTTAATGAGTGAGAGAAAACATGGAGAGAGAGAGAGAGAGAGAGAGAGAGCAAAGAAGAGAGAATAGATATTCACTTATAAAACATGTGCATACAAACATACGTAGATGCATATGTAGACACACACATTCACATATAATACATGTAATGGATACGTGAATGCATACATATATATACACATGCATAGAAATCTACACATATGAGGTGAAAAAAAATGAGAGATAGGAGGAAATAGAAAGGAGAGAAACAAAAATGATAAGAAGGCGAGAGAGAGAGAGAGAGAGAGAGAGAGAGAGAGAGAGAGAGAGAGAATTTACGAGACCATATAAATAGATACACATGCATTAAATATTGTGACATGCTCGACTGAGGAGCCTTCAATGGCCAAATTTCAATGTCCATCAAGAGATATTTCTAAACAATGCCATTAGGAACTCTTTGGAATATCATTGACTTTGTTGCCTAGGTTCCCTTGAGTACACCTCATTGAAGATTCTAGGTATTCCCATAAGGTTTAGCCCTTAAAAAAATGTAAGGTTACCTAATAGTCTTCTAATGTTAGTCTTCAAGCATCATGCTGTAAAAAATTATCAAGGTGAAGCAAATCTATATTGCACTTGGTTCAAACAGAGTGAGAAATGAGGGGGTGTGCAACATGTCAACCCCTGTACCCATAAGGCATAGTCTTACTCTAGTCCCCTAAAATAACAGGAAGTTAGGATTCTACTTGATTTTCTAATTGAGTCAATGTATGAGTTCCTAAATAACACAACTTTGAAAAAAGCTCTTGGCTAATGAAGACCAGCCAGTCTTAGAACAGAACCCATCTAGGGTTCTATACTCCTAGCTTCCCTTTGAGAGGGATGTTCTTTAGTTTTCTAATTACCTACCACATTTATATGAACACATAAAAGTAGCTTCCTTGATTAACCTTTAAGCACTAGATTAGTTCACGTAAATTAAATCATAGCACTCAAACATAGTAAAGCAATCATTGTCAAATAGTCCTTTATTTATCTTAAACATTTGTTTTCTTAAAATATCTCTTTTTGTCCATAAGGACAAATCCAAAGGTACAATGTACCAAGTTCCTACCCCTAACTATTAGCATGACCTTCCAAGAAGACCATCCTAGGCTCATATGGGTTAGGCCTATCCTAAGCAAGTAAACAATTTACAGGTCAAAGCCCCCCTAGTAACCTTACGGTCTCCTACTTATGAAATGTCCTCCCCACAAAGAGACTTCTTGTAAATAAGCTTGATCCTAGCTCTCCCGATGTGGCTAAGCAAACCCCCTTGGTGTAGGGTTTCTACTACTAGCTTGGGGGAGGTCTAATGCAACCCATATTAACCTATTATTATTAAAATTCAATCAAAATCCTAAATCTTACAAACATAAATATTCTACTCTATAGTGCATCAATCAATCTTTAAATGCATGATTTAAAATGGGTTTACCCTAGTAGGCAATCCCTACAACAATCCTTGGGTTCACTCTTCCCCTTGGGATTTTTCCTAGGGTTTCCAAGTCTTAAAAATTTTCAACCTTCTTAAAGAACTAAGGCTCTCTTGTATTTAACCTATTTTACATTAGAAGGTCATTAAATATTTTAACCAATTAGTTGGGGTTTTCTTGCAACAACCTTAGCTTAGATCCACTTGATTGAAAAGTGATCATCCAACTTATTATAGGGTTTCTTGGGTCAACCCATGATAACAAAACTTGGTTTGATCAAGTACATCAATAAGCTCTCCACTTATCAAGATAAAGGATATGCTACTTGCTAATATATCTTTTAACAAATATATTTGAAGATGAATGAATAAATTTATAGTTCTTGATGGATTTCACTTATTCTAGGATTTTGGCCAAGATTCTTTTTGAAGAATCCTCTCTAGGTCTTAGTGTCCTTGAAGAAAGATGTAATATATCTTTTCCATCAAGCCTTTAGCAGTGATTGTGTGATGATGTCGTTCCTAATTCTAAACTATCTCGATTAGATTGTTTACCGATTGTCCTTATACCAAGTAATACTTCATACCTAAGCATCTAGATCCCTTTTCGGAAGAAATCTAATTGGTTGGGTCTATTTCAATTTTATCATGATTCTATGACTTAAAGTTTATCTTTTATGAAAGAAGGTTTAAGTGAATAAGTGAGAAGATTTATCTATCAATTCAATCATGCTTTGAGAAAAAGGTTAAACATTGATAAAAAAGGGTCTAAGTATTTAAATTATCACATAAAAGAGAAAATGTTTGTTTATCATTTTTAAAATTTATATGTTATGGAATAGAAAGAATATTTTCTCTGAGACTTTTAAAATATGATTTATGTTTTATTTTTTATCAACCTAGCTTTAAAATAACTTAAGTTTTTCAATCTTTTCAACGATGAAAGATCTTAATTTATCTTTCTTTTACCAACTTAATCAAAGAAAAGGACTGGAGAGAGATCCCCTTGACAAATGAGACTTGTGTGACAAATGGAAAGGTGGCCTCAAAAATGAAGATTATCTTCTTCACCTTCTCTTCTCCATGCTTGCAATCTCACCTCTTTTTCTTCCTCTATTTCCCTATCCTCTTCTCCTTATATTCCTTATATTCTCTCTCTCTCTCTCTCTCTCTCTCTCTCTCTCTCTCTCTCTCTCTCTCTCTCTCTCTCTCTCTCTCTCTCTCAATCATTACCGCCCCCCAATACTCAATGCCAATGGCTGAAAACTAAGGTTTTTTATAGCCTTTGAGGGGGTACCCGTCCCCTCTCCTCTCTCACTCTTGTTAGCATAGAGGGGTGGTCATATGGTCACATGGTGAGGGGAGATATCTAGAGTTGTATAGTGAGATAGGGGCAATTGAGTGGCAGTTGTGAGGTGCCACTCATTGGTAGTCTACATGGTAGCATAGTAGAGTTGGAGGTGGTCGTGGTCGATGGCAAGCATATAAGTATGTAGTGTAAATTTTTTTATATTAATTTTTTATTTTTTATTTTTATTAATTTCCCCCCTCCCTAAGTCCCTTGTCACATGCAAGGAGGGGTAGGGTCCAAAAACATCACATTCTCTTCTCCTTAGAGAAATCGATATGTCCTCATCTTAACAAAAATTAGGGATATTGCTTACATAATGTTTCCTCATCAATCCAAGTGGTGTCTTCTTCAAGATAAGCTTTCCATTAGATGAGGTACTCTACTAAATCTCAAGGACTCCTTGGCATTACAACTTGTTGATCATCAAGTACATGATCAAGATTAGATATGTAACCTTTCAATATGCTAACATGAAATACATTGTGAATTTTTAAGTATTTAGGGAGTTGTAACTTGTATGCATTGGATTTGAGACACTTGATAACCTTGTATGGCATGTAGTACCTTGGGCTCAGCTTTTTGAATTGTCCCAATTATAAGAAACTATTCTTAGAGTGAACATGGATAAGATCCATGCTTGCCTTCCTAGATCATCCTACACTTTTTGCGGAACCTTGGCAGCTTGGATATATTTTTTGATGGCTTTAACTTGAACATCTATTTCCTATAACATCTTTTTACAAGCTTTTATATTTAGGAGTAGGATTAGAAAATGTGAGTGGTGTAAGATAATCTTGCCCATACAATGCTTAAAACAAAGCATCTAAATGCTTTGATGATAAGATGTATTGTAAAAAAATTCAACCAAGGATAGATATTGTATCCATCACTTAGATTCTCTACAACAATAAGCTCTAAGTGTGGCAAACCTTGGCAGCTTGGATATCCTATCTGATGGCTTTAACTTGCTCATCCATTTCTTATAACATCATTTTAGAAGCTTTTACATTTAGAAGTAGGATAAAAAAAGTTGGGTGGTGTAAGACAATCTTGCCTATACAATGCTTAAAGTAGATTCATCATAAGGTTTAGTGGTACCCCAAAAGAAGGCATACATTGGTCTTATGCTTCATATGCCTCTTCTTGGCTTGTATGGGCTTCTTCCCAACATCAAGTAGACTTGATTGAGCTTCAACAAGTGCTTTAGTGTGGCGAGAAATAGCAGCAAATAGTTCAATGTGGATAGCCCAGATTGCACCTATTTTTAAGCCTCTTCTTCCTAGCACTGACAATGAACCTACTACTTTGTGCATAGAACAAACCTATTTTTACTCTATGCAGGATAGAGCTGCTGTCTACTCTATGTAGGATAGACTTGATTTGTACTTTGTGTAGGATAGATATGTTATTTACTTTGTGCAGGATAGACTTGCTATTTACTCTATGTAAAATAGACCTGCTATTCACTGTATTACACGATAAACCCAGTGTTCATTATGTTGCAGACATGCCTGCTATTCATTGTGTTGCAGGCAAACCTACTATTCATTGCATTGAGGATAGACCAATTATTTTATTATATTCAAGAAAGACCTATTGTTAACTACTATTTAGGACATATTTTTTGTATACAGTCACAACAAATTAATTGATTGTAAAAGTCTATGCCTATTGCCATCTGATGATATTCAGGTACCTTAGTGGATGCATTGATGTTTGACATTAATGCTATGCACTCGGATACACTTATAGAATGTTTTGAGCTTCACAGTTGAGCTACATTACATGTATTGGAGCTTTGGCACTTGGTCTAGTGATCATTGACATTACAGGCTCAATTCAAGTTTCTCTTGGGTTTTATGCTCTCGATTGTACACTTGATGTATCTAGGATTTTGAATGGCCATATACTTGATGTTTTAATCTTGCATTGCTCATTTGGCATTCAATTTTGTTCTAATGGGAGTCACTTGATCTACTTATCTATTTTGCATTTGAGTAAAGCTTTGGGTTTATGTAGTTGAGCTTACTTTAGTGAGGCCATAGAACTTGGTTGAGTTATATCTATAGTACTCTTCGAATGCTATTTGGATGTAGTTATTTTCTAGTAGGATGATTTTATTCATGCTTTGATCTAGTACCTATCTTTGACAAGTTGTTATCATTGATGTATTCATCTTGCTTGGCCATGTATTGAGCTAATTTACACTTGCTCAGTCAATTGTGTATTTATTAATTCTCTTCCATTATCTTGGGACCTACTATATGCATGACAATTATGTCTATTGGATATATCCCCCTTTGACACATTTGAGTTTGATATTTCTTGGTACACGTTGCATGTGTAGTGATCGCTAGTGGTTTACGCATCATTTGTGAGTACCAATGCTTTGAATTGATTGTCATTCTTTGGCAGTTAGTAGACAGTTCTGCTCTTTGTTGATTTCATATATTTGGTGATTTCTATGAGTACAAAGGCTTTGAATCGATTGTCATTCTTTGGTAGTTAGTAGACATTCATGCTCTTTGCTAATATCTTGGTCTCAATTTTGCCTAGCTTTGTTGTCATTTATAGCAATCCATTTGTCTTGGACTATGCTTTTATTCATTATAATATGTCTCATGGATTGAATGACAATGCTATCTTCAATATTGACAAGTTGGATGGCATAAATATAGCTATTGAAAAGTACAAATTTGATAGGTCCTAGTGTAGAAATTGTATATTAAGCTATTGAGACATAAGAATATAAAGCCTAAATGGTTTGATATGGAGGATTAGGGCAAACGGGATGAGCTATAAAAATCTATGATCATTTTGTCACTCTAAGCATGTTTTCTATAATGCTATCTTTGAAGGTCAGACCACAAGGCAATTTGAAAGAAGATTCATGATATCTATGATGACTAAAGTCCTGCTTAACAAATGTATTAGCTAAAGCAACTCATGGACCTTCATATGAAGGAGGGGAATTTCATGTCTATCCATTTGAATGAGTCTCATTCTATTTTCAGCCACTTGTCTTCGTCGCAAGGGATTGAATTTAAGAATAATCTTCCTCTCATATTTCTATTGGTCATATTGTTGGAGTCACATGACACATTTTGTATCACTATTTGTGCAAATATGCCTACTGATGGGTTGAAATTGTAGGATGTAGAGAGTGCACTCTTGAATGAAGAGGTTAACAAAAAGAATGTTGATGCTTCCCATAGTTCTCATGCTTTTACCATCAAATGTAATAATGGTGAGAGCGGTAATGACCATGGTGGGAGAGACTCTCAGAAGTCTTATTTTCAGTCACATAGAAAGTCTCATTGTAAGTCCCATGTCCGTAAGTCCGTGTTGACTTATCATTACTGTGGAAAGTAGGGACATATTCGACCATAGTGCCATAAAAAGTATGTGATGCTAAGAGTAAGGAAAAGGAAAAGGGCAAAGAATAGGAAAATATTGACAATTGCAGCATTGTCCTTAGCAAGTCTAGCATCAAGTTAAAAGAGATTAATGTTGTGCAAATTGATTTTGTTGATGATTACATGCGTATAGCTTCTTCTCTTGATGTTTTGTACTTGTCCACCTATGCTCAATGTTGGTTGATTGATTCAAGGGCTTCATTTCACATTATCTCTCATTAGGAGGAGTGGTTTCACTCTTATTGTAGGATGACATGATCTGTTAATTTAGGTAATGAATTGGTATTAGATATTGTTGGTATTGGAGATGTCTAGTTGCAATTTCCTTTAAGCAGTATGTTTACTCTCATGATGTACGCCATGTTTCATCTTTGACTGAACCCTAATTTCTTTTTGACAACTAGAGAATGTAGATTATGTTGTCTTTTTTGGTGATTTCTCATGAAAGATTACTTGTGGAAATCTTATACTGGCATGAGGTGTCAAGTCTAGCACTCTTTATCTCTTACTTGTATCAAGATCTATCGATCATATTTTGACAGTGGCTGTAATACGACATGTATCATTATGGTATCATTGTCTTGGGTGCATATCACTTAAGGAAATAAAAATACTTACATGTTTACAATATCTTCTACTCCTTGACTATAAGTGCTTTGATCCTTGTGATCATTGTCATTATGGTAGGCAAACCCATAGTTTGAATAAGAAGTATGATATTATATGCATGCATGAGCTTATAGCTCTTTTTCATTTTGATATTTGTGGGTCTATGCCCTGCAAGTTGTTAGGTGACATGAAGTAATTTGTTATTCTCATTGATTATTACTCACATAAGATCTATGCATAGCTCATAAAGCAAAAATCAGAAGCCTTGGCTACGTTTCAACATTGGCTTGCTTTGGTTTATAATCAATCTAGGTGTAGGCTAAAATTCCTATGATCTAACAATGGGGATAAGTATGTATCTAAAGCCTTTGAGAGGATTATTAAGCATCAATTGATCCCCCCCTTCCCCGCTCATACACCCCATCCCAAAATGGTATGGGTGAGTGCATAAATAGGATGAATCAGGAGCAAGTTTGTAATACGCTTAGCCAAGTAGGCTTACCACAAAACTTTTGGGTTGAGGCAATTACTACTATCATACATTTGATTAATTGATTCATATTCATTGCTTGTGATTATTAGATTGCAGAGGAGATATGATCTAGAAAACCTACATTATATGCTCATTTATGTGTCTTTGGTTGAGAGGCTTTTTGCCATGTTCCCAATGACAAGCGCTCCACAATAGATAATTTAGGTAATGAATTGGTATTAGATATATGCTCATTTATGTGTCTTTGGTTGAGAGGCTTGTGGATCCATTGGTAATTTAGGTATCTTTCTTGGTTACGGCAATGTAGGTGAGTTGGGATATTACCAATGGATCCACAAGCTTGAAAGGTTATCTATAGCCATGGTATTATTTTTCATGAGAAGAAAATGCATAGAAGCCTAAGCATGTCCTTGAGGTACACAAGCTGATATTTCAGTAG
Source organism: Lygodium microphyllum (assembly GCF_053477565.2). NCBI lineage: Eukaryota > Viridiplantae > Streptophyta > Polypodiopsida > Schizaeales > Lygodiaceae > Lygodium > Lygodium microphyllum. Next base: position 148,821,163 of record NC_141143.1, on the reverse strand, counting down.
AAGCCTCAGCTAAACAACTTATAGGAATAGCTAATTCTCTAATGGTCTAGGACCCTAATATTAGATAGATAGGATGTGCATGCCCCATATTCTCTTTTGCAATTGTCAAGTAGAGATAGACATTAGTGCTTTGTGCCCTTTATTGATTATGTTATGGTGATAAATGCTCATGAGTCTCTTACTTATGGTAAGGCTATGTACAAAGGTGATAGTCACTCTTGGGACATGGCCATATAGTTAGAGTGTGACTCACTGCAAAATATTCAAATGTGGGATTTGGTTCCATTGCCTAGTGGAAAGCATGCTTTGCCATGTAAGTAGATGCACAAGTTAATGAGTATCCTTGGATTCCCCAAGCTAGCCTATAAGGCTAGATTGATTACTAAGGATTTTAATCATGAGCATGGTATTGAATTTGATGAAGTCTTCTCTCTTGTAGTTAAGATGACTACCCTATGCTTGGTTTTGGCTTTGGTTGTATAGCTAGATCTAGACCTCTATCAAATAGATGTCAAGACAACTTTCTTATATGGGGATTTTCATTATGGGACTTATATGTAGTAGCATAAGGGCTTTGAGGAAAAAGGCAAGGAACACCTAGTGTGCAAAAAAGAGCATGTCTAGCATAGATGATTTTAAGAGCCAATGTATACTTTCATGTTATAGAATATGTGACCAAACTTGCATTTTAGACTTTTAAAAGTGTGGCGATTTGTTCTCTAAACCAAAAAATATCCTATAATCGGTTGGCGAATATTTTTTATGAAAATAATAAAGTAATAAAAGGTTCAAAGTGTTATTTTTAAACTCAAGATGGTAAAGTTTTCTTAATAATAATGTAGAAAAAATATTAAATGAAAGATAATTCAACCAATGATCGTGTTATTGCAAAGAAAATAGTACAACTAAAGCAAGGTAAATCAAATCAATACACATTGATTAAAGCTAAACTTTCATGTGAGCAAATACCTATAAATAATGTATTGATGAGCCACACTGCAACATTCACTTGGATTGTCTATACAAAAGCTTCACCATTCAGGTTGATTACACAAAGAGCATCTTGATTATCTTAGGCTTGCCATCCATCAATACTAAAAACTTCATTATTTTTATGTAATTTTGTTGATGATGATGATGGTACTAATGTCAGCCCTGTATTGATATCTAATTGATTTCTCCAAGTATTGACCAATATCCAATATGCCAAAGCTCAGTCATCATAGGGAAAGTTGCTTTTCAAGGAACTTGATATCTCTTCTTCATTTGTTTGTATAGGTTGATATGGAGCATTTTGTACAATTGGTGTAACTTGTGTTTCAACTACTTCAACACTAGTAGTGGCACAAATTTGTTGATCTCTTACTATTTGATATGGTTTTTCAGTCTCATTATTTGCTTCATTTCCAAGAATAGATGTATTTGGTTGATTTGTTGATGTTTGTGATGATGAGCCATCTAGTTGCATACACATCTGACTCCTTGCTATAGGTAGACCGGCACAGTGGGTCATAGATCTCAGGTGCAATCCAAGGTCTTCTTCTCCTTTCCAACTCTCCTTTCTACCGACACTCATCTATGAGGTGCATGGGATCATTTGGACCACCACAGTTGATTGTTGATCTTGTCATGCTAGAAATGAGCATTAAACCCCAATCCATGATGCCAACCCTAGGGATGTTCTCGTTGGTAAATTCTAGTACCATGTTCTTAGCATGCAAGTCTGAATGGATGATGCCAGCACTATGCATGGCCTTCCTCCCATCCACTACTAGTGCATGAATAATGTCTGGCATATTATTGATAATTCCACAATCCTAGCTTTCTCCTCTACATTGGGCACGAAGCGAATGGAGGCTGTGGGTGTGCCTCGGTCGAATGCGGAACGGTGTAAACTGGTCCGCTGCTCGACGCGGGGCGCTGGTCAGCGTGGGCACCTTGTCAGGATTAGGGCTAAATCCATTGATGGCTTGCACAAGTGCTCCATTGTTCTTCTATATCTAGATCCCTTGAAAGGACCCCACATCAATACATCATTCAATGTACCACCATTGAATAAGGGGAAGACCGTAACCCAAGGGGGCTCAAAAGTAAAGGCAATGCATCATAGAATCGATGCATTGACCTTTTGCATCCCCCCACACTCCACTTGAAACTGTTGTAACTTGGCATTATTAGAGCCCTTGTACATTTTGGCACAAAATTTCAAATTTGAAGGAAAATAATTGATATTATTTATTGTGGCTTCCACACTCTGCCAAAAGGATCCTTCATCGATGTCTCTGCTTGGGTTGATTGCATCAAAAGGAAAGCCAATTTTTGGCACACATTGGTGATTCCTCAATGACGGATCATCTTATTGTCTTATGGAACCGGGACTAGGACTTGCACCTATTGTAGTCTTCAAATGCTTTGGTAGAGAGGAGGCACCAGACAAGTCCTTCATAGGACCGCTTTGAATGTGCCACCTCCTCTCTCTGCTTTGTGCTCCACAAGGCCAACTTCTCATTTGATATAAATGATAGTGCTACCTCCCTAAGATCTTCAAGCATCTTAGGTGCGTTTCCAAGCAATGTGCAACAAAGATGCAAGTTCGTCTCAAGATCCATGACTGCATCCAGTAACTAAGTGTGAAAAGCCCTTGTTGTTGCAACAAGGCACATATAGCTATACATGCTCGATTGCAAAAGTTGACAAAGACAACATCTTTGATATTAATGAATGATATTTGCTCTTTTATACTGGATAATATAGCCTCTATCAAGAAAATACAGAGTGCTTTGGCAACATTAAGAGCCATCTCGACAAGGCCAATTCCCCCCAGTCTGTGACAAAGGAAAAAAAGCATATAAGCATGGCACCCAAGACCTTGCCTCCCAATCGTAAGTTAGATTCCATCACTTGAATATAAAAATTTGATATACAATCCTTGATTAAAAACAAAATTACATGATATCAATCTTAGGTTATACTAGTGTTCCATATAGACTTCAATTGAGTTAAAATCGCATGATATCAGTTAGAAATTGAACAATGAAGATGCAACATAGATTGCATCAAGTTGTTTTCTCATGAAAGAATAAATACACAAAAATATTGCTAGAGTTTTAGAGATCTACACACGTGAGGACACTTTATGGTCGAGTGTACGACCTAAATGCCCATCCCATCAAGCAACATCAAACAACTAGCATGTCAGGACATTACATAGCCAAAAACACAACCAAATATCCATCACTTATTTATTCATTTATAGCCCACTAGGATAGTATCTAATCGAATTTACAACCAAGTGCCCATCCCTACCCAAGGTGGAAGGGAGGGTGTCACAATCAAAATGACACATCTATGCTGAGTTTACGACACAATGCCAAGTCAATTGTGACATGTCAAAAGACACTCACTTGCCAACTTCACAACTGAGTGCCTACTTGACAAGAACCTTTCAGCCCTACACATGCACACACCCATCGCAAGACAAGTATCATGACATATATATGTTGAATACATGACACATGCCAATCCATGTATCTCATAAGTGACTACAAAATACATATGCACAAAGACTCAAAGATACAAATAATGCATGGCAAGAGACTCATCTCATGACTGTAATGAGCGGGGATCACGGGAACTTGGCATGGGAACATACCAGTCACACTAACAGTATATAAGGTATAAGAGGGTATTTTGAGGCATCAGAGAATTATCAAGAATCTCTCTTTTCACCTTCACAAGCTTTCATGGCTTCTTCTTCTTATTCTTCTTCTTCCTCCCTTTCCTCTCTTTCTCTCTCTTCTCCCTGTCTTTCTCTCTCCTCTTCTTCTTCTCCTGCAGTCCTTCTCTCTCTTCTCTCCCTTAGTTAGGTGAGTTAAGTCTCTTTCATTACAAGTGGTATCAGAGCTTTGTCCTTGATCCTTTTCTTTTCCCATAGATTTAGGGTTCTCACAGTTTTCCCACAGTTAGAAAACCTCAGTTACATCTCTCTCACAAGTACTCAGGCAGGTTGTCAGCCCTCTTGAAGACTATGGTAGCCTTTCTTGGAGCTTTCCCAAGAACCATGGAAACATCTGGAGATGGGCAGACAAATTTGATAGTCGTCACTAATTTCCATGTAAGTTTCTTGAGGGTTTTGGGCAAAAGGAGTATAGCAGAGTTAGAGAAGACCAGAAGCACAGTTACTTTTTCGAGAGGACCTTCTCTCTCCTTCTTCCTTCAAGCTGCCATGGAACCTTCAGCCCCAAGAACTTCAGAGATCTTGCTCCCTCCTCTTCCTTAGTAGGAATGACTTGTCCCAGAGCTTCCCCCTCACCTTGCTCAGCATCTAGATTAGCCTTGAGCCCTGCTTGACTTGTCTGGAGCCTCCACAAAGCAGCCCGAAAAACGTGATGCATTTTGCGCCTAGCTTTCTGGCTCACTCCTCTTGCCCCAGCTTAGTCCCAGCCCTCCTTGCTTCATCCCTCAGCCTTGGCACACTCCTGGGAAAGCTTGAGCATGGGTATTGACCCCTCCCCCCCCCCCCCCCAATCAGTCCTTGATAATACCTCAAATCCTACTGTGGGTAGCAACCATGGCAACCATAAAACCTTCAGCCCAGCTCAGGGCACACTAAATCCCCTTCAATTTTCTCACCCCAGGAGCCTTGGGAGCAGCCACAAGCTTCAACAAAGTGATAATATACGACATTGAAATTGTAGTCCATGCCAAGCTTTCATAAAACATGTCATGCATCATCACGAGACTCAGGCATGGTATTTACAGGTGGTAATATATAATATTTCAATAACCTGAAAAAAATCATAAAACAACTTGAAAAAGCACAAATGTTTTTAATAATAGTGTCGAAAAGAAATCAACGAAGCGTATGTACAAGGTCCCTGAACAACTCGGTCACACTCGCATCATCCACCCGTATTTTGCTTGCACACTTAAGAGTGCAAGCAGTGTCTTCAGGCGAGATACTCAGCACCCATTATATAATGGTATGGATGCTTCCTCTCTAAGCGGATGAGAAGTCTCGACATCCATGGGAATCAATGCATCGATCATTGCCTCCATCTCAGGCTCCAAGATTATAGGTAGGTCTGGAAGGCTCTATGTCTCCTCTAGCATTGACGGTATAGATTGGCCTTGTTCTTCTCTTGCAAAAGAGTTGTAATGTGTCCACCTAATAACTTCAGGACACATCTTAGCAGTCCATCAAAAAGGATGTCTAGAAAGCTCCGCCCGGCACTCCCATGGAATGTTACGGGGTTTGCGATCTAGGACTTTCCATGTCTGCCATGTAGTGGAAGTATTCCGGCCGTTCCCACTTAGGACTGACCTGAATTAGGGTTTAACCTATTGGTCATTTCCTAGCGGCCACTAGCGTCGAACTCGAGCGAACTACTTTACGCAGAAACGCCAGGTCCGAAGCGGATTCACACTGCACTTGGTTCAAGGAGAATGGGAAACGAGAGGGAGGCGAAGCTCAACCTCTCTGCCATCAGGCATAGTCCCATTCCATTCCCCTAAAACAACATAAATCGGGATCATTTATAACTTAGATTCTAGGTTAGTGCCCTTGTTGTTCGTATTCTTTGAACGATCTTCTAGCTGTCCATCATGATTGAGGAAAGTTTCCGACCAACCGGGACCACCCATCTGTAGGACGGACCCATGGCCCATCCTCCGCACTTTCCTCAGGTTGTTTTAGTTATTTAATTACCTAACACATTTAGTTGGACATGTATCAATCATTTTCCTTAATTAACTTGTTAGGCACTGGTTCTTTCATGTAATCATAGCACTTGACATAGAAAAACAATGTCAAACAAGTTCCTTTTCAACAGATTATCATATTTATCTTTGAAATACATAAAGTCCAGCCCATAGGCTTATCCATAGTGTGCCCAAAGGCTATCCAGCAATCCATAGGGATTACTAATCCAAGATTCTGCCCGTAGACTAGTATGCGGGCCTTGAGATCCAATCCCAAGTCATGTTGGCCTCTTGTGCAGGGCCCGGAAGGTGAGGGATTTATGGCCAGAGCCCCCCCTGGCACCCAAGCGTCCTCCTGCTCCAAGTAGCGCTCAACGGAAAGACCTCTCGTGGCGGGTTTGGTCCACCTTCCCGGTGCGGTTAACAACCCCCTTGGTTAGGGTTAGGTAGACAGTCGGCAGTAACTGAAGCTGCCTCTCCCTTTAGGCCTTCAACCTGAAGCATTAGATATCCATTTATCCTTTAATTCTTTGATCAAACAAAGCAAAACAGTGTTTTTAAATCTGTTACAAGCACAATCATTTCCATTGGTTGTTATTTTTGGCCAATTGCTGAGTGAATCCTTCTTTTCGAATGCATCCAGCACTCGATCCGAGATTAATTTCGACTTGGCAAGATCCCCTATATCCTGGGTTAGGGCCGTACCCTATTAACCCGACTTGATCAATACCTTAAGTTTATATATTATTCCAATTTATTGATTGGTCTTAAGCAATTATCTTTACCCAAGAAAGGTACTATATCAGGACGATTATTCATCCTCTTGCAAGATAACTTGCGTAAGAATCTGCCAACCTCATTCTGAGGAATTGGCCATTCCCTTGTGATCCAATCACAAGATCATGCGACTCTGCAACTTGTTGCACAAGTGTCGCATCAAACTATGGGACTATTCTATCCATCAATAGTGTCTTCTAATCACAGTATCATGATTAGATATAACAATCTGTTCTTGATTGCATTAGGCCGACATTGTCGGTCCTAGGGTTCCGAGTTTCATCTTTTTAGCGAGAGATTCTTAGAAAAAACCCTAGATCTTTTCTCGCAAGTATGTCCTATTGTCCCTACATTCCGTGAATGTGGGCAAGTATTTAGGGTATAGGAGTTTCAGTTTTGGCAATACGTGCGACTAGGTAAATGTCTTCAACGTGCTAACCCTAGTCAGTTCTTTGGGATACGTTGCATTGAATTAACCCTTTCTAAATGAGTACTCTACGGTTTTAGGTGTTTAGGTTTAAACCAATTTAACTTGTCTGGTCTTGAACATGATTCATTGTCTACATATAAGTTGATTTACAAACCCTAATTTTTTGGGTTAAGATCAAAGCATAGGCATAATTATAGCCTAATTCCAATTGATCATCCTATAACATGCAAACAAGATTCATGCTTAAAACATGCAGCCTCTTCTACTTTCTTTTCCGAATGAATTTGTCGTATGCTGAACTTACACACTCTTTCGTTGATTTAAGTCTTTAGGCCACTTGCCTAGAGTTAAATCTTCTTCATGCAACCCTAGCAAATTCCTAAGGTTGCTAGCAACTTTCTTTAGGAATTATTTTGAAAAAGATGTTCAATAATGCAATATGCGGTTTATTTCTTCCATGCTAATCAACGTGTACTATCATAATTCCGCTTTGTAAAAATGGACATTAATCTAATTTTAACTCATTGCAATGCATAAAAACTTCTTGCTAGAAATGCATTTATGCTCCCTTTATTTTGTTCGTTTTACTAAAAATACTAATGACCAAACTCTTCTGTCGTGAGCTATTTCTTTTAAATTAACCAAAGTATTTAAGATAAAAAAATGCATCCTATCTCCAAAAATCATCCACGCACGATTGAATTATAATGACGTAAATAAAAATTAGGAAAAAAACCTAGACTTGTGGTGAAATGTCCACGTGGATGTTAGGAGACGATCCTCCTGCAACTGTGCCTTGTGCTTTCTTAGGAGCCATTGCGAATTCAGCCTTTTTGCCTTGGATGCAAAGTTATGATCTTGTCCGTCTCCTTCGTACGCAAACTCCCTTTGTGAGTTGGCTTTAGAAGGACTTAAAACTGGCTAGGGGAGGAAGAAAACCCACAAGAAGGCTTTGAGGACTTGTGGGAAACCTTACGGGAAGGGGATTAGGTGGAATTCACACGGAATTGGGTGGAAAAATCCCGAAGGGTAAGGGATATAAGAACCATGATAGGGGCTTTTGGGAAAGGCCCACAAGAAAGGATTAAGGGGCTTTGGATTGCGGGGGTGGGGTAAACCCATGAGGAGGGTTTTAAGTCCCGAGGAGGGGGATTTATCAAACCCACTTTGAAAGGCCTTTTTAAGACCCATAGGAAATAGGGGATTTTGTGTGGGAAGGGGAAAAGGGGCTTAAAGAGCCCTTAGGAGGAGATCTTGTGTGTGGAGGGGGGGGCCTTTAAGGAAGCTTGAGAAGCTTCCTAAGAAGCTTCTCAAGCTTCTGAAAAGCATCGTGGAAGCCCCACATGGCAAGAGAGAAGGCGATGGCGAACTGACAGATAGCAGTGAACTCCTCCCCTCCACGGTAGCTCCTTGAGTCAACAGAATGATGGCCTTTCTCCTCCCGCTCGGCAGCAATGCTTCATTGGCCGTGTCAGAATTCTCTCCCTCTTGACGGCAGTCTGATAGCATCCTCCTCTTGCTCCATGGCAGCGACCACCAAAGACTCGGCTCCTTCCTCTAGTCTTTCCCCTTCTAGTCTATGGTAGTGACGACGCAGCCCCCTTCCCAAACATGGCGAGAGTCTTCAATAGTCTCGTGTTGGCTGCAAATTGTCGTCGTTACGAAGTTTGAATGCAAGAGTCTCATTTTTCTTCTGTCCTTGGGAGGCCCCCCTACATGGTTTATGTAGGTGAGGGAAGGGGATCCTTCCTTCCCCACGTGTCAATACGCATGGGTTCTCCCCCCTGCAAGCTCCAGCAACAAGGAGCTTAGTGGCTCTTGCTATTCCCTTCTCCTCCAGCACGACAATCGATTGGAGGAGAGAGGGAAAATTAGTTTTTAAAAAAATTCCATTATCCAATTAACTATCCTCATGACCTCCTATTAAGAGGAGGTTCATGCGAAGAACACGTTTTAATTAGGAATCAGAATATTACATTCTCTCCCCCTTGGAGGAATCAAGATGTTCTCATCTCGAGATAAACTGGGGATATTGATGGTTGAGAGTGCTTTCATCTATCCAAGTGGCATCCTCCTCGGGATAATCTTTCCACTGGACGAGGCATTCTCTCAAGGTTCTGGATCTCAATTGTCTCTCCCTAACATCTAAGATCCTCGTGGACCAGGAGCGTCAATCTAATGCTAAAGGACAAACTGCCCTAAAGCTTAATTCCTACGTTTATAGTTCATAGTCCAACGTTTCCCTTAAACTCCTTAGAGGGAGAACCCAAAGTACATAGGCATAATACCTTGTCACACACACAGAGGAGGCACTCCACCGACTAATAGTCGGAGCCCCACTGCAGCTCTCCTACATCGCAGGGATTAGCCCTTTGATGCGCTGCTAGAGATATAACACATACAAACACAAAATCCTCTCAAGGTACCAATATTTTATATTCCAGGATGTACCATTCCTCACTACAATTTCCCCTTAGGGCCCAATGACTAACGTACCACTTAGGGCATCCTCTCACACTCATCGTTGGTCACAACCTAAGGAAGACAGGTGCCATGCATCCAGGAGGTTTTTTTGATACCTTTTAATTATTATGTTGAATGCAAATCATGTATGGTTATGTGCTCATACAAAAGAAAGATCAGCATTCTGCATGGTGCATAAAGCATTCTTTCCATGAATTTTACTAACGCGTGCTGCGTTGAAAGGAGGCACCAAGCCATATGCTCATGCTACCATCCTCTTTATTTAAATCATTTCCTATATGCCAAGTGCAATGCATAAATCAAATCTTTTCTTTATCTTTTAGTGTTTCAGTCCCTCTTCATCCAACTCTTAGCATTTTGCATCATTGATCGGTTAGATAGGGTTTCTATGCATTTTTTTCGTTTAAAAGAACGATAAATACGCACAAAACATAGAAATGGGGACAAACCGAGGCCAACCTCATGCTTTGCCATCGTTATACATTGCATAAACATAGATATAATTTTCCCTAATTTTCCTCAGCCCATTTCCTATTTTTCCCTAATTTTAAACCCATTTTTTTCATTTTTGGCATTTTTCCTATTTTTTTTAAATAAATAATGACTGAAAATGAAAGTTGATAGTTGGTTGTGGCCCTTAGGTTTGTTGATAGCAAAAACTCAGATTTAGTTGGTGTGACATATCATATTTCTCATTTATATAGTAAAAATCCCAATTTTACCCTTAAAACGCGTGTTTTTCATGTATTTTAACACTATTTTCAGCTATGTAGCCTTATATTTTCTGATTTTCAGAGCATAAACTGATCAAACTCATGGAAAACAATGTCATAAAGAACTTTCATCCCATATGAACAAGGTTTCATAAAGCAAATAGCATAAAAAGATCATTTTCTTCATAAAAATAGCATTACCGCTTATTTTTAGGACTCGGTTTCTTGGTCTTGATTACGGGACTGATTTCCAGCATGCATTTAATGCTCAGAATCTTCAAGAACAACAGTATTCATGTCTCCATCCATCGGGAAACAATCCGGTCTCATCCGGACAAGCTTTCCTCCATCATTCTTCATTGTCTTCTTCCACACAAGAACAACCCCTTAAGGGAGAGAAAGGGAGGAGAGAGAAGGACTAGAATTAGCTCTCTTTATTCAGGCCACCATTGGACGAGCGAAGACAGGCGATAAGATCACCCCCAAGATCGGTTGTATGGGGTACTCAGAGCCTGTCATCTCCATCTCCATCCATGGAGGCGCAAAAAAATGGCGTGAAGATGGCACCTTCATGCCTCATTCTCTTTCCACGTTTTTTCATGCTTCTTGATAAAAAATTTGAAGGGGGGGTTAAAATGTCCCAAAGGGCACTTTGGTCTTCTCCAGTGTCCACATTTTCATATCTTGCCCATTTGTTGGCCATTTCCCCGTCCGGTGTCCAAATCGAGTGCTGTAAATTTCTATGTGTCTGTCTTGACATCTCACATTGGCTGGCAACTCCTGACAACCCGCAAGGAAATCTGAAAAATTATTAAAAATTAACAAGTGTCGCTCGGGCGCCTTTTAAGAGTCGTATTCCACTTAGTACTTAAAATCGTCCTAACTGGAGCCGCCGCCTTCGACGTTGAATATTTTTCCCTTGATATTCGTAATTTTTAGCTATTTTAAAGCACTTCTCAGCATCAAAACTCTGCTCTCATTGGTGACCACGAGATAGGGCGACTCAGCCCGTCGAATCCCACAGTAGATCTGCACAAAACAACCAAAGGAAGCATCAAGCTGATACAAAATAGATACATATTAAACATAGCACAACGCTCACCCTACCCCCTGACAGAACCAAGGCATGACATCCACAAGGAGTAGGCCTAGCATAATCTAATAGAAGATCCGAAGCTAGTCACTAACCGATTGCTCCAACACGGCCAAACTAAAAAGAACTATCAAAGAGGTTGCCCTAAGTGGTGGTCTGAACTACCTACCTAACTAAGGACAACACAACCAGGAGCTCCTACTAGGCGAGGACTCCTATAGCCTGATCAAGAGGTATTTCCTGTCAGCACATTTCTTCGTTTAGGGTTTTATGTTTCCATCCTCGTGCATGTAAAAAGGAGGGAGCTGAGCGTAGTGACCTAAGGAGAATAGGGCATCGGCCTCAAGACCTGTCTCGGTACCCAAGAACCTACCAAGCCCTCGCAAGGCAACACTTAATCCTTTTCTTACGCTCACTTTTATTTTCGCTCCAACCTTCCTTAATTTCTTCTTTTCCAGAAAGATGCCACCCCTAGGAAGATAAGGCATCAGCCCCGGGTCTGACTCGTCCCTAGGAACCTACCAAGCCTTCGCAAAGCGATGATCAAGTGCTTATAAATTTTTCTTTCTTTTCTTTTTTATTTTTATAGGGAGTTAGAACCCCTTTTTACACACCTTTGTATATAGTTATTTCCTTTTGGGATATTCAGGGTTCCTTTTCCTTTATCATCATTATTTTTTCCTTCGACAGGCTTCTCTAACTGCCTCACAACTAACAAGAACTCTTGGAACAGCTGCCTAGTAGGCTACCAGAACAGGGTAACTAGGACTCTCGTCTAAAATAGGTCTTTCAATGCTTAACAATGTCTTTACAGGAGGCAACGACTACTCAAACCTCCCTCAAACATACTTAACCTAAACCTGGGACTTCATGCCTTGGACTCCGGTCCCCAACAAGAAAAGAGAATCCCCTTAACAAGTACACAGATACATATAACACAAAACATGGTACTCATAAAGGATAGCTATCACCTGGATAGGGCCACGAGAACCTTCCACGCAACAAACGTCTCCTTCCAATCTCTTCTTCCGAACCTGTCTAACACAGAACTAAAACAAGAAACCATTAATCGTACCTGCACTAAACAAACAACTGGTCCTCTTGGCCTAACGAGATAAAACACTTCACTACAAAACTTAATCGGCCCTCTTGGCCAAACGAAATAAAACATTCAAAACCTCGCAAAACGGGCCCTCTTGGCCTAATGAAATAAACCAAAATAGCACTTACACATCCCTCCCCGAAATAGCACAAATATACAATAACATGCCCCTTTTCAAGGAGGAAAAACAGGCTTGCAGCTCTAAACTGAATGCTTATGACCCATCCCTCTTGCATATATAGCAAGAGGCGTACACATAACATGTTGTCTAATCGGCCTATGGGTCCAAGATAATAACAGTAGATTGGTCTCAGCTACTCTTTGCATCACCCATATCAACCATCGTTTGCCATATATTGCATGCTCTGATAACATTCCCCACAAACGACCAGGTCTTGTTTCATCATTGATAACACTATCCAGACCAAGACCACAATTGAAGAAGAGGTCTTCCTCATAAGCAAGATTTGCCAATGAATCCGCAAACTAATTCCAATAACGTGGAATCAGCTGAAAAGAGACTCTCTCAAACTCCCCAAGTAGGGTCATAGCAGTTCGATGATACATACAGAGAATGGGATTCCGCACTGTGTATGTCCCATCTAGCTGATTCAGGATCAACTGGGAATCCCCTTTTACTAACAAACGACGAGTACCACCTTGTTTGGCAATATGCAATCCCATAATCAAGGCTTTATACTCCGCCATATTGTTAGTGAATCCTACCCCGAGATAAGTAGCTAACTTCATCGTAACTCTACATCGGGGATCTCGGATTACTACTCCAACACTGCCTTTTTTATTAGGGCCCCTGGACGCTCCGTCAAAATATAATGTGTACGTCCATAATGGGTTTACACAACCTGCCATCACGAACTCCTCTATTCGTAATTATGATAATCAAAGTTTAGCATGTTAAGAGGATGAACGGACGGCTCCATCCCACCTTCTTCATTGAACTCAACAGGGATACTTGTCAACAATCATAAGCAGTGACGGTAAAAGACTTTAATCTCCCACACAAAGGTTCTATCTTCTTGCTCAATCACTTTGTATCCTTTGCTCCACCAGATGAGTTTCCCCTGATGGTATCTCTGCTCTAGATATGGGTGCTCCAAATAAGGGATTAACCACCCCATCAACCGGCTTTAAACTCTTTTGCAGGTCTCAAATCATCCCCAGCATGGATGTGCAATGCATTTTCTTTGTATTAGCATACTTAGAAATAATAAGGTTTAATCTTATTAAGATTAACCTTATTTTTAAACTCTACTCCCTGTAGATCAGCTAATAGGGCCGTAGACCTATTTTTTCCTAGCCTCACAATCTTGTAGGGGCCATCCCATTTAGGTTCCAGCTTCCCTGGAAACAGCTCCCTACGCGCATCATAATAGAGGACTAGTTGCCCTTTTTTAAAGGTATATTTCTTCGCCCTAAGGTCATGCAACTGCTTCATCCAACGTTTAGCCACCTCCTGGTGTAATAAGCTCTGCAATTTCAGCTCATCCAAGTGGGCTATAGTCGTGAAACATTCAAAAAGGGAATCCTCATCTCCCAAAGAGTGGTTAATTGCAAACTGTATGGTTGGCAACTCGATCTCGAGGGGTAACACACACTCTTCCCCATAAACCAATTTGAATGGAGTATGGTTGGTAGCTCACTTGAACGTGGTATTATACGCCCATACTGCCACATACAACTTCATGACCTAGTCTCATTTCTTCTTAGAGACTATCTTAGACAAGATACCCACAAGCTGCTTATTAGTACTTTCCACCTGCCCATTTGCTTGCAGATGATAAGAAACCATTTCATTATGCTTGATTTGCCAAGCCTCAATCAAGCTTTTGATCACTTTGTTTAAAAAATGCGTTCCACGGTCTGACACTAGTTCCTTCGGGGGACCGAAACGGCAGATAATCTGCTCTAAAAGGAAACTTGTAGTCTCTTTTGCATTGTCCTGCCTCATCGCCTAGCTTTTGACCATTTTGTGAAATAATCAGTGGCTACTATAATGTACCTCTTTTGGGTAGTAGACGATGGGGTAATAGGACCCACAAAATTAATGCCCCACTTCTCAAATGGAAGGATAGCCATGATAGGCATAAGTGGGCGTTTCCTATTCTCTCTACTGTCATGCCTTTGATAGGTATCACATTTCTTTACATACTCAAAAGAATCTTGGAAGATGGACGGCCACCAATATCCAGCTCGTAAAGCTTTCTGCGCCGTCAACCATCCCACGAAGTGCCCTCCACATGCAGAGTCATGACACTCCTCCAAGATAAAAGGAACCTCGTCAGGCATCACACATCGGCGATAGATATCATCAACACCTTGCCGATATAGTGTCCTTGTGATCAAGGAAAACTTCAATGCCTGTTGTTTGATTTTCCTCTTTTCAGACTTTGACTCTCTCCTGTTGATAGATAGTGTGTAATAGCAGCATACCAAGATGGGATAGAAGCTGTATCAATTTTAAACATTTTCTCAATATCACTTCCTTCAGCTAAGATCTCTTTCGGCTCCCCGAAATCCACAAGGCATTCCACAATACCTTGCAACCTTGATGGCTTACTCTTGATATCATAATTGAACTCCTGCAAAGTGATTAACCACTTTGCCAAATGATCAGGCGGCTGCAGCTTGTTCATAAGCAATCTAAGCTCTTCCGTCTTCGTATAAAACACTATCTTTTCATAGAGGATGTAGTGCCTGAATTTCTTAGTCCCAAAGACCATCGCAAGACACAAATTCTCCATCTAGGTATAATTGATCTCTGAAATGCCCAATTTTCGACTAGCAAAAGCTATCGGATGATACCACTTTTCCTCCCAAATTTGGGCTAAACAGCAGCTGATACTATGCATAGTGGCTGCTGAAAATATATAGAACACCTCACCCCTTTGAGGTGCTTTTAAAACGGGTGCTTTTACTAGCTCCTGTTTCACATCCTCGAAAGCTACCTTACAAGGGCCGCTCCATTCAAATGAATAGCTAAAGGATAATAAGTTTGTTAATGGCAACGTCCTTTCTACCAAGGCATTGATGAACCTTCGATAGTACCCTATTGATGACAGAAAGCTATGAACCTCTTTCGGAGTGTGTGGTGGACTCATAGCAACTATAACCTTGATCTTTTCAGGGTCAGTTGCTATCCCTACTGAACTGACCACATGGCCTAGCAATAGCCCATAAGGTACTCCAAAGACACACTTCCGTGGGTTAAGAGCAATACAAAATTGTCTACAATGCTCAAAGCACTTTCTTAAGATAACCAATATCCTTTCCCTTACAGTGGCTGCCCCCAGGTCATCAATAAATACTTTCAAATCATCTGGGGAAATGTCACCAAAGGTCTTGTCTGCTGTTCGCTGCCACGATCCAGGTGCATTGCACAAACCAAAGGCCATCACATGGTACGCAAAAGTACCAAAGACAGTAATAAAAATTATTTTCAACTTGTCCTCCTCTGCAATTGCCATCTGATTATATCTTGCAAAGCAATCCATGAACAAATATATCTCCCTACCCGCTAATTGATCCAAAATCTGGTCAATAAATGGCAACGGGTAGTAATCCTTAACCGTCTGCTTATTCAGCTCTCTAAAATCCACACATAATCAGATCTGGTTGTTTTTCTTCTTCCTGATGACAACTGGTGAACACCACCCTGTGTGCTGTACATGGAAGATCAAACCAGCTTTCCGTAACTTCTGTAACTCCTCAAACAACCCGTCCCTCAATTCAAAAGGCATACGCCTTACCTTCTGACGCACAGGACAACTACCTTCTTTTACAGGAATAGTATGAACAGCTAGGCTGGGAGGAATGCCTCTCAGCTCATCATAACTCCAAGCAAAGATATCGCGGAATTCTTGAATCAAGGACACATAGTCCTCCCTTTCTGCTGAACTGAGCATGGAACTTAATTTAATTGGCTGCGAATCATTCGGCGTGCCAAGGTCCAACTCAATCACATCCGCATCTCTTATCCTATCTTGCAGCTCTATTGGCTCATTTAGAGTTATCTGATAGATATCCTCTGTAGTGGACCCCTCTTTAGATTTATTACTGGATGATGTCTCACTACTAGATGGATCGTCTGCTGCCTCTAATTCAGTAGAAGATAAAGGAGCTCTCTCACTTTGAGGAGACTCAGGATAAGCATCGACTATTACTCAATTAGCACCTCGACCTAGAACCACTCGACCGGCACGTAACTCGACTTGACAATCTGCTCGTAAGATCCAAGGCCTACCTAGCAAGACTTGATAGCTAGGACGTCCTGCAAATCTTATCACCCTAAAGTCCAAGAAACATTCTACACTCGCAACTGTAACATGGACTCTAGTAACGCAATCTTCTAGTTGTCTTAAACTATCATTAGCCATTCTAAGAAGGGTGGAGCTGTCTTTCTGGATGCCCAGACCCAACCTCTCCATCAATTCTGAACTCATGATATTGACGGAGGATCCAGTGTCTACAATGGCATGTTCCACTAATATTCCATCCACATAAGCTTCCTAGGGCAGTTCTTTTCAGCATGGTCAAACCAATCTTCCCCTATGCCCAAGGATTCTACAATATACTCAATACGCAGGATCTTCTTAAATTCCTTGCGTACTCCTGGAGATAATTTGATCAATTGCAAGAGGTTCACATCTAGTTTGACTTCGCAAAGAGAACTTGCTAAGTCAAAATCATGATAGGTAGCCAAAGCCCTCTTTTCTCGCCAAACCATCCTCTCTTTTGGTCTTTGGACTGGTTTTGGTGCTTCTTTCTTCGCTCTTGCCTTCTTTCTTAGCACTTCCTCATTCTTCTTAGGGTCGCCTTTCTTGTCAACCGGCCTTAGGGGTCCACCTTCCATGCTAGGACTTTGGACTTGCGTCCCCTTATTCCCTTGTTTAGGGTTTTCCTCAACCAGTTTTGCATTATCTTTGCTCTTTAGCCTTTTGGCCTCTTGTCACGGCTCTTAAGTTAGAGGTTTCAACATCATTGACTCGTACAGCCTCAATAAGGCTGACTCCGTTGCCTTGTGGCAACTCTTCTACAATTGTTTTTCCCCTCTGCAATATTTGTCTTGGTGCATCATTCTGCTGCAAGTTATTTCCTTGCGCTCTATGATTCACTGGGCCTGGCTGTTTACTCCCTTGTTGGAGAGAACTAATCTTACTCCAACAAGTAGCAGCTAAGTGGCCCGACTTCCCACAAATGTTACATTTCACATTTGGACAGTTTCTGGGGAAGTGCTATCCACCACACCACTTACAACTAAATCTAGAGGGTCCACCCTCTTCAGGGCATCGACTCCCTATCAGATTTTGTTGCTTCTTCAAGAAATTAATGTCGACAGCTATTTGTCGATATTGTTCAGAAATCATATCGGTATAATGCTTCATCATATCCTTGACTTTGCCAAGGACATTAGATGCACTCGACTCATAGCCTCGATTGTCGACCCATCATTCCATTGGCTTAACAATCTGATTTGGCATTGGCTGTTGACCCACAGGAACAACGTTAGAATTCAAAACTTGGTCTCCAACATTTGGTGGAGCCAACTGAATTGCCATATGCATAGTCACACTAGGAGGAGCTAGCAGCAAAGGTACATTCTGAACCACACTCCCTCTCCCGATAGGGTTAGTCATAGGCATCCCTTGACTTCCATTCATCAATGATGGATTGCCGCTAGGTACTAAACTCCCATTAACATTTATTCGAGAGGAGTAGGCCATTTGTAATCGTGCTTCTACTCCCTCTGCCCGCGTAATAGCGGTGTCTATGTCTGCCAAGGCCACACTGCTCAATTGTAATCGGATATTAGAATCCAACCCATGCAAAAAGTATTGCAATTGGGTAGCCAACGGAATGGGAATGTAAGTTTGCAACTTACAAAATACTTCCTTCAACTTCTTGGCATATGCTTTCACATTCTCGTGAGGATCTTGGCGCGTTATATTCAAGACCCATAACCAATATTGGCCACCTCTTTCAGGGGCATATTCCGCTCGGAAAGCTGCATAGAATTGATCAATTGTGGTTATGGTCCCAAACTCTATGCTATGATACCATATTGCAGCCCTTCCTTTTAACGTCATATTGAAGAACATCATGAGATGTCCCTCGTCTTGGATGTGATAATTGAACATCAATCTTGGAACTCACAATTGTGGAATTCTGCATCCTCTTTCGGTAACCCATTAAAAATGGGCAAGGAAACTCCTAAGGCTGGTAAATCCGGCGTCCCTGCAGGAATTACAATGAGTTGTGCCATGGCGATAATCGGATTAGCAATAGGAGCTTGAACGGGTGAATTCACCCCCCCCCCCCACTTGAAGTGGGTAGACTTGGTGGAGGAGAGGAAGAACTTATGCTTCCTCCTGCACCTAACGGAATATGTGGAGTAGTTGGGTGACTAAGACCACTGCTTCTTATACGTACTGGGCTACTCCTTTGAGGAGAATAATGGCTTACGATCTCTAACCGCTGCCTAGCCCTCTCAACACGTTTTGCTCTTTGGATTTCGGCTTGACGGTCCTTGTCAGAGGACATAAACCAACTTTCTTTTGGTCCCTAGAAACCCTAGATCTGAAAACCACCACTTATAGGCGGCTCGCGACAGACACACCACTGATGGGACCTAAAATGGGCCGGCACTGGCTATGGCACTAGCCATACCTCATGCTCATGACACACAAACACCCTCACAGCCTCGCGGACCAGGAGCGTCAATCTAATGTTAAAGGACAAACTGCCCTAAAGCTTAATTCCTACGTTTATAGTTCATAGTCCAACGTTTCCCTTAAACTCCTTAGAGGGAGAACCCAAAGTACATAGGCATAATGCCTCATCACACACACAGAGGAGGCACTCCACCGACTAATAGTCGGAGCCCCATTGCAGCTCTCCTACATTGCAGGGATTAGCCCTTTGATGTGCTGCTAGACATATAACACATACGAACACAAAATCCTCTCAAGGTACCAATATTTTACATTCCACGATGTACCATTCCTCACTACAATTTCCCCTTAGGACCTAACGACTAACGTACCACTTAGGACATCCTCTCACACTCATCGTTGGTCACAACCTAAGGAAGACAAGTGCCATGCATCCAGGAGGTTTTTTTTATACCTTTTAATTATTATGTTGAATGCAAATCGTGTATGGTTATGTGCTCAAACAAAAGAAAGATCAGCATCCTGCATGGTGCATAAAGCATTCTTTCCATGAATTTCACTAATGCGTGCGGCGTTGAAAGGAGGCACTGAGCCATATGGTCATGCTACCATCCTCTTTATTTAAATCGTTTCCTATATGCCAAGTGCAATGCATAAATCAAATCTTTTCTTTATCTTTCAGTGTTTCAGCCCCTCTTCATCCAACTCTTAGCATTTTGCATCATTGATCGGTTAGATAGGGTTTCTATGTATTTTTTCCTTTTAAAAGAACGATAAATACGCACAAAACATAGAAATGGGGACAAACCCAGGCCAACCTCATGCTTTGCCATCGTTATACGTTGCATAAACATAGATATAATTTTTCCTAATTTTTCTCAGTCCATTTCCTATTTTTCCCTAATTTTAAACCCATTTTTTCCTATTTTTCTTTAATAAATAATGACTGAAAATGAAAGTTGATTGTGGGCTGTGGCCCTTAGGTTTATTGACAGCAAAAACTCAGATTTAGTTGGTGTGACATATCATATTTCTCATTTATATAGCAAAAATCCCAATTTTACCCTTAAAACGCGTGTTTTTCATATATTTTAATACTATTTCCGGCTATGTAGCCTTATATTTTTTTATTTTCAGAGCATAAACTGATCAAACTCATGGCAAACAATGTCATAAAGAACTTTCATCCCATATGAACAAGGTTTCATAAAGCAAATAGCATAAAAAGATCATTTTTCTTCATAAAAATAGCATTACCGCTTATTTTTAGGACTCGGTTTCTTGGTCTTGATTACGGGACTGATTTCCAGCATGCATTTAATGCTCAGAATCTTCAAGAACAATAGTATTCATGTCTCCATCCATTGGGAAACAATCCGGTCTCATCCGGACAAGCTTTCCTCCATCATTCTTAATTGTCTTCTTCCACACAAGAACAGCCCCTTAAGGGAGAGAGAGGGAGGAGAGAGAAAGACTAGAATTAGCTCTCTTCATTCAGGCCACTATTGGACGGGCGAAGACAGGCGATAAGATCGGCCAAGAAGGAGAAAATCAACCCCTAAGATCGGTTGTATGGGGTACTCATAGCCTGTCATCTCCATCTCCATCCATGGAGGCGCAAAAAAATGGCGTGAAGATGGCACCTTCATGCCTCATTCTCTCTCCACGTTTTTTCATGCTTCTTGATCAAAAATTTGAAGGGGGGGTTAAAATGTCCCAAAGGGCACCCCTTTTGGTCTTCTCCAATGTCCACCTTTTCATATTTTGCCCATTTGTTGGCCATTTCCCCGTCGAGTGTCCAAATCGAGTGCTGTAAATTTTTCGCATCCGTCTTGACATCCCGCATTGGTCGGCAACTCTGACAACCTGCACGGCAGTCTGAAAAATGATTAAAAATCACCAAATGTCGCTCGGGCGCCTTTTAAGAGTCGTATTCCACTTGGTACTTAAAATCTTCCTAACTGGAGCCGCTGCCTTCGACGTTGAATATTTTTCCCTTGATATTCGTAATTTTTAGCTATTTTTAAGTACTTCTCGGCATCAAAACTCCGCTCTCATGTTTGGATGTCCTATCTTATTGACTTTATTTGGTCATCCATCTCTTTCAACATTTGCCTTGAAGCTTCAACCCTCAAGGTTGGATCTAAGAAGTTTAGGGGGCTTCGATAGTCATGACCATACAATGCTTGGAAAGGGGTCATCTGAATGCTTTGTTGGTAAGAAGCGTTGTAGGCAAATTCAACCAAAGGTATGTATTGAACACACCTTTTTTGGCTCACGACAGCAGTGTGCCCTAAGCATATCCTTGATAATTTGATTGACTCGCTCTGTTTGACCATCAGTTTGGGGATGGTAAGCTGTGCTAAAACAGAGTTAAGTTGGCTTCAAAGATAGCTCTCTAGAAGTGTGATCTGAAGAGAGAATCACGATCACTAATGATTCTTCTGGGTAACCCATGTAGTTTGAATATCTCCTTGATAAACAATCTTGCAATATCTAAGGCTTTATAGTTTGTCTTTACTGAAACAAGGTGTGCAACCTCAGTCAGCATGTCAACCACAACCGTGATGGAGTTGTATCCTCCCTGAACTTGGGGTAGGCCAACGACAAAGTCCATACTGATGAATTCCCATTTCATTTGGGGAATGTAAGCGGTTGCAACTTTCCTGGCATTTTGACATGTTCGGCTCTGATACATTGACAAGACAAACACTCGGTGACATATTTGAGAACGTCACCTTTAAGCCTCTCCCAATGGTAGCTCTTCCTAACTGCATTGAGAGTCTTGGCATAGCCAGGATGTCCTGAGAAAGGGGAGTTATGAGCGTCCCACAATATCTTCTGCTTAAGTGACTGACTTGCTGGTATACACAGCCTCGTTCTATAGTAGACAAGTCCACTATTGATAGAGAATTCATGATACTTAGCCTGCAGCTTTTGGTCCTGATCCTTGATAGAGATCTCCCTTAGCATCTTTTGATAGGCTGGATCATGGCATGCTTCCTCTCTAGCTAACTCAAGTATTGGATTGTTTGGCATAGATACCTTTGTAGCTAGAGATCTAGCTGTTGATGGGTTCTGCAAGATTAGGGAATTAAGGAATGCCTTGCGACTAAGTGCATTGGCAACTACATTCTCTTTTCCTAGTCGGTACTTGATTTCAAAGTCATACTCCTCCAGCACTTCAATCCACCGACGTTGCCTCATGTTGAGCTCGTTCTTGGTAAAGATCCACTTGAGACTCTTATGATCAGTCACTAGAGTAAACTTGTTACCCAACAGGTAGTGTCTCCAAAGCTTTAGAGCATGGATAACAGCTAACAATTCCAGATCATGGGTAGCATAATTCTTCTCATGACTCTTCAGTTTCCTTGAAGAGTAGTCTACAGGATGACCTTCGTGCATGAGCATACATCCTAAGGCAAGTGTGCTAGCATCAGTTACTACCTTGAACTCCTTACTCAGGTCTGGAAGCTTTAGGATAGGTGCTAATACCAAACTTTGCTTCAATCTATCGAAGCTAGTTTGTTCGGGAGTTGACCATGCAATGGATGTTTGCTTCTTCAGTAAGTCCATCAAAGGTGCTGTAATCAAAGCATAGTTTTTTATGAAGACCCTATACCATCCTGTCAATCCAAGAAAACTGTGTATTTCTTTGACAATTGTTGGTATTGGCCATTCTAGCACATCCCTGACCTTGGCTGGGTCCACTGAGATTCCTTCCGCTGATACGATGAATCCCAAATATTCAATCTGACGTTTGAAGAATGCACACTTCTTCATTTTAGCATACAGCTTATGTGACCTCATTGTCTCAAGGACAATCCGAAGTTGGGGTTCATGATCTTCTTCTTGTTTAGAATAGACTAAAGTGTCATCGAAGAAGACGAGCACGAAGTCATCAAGATATGGCCTAAAAATATCATGTGTTAACCTATTGAAGGTGGCAGGTGCATTCATAAGTCCGAATGACATAACTAGGAACTCAAAGTGTCCATATCTTGTATTGAAGGCCGTCTTGGGGATATCTTCTTCCTTGATCCTTATCTGATAGTAACCCGACCTGAGATCAATTTTGGAGAAGATCTTTGCACCCTGAAGAGGATCAAGAAGCTCATCTATTCTAGGAATAGGGTACTTGTTCTTGACAGTTGATTGATTCAACCCTCGGTAATCAATACATAGTCGAAGTGTTCCATCTTTCTTTTTCTAGAATAGTACGGGAGCTCCCCATGGTGAACTACTAGGATGGATGTAGCCCTGATCTAGTAGTTGCTTGAGTTATTCCTTCAGCTCAATTGCTTCCAAGATGGACATTCTATAAGGTCTCTTTGCAATTGGCGCAGCTCCTGGTACTAGCTTGATCTCATGATCCACTTCTCTTTGAGGCGGGAGTTCCATCAACTCTTCAGGAAATACGTCCATGTATTCCTTTAGCCAAGAAGGTCCTTCACTAGACTTTTGCTTCTGATCTAACTTGTTGAGCTTAATTAAGTAGACATGTAGTCCTTTTCTGACTCCTTTTATAATCCGAGATGCCTTGGCCAATTGAATTTTTGGATTTCCAGTCTCTCCTTGAGTTGTGACTAATTCCCTTTCAGAGTTTCGAAAGGAAACTTGGCCCTTTCCACAATGAATGTGGGCATCATTATGTTTAAGCCAATCCATTCCGAGTAGACACTCATGGATACCTAGGCTCATGACTCTGAATTTGACTAAAGTCGTCTTTCCTCCCAGAAAGAATTCCACCTTAGCAGTTTACCTGGTACAAGTAACCTCACGACCATTTGCCAATTCCACAAGCAAGATAGGTGCTTCTACTATGGCTATTCCTAAACTTTTTGCATAAGCTGGTGAGATAAAGGAATGTGTACTGCCACAATCAATCAAGGTCTTAAAACCTTTACCTTGGTAGTTTGATGGTGTATGAATCACCGAGAACTGGTGATTTGGCCCTTTCTTATGAAGAGCGGCATGGACTGTTGCCCTTTTAAACTCTGCTTCCATGGTTGGATCTTCTTTTTCTTTGCACATTTGCCTATTGGCAACACAGGCGGTTCTTCCTCTACCTCGGGTAGTGGCTCCTTGACCATGGACCGTTCCTTAGAAAGGTGCTTGGCGATGTCCTCCTCCAAGCTTGGGACATTGCCTCTTGAAATGACCGGGCTCATTGCAGTGGAAACAACGGAGGTTTCGGCCATTGCTTTGAGTAGGAACAAAGTTGTTGACATTGTTAATTCTTGCTTTCTTTCTTTGTCCCTGATTCTGACCTTGAACTCTCTTCATTTGAGGCCTGAATGCTCCTCTGTTCGGGTCATTATAAGACCAAGTTTTGGTACCTCTTGGTCTAGCCTGCACCTCCTGAATATAGGAGCAGCTCGAATGAGTGCGTCCTAAAGATCTGATGGGCGCATTGATTCGAGACGAGTATTCACTGGTGGATTTAAACCAGCACAAAATTTTGACACCTGCTGTGTCATGTCCATCTGTGGCGCATACTTAAGAAGTGAGATGAATTTAGAATAGTATGCGTCAAGAGTGAGTCCCAGGTGTTTTAGCTCGTAGAACTCATTCATTTTCTGCGTGCGATATGCAGGTGGTAAGTATCTTCCTTGCATGACTTTTTTTAGCTTCTCCCAAGTAACAGATCCTTCTGTGATCCCTTGATCTCTGCACCATTGCTTCCACCAAAGCTTGGCTTCGCCGGTGAGCTTTAGCTTGGCGAGCATAGCCTGGTTGGCGAGTGCAGTACTGCCTACTTCAAAGTAATCCTCCATGGATTCAATCCAAATTTCAGTATCTACTTGGACGGACCTACCTCTCTCGTCAAATTCGGGTGGCTTAATCTGCTTGAGAAGAAACTTCTTATCCTAGATTATAGCAGTACTTGATGTAGGAGGCAAACTGGGATTCTGTACCTGGGGTTGTGCTTGGACAAAGATTTCTTAACGTTATTACTCGTTAAACGCTGTGATTTATATTTCATTTTCATTTCTATCAACCAAGTAATCTAACCACTTAACTTCTTATCAATTCTCATGCACAAACAGACATTGATAAAAAGAAGTCTTATTGTATTAATATGGGCATAGCCCTTTTGGAATACAACATTTCTTGCGATGATAAGCCAACTATTTACATTTAGTTTGGGGAGAATAATATTGTATTACATTTATCTACAGGAATTGGATAATAGTATGGTTTCGAGTTATGGATCTTCAGGAATCGGTGATTACACGGGTCACTTCCTCATATATATATGAGTTCAGCTCAACCCTCCGACCTCGAATATGTAAAGTTGAGTTTACGTGAGCCTCCACAAAAATGAACAACTTCACGACTTTCAGGTCTTTCAACCACTTGATCCTCTTTAGGTTGGTCTGAAGATATGCAAACCAGTGGGCAGCTATGTAGTAGATTCGTGAGGCACCCGTCCATCTTCGTTCCATATACAAGGGCGATAGATTATAAATACGCTCTAGGATGTTCATCATAAAAACATTTTCTTTACTTCATCTTATTAAGATTTCATAAAAATAAATCCTTCGTTGGTTCGCTCTGATACCAACTGTAACGTGTCCACCTGTTATCTTCAAGACACGTCTTAGCAGTCCATCGGAAAGGATGTCTAGAAAGCTCCGCCCAGTACTCCATGGAATGTTACGGGGTTTGCGATCTAGGACTTTCCGCGTCTACCATGTAGTGGAAGTATTCCGGCCATTCCCACTTAGGACCGACCTGAATTAGGGTTTTTTCTATTGGTCATTTCCTAACGGCTACTAGCGTCAAACCCAAGCGAACTACTTTACGCAGAAACTCCAGGTCCAAAGTAGATTCACGTTGCACTTGGTTCAAGGAGAATGGGAAACGAGAGGGAGGCGAAGCTCAACCTCTCTGCCATTAGGCATAGTCCCATTCCGTTCCCCTAAAACAGCGTAAATTGGGAGCATTTATAACTTAGATTCTAGGTCAGCTCCCTTGCTGTTCGTATTCTTTGAACAATCTTCTGGCTGTCCATCATGATTGAGGAAAAATCTCGGTCAACCGGGACCACCCATCGGTAGTAGGACGGACCCATGGCCCATCCTCTGCACTTTCCTCAGGTTGTTTTAGTTATTTAATTACCTAACACATTTAGTTGGACATGTATCAATCAGCTTCCTTAATTAACCCATTAGGCACTGGTTCCTTCACGTAATCATAGCACTTGACATAGAAAAACAATGTCAAACAAGTTCCTTTTCAATAGGTTATCATATTTATCTTTGAAATACATAAAGTCTAGCCCGTAGGCTTTCACCCGAAGGGTATTCTGCAATCCACAAGGATTAGTAATCCAAGATTCCGCCCGTAGACTAGTATGCGGGCCTCAAGATCCAATCACGAGTCACGTTGGCCTCTTGTGTAGGGCCCGGAAGGCAAGGGATTTACGGCCAGAGCCCCCCTAGCACCCAAGCATCCTCCTGCTCCAAGTAGCGCTCAACGGAGAGACCTCTCGCGGCGGGTTCGGTCCACCTTCTCGGTGCCGTTAACAACCCCCTTGGTTAGGGTCAAGCAGGTAGTCGGGGGTAACTGAAGCTGCCTCTCCCTTCAGGCCTTTAACCTGAAGCATTAGATATCTATTTATCCTTTAATTCTTTGAACAAACAAAGCAAAACAGTGCTTTTAAATCTGTTACAAGCACAATCATTTCCATTGTTCGTTATTTTTTCCCAATTGCTATGGAGTGAATCCTTCTTTTCGAATGCATCCAACACTCGATCCAGGATTAATTTCGACTTGGCAAGATCCCCTATATCCTAGGTTAGGGCCATACCCTATTAACTCGACTTGATCAATACCTTAAGTTCATATGTTATTCCAATTTATTGATTGGTCTTAAGCAATTATCTTTACCCAAGAAATGTACTATATCAAGACGATTATTCATCCTCTTGCAAGATAACTTGCGTAAGAATCTGCCAACCTCATTCTGAGGAATTGGCCATTTCCTTGTGATCCAATCACAAGATCATGCGACTCTGCAACTTGTTGCACAGGTGTCGCATCAAACTATGGGACTATTCTATCCATCCACAGTGTCTTCTATTCACGGTATCATGATTAGATATAACAATCCGTTCCTGGTTGCATTAGGCCGACATTGTCGGTCCTAGGGTTCTGATTTTCATCTTTTTAGCGAGAGATTCTTAGGAAAAACCCTAGATCTTTTTTCGCAAGTATGTCCTACTATCCCTATATTCTGTGAATGTCGACAAGTATTTAGGGTATAGGAGTTTCAGTTTTGGCAATACGTGCGACTAGGTAAATGTCTTCAATGTGCTAACCCTAGTCAGTTCTTTGGGATACGTTGCATTGAATTAACCCTTTCTAAATGAGTACTCCGTGATTTTAGGTGTTTAGGTTTAAACCAATTTAACTTGTCTGGTCTTGAACATGATTCATTGTCTACGTATAAGTTGATTTACAAACCCTAATTTTTCGGGTTAAGATCAAAGCATAGGCATAGTTATAGCCTAATTCCAATTGATCATCTTATAACATGCAAACAAGATTCATGCTTAAAACATGCAGCCTTGTCTACTTTCTTTTCCAAATGAATTTGTCATATGCTGAACTTACATACTCTTTCGTTGATTTAAGTTTTTAGGCCACTTGCCTAGAGTTAAATCTTCTTCATGCAACCCTAGCAATTTCCTATGGTTGCTAGCAAATTTCTTTAGGAATTATTTTGAAAAAGATGTTCAATAATGCAATATGCGGTTTATTTCTTCCATGCTTAATCGACATGTACTATCATAATTCCGTTTTGTAAAAATGGACATTAATCTAATTTTAATTCATTGCAATGCATAAAAACTACTTGCTAGAAATGCATTTATGCTCCCTTTATTTTGTTTGTTTTACTAAAAAATACTAATGACCGAACTCTTCTGTCGTGAGCTATTTCTTTTAAATTAACCAAAGTATTTAAGATGAAAAAATGCATCCTATCTCCAAAAATCATCCATGCACAATTGAATTATAACGACGTAAATAAAAATTAGGAAGAAAAACTTGGACTTGTGGTGAAATGAAGAAAAACCTGGACTTGTGGTGAAATGTCCACGTGGATGTTAGGAGAAGATCCTCCTGCGACTGTGCCTTGTGCTTTCTTAGGAGCCATTGCGAATTTAGCCTTTTTGCCTTGGACGCAGAGTTATGATCATGTCCATCTCCTTCATACACAAACTCCCTTTGTGAGTTGGCTTTAGAAGGCCTTAAAACCGGCTAGGGGAGGAAAAAAACCCACAAGAAGGCTTTGAGGACTTGTGGGAAACCTTATAGGGGCTTTTGGGAAAGGCCCACAAGAAAGGATTAAGGGGCTTTGGATTGCGGGGGTGGGGTAAACCCACGAGGAGTGTTTTAAGTCCCAGGGAGGGGGATTTATCAAACCCACTTTGAAAGGCCTTTTTAAGACCCATAGGAAATAGGGGATTTTGTGTGGGAAGGGGATTAAAGAGCCCTTAGGAGGAGATCTTGTGTGTGTGTGGGGAGGGGGAGGGGGGGGAAGTATGAAAGAGGCACATGAAGGGGGGCTTCTTAGGAGGCTTGAGAAGCTTTGAAGCTTCTGAAAAGGGTCGTGGAAGCCCCACATGGCGAGAGAGAAGGTGATGGCGAACTGACAGACGGTAGTGAACTCCTCCCCTCCACAGTAGCTCCTTGAGTCAGCGGAATGATGGCCTTTCTCCTCCCGCTCGGCAGCAGTGCTTCATCGGTAGTCTCAGAATTCTCTCCCTCTCGACGGTAGTCTGAAGGTGTCCTCCTCTTGCTCCACGGCAGCGACCACTAGAGACTCGGCTCCTTCCTCCAGCCTTTCCCCCTCTAGCCTACGGCAGTGACGACGTAGCCCCCTTCCCAAACATGGCGAGAATCTTCAACAGTCTCGTGTTGGCTGCAAATTGTCGTCGTTGCGAAGTTCAGATGCAAGAGTCTCCTTTTTCTTCCGTCCCTGGGAGGCCCCCTTGCATGGTTTATGTAGGTGAGGGGAGGGGATCCTTCCTCCCCTAGGCGTCAATACGCATGGGTTCTCCCCCCTGCAAGCTCCAGCAAGGAGCTTAGTGGCTCTTGCTATTCCCTTCTCCTCCAGCATGACAGTCAGCTGGAGGAGAGAGGGATAATTAGTTTAAAAAATTTGCCATTATCCAATTAATTATCCTCATGACCTCCTATTAAGAGGAGGTTCATGCGAAGAACATGTTTTAATTAGGAATCGGAATATTACAAGAGTCACATCTACCATACATTCATTCCAACAATCACACTGCTCGTAGATAACTCCTTGTCAAACCCACTCTAAAAAACTTCACCATGCACATGTCATTCTTTATCTAAGCATGTGAAACGCCACAAGACTTCAAGAAAAGGACAAAAGTTACATCATACACAAACATATCTTGCTCTTGCATCTTCTCAAAACATTGTAAAGCCTTGTCATCCTCATGATTCTCACAATATGCCTTCATCAGATTAGTCCATGATACAACATCTCCTTTCAGCATTCTCTTGAAAACGTGTGACCTTTTGCAACAGAACCATACCTCCGATACATGTCTACCAACACATTTAACACTATATTGAGGAATATGGGAATTGCCCATGAGTTTGGGACACACGGTCAAATCTTTGGATTTGTCATAACTTGAACACTATAACTCCAAATGGAGCGCTCTATATCTCAATAGATTCCATTTTTCAAGCTCTTTCCAATGATAGGTCACATCATATGGTTTTGAGAAACTTATGGGTATGTTATCCGGGTGCCACCTTTTTAGTATTCAAAAAATGGGAATTGAGAGGTTCCCAAACTCACTAATATTGTGTTATTTCCTATTGTATGTATTTCCTAGCCTACTCTCTTAATTCCCCCAAGGTCCCACAAGCTTTCAAATACATGACAA
The DNA here is from genome assembly GCF_053477565.2 of Lygodium microphyllum. Lineage (NCBI taxonomy): Eukaryota > Viridiplantae > Streptophyta > Polypodiopsida > Schizaeales > Lygodiaceae > Lygodium > Lygodium microphyllum. The sequence goes on along the minus strand of NC_141143.1, from coordinate 148,791,235 downwards.
ATGTAATAGTATCTGCAGGTATGCTTTGTAGCTACATCATTTTGTAACATCTTAACACTTCTTCACAAGGCCCATGTTCTACATACCCAGCGAGCATGGCATTCCATGTGACCACATTTGGAACTGGTAAAGTCTCAAACACCAATTGTGCTTCTCCAAGGGAGTAGGATTTGTAGTACATGTCCAAAAATTTACTTGCCACATACAAATCCGCTTCCAAGCCCCTCAAAATAATATTCTCATAGTTAGAAGCCTTTGCATGATTAAACAATGATGGCATATATCTTGGGTGTGCTACAATTGTCATTATAATCAAAATGATAGAAACATGGTGAATACCAAGTCAGTGTGAAGACCACCATTGCAGCACATCAAAAGTAATGCACAACTAGGCCCATGCAGGGGAGAGAGAGAGAGAGAGAGAGAGAGAGAGAGAGAGAGAGAGAGAGAGAGAGAGAGAGAGAGAGAGAGAGAGATTGCTTTTGAGAAAAGGGGGGAAGACTTTATGAAAAAAGAAAAAAAAGGGAAGAAGAGAGGGGTGTGTGTGTGTGTTTGTATATGTGTGTGTGTGTGTGATTTTAGTTCATGTTTTTTACTTTTGAGAGAGGGAGTGTATGGGTTGATTATCGTATAGAGAGAGGGGGTATTTGTGGTCCACATCTACATCTTGCATTTACTCAAGATATTTGGGTCAAATTTTTATTTTTATGATTCCCCAATAAGGCCCATGTATCGTACATACCCCCAATGACCCATCATACTCAATAATACCTCTTCATTCATTAGTATACCCTTGTAATAATGCAGCAAAGTAGTACTCTGATTTGCTCCTGCGTGCCCAGTTATCATAAGTACCCAAATTGTTTTTTAGGGCAAAAACCTTCAGGTGGGGATGGAGTGTAAGAGAGGGGGATTTAATAATGGGGAAATACTAGCTATAGTGGGCTGGTATATAAGGTGTTAGGGGACTTGAATTTTGACCATCAGATAATAATACAAGTCTCCTTTCATCTTCACCTCTCTCTCCAAGCTTTCATGGCTTCTTTCTCTCTCTTCCTATATTTCTCTCTCCTTTTCTAGTATTTCTCTCTCCTCATCACTCTCTTTCTCTCTCTTATTGTAGTCTTTCTCTCTCTTATGCACTCTCTCTCTCTCCTATCCTCTTCTTGACATAAGTAGTTATTCCTTGGTTTGGAGCATTTGGATGTCGGGCATCTCCTATTTTTTGGTGTCAAAACTTTCTCATCGTGTGTTCCTTTAGCTCCGTCCTGCATTTTCTTTTGGCCTTAATGATTCTTTCTATGGTGGCAAGATCTTCTTCTTCTTGACCTTGTGCTTCTATTGACGGAGGTGAAGAGGGCTCTATTCACCAAATTGTGCCTCAGTGTTAGTAGGTTGCTCAAAATTGGGCCCTTCGTGCTTTGTTGGTTTTGCTTGGGTTGCTATGGTCAGCTTCTCTCTGTGCTCCTACTCTCAAATTTTGAGCTACTCTAGCTCCTCCATCAAGAGCCTCACTTGCATCAAAAGATGCCTCCATTGTGGCAAGCTTGGGCTAGTGCTGGTTCTTAGGGTGTGCTCTTGGAGCCCATGTTTTATGGCTCTCCTTGAGACCTCTAGTCTCCTCTTTAGCCCTTCTATGGAGTCATCATCCTTAGTTTGAGTCACATGAAGTATTGTGTTTAGGAAGGCGTGTTGCTGGACTTCTAGCCCTACCTTTACTACTTCGGCCCTTGCTTTAGCCATGATTCTCTTGCTCTCTACTAGGGCAATGCATTCAGTCAGGTCCGTGACTCTTCCAAGGTTCCTCTCTTCCCAGGCCTTGGCCTTCTTCTCCATCTTTCCTTGACTCAACCTCAGCTCTTGTGATAGCATTGTCACCATCTCTTCTTGTTCTTTCCTAGTTGATAGCTTCTTCTCCTTGTCTTGTTTATGGTGATTTAGCTCTTCTTTTACTCATTCCTGTTCATGGAGAGTAATGAGGAGTCAATTCTCCATCTTTAGCAAGTTTTCAGCTAACTCCTTACCCTTGTGGGCCCTAATTTTTTGTAGTTCCTTTAGTGGTCATTCCTTTTGTCTCCTATTCTTACGGAACTTTGCATGGACTTGTGTCCTTACCCTCTTCATCATCTCCTCTCTTAGGTTTTTTAGTTGTTCACATTGCTCCTCCATATTATTTTGCCCCTGTATGAGGCTTGAAAGGTCTATTTCTGGACACATTTCTCCCTCTATTTTTGGACACATTTCTCCCTCTCCTTTTCCGCTTGTAGCTCTTTTACACTTTCTTCTTCCTTTTCTACCTCCATTTTCTTCCTTGCCTCTAAATTCCTTCTTTAAGTGGTTCACTTGCCTTTGATAGATGGTTATCTGCTTTGTCTTCTCTAGTTGGTAGGCAGCAAACATGTCCTTTTCAATCTCCAACTCTGCCATGGCAGCCTTCCTATCTTCCTTCATCTTTCTAAGTTAGCCTAGGAGCTCCTGCACAAAATTTCCAATTGGTAGGGATCAATATCCACATTCACACTCATACATAACTTTGGGATGGAATTTTGATCATTATGCAAATGCCAGTGCATGTAGGCAAGATGCCAGTGAAGGATCTAAAGACTGAGAATACTTTTGAGCAAAGTACAAAGAATTCTGAAAAGCTTGGCTGGCAATTATCCATTCTTGTGGAATTAACAGCTAATTTATTTGAGGTATTGTTAGGGAATTTATTGAAATCCATCCTCATCATCTAATGATCTTGAGATCATAGCCTATGTAACCATCTCTTTTTACCACTTGCTCTTTCATCACCACACTTTTTAAGTTTTGAATGCTTCTGAACTTAAGCTGATTGAAGGCCCTTGTTTCTATTGTTAGATCGTATTTGTCTTGATCTTCTTCCATGAATGGGAGCTTGTTGCCTTTGTCATGCCCAACAATCTTGGGTTTCTGTCATGATGCAATAGCTCACTATTAGTTTACTTAAAATGACTTTTTGCAAAAATATGAGGCATTTATGAATATAGGCTATGGAAATATGAAGGGCTTGAGTATAGAATGAAAATTTTTACTTCAACTAGTCCACATAGTTCAACCGAGAATTCCATAAAAATTTTCCTTATGTAGGAAATGACTTTTATTAGTCCTTTTTGTTTTTTAAAGTCTGATTCAAGGTTCAAGTCATGTCTTCTTTTCTGCCTTACCCCCCTTCCCCCCCTGGGAGTGATGAAAATCCTTTAGGATTGGAGAATGAAAGGTTAAGGGCATGAACTGCATGCATGATGTGCTTTACTTCATCATGAGTCAATCGTAGAAGTTTGGGTTATACTCAAAGTGGACATGACAGTCCATCTCATAAGGTCTAATGCATATGTGTGTAACATAGGTGAGAAAATCAGTGAGGAAGTCACCAGAGTTCATCTTGCTAGCAATATGTAGTTCTTCCTCAATGAGGATTCAATTGAAATAGGGCTGGGCCATGACATGGCATTGGTCATAATTTGGTAGTCCTCTTGTTCCCATTGGAGACAAAGAGTGTATCATTTGTGCATAAAAGAAGAGTTAGATCGTGCTAGCTTTTTCAGTTTTTCTACCTCCTGGCTTGTTGCAAAGACTTTGCTCCTCCTATAGGATGTGATCAATCGTTGTTTGTGAGCTTTCTCTCAAGATATTTTAGTGGCAATCAATTCATCAGTTACCATGGGAATCTTGATAAACATGCTGCTAATAGCTTTCTTAGAAGGCCTAAGTCTATCCATTCATAGCTCTTGGCTAGCGTGGTGAAGATAGCATCCAATCACCATATTAGTGGCTAGGTTCAAGGCCAATGTAGGGATAGATTTGTGCTTGTAAGAGGGTTTGAGGCCTATGGGAGGTTGGGGTTTGGCTAGATTGGATAACTTAGGAATGGTTGCTAACTTGGTGGATTGGTGGAGCATTTAGTAGCCACTTGTGCAATGGGTCGGTATTGGGGCTCATGTGATGTGCTAATTTCCACTTGTGGAGCTGCTCGGACATAGGGAGTGTTAGGCTGATGTAGTCTAAGGGAAAATAGATGCGGTTTTGGTTGATAGACTCATTGAGGTTCTATGGGTTTTGTGATTTTTGAATCAATTGTTTTCTCAATCCTCGACGACCACTTGCCATTTTGTGGAGATGGGCTGGAGTGCTTGGATGGAGGGACATGCGTGTCACTTGTAGTCTTGGGCAACCAAATCCAATTGTTGCCTTCATGGTAGCCTTGGGTGCACAACAAGTCTTTGGGAACCAATTGCCTCTTGACCATTCATCTTGCTTCTATAGTGCCAAGTTTATCTCTTAGGCCTAGGATGTGAGGTTATGTGGTTATGGGTTTGTGTGGTTGGTTGCTAGGGGGTGGGTCTTTGGGCATCCATTTGAGTTGTTGCTCAGGGGTCTTGCACGTTGCTCCCTTGGGTTATGTCAAGTTTGTTTTAGTGGGGTGGGACAAGTCACGACCCCCCTTCTTAGACTTTGCAACCGGTTCCTCTATTGGTGGCACTGTAGGTTGCAATGGAGCCAAGCTACCCTTGTTGATATAGCTGTCACTATCCAAAAAGTGCCAATGGCAAGGTGAATGCAGTCCAACTCATAGTCGACACTACAATGTGCTTGTTTTTTGAATGCAAGTCCCATAACAATTCCTTTACCAACAACTTAGTGTTAGGCATCACATAGAAGATCATAGGTAGGCTTTCAGCCTCGATAAAGACTACTATTTTATACTTTTTCAGTAATGAGTAGGACTATCCCCCAAATGGGTTGAGTTTTGCGTTAGTAGGCTACAATTGGGGCTAGTCAATGAGTGTCCAATGTTCATATGTAAGAATATTAAAGTCAAATCCCTCATCAATAAGTACATCAAAAACGTGTGTCTTCTGGGTAGTCACTCAAATGCATAGGTAGGCAAATTCTACCATTTCCTCATCCTTGTTCTCTATCTTGATGATAGTGGCAACTCTTACATTCATAGGGGATTCTAACATTGGAGGCTCATGTGGTAGACGCATTGGGGGGTATTACTTCTTGAGGTGACTACCATTGAAGAAGCCTATGCCCTCTCCTTCTAGAGTCTCAAGCTCTATGTTGCCAGTTTGACTAATGTTGTGGACCTTGAAAGACCCCGCTCCTTTGAACTTTATCTTCTACTTATGGCCCTTTACAGAGTATAGTAGTGCTAAGTTTCCTTGCTCAAAGTCATGTTGTTTGACATCTTTGTCAAACCAACACTTGAGTCTTGCCTTTTCATAGATTAGTACATGGGTAGCTAGGAGTCGGGTCTTAGAAAGGCATTCTAGCTCTACAAGGTGTTCGTCCATCCATGCCTCCTTTCTATTCCATCTCTCTTGTACTACCACTCTCAAGCTTGAAATGAAAAACTCCACTAGAAAAATGGTTTTGGTCCCAAGGGTAAGTTGAATGGTGTTTGCCCTCTGACCATCTTGTAGGCCATTCTATATGCCCATAGCACTACCATGAGTTTGTTGTCCCAGTCACTAGTGGTATGAGGTAGAGAGACTACCTTAGTCAATACATTCACTAGGATTTTGTTCATGGATTCCACCTGACTATTAGCTTGAGGGTTGTATGGTGATGATTTTCTGTATGGATGATAAAGAATGTAAATAGTAAATGGGCAATCACTTTATTAATGAAGTGCATGACTTAATCACTAACTAGCTCGATTGGGCAGCCAAATCAAGAGTTCACGTGCTCCGAAAGGAAGTTAGCCATAGTCCTAGCATCATTCTTCCTGGTGGCCCAAGCTTCGGCCCATTTTGTGAGATAATCTGTCGCTACAATTATGTATTTTGCTTGTGAGTACTGTGCTATAGGGCTGATTGGCCCAAGTTGATCCCCACTTTTCAAAAGATTGTCCTACTATTATCGGGGTCAACTCCACCTTGTCCTTATGGATGGATACTTTGGTCCTTTGACATTTGTCATAATGCTTCACAAACTTAGCAACATCACGAAAATAGAGTGGGCCGCCCCTAGCCGAGATTTTGCAGCACCTTCTATGTAGATCTCTTAGGCAATCCATGATCTAGGACTTGGGCTATGTCATTTTCCTAATATAGCATTAAATCGGCCTTGAAAAGGTCAATCTCATTAGACATGCCAAACAAGCGCACATTAGGCAAGTCGTCTATGATGCCCTATACAATGGTTTCTCCCATGTGTATATGGGACAAATGGTATGTCATGTGATGCTACTTATTCTTGAGTACAACCATGAAGAAGTCAAATTCTAGAAGCAGAAGTAACCACCTAGCTATGCACCCTGTGTAGCGCAAGGTTTGTTCACTAGATATAGCAAGGCTTGATAGTCAACAAAGAAGGTGAAGGGCATTAGGCAAAAGGTAACGACGAGACTTCTTTATAGTGAATACCATGGCTAGGCCTTTTCTTTCCATTGTGGAATAATTCATCTCTGTATATGTGAGTGGTCTACTAGCAAAGCTCATATGATAATTGAGATGATGTTCACCAAGTTGGCACAAAACAACTCCCACAACAAACTTTGAGGCATCAATGTGCACGTGGAATGTCATGTTCCAATTTGGGTCTCGTAGAATCAATGCGGACATGAGAGCATTTTTTAGTTCCTTATAGCACATTGACATTCCTCTATCCACCTAAATACGATCAACAATTTGTAAAGGGGACTAGCGATCAATGCATAGTTCAAAATGAATTGCCAATAGTACCATGTGTATCCTAGGAAGCACTGAACTTTCTTATAGTTCATGGGTGGTGGTAAATTGAAATGAATCTGACTTTGGAGAAGTCGGTGACAATGCCATTATTAGACACCACATGCCCTAGGATACATCCATGTTTCACCCAAAACAGGTACTTCAAGGGGTTAGAGGTTATACAACCTATACGACTCAAAGACTGAACGAAGTTTATCTAGGTGTTTCCTACAAGTAGAGTGAATGCATGGATTGTCAATAAACACCTCCAATTCTTGCCTAAGCATATCTTTGAAGATGGTATATATGAGGTGTTGAAAGGTAGCTGGTGCATTCATCAACCCAAATGGCATGACTATGTAGACAAATACACTCCATTCCATTGCAAACAGTGTCTTATGCCTATCATCAAGGTGCATCTCTACTTGGTTATAACCTAAGAAGCTGTCCAAGAAACTATGGGCCTCTCTTCTTGCTACTCTCTCAAGCATGTGCTGAGTATAGGGTAGTGGGTAGTTATCTCTCTTTATCACATCATTGACTTTTTTTCAGTTTATGCACACTCAAAATTTTTCATTCTTCTTCAAGATAATCATTATGGGTGATACCTAGCCCGTGTGCTTGATTTTGTAGATGAATCTAACCTTCAATAGCTTATCTATATCCTCCTTCATGGTGTGCACGTACTTTGAATTCATTGGGTGTGATCGTTGTTTAACTAGTATTGCATCAAGAGTCATCACGATATTATGGGTCACGACCCTCGGGATTGGCTCCCTTGAGTTCATCCAAGGACCAAGTGAATATATTTATGTACTTGCATAGAAGAGTAACGAGATCAACCTCCTCTTGCTCAATTAGGTCGTCAACTATGAGCATGGGTCAGGGATTTTTCCCTTTCCCTGCCAAGTTGGCTTCCTTGACCTTAGCAGACCCTTCTATTGGTTCATTTGCTTGTCCTTGCCTCTTAGCTCCTAATAAGATCACTACCCTATAGCCCTTTTTGAACTTCGTGAAGCACTTAGGTAGGTCTTAGAGCTTCCGTTGTTCTTCGGCTTTCAATCCCCTTAACTGCTTCCTCTTGTCCTCCAACCACCTGCATCTTAGGTGGACTGGCAAGCCCCTTTGGTGCTTTTGGTCTTAGATAGTCAACGGTTCAAGTCATGCACCTTGGTCCACTGCCACTTTGGATCATCCATGAGATCCTTGAGGGGTTTGAGATTGGTAGTTGGGTTACCTACTAGTCTTCTTGTTAAGTATTCAAGGATCCCTTGGAGCTCAAGTTTGTTAGATGGAAGGTGGAAAGGGACATGTGTTTGTTGTCCATTAGAGCTCCTAGCCATCATCCAAAGCGGTACCAATGGCAAGGTCTTACCCTTCAATAGCAGTAGAACTATGATGTTTTGGCTTTATGGGAATTACTAGCTATCCTTGTTACATGCTTATAATCCTCTTTGTCATCTGAGAATGGTAGGTCAATGGTGGCTAGCATAAGCAGCCAATCCCACTTGTCCTCCTCGAGACATGGGATATACTTCATTAGTGGATCATAAGAATTATTAACCTATGAATCTCCTCTCAAGATAGCAGAGATGGCATCTAAGTTTATTGATGTGGTTTTTGAGGTATCCATCTTGACTCTTACAACCTCTACCCTATCGCCCAAAAACATGAGATCGTTTTGAGGTATCCAAGATCAGCCTAGTAGGATCTTGTAGTCCACTCTCTTCATGACTATAAAGTTCTCTAAGAACTAGAATCCTACTATCTTCAAGGGCTAGTCTTTCAGCACCCCAAATGGCCTAACTTTCATTCCATTGGCCAACATGATGTCAAACCTCGCATTCTCCATATGTGGGTTACTCCAAGCCTGCAGGACTGCATGGCTGAGTATATTGACTCCTGCTCTTGTGTCCATGATCCCCTTTCATGTGGCATCCCCTAATGCTATGACTAGTAGGACTATATGTATTTCGTGCCTTCCTAGAAAGCATTCACATGTAAGGACTTAGGCATTGAGTTTAGGGTCAACCTAGGTATCTATGTGGCTACATCATGGTCGGGCAGATTGGTTGCTCTAAGTTCATTTGGTCTTTCCACCCACTGCTTTAGCATTTGGAATAAGCTTGGATTCTATCTAAGCAATTCTCCCCCAGAGGCAGAGTCACAAGGGCCGATATCAACGTCATGAGCAAGTTACCAGTTGCATGCTTTTCTTTGGATTGTACGCTCTATTGCCAATGATCTTGGCCATAGTCTATCTACCTTTGGCATCTAGGCTTTGTCTATGGGGTGCTACATGGTGTGTGGATGCATCTCTTGATTTGAGCTAAGTAGGCAAGTCTGGTATGATCATACTAGAGAGCTCATCGATCTCATATTTGATAATGGGTTCCACATCCTTTAGGTGCACTTAGACTTCTCTCACCCACTCCTTGACATTATCAATCACTTCTAATTGGTGCCTCAGATTGGGATATTCTCCAATCTTGGCATTTTTCTTTTCTACTATCTTAGGAGCTGTATGGGGGACACAGAAACATGGCATGTGAACATACCAGTCACACTGACGGTATATAAGGTGTAAGAGGGTATTCTGAGGCATCACAGAATTATCAAGAATCTCTCTTTTCACCTTCACAAGCTTTCATGGCTTCTTCTTCTTCTTTCTCCCTTTCCTCTCTTTCTCTCTCTTCTCCCTATCTTTCTCTCTCCTCTTCTTCTTCTCTTGCAGTCCTTCTCTCTCTTCTTTTCCTTAGTTAGGCTAGCTAGGTCTCTTTCATTACAAGTGATATCAGAGCTTTGTCTTTGATCCTTCTCTTTCCCATAGATTTAGGGTTCTTATAGTTTCTCATAGTTAGAAAATCTTAGTTACATATTTCTCACAAGTACACAGGGAGTACTTAGGCAAGCTATCAACCCTCTTGAAGACTATGGCAGCCTTTCTTGGAGCTTTCCCAAGAACCATGGACACATCTGGAGGCGGAAAGATAAATTTGGGAGGTCATCACTAATTTCCATGTAAGTTTCTTGAGGGTTTTGGGCAAAAAGAGTGTAGCAGAGTTAGAGAAGCCCAAAAGCACAGTTACTTTTTCAAGAGAACCTTCTCTCTCCTTCTTCCTTCAAGCTGCCATGGAACCTTCAGCTCAAGAACTGCAGGGATCTTGCTCCCCTCTCTTCCTCAGCTTGAATGTCTTGTCCCAGAGCTTTCCCCACTTCATGTTGAGCATCTAGAGCACCCATGAGACCTATTTGCCCTGCTTGGAGCCTCCTGAGGCCAACCCGAAATTCACAGTGCATTTTGCGCTGGGTGGTCTGCTCTCTTCCTCCTGTTCCAGCGCTCCCTACTTCATCCTCTAGCTCTTAGCATACTTTTGGGCAAGGCTTGAGCACGGTTGTTGAGATTTCCCACCAATTCTTGACATATCTCAAACCCTACTATGGGCAACAGCCATGGCAGCCATGAAACCTTCAACAAAGCTCATGGCACACTGAAGCCCCTTCAATTTCTTACCCCCGCGAGCCTTGGGAGTAGCCACAAGCTTCAACAAGTCAAGATATACGACATTGAAGGCCCCCATACAACCACAGTTGCAAGAAGAAGGGCAACCACAAATTTCTTGGAGAGAGCAGCCATTAACTCTTCCTCGAGCTTGAATAAGGTATGTCAATCGATTCTTGCTCTCTCTTTTATATCCAATTGTTGAACTCAACCACTTAATAAGAGAGATGGAACAATTGCATGCCTTCTTGGAGCTTGAGAGTGCCAATTGGATTCCCATCCCCATTCCACACCCTTGAAATGCATGCATGACTGAATGCTCTTTAAATTTCTTTTCCCATTGATCAAGATTTTACTCTAATCCTTAACCATACTGACGAAGGAAATTCGGTATGGCAGCCTCCATACTATACCAAACTCCCTTCTGCCACAAAGTGAATGACATAAGGGCACCACCTAGTCATGGAAGAGCGGACTAGGATGCTATGCAAGAGGGAGAGGAGCTTGTGAGGGAGAAGAGAGGAAAACTAAGAGAGAGAGAGAGAGAGCAAAAAATATATGAATCAATAAAACTTAAGAGGGCACAAGAGATGGAGAACCCTCAAGACATAACCAATATACACAATATGGACACCGATAGCATGGGCTTATTACACTATAGAGCATGCATAAGCTATAATAAAGGAATGAACTGCATAAGCTCATGAGAGAGTTTGGGGAAGGCTCAATAGGGCTGAAAAGGCCTCTTGGCTCTCTCTTGCAAATTACAAAGGAGAATGCCTCTTTATATAGGCCTTGAGGGTGTTTAGGGAGGAAGTTAAGATAGAATAGGAATTAACACCACCAAAGCTGCATTAAGGCGGTTCCACCGATGTGGAAGCTCCATCTAGATGTTTTGTTGACCAATTTTGTACTTAATCAAGTTCCATCATAGGTGAGTTGTCTCCATTCTCCCGCCCATAGTTTGAGTCCAAGAGCTCTCCTATAAAAAAAATAGAGAATCTTCATAAAATAAGATCATATCTAGTAATAATAGAGAGAGAGTAGTGAGAATTCATACATTACTACTACAATTAAGGGTGATTTGAGGGCGATTTAGGAGGGGAATTCTAATGGTTTATTAGCTTGAGAGAGAGGAGAAGAGAGGGGAAAGGGTTGGGAGTCTAATGAATGATGTTTTATGGAAGTGTTAAGTGTGGGTGTGTATAAAATTGGGAGGTGGTCTCCACCGCAGTTGGAAAAAGTTAGCATCCACCATTTTGGCCATATCTCCCAACTCGTAGCTCCAAAAAATTATAATAAAAATACTAGCCAAAACTTCAGCTCACGCGCTACAACTTTCATGGTGAAAAGTTTTTTTAGATTGAAGTGGAAGTATTTTTAAAAAATCTTACAAAATCATGTGCCTGATTTTTCTTCCACTAATGCTTCTAAGAAGGGTCCCATTTTTTTGAATTATCATAAGGCTCCAAAGCCATGACATTATGAGCCTCACATGCCCTTTGGATGGCTCCAAATCCATTTCATGTCTTTTCTTTTTACATTACACATTTTCTCTTCACCTTCCTCCATTGATCTTTACTCTTCACCCCCCCTTGGTAAACCGGTCCATGAAATATTTCCATCCAATGACTTCTAGGATTTCCCAAGAGGTTGTTCCCACCCTCTTCTTTATTTCAAACCTCCAAATGTACAAACAATCAACAAAGTATTAGACAAATATGTTTTTGTGATTTTCTCGGATCAGTACTTTTATCTTAATTCCGACTGATAAGAAAGAAATTTGTAAGAAGGGTAAGTCATGCAATCAGTGAGTCACTGATTTGCAGAGGTAACCCTTTTTCCCATCCAATTTTCCTTATTGATCATGCATATCATGAAAGGCCCAATCCTCAATTTGTAAATACATATCATATTGGTTGCTTAATAATAAATGTTTGCCATGTATATTATGGGTGAGGAAAAGCCTGATGCTAGGTGATGTAGCAAGACAAAAGAGGGGTGACCTCCCCTTGCCATCAAAGACCCTGAATGGATGCACAACCCCGCCCTGGGGGAACTTTGCCCACCTCCCAGTGATCCGGAGCCCAAAATTTCCTGCAAGTGTAGATACACTTGAGTGAATAGCCCAAGGCCCGATCATTTACATTCCACAACCTTGTAGATGTATTCATAGTAACATGTATCACTTGGGAATGTATGGTGGATGTATGCAGGATGGGTAGGGTATGTAGTCATAAAAATGGTCACAGCAAGAGAACTATTAATGCAAATGATTCATGGCTCTATGTGGCATTGAGAACCACCATTGAGGCCTAGGATATCTTGAAATAAGAACCTTAGCATTGGGATAATTTATGCTCATTGAAGGAGTCCTTGCAGGGTGTTGCAGACAGCCAGTCCCACATAGTCAGCCCACAAAAGTCAATTGCAACAAAGCCTTCTTGTGTGACTAAGTGCAGGACCCATAGCTTGATTCAAAGAGGGCACCCCCACTTTGATCTAAACCAAAAATCTCCCCATTCCGCCCTACGGTTTGGGAGATACGCCCAATTTTGTGCTCAGAGGTACTGTGGGACAGGTAGTAGTCCTACACAGTTAGCACACAGAAGTCAATTACAACAAAGCCCTGATCATTTACTGTTAGAGATATTTTTACATAGCCTCGTAGAGGGGCTTGAGAGCTTTAATTTGAATAAAAAAATTTGGTGATTGGAGCTTCCTAGCGCAAGATAGGATGGCAGGCCACAAGGGTAAAGCAAAGGCCCAAGAGGACGTCCAGCGTGAAATAAGGGACTCCCATGCCTCAATGAATGATCCTAGCTTAGTCCAAGAGGATCGTGAAGATATGTTTGAAGAGGGTGCCCCCGAGATGGACTGCTTGTCTATGCTTAACCATACTCTATGCCAACATGAGACCCGTCATGCCGACCGACATTGAGAGTTGGAACAAGACCATAGGGAGATGGAAACCCGTCAAGATCATCGTCATTCCGAGATGATGGCCAAGATGGACTTACTCATTGAGTGCACGGGCACCCTCATCCCCGCCATCGCACTCTCCTCAGATCAACCCAAGGAGCATATCCCTCCCCGTAAGGCCAATAACCCTCCTCCCTTGGAGACCGGGCGTATCCCACAAGGTTTTGGTGGCACCCATGGCATTTCCCATAGTACTTATGAGACAGGTGAGCCCTCCACTTGACATGATGAACCCATCCTTCCCTCCTCCATTACAAAACCCTTCGAGCCCATCCTTGGGACAGCAGCTCCCCTGTAATGGAAGCTATATGCACACTCATGGGTGTCAAGAATCGCGTGGTGGGGGGACTTACTTGAGCTCTAGCACCAAACATACACTGTATACACAAGAGGAAGCACACTCAAGAACACAATAAGAGAGATGGATGCCAAAACGTTTTCTTGCTGGTTTCTTCTTCTTTTTCCACACACTATACAATGTACACAAAGTATAGATAAGATACAACATAAAGGAAAGTGGCCTACTAAGTCAAATAGTGTATAACCGACTACACTAATCGATTGGTGCTATGTCTTTGCCAGCTATAGGTAGGTGTAAAAAACTAAATATAATAAGTGATAAGTCAGTGGCCATGTGAGTATCATAATGACTACCAACGTGCTAGGTGTAGATGTGCGGACCCATCTAGCCAGGCGGTCCATCATCAATGTCCGCACATGTTGAGCTTGCCATCTCAACACTCCCCCTCAAGCTCAACTCTATCTCTGCAACTCCAAGTAAGCTTCGGAACTTTCGAAGCTTCTCTGCACCCAATGCCTTTGTGAAAATGTCAGCTATTTGATTCTGTATGCTGGCATATACCAAGTCAATCTCTCCTGCAAGTACCTTCTCTCTCACAAAGTGGTAGTGCACCTCAATGTGTTTTGTCCTAGCATGGAACACTGGATTCCTAGCCATACCACCTCACATGCTGCCATAGCAGCACCTCTATACTCAGCCTCTGTACTCGATAAAGCAACTATAGGTTTCTTTTTGCTGCTCCACGTAACTATTGTACTACCAAGAGAAAACATGAATCCACTCGTAGATCTTCTGTCTAACATGCTACCAATCCAATCTGCATCTGTGTATCCAAAGACATGTACGTCCTTACCTGTCTCACAATTAGTTTCGGGTGTTAAGAATGCTTTGGAGACTTCCATGACTTCATGTCTTTTGACCATTTATATGGGAGTATATACTTCATTGCAAGATTAGGTGGATTCTTTGACGAGTCAGCTTAGCAAATCTCTTGCAGATTTAGATTCGGAAAAGACTGATTTAAGTGATATCTATACTTAAATGACTACAACTATGGCTTTGATGGATTCACAACAAGCCATGATTAAAGATTAAAAGCTAAGGTTGCCACTTTAGAGAAAGCAAATGTGTCCTTAACCAAAGATAAGGATGTTGCCCTTGAGGAAATGATTGAATCAGCTCGCAATCTTGGTGTTTGTGAGGGTCAATTGTAGCATTCTCAAGAGACTATAGAGTCATAGAAGAAGTTTATTGATGAACTTAATCATAAAGTTGCCACTCTTTCTGTTCCTCCTCCAGTTCCCCATGATGTCTTCTTTGTTGTCTAAGGAAGAACCAGATCATTTGCACCAAAAGGCTAAACTGTGTGATGGATTTTCTGCAAAGGTAGAATGCCTTCAATAGCGCATGAATTGTGTTCAGGAAGATTTTGTCCATGATGTTGAATTGGTGTCACCTCCATCTTTTTGGATTCAGTATCAGCAGCAGCGCTTTGCACTGTATATCTCTTTGAGTAATGTGGATTTAGAACCTCCAGAGGAGGATGGGTGGTAGAATATGTGGTCAATAGATTTACTTAAAGCAGTATTTGATAGATTTGTAGATGACTTGATCTCTCATGAAGCTCAACACTTATCTTTTATGTATCTCCACAGAGATTTGCACATCCCTGATGAGGAGGATATGAACTTTGTATGTCCATTCAGTTGAAATGAATTTGGTTGATGGCTTGAAGACTGATCATTAGCAGACATTATGGTGTAAAGGCTATGCTTGGCATCCTCCTTTGGAGGATAATGTTATGGAGCCTTGCCATCGACGGAGTGTATTTCACAAGTCAGATGTTCAGCCCTTGAGATCTCAACTCTTAGACCATATTGTTAACAATCCTTTATTTAATGAATATTTATTCTCAGGTTTTGATTTCTATTGTTCTATCTATCCTTATGATCCTCATGATATCCTATTGTATTCCTTAATCTCCTATGGATTACCATTGTATATTTTGCTATTTTCCAATCTAATCTAGATAGTATCCCTCTTTTATCAAGACTATCAAATTGTATGTTTGATATAGAAAAAATAGCGGAGACTCGTCAAAATTTAATAATGATCAATCCATGTGTTGAAAAGGAAAAATGTTTGAGCGAGGGGGGAGCATTGGGATTATAAGATCACATTCTATGTCATGTGCAAAAAATATATTTTTGCATGGAAACATGCTCAATTTGTGTAAAATTTTTCAAAAATTCGTAGCAATATTTTTATAGAAAACATGGTCTCCCAAAGCTCATACATGAGCATGACATGGCGTAAACAAAATTTGCATTGATGAGAATAGACGAAAGAGAAATGCCACATTGAAGCATGGGATACGTTAAATATGCTAGTGCTTGTCATAGAACAAAATGCAGATATTCGAATAGGCATGAAGGGGCGAGAAACCCAAAAAATCACAAAAAATGTAATTTTGAGAAATTCATGCATCAGATTGATGTGCCATAAAAAAGAAAGTGGAAAGACAAAAGAGAGAATTGACTGGACAACTCGAATAACACATGGGGCATCAAAAGGGGATGTTCACATGACAAAATATCAAAAAATGCATATGAAAGCACAATCGAGAATTAATAATGAAAAACATGTCTGTCAAAGTAGAGGATAGGAAGAAGGAAAAGTATCAATCTGAGGAATTGCACAGGGTTATCAAGTCAAAATATAGTTCCAACAACAAATGTGGGTGTTCACATGGAAAAGAGTTCCAAAGCACATAGGAAAATACCCAAGACGCGTCAAAAATTAATAACAATCAGCCCATGTGTCAGAATGGTGGGTATGATAGGTTGTAAAAAGAAAAAAAAATTGAGGGAGAGGGAGGATCGAGATTGTAAGATCAAATCTAGGTCTACTACGAAAAAGACACTTTATATGGAAACATGTCCAATTTGTGCAAAATTTTTCAAAAATTCATAGCAATCAAACCGTAAGTCGGAATAGGGGGTTTTAAAAGAGAAAGGTATCCAATTCGAAGGGACAAATAGAGCTATGAGATTAGATCACATATATGGTAAACATAGGGTGCATTAACATGGAAAGCCCAAAAAATAAAAACATTACAAAAAGAAAAGGAGAGAATCCCCATGTAAGGGGTGTGACATGAGAAATGGTTGGGAAAGGGACCCTAGCAAGGTATAGAAAAAAAAATTGATAGAGGCCTTTGTATGATGAGATATCGAACATATGTGTAGGGATACGTCCCCACACTTACAACCTTAATAGGCCAATTATACTGTGATCAATAGGGATCTAAATACTAACACTTGATTGCATCTCCACACTTAAAACATTATATACACTCATAAACACAAGGGATAGGATTAGAAAAGCTTGGCCCATTCAGTAGTTAGTTGTGGTTGATATTCATTGATATACAAGGTGTCAAAGGCATTTGTTGTCATTCAAGGGGTGGGCATTAATTGTAGAAGGCATTACACCTTATCAAACATGCCTTAGCATGGTAGGGACTATCCAACAACACCCAGAGAGGTACCAATACGAATGAAGACCACTAGGTTGTCGTTGATGTAGCATGAAGCTTTCAATCTCACCAATCACTTAGGTTGAGGATGATAGAGTAGTCACTTAACCTAGGTACTCATAGCACTTGAAAAGGGATGATAGGAACCCATATCTCCCACCTGATTTAGAAATAGATAAGAGAAAAGGTAAAGAGAGAGTATGTTAGCATGCACAATTGATGGTGCATAACCATATCCCACCCTGTCTAGAAAAATGGAAACACTCTTGTCATCATTGTCGCAACATGCCTTAATCCTCACCTCTCAGGTGATTGAAGGGAAAAATCAGTTGCACTCAGTCTCCCCTATGACTCACACTCTATTGATAGATATAGGAGGGCAACCCAATACCAACATCCGTTGATATAATCCTCACTGCAACTTGTAGAAAATGTTGTATGTCTTGTGTATAATTAATGGTGCAATCATGTATCTTGCCTTATGCCGACATACAATGCGAGAAAGAAAGGTCAAGGAGTCTTACAGTGCCATGCACATAATAGATCATGCTTTGTGTATTGAGAGGCACAAGCCGTGTGTGTAACACTCTATTCACACAACTCAGCTCTCATTTAATAAAGGAAAAAAGATTGGTCACTCATCCCACTCTCTATGTCACACTCTATTGATGAATATAGAGGGTAGCCCATACTCATATTCCCATCCTATTAGGATGAAATCTTGCATCACTCCCAATGGTCATCGATGGAGATCAACTTTGCCTTATTGATAGTGTTAAATAGTGTTTGTTGATGAAGAGGCACATCTAGGGAGGTAGCTAATGGATTAGAAACTTAGAATGTATGTAAGAATATTATGTTTGCTATAGGAGTCACATGCACTATGGAATCATAGGACATGGCATACAAGGGGAGGTGACTCCGAAACTATAGTATGTAGATATCAAATGATGATTTTATTGGTTTAGACTACAAGATGTTGCCACCTTTTCCATAATCAACTTTCCATCTAAGGGTATTTGCCGCCTTTTCTTGAAGTGAGACTTGTTATGATATGATTTTTTTTTCTTTTCTCCCATAATAACTTATTGTTTTAGTTTTTTCTTTTTCTCCCTACTTCCAAGGGTGTTTCTATCTTTTCCCAAAGAGTAGGCTAGCATGGCAAGGACCAAAGTACTTTCATTCCATAACCTATATACTTTTTTTAAAAGATCTTGTTTTTTTCTCAAAGGTAAGAATACTAATGATCATAACCACACATCCCACATCTATTGGATTAGAAGGAAAGGGAATAGAATAAGGGTGGAAGATGGAGCTAAGAGGCCAAAAGAATGATGCCACCTTGTCAAAATGAGAATAACAACTACCAATAATAGCATGAGAAGAATTAATGAGTGAAACCCAAGGGGAAGAGGGATTGTCGACTATGATTGTTAAGATTCTTAGGGCGAGAAATACTTATTTAGGTGATAGCTATTAATTAAGAAGGGATTATCAGAGGTATTGACAGCGGCTTATACTCGGATAGAGCCAATAGGGTTGATTGCTAGCACTTTGTAAGGGCCCATCCAATGCTATCAAAGCTTTCTTGGAAACTTGCCAGAATGTAAGTCATAAGTGAGAATGAGGTCACCTTCCTTAAATTCTTTATGCTTGATGAAGCTCTCATGGCAAGCTTTGTGCCGAGCCTATGTGGCTTCCATGCACTATAAGGCCATCCTTCGAGTCTCATCCAAAAATTCCAAATACAAGAGAAGGTATTGCAAGGACTTGGCATCTCCCAATCATGCAGTGATAGCCACTCAAAAAGAGGGAAGTTCCAACTCAACATAAAAATGGCTTTTGTACCATAGATTAATTGGAAAGGTGTTTGTCTCACAAGAGGTTCTGTATGCCCAAAGAGATTTTGTAAGTTGATCATCCCAATCATAGGTATGTGTAGCAATCGTCCTTATTAGGATCAAAAAAAGGATATAATTGGTGACTTTGACGTGGCCATTGGCTTTGGGATAGTAGGATGTGGACTTACGATGTCAAATCTTGTAGATCTTAGTTAGTTCTTCTATAATCTTATTTAGAAAGTGAGTACCTCTTTTACTAATAAGCTTCAAATAAGTGTCAAAGTGAGTGATAATGTTATCGTATAAAAATAGCACCATGCTATTTTCATCATCTCACTTGAAAGCTTTGGCTTGACACCACTTTGTCACATAATCAATACATACCCAGATGTATTTGTTTTACTTCCTTTTGGTGTGAGGGTTGATTGGGCCCAACAAGTCAACGCTCCATTTCTCAAATGGCTTTAGGGGAATGATAAACTACAATGGCATAACACTAGTTTTGATAGACTTTGTCATTCACTGATAGACATCACAATGCTTGCAATAGTTGTAGGTATCTTTATGGAGAGTTAGCCACTAGTATCTTTCAACTAAAGCTTTCCTTACTGTGGTTTCTCTTGCAAAATGTCCACCATATGTTTCATCATGGCATGCCTTCAATATGATCTCTAACTTGTCTCCTACAACACATCTTCACAACACTTCATCTTTGCCTTTCTTGTACAATGCACCAGTTGATAGTATGTATGAAGTTGATTCTAATAGAAGCTTCATCTTTTCTTTGCTAGAGATACCAAGGGGGGTATTGTTGTGTAGCAAAGAGGTTGACAATGTCTATATACAAGGAGGTCACAATCTCTATTAGAAACAAGGAAGAATTAGAAAGGTCCAGATCATCTTGCACCTCTTCTTTGCAATGTATGATTGGCCAAGACATGGGAATGACCAAGCTTTGTGACCACTTTAAAATATAACTTTTGGAATAGTGGTAACCATCTCATCATTCCGCCTTTCACATTGACTTTGTTTATTAGGAAGGATAATGTCTCATAATCATATAAAACTTGAAGTAGATTGATAGTAAGTAATGTTGAAACTTATCTAGAGCAAACACCATTGCCAGACACTCTAACTCTATTGCTCTATAGTTATGCTCCCTATTAGTGACCTTATGGCTTGTATGATAGATGGATTGATCTAGTTTTGAGATACCTTTCCAGCAAAGGACTACGCCTAAGCCTTTGACTGATGCATCAATATGCACATGAAAATCCTTCATCTAGTCAAGAGGAAGTATTAAAATGGGTGCCTTAATGAGACACTTGTTGAGGGTTTTGAAGGCTTTTTCACAATCATCTATCCAAATGAACTCTATATGAGACACTAGTTTAAGGTTTTGAAGGCTTTTTCACAATCATTTGTCCAAATGAACTCTGTATCTTTCCTTAGGAGCTTATGTAGAGGGGCTATCTTTGTTGCAAAGTGGGCAATGAATCACCTATAATAGCTCACATGACCAAAAAATCCTCTCAACTACTTTAGATTGATTGGTGTGGTTAGTGCAACAATCATTTCAATCTTTGTAGGATTTTTTGCTACCCCTTGTGTAGAAACAATGTACTACAGTCTAAGAGAAATCGTGAGAGGAGGCTCCAAAGATATATTTGTTGGTGTTGAGGGAGATTTCAAACTCTCAACATCGCTCAAAGAATTACTGCAAGTGTCCCTAATGTTGAAAAAGAAAAATGAAAATACAAAATCATCTAGATATACTTCCATGAAATCATGCATGTGATTTTGGACTACGACCATCATAACTCATTAAAAGGTAGTAGGGATATTGTATAGTCCAAACAACATCACCTTGTAAGTATAGTTTTTCCCACTCTGTAGTGAAAGTTGTTTTGGATTAGTCCTCTTTTACTATTTGGACTTGGTTCTACCTGTTGAAGCCATCTAGCAAGAAATAGAGCACATGTCCTACCACTGTGTCCAACACTTGGTTTTTGAAAAGAATAGGAAAATGATCCTTCTTTATCTTAAAATTCAACTTTCGAAGGTCCACATAGATTCACAACTTCCCATTCTTCTTGGATGCTACAATGATGTGCAAAACCCATTTACTATTGGCCACTAGATAAATAAACTCAGCTTCTAAGAGCTTCAACAATTCTGATTTTACAAAGGCTAAGTAATTTGGATTCATGTACCACTAACATTGTCATACTAGCTTGGTATTATGCTCTAAGTCAATATGATACTGACATATAGTGCGATTGATCCCCTTTAGATCTTTATGAGACCATGAAAATATGTTCAACTTCTTCAACAAGTCAAGCAAGACCAACAACTCCTCTTTTGGAAGGCTACTATCCACTTTTAACTGATGTTTAGTGTCATTTATATCCACAAAAGTTAATTGCTTTTTGCCTTCCACTTCTTGAATAAAGGTCCCAAGGGCTGCTTTTGAATATAGATCCAATTTTTTCAAGGGAGTGGCCTCCTCTTCTAATACTGCAATGGAACCAACTTCTTTGGCCTTTAGTGGGGACTCATTGGGCTCTTTGGGATATTAAAATGGTATCATGATTGTTTCTAAACTTTTTAGGTGTAATTACTTCTTTACTTGAAGATCATCTTCTATGGATGCATCTAGGAATGTTGCATAATAGGTACCATCTAAGTTTTGTTTGGATCAAGAACTAGTCCTTGCTACTAGGGTGCATCTTCATCATCCTTCCTTGAGAAAGATAGATTAGGGCAACAAAAGCCACTACTAAAGGAAGGCTTCTTTTTCTTAGTCCAATTATTATAACTATGTATATGATAAGATTCATTTATTAATTCGAAGGGTACTATAATCATTCTATCCAATAGCATGGGATCTTTAACGTATATGTCCTCCAAGTCTTCCTCTTCATTTCTATCCTCTTCTAGTTGGATAGATTCTTCCACTTTTTTTTCATAATTTTCCTCTTCGCTTTCATTATTGTCCTCTTCGGACTCTATCTCTATCTCTATAGGGGCTTTGTAAGAGAGAAACATATTTTTCTATTTGTCTTCTGCTTTTATCTCTAGTTTTGTTATGGCTATATAATAGGGAGAGCAAAGTTTTAAGTCACTCTTGGTTCAGGTAGGAGGTATTCACCCATTAACAAAGACTTTGCTCCTTTTGCGAGTTGGCTTACAGTGCTCACCATCAGAACCTCTTATTATGTCAAAGTTCCATCTATAATTTCATTGGAAGAGTCAAATAAGAATTCTATGGAGGTGGATGTGTTTGTTTTTTGAGGACCATACAACTTCAACATTACTTTATTGAATCCTATGCCTAGGTTAGGGTTCCTTTGAACCAATCAGTCCTTGTTCTTGCTTCAAACATCGAAGGTCTTCCTAGAAATAGATAGCAAGATGTTGGCCTCACTACCAGGTAAGTGAGCAAATTATATTTTCTTGCAACTATGGTCTTGATATAAGGAAGGATGCCTAAAGGCTTGATTCTACTTTGATCTGCCAATCTGATGAGCCATTGAGTAGGTTGCATGCCTTATAAATCTAGATATTTCATTATTACATCTATCATAATATTCATTGAAGAACCTCCCTATCAATATACTTGTAATGAAACAACCTTCTATTTAGATGCTAGTCTTTGGAGTGCTAGGATCTAGGAAGGCATTGGACACATGTACTTCTTTTACATGCTCTAGGATCTTATTAGTTTTGGTAGCAGTTTTTTAGGTGGGAAATCCTTAGACCATGTCTTTGCATGAGAATGCTTTTGAGCCTCCTTCTACAATTGGGAGACAACATTAACAATTGTCAGAATGTCAACTTAGGACATAAGGTATTTGTGTCCTTGATCAATTCATACTCTTTTATGGTGTCCACTAGCTTCTCTAGACAACTAGGGAATAGGAAAATTCCCACTTTTATCTCTGTATCCTTCTATATAACTAGAGTGCTCTGCACTATACTATCCTATTCTATGACATATCAAACTTCTAACAACGCATGAACCGCCTCTACAAAGAATATTTGATTTGGATAGATAATAGTATCATGACAAATTTTTTTAAATTATTATTCCCCTTATCTCCCCCCAGTCGACTGTCGAGCTGGAGGGGGAGGGGAATAGAAGGTACATTCAAGCTCCTCCATGGAGCTTGCAGGAGAAAGGAGGACTTACGTGCTACCATGCAGGGGAGGGAGGATCCCCCCCTCCCCTCACCTATATAAATGTGGGGGGGGGGGGGGGGGGGGGTTTGCAAGCAAAGGGAGGGACGACTGAGCGCTGCCATGAATGCTTAAGGGGGAAACACCATCGAAATTCAGAGAGTGTGAGTGTAGAGACTCGTGAGGGAGAGATTCAAGTCGTCGGATTTTGTGCTGCCGTGATGCTAGGAGAGAGAGAGAGGTGGTCATCACGCGGGAAGGGATCGTGAGCTGTAGCAGCAGCGTAGATAGGTCGCCGCCAAAGGAGATCACCCTGTCGCTGAAGCCTTACGCTAGTTTTGAGGGTCCCATGTGTAGAAGCTTCTAGAAGCTTCTAAAGGGCTTCATAAGCCCCCTTTCACCCCCCAAGGTCCTTGTTATCCCCTTGTTTTTTAAAACCCCCCCTAAGGACCCCTTTAGGCCCCCTTTCCCATAGCCTTTAAGGCTACCCCTTTTCCCCCCTGGAATTTTTCCCCTAAGGGCCCCCCCTTAGCCCTTTTTCCTTTCCCCCCCTCAGATTTTCCCTCGAAGCTCTATAAACCCTTTTTCCACTAAGAGATGTTACCTTAAAGTCTCTTCCTTCCTGGATCTTAAATCCCTTTAAGGGCCTCCTTAGGCCATGCAAAAATAACCCATCTAGCTCTCCCATACCTTGTTTTTTTCCCCACACGTAAAAGAAAAGAGAATGTTGAGGGTCTTTTGACACCTTCCTTTCCCACTCAAAAGCCCTCGTAAGGGATTCTACACCTTTTATTCCCCATTTTTGTGAGTCCTTTTAAGGCCATTAAGCCTTTCCCATGGCTTTAATGGGTCTTATTTGCGAAAGATTTTGAAACACCCCCTTTCGAAAACCCTACTTCAAGTAGGAAGCCTTCTAAAACAGCTTTTGACAGACGGTGCAAGTCATTGTAAAAGGGAGCCACAGTGGAATTTCAAAAAGGAGTTGTAAAGCTGCATCCACAACGGAAAGACTGCATTCGCGATGCCTCCTAAGAAAGCCCAAGGCGCAGCCGCACGAGGGTCGTCTCCTAGCATCCACATGGACATCTCACCCCAAGCCCAGGTTTTCCTTCCTAATTTTTATTTGGTATTGTTGTAATTCAATCATGCAAGGATAATTGTTGGAAATATGATACATTTTTGTCCTAAGTACTCACGATGGAGGAATTTAGTCATTAATATTTTCAATAAAACAAGCAAAATAAAGGAAGCATAAATGCATTTCTAGCAAATAGCTTTATGCATTGCAATGAATTAAAATTAGATTAATGTCCATTAAAATAGTCTACTTCGTTCAAGCATGAAAGTATAAACTGCATATCGCATTATTAACCCATGTCCTCTTCGCAATGAATCATCATGGAAAGTGCTAAGAATCCTTAGGAAAGTGCAAGGCATGAAATGATTCTTACGATGCATAACTCTAGGCAATTATCGTTTGTCAACTGCATAAATTATCAAGTAAAAGGTTTCTTGTTTAGCATGAATTTTGTTCGCAAAGTTATAGGAAGATTAGTTGGAATTAACCTAACCTATGTTGCCTGACCTTAAAGCGATAAGTTAGGGTTGAAAAATCAATTTATGTATAGACAACGAGTCATGTGTTTATGAAATGATAACATAACTATATTCAAGAGTTAAACAAATTGGCATAAACCTAAACACCTAAACCGCGGAGTACTCGTTTGGAATGAGTTCAATTCCAAGAAATTCACTAGGAATTAATACGTAACCTAATCATACATATTGCTAAAACTAAAACTCCTATTCCCTAAATACTTGCCCACATTCACCGAATGTAGGGACAGTGAAACATATTTGGAAAGTGATCTAGGGTTTGTCCTTAAGAATCTTACGAGATGGAACTTGGAACCCTAGGGCTAAAAACATTGGCATAAGGTAATCAGAAACAGTTTATTTCGTGACTCCATTCGATGAGTAGAATAGTCTTATAATTCGACATGACACTTGTGCAACAAGTGCGGAGTCGTATGATCTTGTGATTGGATCACAAGGGAATGACCAATTCTCACAATGAGGTTGGCAAATCCTTACGCAAGTTATCTTGCAAGAGGATGAATAATCATCCTAATTTAGTATATTTCTTGAGTAAAGAAGATTGCTTGGAAGCAATAGACCAGCCGATAAATTGGAATAATCTTAATATTTGACCAAGTCGGATTAATAAGGTACGCCCTCCTAACCTAGGATATAGGGGATCTTGCCAAGTCGCAAGTCATCCCGGATCGAGTGCTGAATGCATTCGAAAGGAAGGATTCAGTCCTTTGCAGTTTGCCAACAAAAACAACCAATGGAAATGTTTGTGCTTTTTACAAATTTAAGAGCACTGTTTGGCTTTGTTTGATCAATGAATTAAAAGATAAATGGATATCTAATACTTCAGGTTGAACGCCTAAAGGGAGAGGTAACTTCAGTTACCCCCGGCTGCCTGCCTGACCCTAACCAAGGGGGTTGTTAACCGCGTCGGGAAAGTGAACCGAACCCACCGCGAGAGGTCTCTCCGTTGAGCGCTACTTGGAGTAGGAGGACACTTGGGTGCCAGAGGGGGCTCTGGCCCCGTAAATCCCTCTCCTTCCAGGCCCTGCACAAGAGGCTAATGTGACCCGGGATTGGATCTCAAGGCCCGCATACTAGTCTACGAGCGGAAACTTGGATTGGTAATCCCTGTGGATTGCTGGATAGCCTTCGGGTGGATTGTGGATAAGCCTAGGGGCTGGACGTTTTGTATTTCAAAGATAAATATCACCTGTTAATAAAGAACTTGTTTGATATTGTTTTTCTACGTCAAGTGATATGATTATGTGAAAGAACTAGTGCCTAATGGGCTAATTAAAGAAGATAATTGATACATGTCCAACTAATGTGTTAGGTAATCAAATAACTAAAACAACCCGAGGAAAGTGCGGAGGATAGGCCATAGGTCCGTCCTACAAATGGGTGGTCCCGGTTGGCCGAGAACTTTTCTCAAATCACGATGGCAGCCAGAAGATCGTCAACAAACACAAACAACAAGAGCATTGACCTAGAATTATGATTGGTCCCGATTTATTCTATTTTAGGGGAACGGAATGGGACTATGCCTTACAGTTTAGAGGTTGAGCTTTGCATCCCTCTCATTTTCCATTCTCCTTGAACCAAGTGCAGCATAAATCCGCTTCGAAGTTGGCATTTCTGCGTAAAGTAGCTCGCTCGGGTTTGATGCTAGTTGCGGTTAGGAAATGACCATTAGGGAAAACCCAAATTTAGGTCGATCCTAAGTGGGAACGGCCGGAATACTTTCGCTACGTGGAAAATGCAGAAAACCCTAAATCGCAATCCCCGTAACATTCCATGGGAGTGCCGGACGGAGCTTTCTAGACTTCCTTTCCAATGGACTGCTAAGACGTGTCCTGAAGATACAAGTGGACACGTTACAGTTGGTATCAGAGCCAACCAACAACGGAATTGTTTTTATGAAATCTTAATAAGATAAAGTAAAGTAAATGTTGCTGTCCAAACATTTCCTTACTTTCAATGCTGTCTTGCAGAATTACGAAGCATGGAACAAGTTCTTGGTATTCCGAGTCATGTCTATGACTGCAATGCATTCTCTGCATTATCGACAAAGGGTTGAGATGATGAACATCCTAGAGCAAATCTATAATCCATCGCCTTTGTACATGGAACAAAGATGGATGGGTGCCTCAGGAATCTACTATATAGCTGCCCACCGGTTTGCTTACCTACAAACCAACCTAAAGAGGATCAAGTGGTTGGAAGACCTGAAAGTCATGAAGCTGTCCATTTTTATGGAAGCTCACGTAAACTCAACTTTACATATTCGAGGTTGGAGGGTTGAGATGAACTCATATGTATATGAGAAAGTAACCCATGTGATCCCCACCGACAGGATTAAAGTATTGGGGCGCCATGAGAAGAATGGGTTCCAAAGGAAAGGATACCCTGAACTTCCAATGACTTACCGATTCCTGAAGATCCATGACCCGAAACCATACTATTATACAATTCGTGTAGATAAATGTAATACGACGTTGTTCTCCCCAAACTAAATGTAATAGTTGGCTTATCATCGCAAGAAATGTTGTATTCCGAAAGGGCTATGCCCATATAAATACAAATAAGACTTCTTTTTATCAATGTCTGATTGTGCATGAGAATTGATAAAGAGTTAAGTGGTTAGATTGCTTGGTTGATAGAAAAATTGAAGATGTAATATAAATCAATAACGATTATCGAATAATAACATTAAGAAACCTTTATCCAGGCACAAGCCTAGGTACAGGTTCCTAGTTCGCCTCCTACATCAAGTACTGCTGTAATCCAGGAGAAGAAGTTTCTTCTCAAGCAGATTAAGCTGCCCAAATTTGATGGGAGAAGTAGGTCCCATCCAAGCAGATGCTGAAATTTGGATTGAATCCATGGAGGATTACTTCGAAGCAGCCGGTAGTGCACCTATCAGGCTATGCTCGCCAAGCTAAAGCTCACCGGCAAAGCCAGGCTTTGGTGGAAGCAATGGTGCAAGGATCAAGGGATCCCGAAGGGATCTGTGACCTAGGAGAAGCTGAAGAAGGCCGTGCAGGGAAGATACTTACCACCTGTATATCGCACGTAGAAAATGAATGAGTTCTATGAGCTAAAATAGCTGGGGCTCTCACTCTTGATGCATACTACTCTAAATTCGTCTCACTTATTAAGTATGCGCCGCAGATGGACATGACACAACAGGTGTCTAAATTTTGTACTAGTTTAAACCCACCAGTAAATACGCGTCTCGAATCTATGTGTCCATCAGATCTTCAGGACGCACTCATTCGAGATGCGCCTATAATTCAGGAAGTGCAGTCTAGACCAAGGGGTAACAAAACCCGAACTTATAATGACCCGAACAGTGGAGCATTCAGACCTCAAATGAAGAATGTTTATAGATTGCAACTCCCTGAGAACCTAAAGGTTCATAATGTATTCCATATCAGCCTATTAAAGAAGTATGTATCTAATCCTAACCATGTACTTGATGACCAACAAGTTGTAATGCCTAGTCAAGGAATCCTTGAACTAAGGCCTGACAGGATCTTAGAGGTTAAGGAGAGACAATTGAGATCCAGAACCTTGAGAGAATACCTCGTCCAATGGAAAGATTATCCCGAAGAGGATGCCACTTGGATAGATGAAAGCACTCTCAACCATCAACATCCCCAGTTTATCTTGAGATGAGGACATCTCGATTCCTCCAAGGGGGAGAGAATGTGACATATCGAACTTCTAACAGCGCATGAACTGCCTTTACAAAGGATATTTGATTTGGATAGATAATAGTATCATGACAATTTTTTTTAAATTATTATTCCCCTTATCTCCCCCTAGCCGACTGTCGAGCTGGAGGGGGAGGGGAATAGAAGGTACATTCAAGCTCCTCCATGGAGCTTGTAGGAGAAAGGAGGACTTACATGCTGCCACACAGGGGAGGGAGGATCCCTCCCTCACCTTACTACCTATATAAATGGGGGGGGGGGGGGGGGGTTGCAAGCGAAGAGAGGGATGACTAAGCGTTGCCATGAATGCTTAAGGGGGGAACGCCATTGAAATTCAGAGAGTGTGAGTGTAGAGACTCGTGAGGGAGAGATTGAAGTCGTCAAATTCTGTGCTGCCATGACGCTGGGTGAGAGAGAGAGAGGTGTTCATCGCGCAGGAAGGGACCGTGAGCAGCAACAGCAACGTAGATAGGTCATCGCCAAAGGAGATCGCCCTCCCGTCGAAGCCTTACGCCAGTTTTGAGGGTCAACTGTCGACTATACCCCCCTGCCCACATGAAGAAGCTTCTAGAAGCTTCTAAAGGGCTTCATAAGCCCCCTTTCACCCCCCAAGGTCCTTGTTATCCCCTTGTTTTTTAAAACCCCCCTAAGGACCCCCTTAGGCCCCCTTTCCCACAACCTTTAAGGCTGCCCCTTTTCCCCCCTGGAATTTCCCCCCTAAGGCCCCCCCCCTTAGCCCTTTTTCCTTTCCCCCCCTCAAATTTCCCCTTGAAGCTCTATAATCCCTTTTTGCACCAAAAGATGTTACCTTAAAGTCTCTTCCATCCCGGATCTTAAATCCCTTTAAGGGCCCCCTTAAGCCATGCAAAAATAACCCATCTAGCTCTCCCATACCTTGTTTTTTTCCCCACACGTAAAAGAAAAGAGAATGTTGAGGGTCTTTTGACACCTTCCTTTTCCACTCAAAAGCCCTTGTAAGGGATTCTACACCTTTTATTCCCCGTTCGTGCGAGTCTTTATAAGGCTATTAAGCCTTTCCCATGGCTTTAATGGGTCTTCTTTGCGAAAGATTTTGAAACACCCCCTTTCAAAATCCCTACTTCAAGGAGGAAGCCTTCTAAAACTGCTTTCGACAGACGGTGCAAGTCATTGCAAAAGGGAGCCACGGTGGAATTTCAAAAAGGAGTTGTAAAGCTGCATCCATGACGGAAAGACCGCATTCGCGATGCCTCCTAAGAAAGCCCAAGGCGCAACCACAAGAGGGTCGTCTCCTAGTATCCACGTGGACATCTCACCCCAAGCCCAGGTTTTCCTTCCTAATTTTTATTTGGTATTGTTGTAATTCAATCATGCAAGGATAATTGTTGGAAATAGGATACATTTTTGTCATAAATGCTCATGACGGAGGAATTTAGTCATTAATATTTTCAATAAAACAAGCAAAATAAAGGAAGCATACATACATTTCTAGCAAATAGCTTTATGCATTGCAATGAATTAAAATTAGATTAATGTCCATTAAAATAGTATACTTCGTTTAAGCATGGAAGTATAAACTGCATATCGCATTATTAACCCATATTCTCTTCGCAATGAATCATCATGGAAAGTGCTAGGAATCCTTAGGAAAGTGTAAGGCATGAAATGATTCTTACGATGCATAACTCTAGGCGATTATCGTTTGTCAATTGCATAAATTATCAAGTAAAAGGTTGCTTGTTTAGCATGAATTTTGTTCGCAAAGTTATAGGAAGATTAGTTGGAATTAACCTAATCTATGCCTGACCTCAAATTGATAAAAGGGTTGAAAAATCAATTTACGCATAGATAACGAGTCATGTGTTTATGAAATGATAACGTAACTATCTTCAAGAGTTAAACAAATTGGCATAAACCTAAACACCTAAACCGCGGAGTACTCGTTTGGAATGAGTTCAATTCCAAGAAATTCACTAGGAATTAATACGTAACCTAACCATACATATTGCTAAAACTAAAACTCCTATACCCTAAATATTTGCCCACATTCACCGAATGTAGGGATAGTGAAACATATTTGGAAAGTGATCTAGGGTTTGTCATTAAGAATCTTACGAGAT
The DNA here is from genome assembly GCF_053477565.2 of Lygodium microphyllum. Classification (NCBI taxonomy): domain Eukaryota; kingdom Viridiplantae; phylum Streptophyta; class Polypodiopsida; order Schizaeales; family Lygodiaceae; genus Lygodium; species Lygodium microphyllum. The sequence goes on along the minus strand of NC_141143.1, from coordinate 148,760,780 downwards.
GGAACTTGGAACCCTAGGACTGACAATGTCAGCCTAAGGTAATCAGAAACAGTTTGTTTTGTGACTCCATTCGATGAGTAGAATAGTCTTATAATTCGACGCGACACTTGTGCAACAAGTGCGGAGTCGTATGATCTTGTGATTGGATCACAAGGGAATGGCCAATTCTCGCAATGAGGTTGGCAGGTCCTTACGCAAGTTATCTTGCAAGAGGATGAATAATCATCCTAATTTAATATCTTTCTTGAGTAAAGAAGATTACTTGGAAGCAATAGACCAGCCGATAAATTGAAATAATCTTAAGGTTTGACCAAGTCGGGTTAATAGGGTACACCCTAACCCAGGATATAGGGGATCTTGCCAAGTCACAAGTCATCCCGGATCGAGTGCTGAATGCATTCGAAAGGAAGGATTCAGTCCTTTGCAATTTGCCAATAAAAACGACCAATGGAAACGTTTGTGCTTTTTACATATTTAAGAGCACTGTTTGGCTTTGTTTGATCAATGAATTAAAAGATAAATGGATATCTAATACTTCAAGTTGAAGGCCTGAAGGGAGAGGCAGCTTCAGTTACCTCCGACTGCCTGCCCGACCCTAACCAAGGGGGTTGTTAACCGTGTCGGGAAAGTGGATCGAACCCGTCACGAGAGGTCTCTCTATTGAGCGCTACTTGGAGCAGGAGGAGGCTTGGGTACCAAAGGGGGCTCTGATCGTAAATCCCTTGCCTTTCGGGCCCTCCACAAGAGGCTAACGTGACTCAGGATTGGATCTCGAGACCCGCATACTAGTCTACGGGCGGAAACTTGGATTGGTAATCCTTGTGGATTGTTGGATAGCCTTCGAGTGGATTGTGGATAAGCCTACGGGCTGGATTTTTTGTATTTCAAATATAAATATGATAACTTGTTAATAAAGAACTTGTTTGACATTGTTTTTCTATGTCAAGTGATATGATTACGTGAAAGAACCAGTGCCTAACGAGCTAATTAAAGAAGCTAATTGATACATGTCCAACTAATGTGTTAGGTAATTAAATAACGAAAACAACCCGAGGAAAGTGCGGAGGATGGGCCATAGGTCCGTCCTACAGATGGGTGGTCCCGGTTGGCCGAGAACTTTTCTCAAATCACGATGGCAGCCAGAAGATCGTCAACAAACACAAACAATAAGAGCATTGACCTAGAATTATGATTGGTCCCAATTTACGCTGTTTTAGGGGAACGGAATGGGACTATGCCTTATGGCAGAGAGGTTGAGCTTTGCATCCCTCTCATTTTCCATTCTCCTTGAACCAAGTGCAGTGTGAATCCGCTTCGAACCTGGCGGTTCTGCATAAAGTAGCTCGCTCGGGTTTGACGCTAGTTGTTGTTAGGAAATGACCATTAGGGAAAACCCAAATTCAGGTCGATCCTAAGTGGGAACGGCCGGAATACTTCCGCTACGTGGTAGATGCGAAAAACCCTAGATCGCAATCCCTGTAACATTCCATGGGAGTGCTGGGCGGAGCTTTCTAGACATCCTTTTCGATGGACTGCTAAGACGTGTCCTGAAGATACAAGTGGACACATTACATATTCTATATTGCTCTTTGGCTTTGTTGGAAGATTGAATGCTACAATTTTGATAGGGATATTGTTTTCTTTTGGGACTAATGGCTCTCCTTTCTTGTTTTATATAATTGCAGCTACCTCTAATTCCACCAAGTTGGAGGCCTGCTCTTGAGCCTTTTTATTGGTTATCAACAAGACTAGCTTTTATTCCTTAACAATGTGGCCTTCTCCTTTGCATTGACCTATAGAGGGACTTGTAATCCACATATCTTCTAGGGTTTGGAAAATTTAATGAAATGTTTTCTCCGCATTTATAACACTCTAATTCTGGTCTCTTGCCATACCTAGATTCACTTCCTCTATAACTTTGGGAAAGAAACCTCATTGGGCCAAAATTAAGATGAAATTCTCTAAGATTCGGACCAATGTCTTGCATTGTCATCTTCTTTCAGGTTAAATCTTACTTCTTCATCTTTCTTCCTTTTATCACACATCTCCTCGACAGAGAAGATCTCCTCTATGTGATTCTTTCTTAGGTAATTAGAACAAAAGGTCGTAGGGATGGTTGGCTTTCTGGTATATTCATTGGCTAAATGTCCTGCTTGATGGAACTTTCCACACCAAGTGTTTAATCACATGACATTTCTTCTTGCTCCTGCAATGTATGATAGGTTGAAAATATTTGCTTTCAATGTCTATAACTATTTTGTAATCATATTAATGAGCTTCTTCTTAATATTTGCAATTGAGTTAAATGAGTAATCCTTCAAAATTCATCCTCTTGGAGCACTTGCAATTGGTTTTTGAGAAGTCTCTATAATCATTACATAGATTGGTTTGATTGATGCAAAGGGTCCTATGTTTTGATCCTGGTTTAGAGTTCTTGTTTGGACTATTGGCTATTGATTTCAATTATTAGGGTTCCATTGTTATTGTTTGAGGCCACTATTGTTGTAGTTGAGCCATCATTTAAGGCATTATCTATGGTCACTATGGATTTAGTGTACTACACTGATGCATTGTATGCATCTGAGGGTAGAGGTAGTGGATACACCATTCTTGGAATTGGAGGAGGTAGGACTCCTTTTCTCAAGAACATAGATAACCTTGCTTCAACTTCATCATATAGTTTTGAGCCTTTCATTGTAGTTTATAGATTAGCTAGCCTTCTCAATTCCACAAACTTTTGAACCTTTGGTTGTAGGTCTCTAAGAAAAACTCATTTCTAGATGCTTTCATTTAAGTTATGGTTGGTTCATCTCTTGAGTATGGATTCCATTATAGAGATATATGCTTCTACCCATTATCTAGAGAATTGACTTAAATTCATTAACTCCTCCCATATCCACTCTTCAAAACCTTCATGCTTGAATTTGGTGAGAAAGGTAATATTTAGTTTTTCCCAGATTTGCTAAAAGTTCTTGCTGCTTATCTCTTATACTATTAAAGCATGGTGCCTTTGAAAGTGATAGAGAATATTGCTAACTAATGCTCTAGGGTTCTATCATTGTTGGACACATAAGCTAACATGAACTAAGCTACATGAAGATCATGGTCTTCATTATACTCTCCCTTAAAAATTGGAGCTTGTTATCAACATTTTTGGGACAGATTTGGCTAGGAAGGCAACCTTGATTTGCCATTGAAACTTTTGTGAAGAGTGTTGCAAGGGCATCAAAGAAGGCTTTTGTTGTTACCTTATTCTCCGTTTTGATTTTTGTATCCTCTCTTTTGATGTACTTTTGGATTTGTTCATGTGCCTGCCTCTTTATCATATCATTCGTCAAGGAGTTGGCTACATTGAGTTTGGCTATTCTCACAGAAGGAAAACATAAAGGCTTTACTCTCTAGAAGACTCTCTTTTCAACATTCCTTCTACTTCTTTCTTTTCATAATCTTTGAATTGATCTTTCATACCACTCTAAAGATATTCTATTTTGAAAGTATCAAATTTCATTCTTCCAAGAATTATGATAATGCCATCATTTTGGTCGTATCAACTTTGGAGAGTCTCAATGGCATAAGTTGTGAAGAAAACTCTACCTACTAGTTTCTACTAGGTTATCCATTGGACAAAGAGAAGGTTGTTAGTACACTACTCCTGCTGTAATCCAAGTTGTGACTAATGCTGAGGATGTGAGGTTCCTTTGCTGTAGGGTAGCATGGTGATCTTTGGGGAGATGTTATGTGAGGCTAAAATATTATTGGATTTTAATGTACATCATGAGATGAATTTATCTCATTTGTTCTTTATGTTTAAGACATCGCATAGTGGGACTAGTCCCTAGGATATAAAAGAGCCATAGGAGTCATATCAATCGACTAGGAGGTGCTCTATTTGTGTGTACAATGAGGTGTTAGTCACTTGATGGTGATGTGTTTCCACCATTGTAGGATGAACTTCTTTTGGCTTTTGCGATGAAAATTTCCAACTCTTCAAGAGTAGTAGGAACTTTACAGTTTTTTTATTACTTTTCTTCCTCTTCAATAGTACTACTGCTTTCGTTTTCAACCTCTATATATACCTGTTAATGGTAGTCTTTTCTGGCTGCGTATCAAAACATGGAGCTCTCTAGAGGATACCAAAGAAACAAAGCAAATATTGTAAGAAAATTTATCTTGTCACACCAAAATCTTGTTCTTCATGTTTTCAAGAAACCACAAGAAGAAAAAAAATACTAGGAATAACTTCATGTAGCATCATATGTAAGATTTATTATGGATTTATCACAACAAAACTTATCATATTCTTCATAGAAAACACCAAAACTTATCATATGTAAGATTTCTTATGGATTTATCGCAACAAAACTTATCATATTCTTCATAGAAAACACCAAAGAACTAAAGAAAATAAACCTTGAATGAAATAGATTAGATAATAATATTCTTATTTCACATCTTTCTCTCAATCTCTCTCATCTAGATATAATGTTTCTTCATAGAAATTAGTTATATCTCATATACAATGTCTCTCATATATGCTCTCTCTCAATAGTGCATGAGAATAGCAAAGAATAATTCTAAATAATCCTCTCTTGATTGTGGATACAGACCACAAGAGGTATACCTAATATATGAAGAGGCACCAAAGCCACTATAGTGATCCTTCAAAGCTCATTAGTGTCACTATTACTTCAATCTTCATTTGAAGTCTTGAACAACTACTTTTTCCACTTGAGCTAGCAATTCCAATCTTGTATTCTTTTCTTTTCAAGATTGAAAAACATCCCTATACAAAACATTCATCTAATCAAGGTACATCCAAAAGCAAATAGAAGTTTACGAAAGGTATATAAAAGCTTAACAATACACTAGTGATAGAGGGTTAATAGAAAGAATAAATACCATATAGATCATACTAAAACCAATCCAATCCATCAAAAACCATTCAAAACACTCTCAATCATTCTTGAAACCATTCATCTACTATCTCAACCTCTCAAAAAAAAAAGAAAACATATCAAAATAGAGGCAAAAATAGACGTAACAACACTAAATAAACATACCACAAAACCAATCAGAATATCACAATTCAACCAAAAACTATGATGACTTCTCAAACCTACTCAACCCATCCCAGAACACTTAAAAGAAATTCCAAACTTGTCAAAAATCAATCAATCAATCATAAAATTAACCATTGAACACCAAAAAATAGCCCAAAAAATAAGTTAGTTTAACCCTCAACACTTCTTGAACATTGTCCTATTGTAGCTTTTAATTTGCAATCTACTGGCCCATGGTAATCTTTAGGTTTGTTGATTCCATCCTAAACTCGGGTGTGGATTTATCTTCACACCTAGTTTAACTCCTTGAACCAGTCCTACTTTTGCATCACTTTGCTAGCTATACTATGGATAGTTCATTGTAGTGTGGCTTCCATTCATTCCTCCTAGGGTTTTGTGACCCTAGCCATCATTTTATTGCAAGAATTCTTCACCACTTATGAATTTTTAGACTATCTTTTGGGTTGAATCTTTGCATCAAAACTCTACAATGGATATTTTATTATGGTTGGTTTTTTTAATGTCCATTCAACCATTTCATGGAGGATTCTCTCATGCTCTACCCATGAACAACCTATTAGTTTCAATGCTACTTCATTGTAAATTTTTTGGATTGGGTTATCACATTGACATTTGGCTTCATTAACTCCTTGATTTCCACTATATTGGCTCCAAGCATGGATATGGGACCTTGCCCTTGCCTTCTCTGGGCATCATATGCCTAGGCTTTGGGACGCTTAATCCCACTTCCCTTCCTTCATACAAAAGAAATAGTTATTAGAAAATGGTGAAAATTTTTCTTGCCTTTTTCCTCTCCTACCACGTATGGCATGCCCACCATCAGTTTATTGATACTCTTGATTGTGTAAGCTATTGTGGGTGTCTAATTCTAATTGGTTGGCATGGTATTCCATTGGCTAGACTAGGATGCTCAGGTACCTTGCCATCCTCTAGGGTGGTTCATTTTATATCTTCCATTGTATCACAACTAGTCTGCGTTGTGAGTGGCCACATTACAAATGCTACACCACCACTCATTTAGACCGCATTGAACCTATACATGGCCTAGATTATTGCATTTTGTAAACCATAGTTCTTGATCTCATTTTTTTGAGTGTTCTCTGAGGATTTCTTGTTCTTTTCCTTCTTCTTAGACTTGCCAAGGATTTTTCTCCTCCTCATTCTCGAAGTTATCTTCCTCATTTCTAGTTTTTTCCTCCAAATATGAATCAAAGTGCAAATCATTGGTGTTATCATCCAAGTTCACATGGGATGATTTTGTGGATTTTTTTTGTTGAGATATTTACAATCACACCTACTTTAGTCCCTTTGTGAGAAGCAGTGAGGGCTCAGGACCAAAATCCCATATGCACAGTAGGAGAAAGTACCACCACTTAATTTCTATAAAGCATTGTACTTGCACTCTTTTTCTAATGCAATGATAGTAATCTTTTCTTTCCAGTAAAGTGTCATGTCACTGTCAATACATAAGATTGTGTTTATGAGTCCAAGTCTCAATCTTGGAACCTAATTCATTTGTGTAACAATTTGTCCTAGTCAGGGTTAATGTCTTCATGAGTTTCTTTTTCCTCTTTTAACCTCCATAGCTTCCGCATCTACCATGCTCTAGATCCCACGTATTTCACATGGTATGAGAGCTCAGTTGAGCATGGCCCAACTCTCCTTTCACTCCTCTTAGCTCCTTTCCATCTCTGCTCAGCTTAGTTTGAGTATTGGACCCTATCTCCAACTTTATTTGCATTCCTACCTTCAATGAAGCTTCCATGGCAGCCATAGACAGCAATACCCTGTCAGCTTGAAGCTTTCATATCTCCCCATAGGCCAAATTTCTCAAACTTCCTTCCAGAGAAGTGTTTCTCTACTTATAAAGCTTCTCCTTGGCACTTCAATCATTGAGATTTGGCAACTATAGCTTCAGCATTGCCTCTTTTCAGAGTTGTTGCCATAATTGTGTCTGTGGACAACACCTACCTACCTCTGTTGGAGCAGCCATATCTCATCAACCAGGCCATATCTCTTCGATCTTTCTTCTCAAGAGTTATTTTTCAGTCAAGAGAGCAACTTGTTGGCACAAAAATTAAGGAGATTGATGCACACCATGCTCGACATTTGCATTTTCCCAAATCTGGGTGCAGTTTTGATAGCAACCACTTTGAAGGCTTAGATCTCTCAACTTGGGAAAAATAAGTACAAACCCTCTTAGGGGGAGTTATATCCATTGGTGAGGGTCCTCCATCTCCAAGGGTTTGAGTAGATTCAATCTGTAAAGTGCGTGGGAGCTCATTTACCAGTCGTTGGTCCATGTTTTGACAGGACAGCCATAGCCACTTACCTTCAAGCTCATTTTTCCTTCATTTTCTCTCTCCTACCACTTAAACCAAGACAAGGCTACTCTAATTTGAAGTTTTCAGCAATTATTCAACCACCAAATTAGCAAGGAGGAAAATCTATGAAGAGTTTTTGAAGATCATCAAGTCAAACTCAAGCAATAAACATCAAATTTCAAACTAGTATCTTTTGATACATCTGTCATTGCTTGTGTCTTTTGACACATACAAAGATCAACTCATTGCTAGTTATTCTCAATCACTTGAAGCTGATTTGCTGCTGGTCTCTCAAGTCAAATATGGGCAAAGATTCTCCAATTGCCCGTTTCAAAGGAGTCAGGTTTCATACCTGGCAGACCCGCATCAAACTGATCCTGATGAAGAAGGGCCTCTGGGCCATTACCAGTGGAAAAGAAAAGACGCCTTGTGATGTGGATCTTGCTATCACTTGGCAAAAGAATGATGATAAGGCTCAAGCCATTATCAAACTGGAGCTAGATGATAGCTATATCCACCATGTGGATAACTGTGAGACTTCACAGGATACATGGAAGAGACTTGACACCTTGTTCGGTGCATAGTCTAAATCATCAAAGTATGGTCTCCTGATTGAGTTTTTCATGCTTGAAATGAAGTCCAGCACATCACTTACCACACATCTAAATTACATGGAAGGACTTCTAACGCAACTTGCAGGAATCAACATTAAAATGGAAGAAGAGGTGTTCTACTTAAGAGTTTGCCTCTTGAATATAATAATGTATCAACAACTTTAATCAACATGCCAAATATTGAACTTGTTGATATCTAGGCATCATTCTTAGAGGAGGAAAAGAAGCTAAAAACTAAGGAAGAACCAAGTATCTCTCGAGATGAGCATGCATTATATGTTGGCAACAGGTACAAAGGCAAGAAGGATAAGCTCTTCTGTGACTTCTGCAAAAGGATGGACACACCGAGAAGTTCTGCCACGCCAAAAAGAGGTCCCAAAGGCCTATCTAGTTGCAGTCAAAGAAGAAGAAGAAAATGGAGCAAATGAAGAAGAAGAAGAAGACCATTAGGAGAAGGACAAACCTCATCAGTCCTTCTATTCAGATAGACTTTTTTAGTTTTGTATTTCCTAGCCCTAATGCCTCAAACATAAATTTTTAAACTCCTCAGTTATCCTTGTACTACAGCCTCTGTACACTTTGTGAGGTCCCTGCTACTACCTCTGGATGTGCATCATGTTTGTGGTACCCACACTTAGCCTTTTTTGTGATAGCCTCTCGTGTTTTTGCCATATTTATGGTGTGCCCACACTTTGCAGGTGTTTCTTTCACTAAAGCCTCTACACACTTTGTACTTTTGGTTGTGATTGAGGAGGGGTATTGAGATATTTGCAATCACACCTACTTTAGTCCCTTTGTGAGAAGTAATGAGGGCTCAGGACCAAAATCCCATATGCACAGTAGAAGAAAGTACCACCACTCAATTCCTATAAAGCATTGTACTTGCACTCTTTTTCTAATGCAATGATAGTAATCTTTTCTTTCTAGTAAAGTGTCATGTCACTGTCAATACACAAGATTGTGTTTATGAGTCCAAGTCTCAATCTTGGAACCTAATTCATTTGTGTAACAATTGGTCCTAGTTAGGGTCAATGTCCATGAGTTTCTTTTTCCTCTTTTAACCTCCATAGCTTTCGCATCTGCCATGCTCTAGATCCCATGTATTTCACATTTTTTTTCTTTTTTGCATTTTTCTTTGGACATGAATTGTTCTAATATAAGATATTTCTTGTAACAATGATCTATGCTATTTCCAAACAAATCGTTAGATGCAAAAGCTTTTCGGATTGGCTTATTAAAGCCTTGGACGTAAAGGTGTTTAACATTTCATCCTAAGGTTGGATGTTTTGGAACAATTCTACCTTTTAGGACTATGAAATGGTTGGGTGAGTGTGGATCAATTTATCTCATTGCTTTAAGTTGTGGATTATTTCAAGCTTTTGTATGCTTGCTTGATTGAGTTGAAATCTAATCTAGAAGGTGGTTAATGCATCATTCCAAGTGGGTCATCCATGTTCTACCACTAGCTAATGTTGCAGTCTTTTTTCACATCAAAGATTCAAATACAACAACTTTGTGAGGCTCATTGACTTATCAAAGGAAGTTGACAATGTAAGTGACATCAAAATGGGGACTAAAAATCTAGGGGGGGGGTTATAGGTGGAATAACAACTGGATGGGAAGAAGCAAAGAAATGGCCCCTACTAGTTTCAATGGAGTAGTGGGAGTGATTGAGAGGAGTAAAGATTCATCGCCTTCCTTAAGAGTCAAGTGCAATTGACACTTTCGCAGTTGCTAAGAGGACTACTACACTCAAGATGCATCATCACTAAGGATAGAAGAAGTCTCAAGAGATGGTATTCTTTGGCATTGATCAAAGACCAAGGTGGCTCCTAGCCGAGAGACAAAATTGCATTAGACAGACCTTACGAATGCATATGCATTCAGTCCAGTATGCGAAGAAACAATCATCATGGTCACCATGTATAATTGGGTCTGAGCATCACCACCATAGTATAGAGTGCGGTCATACTCAGTACCAACAAAGGTGGACACCGGCATCCTAACCTACACTCAAGCCTTTTATAGCTTGCTTCTACCTGCAATATTCTCTTTGACTACATGCCATGCCAATGGCTATAACTACTAGTGTATCTATCTGCTCATCAATGCACACTGCTAGATGTATTGCTTTTATTTCTCTTGATTGTCACCGCCTTAACAATCGTCTTGTCATCATTCTACCAAATATTTATTAAGCATTATGCAACAATTGTAGTCCCTTTGACTAATAAACTCAAGAAGAAAGGTTTCTTTTGCGATGCTAGTGTAAATATAAGCTTTAAACAATTAAAGGATTAACTCAATTTTCTCATATTTTAGTTTGCCCTGTAGACTTCTCTAAGGAGTTTATCAGCTAGTATGATGCTAGTAGAAGAGGCGTAGATGCAATCTTATTATAGGAGCATGGAGTTATTGCATTTGAAACTTACAAGCTTATAGATTAAAAAATGATAAGTAATGTTTATGAACCAGAAATTTTGGATATCCTCCACACAATTTAAAAAAATGGCACAATTATTTATATCATAGCTATAATGTGCCCGCATGAGCTTTCTTTGGTTGTACGTTCTTAGTAGTCCATCAAGAAATGTCCTAGAAAGTGCCATCTGGGATTTTTGTGAAAACCCTCGAAGTTTGCTAACTAGGCTCACTAGTCTATCGTGCAATGGAAGTTTTGGCTATTCCCATGAGAATCGACCTAAGTCTTTTTGGTCAAATCTATTACTAATGATTGATTAACATTAGCGGTTTGAGATTCCATCCCCCATAGGAATTACTGACTGAAATGGACTTACATTGTGCTGAGAGAATGGGAAAAGTATGACACTTTAATTCTTTTTGCTCAAGGTTCTAAGTGATGCGGGTCAGGCAGCTTTCTCATCTCTAATATGCCATTAAAAATGACATTTTTATTCCCTCTTTGGAAAGCTCTCAGCTTACCGAGACCACCCAGCCATAGGTCTGGATTCGTCGAGGGTCCATCCTCCCACTTCCCTCAAGAGAGAAGTTTTAGTTGTCTAATTACCTACCACTTTAGGTTTAACATATAAAAATGACTTCTTTGAATTATCTCTTGATACAAATTCGTTACACTCCTTTAATTCACAACACAAAAACAGAGTAAAGAAATTTCTTCTTAATAGTTCCTTTTAGAAAAATGACTTTTTACAATGTTTTCTATTCGAAAGTATTATTCTCTCGAAGTTACGTTCCCCAACTAGTATTGGAACTTCCATGACACATTTTGAAAATCAAAGGATAGTTGGCAATTTGTAAGAGCCTAAGGAGTTTATGACCTAAGCCCCCTAGTATCCTCACCTCCTCCAGTCAACTAGAGTTCCCTACAACAAGACCTTTTGCATCATGATTGGTCTATACTCACTAACATGAAACAAAAGGAAAAAGCCCTTGGGGTAGGTTTTATTCATGCTGGCCTTGGAAGGTCTAGCACCATTAAGAACACTCCCTACGTTGGCATTTTGTGCTCACCGGAATATTTCCTCAGTCAACGATATGTACTCAATCATCCATCTTTTAGCCTTATGATTTTAGGAAAGATCAATACCTAGCTTCCAATCACAAACATCTTATTTCGAATGCATTATATATAAACTTTTAACAAGTTTATTCTCAAGACAAATCTTTTCTTTCCAAAAATAATAACATCAAGGTAAATTAATGTAGTGGCAAAAGTTAGCGTAAGTGGGAATACCTTCTAATAGTCTTCCTAGATTCCCCCTTCCTTGGGGTCTAGTTTGAACTGAATCTAAACAAGAATTTCATACTTGAGAATAACTCCCTTGGAGTTTCGTGGGTCCTTGCCTGCAATAAAGGAAAATCTTGGTTAGTTTAATTATGAACAATATCCTTTGGCAATTTCATCTCAAGGTCTATTATATATCAAGGATTAATGTCTATGATTATCCATGAAAGGTTTCATTCTATCAACACAAATAAAAAATATTGAATCTTTTAGGGACACAATACCTTTCTTGTACTCGCTTAGGTTCATCTTGTATGGGCCCAAGTTATCCCTTGGAATTTGTGGTTAAGAATTATTTTAAAAATATTGTATGTAGAAATTGAATAAAAATCCTATTTTGTAATAGTGAAGTTGAGAGGAGAGAGGGGAAGAGTTGAAGAGAGAGAAAGAGAGCAAGAAGAAGAGAAAAGAAGACTAAAAAAGAAGAGAGAAAGACAAGAAAGAGGAGAGAAGGAAGGAGGAAGCCATGGAAGTAGGAGATGAAGGTGAAAAGTATGATCTTGATAATAACCGGCTGCCCTAATTTAGGGCTGTTACACCTTATATAGCCCGGTTAGTGTGATTGAGTGTCTAAACCCTAGTCGATGTGTATTCCGCTTGTTACAATCCATCCCCACCTTGAAGGTTTTTACCCTAAAAAACAAGGAGAAGTAGAGGGAAGTGATGGGTGGGCTAAGGAAGGGTTGTAGAGTACTTCTCTAAGCCCTTTAACGATGAAATATGGGTGGGTAAAGACTAGGGACATCATGTTGTCTCTCTCAATATGTCAAACACCCTTTTGACATGTGTCAAGTGCTCCTTGGATGACTTGTTGTAAATGAGGATGTCATCAAAGAAAACAAGCACAAATTTGAACAAAAAGGGTTTTAGGATTTTGTTCATGAGGCTTTGAAATGTGGTGGGGATGTTTGTCAATTCCAAAGCCATCACTAGAAAATGATAAAGTCCACGATCAGTCTTGAAGGCCGTTTTGACCTCATCTCCCTCCCTCATATGAATTTGATAGTAGCCAGAGCGTAAAGTCAATCTTAGTGAAAAAGTGTGTCTCTTTCAACTCATCTAACAAGTCATCAATCCGTGGGATGGGATAGTGATTCTTCACCGTGATTTTGTTTAAGTCTGTGTAGTTAATGCACATGAGAAAGAAGCCATCTTTCTTATTGACTAATAGGACAGGGGATGTATAGGGAGAAGAACTCGGTGTAAAATATTGACGCAGCGAACAGAATCTGAGAAAGAGATAGAGAGAGTACACAACAGATAAGAGGAGAATCAGTAAATTCTTTAACTCCAAACAACTGATACAAAGATGGCTCTATCCACCCGTGCGCTTCCACAGTGTGAAGCTTAGATGGCGATCTAGACAGAAGATAGGTGAAGAGCTTAAGGCTAGCTGGAATAATAACTCTGACTGGGTGAAAGATGAGTGATAGATAGCTATGAAAGGGTTTAGCTTTTTATAGCTTGTGAAGGGGGTCATGATGGATGACCTTCCATATGCACTTGTGTCTGTTGACCTTCCATGTGCCCATGTGTCTGTTGACCTTCCATATGCACATGTGTCTGTTGACCTTTCATATGCACATGTGTCTGTTGACCTTCCATGTGCCCATGTGTCTATATGACCTTCCATGTGCACCTCCACTAGTTGGCTAGGGAATATTCCCTTTACCATTGGCTAGGGCCCCTGATAACTCTCTTACCCCGCAACTCGATGCAATGTACCTCGATTTGCTACCAGCTTAAATACTCTGTGTAACCCAAAGATTAGACCCACAACGGTTACCTTTTTGCCATCCGGTCACATAGACCTCATCTGACATACAAGTCAGGACTCAACCAATGTCCGGGCTCACATATGGCTTCTCCTCATAATGGGGGCCTTACAACTTTGAGTTCCATGGAACATTGGTAGCACCTAATGAGGGTGAGGCATTGATCATATCTAACACTCCCCCTCAATGTCCACCCATAGGTGAACTATCTCCTCGGCCCAATGCTGAGTCTCTGAAGATGAACTTGAAGCAGATCCTTCGTAAGTGCTTTGGTGAAGATATCTGCTCCATTCTCCTCTATTGGACAGTAGACCAATTCCACTATCCCATCCTCCATCAAATCACGCACATAGTGATACTGGATCTCTATATGTTTGGTGCATGCATGAAACATTGGATTTTTGGCAATGGCGATGCAACTCTGATTGTCACATCTCAGCACAGTTGGTTCTTCATCCTGCACTCCCATATGCCATAGAATCCTTCTCAACCATATGACCTCACATGCAGCAAAACAAGCTGCCTTGTACTCTGCTTCGGTAGAAGACAATGCCACTGTTGGTTGCTTCTTACTAATCTAAGAGAAAATTCATGAACCCAAAGAGAAACAATAACCAGAAACTGACTTCCTGGAATCAATGTCTCCTACCCAATCTGAGTCACAGTTCCCCACAAGAGAAGTTCCGAAACTGTATGTGATACCATAGTCAAGAGTTTTCTTCAAGTATCTAAGCACCTGCATCCCACCCTTCCAATGACTCTCATGAGGTTTGTTTGAGAACCTGCTCAAAACACCAACAGCAAAACTGATATCTGGTCTGGTATTACACAAGTAGATCAACCTCCTATACCTCCCAATGTCTGCTAGTGCTGATGTATCCTCGACGGATAACTTTGCATTCACCTCCATAGGTGTAGCTATCTCCTTGCACTCGGTCATGCCAAATGCCTTCAAGATCTCCCATGCATACTTCTTCTGAGAGATGAAGATCTTTCCTGGCTCTTGCCAGACTTCAATCCCCAAACAATAGAGCAGCAAGCCCAAGTCTGTCATTTCAAACTCAGAACTCAAAGCCTTTCGAGTTTGGTTGATCATATCTTCATAGTCACCTGTAATAAGAAGGTCGTCCACATATAGGACAATCACTACAGACTTTTTACCATCCCTGTAAACATACAAGTTAGCATCTGAGGCACATCTTTTGAAGTTTAGGTTTAAAAAGAACCTATCTATCCACTGGTATATGCTCTGGGGGCTTGTTTCAGCCCATACAATGCCTTCTTCAGTTTACACACTTTGTTCTCAGAATGGGGGGCCTCAAACCCTGGTGGCTGAGCCACGTATACCTCCTCCTTGAGGTCACCATTTAAGAACACTGACTTAACATCCATTTGGTACACTGGCCACTTCTTGTGGGCAGCCACTACAAGGACCGTACGAATAGTGGTCATTCTGGCAGTTGGGGCAAATGACTCTTGAAAATCAAACCCTTCAACTTGTGAAAATCCTTGGGCAACCAGTCTAGCTTTGTACTTTTCTAAGGTACCATCAGCCTTGTACTTTACCTTCCAAATCCACTTGGTGCCAATAACCTTCCGCTTTGCTGGTCGATCCACTAGCTCCCAAGTGTCATTCTTCATTATGCTATCATACTCCACCTGCATATCAGCCTTCCATGATGGATCTGCAAGTGCTTCTTCTAAATCATTTGGCTCCTTTACTTCTCTCATAATCTCAACCATCAAGGCCATATTGACTATGTGAGCAGAATGCCCTCCATTGCTCCTCTATTCTCTAAGACCTCCTTGGTCCGTCTGCCTTCTCCTCAATAGATGCAGGCATAGGATTATTGTGGTCATAGAGCTGCTTCACCCAGCGTGGCAATGGCTTTTCCGGTGGGGTAGGTTGGTGAACTTTTTCCTCATCATCTGAAGATGATGCTTCCTCCTCCTTAAGGATAGGGATAGCTCTCGGGACAGGTTCATAGTAGACTACTTCTTTGCTTGATGATAAAGTGGAAGAACTTGCCTTCTCCTCCTCCACTGTATACGGCTCCTCCTTGAAAACCACATCACGGCTCGCAATGATCTTCTTTGCCTCTTGGTCATATAATTTGCAAGCCTTCTGCTCATCACTATAACCCAAGAAGATACATTTTCTGCTTTTTGGTTGTAACTTGTTTCTCTTCTCATCTGGAACATGTGCATAACATTCACATCCAAAAATTCTGAAATGTGAGATAGATGGTTTCTTACCAGTGTAAGCCTCATGAGGTGTTTTTTCCTTGAGAACCTTTGTATAGCTCCGATTTAGAATGTAGACTGTAGTATTAACAACTTCAGCCCAAAAATGGTTAGGCAATCCCTTGCCCATTAGCATGCATCTTGCCATCTCCACAATGGTGCGATTCATGTGTTCCACAACACCGTTCTACTGAGGTGTGTGAGGCGTCATCAATTGACGCTTGATCCCTTTGCTCTTGCAAAAGCCTTCAAACTCCTTTGAGTTGAACTCACCACCACCATCTGTTCTAAATTTCTTCACACTTTTCCCTGTTTCATTCTCAACAAGTATTAGCCATTCTTTAAACTTACCAAAAGCTTGAGCCTTATCACGAAGGAAGTACACCCACATCTTCCTACTGTAGTCGTCGACAATCAACATAAAATAAGAAGATCCCCCCAAGGCCTGTGTAGGCATCTTACCACACAAGTCAACATGCACCAACTCTAGAGGAGCCTGTGCTCTATTCTTGCTTTCTTGTGGAAATGCCTTTCTGTGTTGCTTGCCCATCATACAAGCTTCACATGGTTCCTTCAATTCAGATATTGTAGGTAGGTGAGCAACCATACCTTGCTTTTGCATCTCCTTCAATACTGCAAATCCGATGTGTCCAAACCTTTCATGCCAAAGCTTACTTGTGCCCACTCTAGCGGTGGTTGTAAGAGCACTTAGCTCATATAGGTTGTTCCTTCTTTCTCCTTTGCCAACAATTGTGCCAGCACTATCAATAATTTCTGCACCTATCTTCTTGAACCTCACTTCATGACCAAGATCAGTTATGGCAGCAACTGATAAGAGATTTCTCCTTATTTTGGGAACATACAACACATTCAAAAACTTTTTGACTTCACCATTTGCAGCAACAAAAGAAATAGTACATGTGCCCGCAGCAGGGCATTTAGCATCATTTCCAACCGTCACATTAATGGATTCTTGTAGAGGCTGCATAGAACTGTATAGACCTTTCTTGTTGGTCATGTGACGGGAGGCTCCACTATCCAACACCCATGAGTCAGTGGTAGATTCTTCTTGCGCCGAGGAGCACACTTCCTCAATGGTCACCATGAATAATTCCAACTCTGCTTCAGCCGTATTGGCTGTCTCTTTCCCTTTACTTTTAAGGGTACCATTCTTTTCATCTGTCTTCTTGACACGACAATCTGCAATTGTATGTCTTTTCTTCTTGCAGTAGAAGCACTCTCCTTGAAACTTCTTCTTGCCGCCCTTCTTCTTTTTGTCACCATCATTTTTGGTGGAGGAAACACCTTTGCCTTTTGCATTGGCAGAGAATGCAGCATCTCCATTGTTACTTCCTTCTCGGGCTTTCCGCCTCAACTCCTCCTCCATTAATAATGCACAAAACTCCTCAAAAGTCAAAGCTTGAGGTCTCACCTGAGTATTAAGGGCAGTTACTAGTCCATCAAACTTTTGTGGACAAATCCGAAGACACCTCCGAGCTAACTCTTCGCTAGTCTTTTGTATCCCAGTGCCAGCCATCTGGTCGCGCAGATTCTTAATCCGAGTGATGAATGCTTCAACCATCTCTCCTTCAGCAAACTTCTCCGCTGCTAGTTGATTCTCCAAGTTTTGAATCCTTGTTTGGTTTCGTGTTTCATACTGACTCCTTAGTACATTTCAAGCCTCTGACGCTTTGGTTGTATGCTGAATCAAAGTCAAAACACTGTCAGAATAGCTTGTAACTAAGGCACACAATGCATCTGCATTCCTTCATTTCCAAGCTCGCAGAAGTTCTGCATTCGGAGGAATCATCACACTAGGATTTGATGGGTCAAGGGTAGGCTATGGTTCTGCGTCAGTCCCCAGCACAGTCTCCAGAAGCTCATAAGAATCAAGGATAGTTGTAATTTTGAACTTCCACAAGGTGTAGTTTGTACCATCTAACTTGCCTTCGCTGAAGGTTGGTGGACGAATCCTCAGTGTTTGAATAGCCGGTACAGCAACACCACCTCATGCACCGCTTCCGGAAGTCGACATAGTTTCTCTTTGCTGTTGAAGCCTTTGCCTCTTGCACGCTCTCCAATCTCTAGAGCCCCCTGGGCTCTGATACCATGTAAAATATTACACGGCGCAGCGAACAGAATCTGAGAAAGAGATAGAGAGAGTACACAACAAATAAGAGGAGAATCAGTAAATTCTTTAACTCCAAACAACTGATACAAAGATGGCTCTGTCCACCCGTGCGCTTCCACAGTGTGAAGCTTAGATGGCGATCTAGACAGAAGATAGGTGAAGAGATTAAGGCTAGCTGGAACAATAACTCTGACTGGGTGAAAGATGAGTGATAGATAGCTATGAAGGGGTTTAGCTTTTTATAGCTTGTGAAGGGGGTCATGATGGATGACCTTCCATATGCACTTGTGTCTGTTGACCTTCCATGTGCCCATGTGTCTGTTGACCTTCCATATGCACATGTGTCTGTTGACCTTTCATATGCACATGTGTCTGTTGACCCTCCATGTGCCCATGTGTCTATAGACCTTCCATGTGCACCTCCACTAGTTGGCTAGGGAATATTCCCTTTACCATTGGCTAGGGCCCCTGATAACTCTCTTACCCCGCAACTCGATGCAATGTGCCTCGATTTGCTACCAACTTAACTACTCTGTCTAACCCAAAGATTAGACCCACAACGGTCACCTTTTTGCCATCCGGTCACATAGACCTCATCTGACATACAAGTCAGGACTCAACCAATGTCCGGGCTCACATAAGGCTTCTCCTCATAATGGGGGCCTTACAACTTTGAGTACCATGGAACATTGGTAGCACCTAATGAGGGTGGGGCATTGATCATATCTAACACTCGGTTCAATGAAACCCATCACTAACAACTCCTTGACTTGCTTTGCAACCTCTTCATGCTCACACTTGGAGAGTCTGTAAGGGGGCTTGTTTACTGGCTTTGAATGGGGCTCTATGTCAAGTGGGTGGTCCACTTGTCTCTTAGGAGGAAGGGATGTAGGCATCTGAAATAGGTCATTGTATTCCTCAAGTAAGGCCTGCAAGGCTGAATCATTAGATAGTGCAGAGGACTGATTGGAATTGTTCTTATTCAATTGCAAAACAAAGATTTTTGAGCATTTTTTAAACTCCCTTTTGAGTTTTTTTGCTGTAATGAGCTGAAAATAAGCATGATCTTGAACTCCCTCTAGGTGGATAGGCCGTTCATACATCATAAACTCCATGTAGAGATTAGAGAAGTCCATAGCAATTTGTCCCAATTGTTTGAGCCAATCACAACCCAAGATAACATCAATGGGGCCCATATCTAGGGCAATCAAATCAACCAGTGCCACATAATTTTCAGCTAAGTATAAGGGAATTGCGAGACATACATGTGTGCTGATTTCTCTTTCTCCATTTGCTACTTAGATCTTCAAGGGGTGGTGTTGTGCCATAGGGGTGCATTTCAACCAATCAATGGTGGCTGATTTATTGACAAAACTATGAGTGCTACTGCTATCCACAAGGATAAAGACATGCTTTCCATTGATACTGCCTTGGATGAGAAGGGTGCCACGACTTCGAAAACATGTCCAAGCATCCAAAGAGATTAAGCAAAGGGAAGTGGTGGGTGGGTGGGATGTCAAATCGAGTATCTATGATGGATCACTGCCCAAGTCAAAGGGAAAACCATCCTCCAGGTAATAGAACTACTCGTGATCAACATCTTCTATAGGCTGAGCCTGGTCAGTGGGTAGGTCATCCTCATCATTGTGCCAATCTTCCATGACATACATGCTATGAACTTTGACCATAGCTGTCTTGTACGGGCATTTGGAGGCATGTTCAGTAGTGTACTTATCTCCACACTTAAAACATAGGCTATTTTCTTCCATTCCTTCACAACATCTGGGAAAATGAACAGTTGGTTGTTGGATCCATGGAAGGTGATGCAATGGATTATTTATTTTCAACATACTTATTCTCAGCACTAGAGCCAAATGCTATCCCAAAAGTGTGATGCACAAGGCATTCGTAGCATGCAACTTCCCACTTTGCATTCATCACCCACGGTTTTCACCGTGATCCCCCGCGGTCTTTCCCCCACCTTTGCTTACAAGAAGGCACTTTGCTTAGAAAGAAAGTAGAGAGCAAGATGGATTTGCGACTGAAAGAAATGATACTTGTATTATGTAGGTGCAAGGCCTGGGTGGAGGGAGGAACACCCAGGCGTATCCGAGATGAAAACTTAGTTACACTGTTTGTGCGCTTGACCTCCCTCATACACACCCATTTTTCTTTCAACATGGAAGGTGGGGATAGTGGGTACTTTGGGGTTGTTATTGGGCATAGAATTGCCTCAAAAACCACCTCCGTATGGGGCTGATCGTGAAGGAATGCAGGGTTGTCCAACACCTTGTTGAAAATGTTTATTCTTACAATACTTTCTTGCATATCTCTCAGCTAATTCAATTGCATCAAATAGTGTGGCATGTTTTTGGGCCATGGCATCTGCCAATATGCTCAGTTCCAACCCATAGATATACTTGTGAAATTTAGCATCATCACTAATGCTCTCCATATACATGGTCAAGTTCATGAACTGATTTGTGTATTCACGTACGATGAGGTTACGTTGTTCAAGAGTGTACCATTGTCTTGCCAACAGATCTTTTTCCATAAGAGACACAAAAACTTGGACCATATGCATTTAAAAATATTTTTAGTCAATGAACTACTAATTCTCTTGATTGATATAGTGCCACCATGTGTGGGCAAATCCTTCCAAGTGGAGAGAAGCAAAAAGGATTTTCTAATCATTGGTGTGAGGGTAGATATTGAAGTAGGTCTTCAACTTGGACATCCATTCCTCTAAGTTAGATGGTGAGGGGGATTGCCCGTTGTACTTTGTGAGGATGATCTTGTCACACAATTCATTAGGGCCATGCTGTCCATGAAACCCTTGCTGTCCATACATCCCATGGTGTAACGTGCCCGCTTATTGGCTGTCCAAGCATGTTTCAATAGTCCATTGAGAAACAAATCTAAGCGTCACTGCCCAACACTCCCATGGAATGTTCCAGGGTTTGTCGCCTAGGGTTTCCCAAGTTCGCCTCCCAACGGAACATTCGGGGCCTAGGATTGACTTGAAATCTGGGTTACTAGTTGTCAAGGCCTCTTGACAACATTCTACCATCAGGTTTTGGACATCCTACTTTACGTAGAAATACTCGATCCGAGGCAGACCCATGCCGCACTTGGTTCAAAGAGAATGGAAAACAAGAGGGATGCGCTACTCAACCTCTCTATCAGTAAGGCATAATCCCATTCCAATCCCCTAAAATGATATGAATCAGGTTCTAACTTAACAATACTTAAAGTTAAACAGTGTTAAATCCTTGTGAGAAGCCTCCCTGTTCTCTGGGACCACCTTGCCATAGGATGGACCCATCGGGGATTCCGCCCACTCACTTCCCTTGATAGCTTTAGTTTCTTAATTAGGTCCTACCACATTTATGTGTGACAGTTAAAATCAGCTTCATTAATTAAACATTTTAGGGAACATGGTTTGTTCACATAATTTACAGCATAGACATGAAAACAAAACAAGTAGTCCTTTTGACAAACAAGTTTCTTAACTTATCTTCAAGTTAATCTTTGTCTCCTGCCCATACAGAAGAATTATGTGTCCCTCCTATCCAACAAAAGTACCAGGTCCAAATCACATGGCACCAAAATTTCCATCCTTTATCTGGAATAGGATCTTCCAACACCCTAAAGGTTGGGCTCATGGCAATCTACAATTCCATTCCGGTCTATGCAATGGGTGTCTAGAGCTCCACTGACCCCAAGCAACCTAGGAGTGAGACACAACTTCCGTGGTTGGCCTTTTCACCACTCGACCTTTGGCCCATGAATCTAGGAGTGCCCTCTCGGTGTAATCCGTGGTGTGATCTTGGAGATGATTCACCTGTGCAAAATATCCTTCCTTAGTTAATCCAATTAAGAATCAAGCACAATCAAGGCAATCAACCTAGTATCATCTTCTAGTGAAATATTCATTTATTTTCCATGGCTACTTGTCATTACTGACCTTTGCCATGCTTTTACCATCAAACACAAGCACTTGGAATATTTATCCAAATCACAATGCAACAATTAGTTGATTGTAAAAAGCATTTAGGGTGTTGTTCAATCAATCCAACAAAACTCATTGCATTTTTTCCAAATAATACAAGAATAGACGTGATAATAATTCCATTGCATATTCACTCTCCCCCTTGGGATCAAATAGCGATTCTATACAAAATTTACTTAATACTTGTATGCACAATTTCTAATGTTATTCTTTTTACGATTATGCTATTCATAACCCTTGATTGATTGCTCTATCAACAAATAAGACATACGCAACTAAGTGCAATTAACTTCCCTTGATACATGCACCTTGCAAAATCCATCTTTCAAATTTGTGAGAAGAGGCCTATCCCTTCCCATGACCTATTCTCATACATCATAGTATGGACCCTAACGTATCTCATGTGAGAATCAAAGCAAGCATCTATCAATTTAGAAATACATTACTTAGGACCGGAATCGTAATGTTGGATTGATAGTGATGCCTTCACCCAAAGCTTCGTTGTTGGTTGTAGGATTGCCATCCACACGCGATATTCTTCGCTTGGAGACCATCTTCCACAAGTAGACTCGAGAGATTAAGAAGGTGGAATAGATTCGAGATAGGAGAGCGTAAGAGAAGATGGCTAAGTCAAGGATCGAGATAGAGGGAACTGAGCTAACTCTCTCCCTTGCAACCCGTTAGGGTAACTCTTCTCTCTCTCTCTCTCTCTCTCTCTCTCTCTCTCTCAAGCTCTCTCCCACAATCTCTTGAAGGGGTATCCTTCTCTCTACCTCTCTCTCGCAGCCTCTTGGTCTCCTTATGCTCTCTTGTGCCTCCTCATGCCTCATTTTCATAATGAAATAGAGAATATGGGATGTGACTGAGAACAAGAGTTCTTGGTGGAGGGACTCTTGGAAAACTCAGTGATTTGATGCTTAACTCATAAATCCGATGGTTCTCTTGGCTCTAAAAGGGGGGTAAAACCTCAAGACACTTGCTTAGAAATCTTTCAGATCACTCTTTCTTTCTCTCCCTGTTCGAAGTGTTGTCTACTGCCTATAGACTGTGATCGCAGTGCGCACGATTTTACCAATCTCCCTCTTTATTTTTTTTCTTTTTATAAAATCTTCAAAACTAACTAAAACATCACTTGTTTTTTTTTAAAAATGACATTCAGTTCTATAAATCTCCATATCTTTTTAGGATAATATCTAAAATATCTAGAATATGCTAGTTTTACCCAAAATCTAAGATTTTTGCACCATCCAAACTATACATATTAATACTAGTGATTAATATAGCTCATAAGTCTCATTCATGTTGTAACTTCCGTGAAGGGTGGCTATGGTCCTTGTCAATCCAAGAAAAATATTGGATTTACGACTCTTAGTTTTTTTAACATATATTTTTAATTAAATAAAAATTATTAGTTATTTATGTTAGTTAGTTTTTACCTTAGTTAGTATTTAGTTAGTAATCTTACTAACTTATTAATTAACTAACTAACTTTCGAACTAACCAACTAACTTTTAATTGCGTGGAAATATTACACGTGGTGGCCATACATGCCCTGCTATCCATACATACCATGTGGTGCATTAAGCCCATGTTGTCCATTATAACCATGCTGTCCATGATTGCCATGCTAGCCATTTGTACCATATTGTCCATGATGGGGCTTATTCATATGGGGTGCATGGGGGCTCCTAGGGAGAGTGGGGGAAATTGGGAGAAGGCCTCAATGGAATGTTGGCGGCATGGTGAATGGGGAAATTCAATAGAGGCTCACCATGTACATGAGAGGGTTCACCAATCTCATAGGTAGAAGAAAGAATTCCCTTAGCACCCAGTATACCTTGTGGACTATACAATGGTTCATAATGTGGAGGACATCTAGACTCATGCCTAGAGTCATTGGCCTTCTCTTGGGATGAAGCAGTCGCTAACTGAGTAACAAGAGTAGTGAGGTGCTCCAAGGTCTGTTGAGTCTTTGAGTTTGAGAGAGCCATGTGCTTGATCACTTCATCAAACTTGGACATAATTTGGCACCGGTTGGCGACCAAGTCATTATGATGTTCCATATGATGAAGCTCATGCTGACAATGGGTGTGATTGAGAAGGGTGTATGGGTCCGTTTCGGACATTTCCTCATGTATGTCACCATGGTAATCCTATTCAAAGCTTGGTTTCTCATTCATGGAGGTTCAGGAGTCTCTAATCTCCCTCTAGAGTTCCTCTTGGGCCTTGCTTTTGCCTTTCTGGCCAGCCATCTAGATGTAGTCCACAGGACCTGCTGTCAGTAAAAAGGGCATAACTTTTTGTAGGAAACTCTGATTGATGAGATTTTGGCTCAAGTTAGAGGGGACAAAGTCCTCTTCAAGATGAGCTATTAATCTTTATGACAAAAAATGATCAAATTTTTCTGTAATGGGATTACTGTGCATGTCCAAAAATGGGCATAACTTCCAAATCGTAGATCCGATTGGGGAGATTTTTTATTCAAATCGGAGGGGATGAAGCCTTCTTTGAGATGATCTATAGGGTTCACTTCCATATTCAAAACAAATTTTTTTTGCAATATGATCTTTGTGACTCTCTTGTAGGACTGTGACCAAAACACTGCTTGTCCCTTATTGCAAAAGCCTTGCATAGATAGAGCATAGTCCAAGGGGCTTGATCAACAACATCAATAGAATACTGAGCATTATCCCAAGCATCATTGCATATCCATCTTCTCTCTAGTCAATGCATAAGTGATCTCATTGCCATACATCTCTTTTGACTACATGCACTTCAAGTATCATACATGGGTGCCATGAGCATTGTGGGGGTGTCCAAGGGGAATAGTTGCATTAGGGAGGGTGGAGCTCATGGAAGGTACTTGCATCTACATACTAGTATCAAGCTCTAGATCACTGAGAGGTGGGCAAAGTTCCCCTTGGGCCGAGTTGTGCACCTGTTCAAGGTCTTAAGTGGTAAGGGAGGGTCACCTCTCTTTTTCCTTACCACCTCGCTTGGCCTCGGCCTTTTTCCTCAGCTGGAGTATACATGGCAATCATTTTTATTATACAATCAGCATGAGATGCATTGGAAAGGAGACATTGGGCCTTTTCATGAGATATAAGGAATGAATAAAGGTTGGGGTAGGGAGCTACCTTGGTAGTCCGGTGACTCGCTGGGCTGCTACTTACCCAATTTACAATGGCTATAATTCATTTGGGGATTATCCAAAATCACGAGACAAAATGGGGGTTAATGTCAGCCAATACAATGAATTTCAAGAAGATATATGATGCATGCACACAAAGAGGATTGAGCTACTAAACCTAGGCAATCTTGAATCTCTCCAACAAGGGATTAAGCTCAGCAAGTGGCTAAATTGAGAGATTAAGATCAGATTGGCATACCTCTTTAATGCTTGGAAAACTGTTGAGTCATAACTCATCATGATGCCCGATTACTCCATCAATCAAGTCCGGTTGGTTGGGGGATACCTATGGAAGAAGAGTTCAGCATTCGAATGCTCCTACTGATAAGGATGGCTCCCGTGCTTGTCCCTGAGCTTGAGCTTTAGAGAGGGAAAGCTTCAAGTGAAGCTTTCATGGCTGCCCACAAAGCTCCCATGCATGCTAAACTCCATGTCTTCAATCTGAGTAAGAGAAGTCATTCACGGGCTCAAGGGCCTATGAGGGTTGAGCTCTCAAGGTTAGAGATACCTTCAGTTGTTGAAGAATCCATGGTTGCCCAAACTGTACCAAACTATCCAATTGCTATCCACCATGGAGGTTGATTCCTGGGGCCAAGATTGTCAAGAAGGAGGAGGTAAGAGTGTTGATCAAGAGCATGGAGTGGTAGAGGGTAGTAGTGAAGAAAGGCTAGAGAAGAGGGGGAAGCAGGCAAAGCAGGAAACAATAGCGCAAAATGTGCCACAAATTGCAGGCTCTTCCGTGGGTTCTCTCTTGGCCTATAACCCTTCTCAAGGGTATGGCCCTTGGTCAAGGGGGCAAGTGGGGAAGACATCTAAGGCTTCAATAAGACACTTCCATGGCTTCTCTAGAGAAAATGAAGGGTTCTTCTTTGTTGTGTGGCTATGGCCGTTTTCTTGGGAGAGAGAAAGGAGCTGAAGCAAAAAGTAGCCGAGTTTTTGTCCTCTAACCCCTGAGACTCCAAACTTGGCATGAAACCCTTAAAATTTGCATGAAAAGAAGTGACGACCTACTATTTTAACAGTTTTACCTCTAGATATGTCTAAGTCTCCAGCCATAGCTTCTGTTTGTTGCTCCAAAAAGCTGAAGTTAACTGCACTCCTTCTTGCTGTACCTATATCTATAAGCTGAGTAACTAGGATTTTTGGGATTTGAAAAGGAAGAAAGGGGAAAGGAGAGAGAAAAAGAGGAGAGAGAAAAAGAGCTGAAGAGAGAGAAAGAGAGCAAGAAGAAGAGAAATCAAGACTAGAAGAGGAGAGATAAAGATAGAAAAGAGGAGGGAAGGAAAGAGGAAGCCATGGAAGCAGGAGATGAAGATGAAGAGTATGACCTTGATAGTAACTAGTTGCCCTAATGTGGGGCTCTCACACCTTATATGCCCGGGTCAGTGTGACTAGGTGTCTAAACCCTAGTCGGTGTGCATCCCGCTTGTTACAATTTTATGACTATAGCTTTTGTTGCCAATTCATGGGATGATGGCCTACTAGCTACCTTTATTATAAAAATATAGTACCTAGGGATCCATGGGTGCTTGGTTTATGGTATTCCTAGCTTTGTTTGTGACCCTAGTACTCATCAATGTCCGCAATGTTATTAGGGTTCCCATCCTCACACTTCTCTTGCCCCACTTCCTCTTGCTCTATACTCTTGAGAAAAGCCTCTCCTCTCTTGCTTGGACTGCTCTCAATGGATCCTCATGCCTTGCATTTATAGTTAAATTGAAAAAGAAGGGTTGTGACCAAGAAGAAGAGCTCTTTATGGAGGGTATCTTGGAACATTAGCAATCTAGAAGCTTTCAAGATGCAATTTGATGCTATCGATTTGATCTTTGAGGTCTAGAGAGGTTGCCAGATATGCCATGACTGATTTACTTGGCTCTTGCATAATCTTGCTTCAATCCAAGCCTCTCGTCAAACTGAGAAGAGGGAGAGATTGTTGGAGCTTTCTGGTTGAGATTGAGAAGGGAGATTTTAGGTCTTCTTTCCTATTTTGATTTGCCGAATTTGGGGATAATGAGGGCGACATTTTTTTCCAATAAAAAAAGGAGGGACCTATTCGCGATGTCTTCTTCTCCTTCTTCTTTATTTTCAATATTTTTAAGTTTTAAAGCTTAAAGATTTGTGATTTATTTTACTTGCCAAGTTTAAAATGTGTTTGGTCAAATTTGACTTATGGCTCATAATTCTTATTCATGCGGTAACTTCCATGACAAATGGCTACAGTCCTTGTCAATCCGAAAAAATGTTAGGTTACAATCCTCGGGTAATTTTTCTTGAGATCTTCTCTATTTAATGATTTAGAGTTCTTCAAGTCCATTTTGCGAGAAGTCATGAAGATTTGAAATTAAAGTCAAGATATCATAGTAGTAACTGATTCAGAGTTAAAAGTGATCACAAGGTCCTTAAATATTTCCTCTCTTATCTTACTCCTAAGTAGTGTAGGTGGGTGGCTATACTATAAAACTATGAGTTTGGCACTACCCATATGAGGGGCAAGAAAAACATAGTTGATGATTCTCTTTCTCAAATATGGGCATGCAAAGTTTCAATAATTATTGAGTTTTGTAGGACTAGATTAAAGAGCTCTAAGACAACTATAATTTAGATGAAGAAATAAACCATATATTTCAAAGATTATGGCAAGGAATTATGAAGAAGAACTACTATTTTTAGTTTAAAAATAGATTTATATGGTTTATTTCCAATTTTCTCATCTCTTATACTTTTTATTTCAAGTAGAAAGTCATGGAAAAGATGCATTCTTTGCCTATAGCTCGACATTTAGGTGATTTCAAGACCTATGAAACCTAAAAAGAAAATAAATTTCTCTCCAAATCTATAATCAGATACATAATTAAATGGAAAATTCTACCAGTTGAGGATGCTTCTTGGAGGAACAAATCCATATTGGAAGAGTTTCCTTATGTCTAAGATGCATTTTCTATAAGACTTATAGCAACAGTTTCCTTAGTATGCTATATAGACAATACCCATATAACACTTTGTTTTTGAACAAATTTTATGCTACCCTATTTTTGGCAAAGAGAAACCTACATAGGTTGAAAGTAGTCTCAAGGAAATTAATTTTGACATGTGGCACACCTCATTCAAATCAACCTATGGAAAGTAGTATGATATTTTATCTAACAAGGTCTATTAATAAAACTAGCTTTCTACTAGATGTAGACAACCTCTCTTGAAGATTTTTTGGCTAGAACTTTCTTTTAAGGACATCCCAATGTTATATATTATTGAGGCTTCTTCTTTAGTCTCTCTTTCAACCAAAATTTTGATTTTTTTCAAGCATTTTTGTATATTTTGAAATGAGTAAAACAAAGTAATACTCTATCATCTCTCACTTTGAACTATTGAAATAAGTCCCTATTTTATTTTCAAGGGAAAAAACCTTTGGGTAGGGATGGAATGTAAGAGATTAGGAAGATTGAATATTTTGGGAAAAACAAGATACCAAGTTGCACTAACTAGGTGTAAGAGATAAGAGACTTGTATTTTATCCAACATTCAAGAATAAGAATGATCAAAATAGTCTCTTCATCTCTCTACTTCTTGCATGTTTCATGGCTTCCTTCTTCTTCTTTCTCTCATTCTATTCGTTCAGTTTCATTGCCAATTTTTCTCTCCTCTTTTGTATCTCTTTTATGCTTTTCTCTCTCCTCTTTTAGGTCCATCCATTTTCCCCTTTTAAATCACTATAAAACATGTATAGTAAAACTATAATTATTTTGTTATTATCTAGGTTTTAATAAGAAAAATAGATTTAGCTTGTTATATTGCATGAAGAAATTGTTTCATGTAAAAAAGGAAAGGGAGACTCTATTAGTTATGATACCTTTGGTAATCTAACTCAAAAGGATAAGCAGTGATTCATTTTATGTAATGTCTCCATTACTTAGTTTATTTTATAAACAATGTGCATATACATTCCAAAAATTTATTTATGTTGAAAACAAAATGGTAAAGACTGCACATTTTTAAAACTAGCTCTAACTATGAAGATAATTGTTTTTATTAACAAGGTATTATATGCCAGTTCATGGAAGAAAGGCTTGGGAAACCCTCCCAAGACAAGCTTATTAAAACTATGTTTATAGTATAGAATAACAAAAAGAGCTAGCCTAGTGGAAAGGCACTTGGCAATTAAGTGCACTTGGGTGATGACACTGTCGGGATGGGTGACCTCTTGGGAAGCTTATCCTACAAACTAGTGGGAGCTTGCTGTGCGCAGCCAATGGTACCAATGAAGCCTTTGTAGCCCATTTCCAAGTATGTCAAGGCCAAGATGTGAAGGTTTATGCATTGGTGGCTTCCTTAGTCATCCCCTTAGTTATAAGTCTTGGAGTGACGCCCGCCTATGATGTGATGCGCAGTGCTTGCCATATATTCATAAATTCTTATCTTTATCTCCATGCTATGTTTCAAAAACAGAGTCCTCTTTCTAACATCATCAATGATGTCAAAAAAAATGCTAAAAGCAAACGTTCTCTCTTTACTCCCCCCTCCCGATTACTATATAAATAGGGATATAGCATCACATCAAAAAAATAACCTATGCAAAAGTCTTTCTGTTGTTGACGTGATGAAGTTTTGCTGCAATTAGTCGAGCCTCTCTCTCTCCACACCTACACGGAAGCGCTGCTCAAATCCATCATGCTTCTTCCATGGCTCCCAAGAGATGTCTAGATGCTGAGGGAGGTCGTGCTCGGAGAGCTCCCCAACACAATGAAGTAGTCACTGTTGAGGGAACTCAATACCAAGATGAAGCGCAAGTAAAAGTTTCCCTGAATCCATTCAACCCAAAGGACCAGTTATTCCACAACAAACCGATGTTGCAGTCATACCCCATAATCACAATGGATGGTTGAATAGAGATAATCAGGTTTAGTACATAAGAAAATGATTATTTTAATCCGCTAATATTACAACTTCCTAATTTTTTATTTTATGCTACTGTTTTTTTTGTATCTTATGATAAAATCAAGAATAAGTTAGTAATGTTAGAAAAGCCCGTAGGATAAGTCTATTACATAGATTACAATTAGTTAGAACGTACTTAAACTCACAAAAACATGTTAGTATTATTAATTTATTTTTAGGAAATAACATGAAAATTGATGAGGGGGATAGATTCTATGCATCACATACATTGACAAGTGTATTAAAAATGTTTTATGGTTATGTTTGCTTTTGGATTTGTGAATGATAATTCTGTGCTTGTAACAGCCACAGGAGTTGTGGATTGTGGTGGTTTAGGACGTTGGGGTCCCTAATCCAATGCTCCCTAACACTCTGCAGAGTGTGGAAAAACTCATCTACGGGTGGGGGTCTGCTTTTTGATCACTCAAGCACTTGAGAGGGCATAGAGCCACCAATTATATTGCAACCTTCTCCTAACTCATGGCACATGCGAGATTTTTGGCCAAGGAATAGATCACATATGGGATACATTGTGAGCATAATATCCTTCTTCATTACAAGCTATGGAGGATTCGATGGGCTTTATCAACAACTAAGGATAGTTAAGGTATACCTTTTGTTCAATGCCTTTATTGAACAGTTACTAGACATTGGGAATGAGCCTATACTTGAAACCTTGTGGTTATATCGAGAAGTCCTACAAATATTACCACCTGAGAGACTTGTTGTAGTGCCAAGAAGGCCTTATTTTGGCATGAGATGTTTTGGTTATCCCCAAGAGCCACTGTGTTATGTTGTTTGCCATGTACATGAGAATTCACCAAGATATGAGAGTATAGACCATGATACTTTTCATGAGGAAAGGATCCATGAGATGGTGTGTTGGCAGATCATAGTATGATCAATATATCTTTGTAAATAATTTTCATAAATATAAAGTCTCGATTTTATTTTTGAAGAGCGTGAGTTATGAGCTTATGATAATAGTTGAGTTGCTTTAACAAGTTAATGATGAAGTACACTTTATGCGATTGATTTTTTAGATCATGTATTTCATTTCTTTTTGCCAGTCAGACATGTTAGAATTAAGAGAGAACATAATGGCTATCTTAGGGAAGATTCGTCTATGGAGTTGTTTAAGCTTTCGAAGGGCCTACAATTGGAGCCGACAACCTGGGGATGGGACGACCCTTGCTTTTACTTAAACTCAATTTTGTATGAAGATGTGAAAGTCCATCTCAAGTTATTGAAATGGATCGAAGACCTCAATTTGATAGGACTTTATAAGTATGATACTCTTCAAAATGATAAGGCAAAATATATAGATGGAAAAATTGTAATGAGAAATAAATGTGTATATGACCAATATACAAAGGTTATTTCTCCCAATAGGGTCGCTCTTACCGGGCACATAAAGTCAAAAATTTATGAGCTTCTCCTAAAATCTTATTGATTCCTAGAGATGAAGGCCAAACCACCTCGTTTTGTAACAAAGAAGTTATTGAGATACATTGCTAAACACTTGTACTTTCTCATGGCAATAAAAATACTTCTCTTTTTCTTTTGATGAGTGTATTGTGGTATTTCAGAATACTAAACAAGCTTATAATCGATTTATGGTATTCAAGATTACGTACAATACTGCTTGCCAATCCTTAAACATTGAGTTTCGAGAATCCATGATGACAATTCTTGAGAATATGACCCTCATTACACCCGAATCCAATGAGGTTGGTTTAGAAGAATGGCATGGAGAATAGCTCGCAACTTCTTCACGATCAACACTAATCATAAAGGGAACCTCAAGACCGATCTCAAGAGAATTCGCTGGCTTGAAGAACTAAAACTAGTTTAATGTTTCTTATTTGAGGGTTAATGATACCGTGACAATTAATGGGGTGACAATGACCTTACATTGTTGGGTGTATGAACAAGTCATCCAAATTATACCTCCTGACCATATAGTAGTCCATGGGAGATATGCCCAAAATGGCTACTCTGTCATAGGATACTCTCCTTTACCCTCAATTTATAGAGCCTTACAAAAGATAAGAAACCCGCTTACTTTGTAAATGTACCGTTACATGAATTCCATGACTGATCTCCATTGCATTTCTTCTTTTGATTAATAAAGATTACCTTATTTTCTAAAGTTGACTAAGAGAGAGTATGTACTTTAACTCTTGGGAAATAAAATCTAACATTCAGCTTGTGTGGTAATCAGAATTGCCAACTAGTGTGAATTGATGAAACATACAAGGAACTCCAAGAGAAGAAGTTTCTTCTCAAGCAAACGTTGCCACCTAGGTTTAGCGGTGAAGGACCCAAGGTGGAGCAAGATGCATAAGCTTGGATGAGTCTACAAATGACTATTTCCTAGCCGCTAAAACTACTACTACAAATCAATCCATGGCTACTCGTCTTTGTCTTTGTGGCGAAGCTAAGCTTTGGTGAAAACAGTTCTCCCGAGATAAAGGGGTAACAGAAGGTTCCCAAACTTGTGAGCAAATCAAAGAAACTGTGAAAGGATGTTATATTTCCCCATCTTTTGAATCAATCAAGATGAATGAATTCTATAACTTACAATAATTAAACCTAACCTTGGAAGGATACTATTCTAAGTTTGTGAGTCTGCACAAGTATGCACCCCCAATGATAGCGTCTCAATAGATTGCAAGGTTCTGCCAAGGACTAAATCCACCCTTGGACACTCACCTTGAATCAATGAGACCAACGACTCTCGAAGATGCTCTTATGCAAGCAAAGCTTATGGTAAAGGAAATTGCTCAAAATGGCCATACGAACCGCCCAATAAACAACTATGGAAGGCATTATCCAAACTGTGGTGTCGACATGGCCAATGCCAGAGGGAACAGTAGAGCTAATGCAATCACCCAAGGACCAAATGAGATAGGCAATAAGCATTGCTACTAGTGCGAAAGGACTAGAAATATAAGGGAAAATTGTCCTAATAATCCTCAAAATCCTAACCCAAATCAGGTTGGTGGAAGAGGCTAAGGGAATGGCAACAACAACCCGAGCCATGGACGTGGAAGAGTAGCTAGTGCTCGGGTAAATACCATGATTGGACAGCTCAAGGAATGCACATTAGGTGAAGAATTAAAAGAGGATCCATTCATATTGCCATGGAAAGGAAAGGAGTGGATTGCCAATGTTTAGTAATTCAATCTTTAGCTACTTATTACAAGGGTACACCATTTATAATCTTGATTGATTATGGTAGCACTCATTCCTTTCTTGCACCCAAAACAGTTAAAAGATTGCATCTCAAATCCAGGGGGACAAGGAAAATGATAGTAGAATTGATTAGCAGGGGAAGGAAATCACCTCAACTGAAAGTATAGAGAAACTTCAATTTGAGTTGGATAGCCATACAACGGAAGTAGAATTCCGAATCCTACCACTAGGATGCTATGATTGCATTCTAGGGATGGATTGGCTCAAGAAGAACAAAGCCTAGATTCTATGCGTTGAAGAGGAAACAATCTTTCAAGACTTGGAAGGAGAAACTGTAAAGGCATATGGGAAAGCTAGAAAAACTAGAGTCCAACTAGCCAAGGCAAGCCGACTCAGGAAAGGATTTAAGAAAGGTCAACCAATCTACATGATCTAGTTGAATAAGGTTGAAAAGACTAATGAAGGAAATCTATCTTCATGGATCAATGACTTCGAGGATTTCTTTTCAGAAGAACTGACTCAACTGCCTTCAAATCATGAGGTTGATCATGAAATAGAATTGGTTTCTGGAGCCGGACCAGTATCAAAATGACCATACAAAATGTATATTCCTAAAGCTATTGAGCTTAAGGAGCAACTGAGACAACTGATAGAACAAGGATTTATCTGCCCAAGTAATTCACCTTGGGGAGCACCTGTCCTCTTCCAAAAAAAGAAGGATGAAACACTAAGACTTTGCATTGACTTTAGAGGATTAAATTAGGTTACGATCAAGAATAAGTACCCCGTACCCAGGATAGATGAACTTTTAGATCGCCCACATGGAGCCAAGGTTTTTTCCAAGATTGATCTAAGGTCTGGATACTATCAAATCCGAATCAAGGAACAAGATATCCCAAAGACCGCCTTTAGCACTAGGTATGGTCATTATGAATTTCTGGTCATGCCATTCGGATTGACTAATGCCCCAACCACAAAGATTGCCCTAGTAACTCTTCGTGAAAATTAGCTCTTGTAATATTCCCACCACAACGCTTCATATCAAGAAATTAATTCGAACTTGAGGCATTTTTTTAAAAAAATACTTGTCGAGCTATCATATAAGTGACTGCAGGTAATTTTCTTAATATTGAGTCTTGCATTAAATCAATTCTACAAGCCGATACTAAAAGACGCCTCAATGTTCCTAGCAAAAAAAAAGAGCAAAGACGCCTCGTAAATAATATTACGACGGCTTGATCATAATTTTTTCTACATTATATTTGATTTAGTATTCTTGATTCCATTTAAAACATCAAAGATCGCATTAGTTTCATAACTGCAAGACAAATCACAAAAGACTTAATTGATAGACGAAGAACATGCAAGAATGAGCATAATATTGAGTAATCAAAGAGTATGACATGACTTTATAAACTAGATAGTTCAAGAGGTAACTTGGCCAAAAACTACCAGATGAAGTCATTTTGAAGAAAAAAAAGACGTTTTTGAAAAAATAGTCAAAATTCATGATGTTTTTGATAGTTGAAAGGAGAGAAAGCATAAAATAATCATCCCCATGCCACCATCCAACAGGTAGGCAATCAAAATGTATTTTTAATAAATCTCACTTGGCTCTTGACAAGTAGCCAAAAGAATGAGTCAACTGCATACACTCCTCATGCTTACAAATACACCCCCTCTCCTTCACAAAGAAACCAAGAAGGAAGACCTCCTGATGAGGGAAAATTTTCTCTACTTCCCTTATCCATTGAAGCTTTGAGCTAGAAAGAGGAAAATACCCCCCTTTTGCCTCATTTCTATTCTCTTTACTCCTCTTTACTCCCAGTTACACCTTCGTTCCATACATCCATACCACCAAGCAAAACACTAGCACATTTTTTCTAAATGACCACTAACTCTCATTGAACTACCACGTCAATTCCGCCTGACATCCATGACTCCATGAGGTCGCAGAAATTCAAAAAGCTCATTTGAAGCAAGGGAAGCAAAGAACACGATCGATGGAGAAAATGATGGAGTAAGAATTGGAAAAACCCGTGTTATAACAAATCTGAGAGAGGTAACATCTTGTTGGTTTGGAAAAAATTAATGTTTTATAAGCTTATCTCTATATTTGGCTTTAAATGATTATAAACACATTCTAAATTAAATATATATAAACTGTCACTTACAAAAATAACTTAAGTAATATAATAATTAACTATTTAGTGAAAAGACGCTTTCACTTGGAAAATGATTATATGCTTGACATTAAGAAAATGTTGTAATTATGGTTTATTTCATAATATTTACTGTTATTCATTAATGATGCATGTGATCATAATAACAAAAAAAGGTAGATGGTGTTAGGAAACATCTCTATTTTATTTTTCTAATGATAAATATATGCATATGAGATTTATAATAATTTATAAAAAATCATTTAGATAATATCATGAGATAATAAATATATTAAATCAACAAAAAATTACATTAAAAATATATACTAGATACACATAAATTAGGTGTGTGAAAATATAATTTGATGTCTAAAAGATAAAATAAAAATTGCACTTATGATTTCTGCATTTCCTAGAATAAAGTTTTTAGAAAAACAATCAGCATTGTACTTAAGACATAGCGAGATGGAAATTGTTATTTCTAGATAATGTTGAAAGTTGGTCGGATATCGTCAATTAAACCATAGAATATGAGTAGAATAAAATAAAAATTAATTTCTTGCTAAAAACACATGTAATGTTAATATTAATGATTATATTAGTGAGAGCGTCAATATCATGAGTTGATCCACGTATGAGTCAGTGAGAAAACCTTACCTAAAATATCGAGAATGTTAAAGAGAAAATAACTATAAAATACTCGACAACCCTAAAAACTATCAATATCAAGAAATTAAATAAATATCGAAAGTTTGCAGGACTTGTTGGACATTGATAAGAATTTAATTCTAAACGGACTTGGAAGAGCATTTGAAATTCTTCTAAGTGCGGGTAAGGGCAAGGAAACACATGAATTGCCTACCATAGGTATAAATGCCCATATTATCTTTTAGGGTGAAAATACCAAATTTTTCATAAGGATAAAATAGACTTCAAATTCACGAAATAACTCGTGGATCTCGGAAAAGAGTTGCAAGTAGGAAGCGGGCTACTTCCTATGCTAAAAACACTTGCAATTGTTTCTTTTTATTTATTCATGCATTGATGGTTACACAAGAAAGATTGATTATGCTTGCAGCAAATCTAATTGTAAATATATAATGAGGATAATAAGAGAAAAGATCGCGCTGTGCCTCCCCCACAGCTAGACGTGGAACCCTGCTCCAAGGGGGATTGTTTTGTACCATTGTAAGGAGCTTTGGACCTGGCCTTGACGACGAGAGGTCGCTTGGTGAAGACTCTGTTAGAGGCTCCTAGGAGGAGGCGAGAGTACCAAGGGGGCTTTAGATGTAAACCTCTTGATCGCTCTCCTAGGAACTGCCTGACCCTTACACGAATCAGGATGGGATCCTAGAGTCCTCAGTACTAATGAAGGAATGGAAATCTTGGAGGGTTTCTTTTCTTTTGCATAGATAAAAGGGATTTATTGGTAAACCTCCAAGGTTTATCTTCTGCATACACAGAAGGGAAAAATAATTGTAGATAGCTTTGCGAAATAATAAATAATATATATTTTAAAAAAATACTATTTTCTTTGTCTTTGTGTTGTATCATAAAATTATTCGAAGGAACCTGTGATAACGGGTTAGTTAACAAAGTTGCTTTCATATGTCATAACTTAGTGTAATAGGTAATTAGAAAACTAAAGAAAACCACTTATGGGAAGCAGGTGGGTGAGATTTTTGATGGATCTGCCCTACGGATGGACTGTCTCGATAAGTTGGGAGCTTCTCTTAAGAGATTGAATGAAATGTTAATTAGGAAAAACTAGGTGGAGCCAAGCGTTAACTTACCTTGGGTCAGGTCTTAAAACCTTGATCAGTAATTATCTTGGGGAAAAGGTGCGACGGTTGTGCTAAAACTCCATTAAGGCTCCTTGAATCCTAACTAGTTTTACTAGAAAAAAGCGTTGCACTCCATAAACCAAGGGTAACTATGATCACTCCAGTCATATGAGAATCCCTTATGGGACACCTTCGATGGAGCTAGCTAATGTATCGAGACCTCAATTGTCAAATTAGGACCCGGAGCTTGTAGATTGATCCTTGTGGGGACGATAGGTACCTTCCCTTACGGGGTGGTGGGCTCTAGGAAACCTAGACAATAGACCCTGTGCATTCTTGGGAGTGCTGAGCGAAGTCGTCTAGGATAGTTCCCCGATGGACCACTAAAACGTGCTGCCATGGAATTGTTAAGCAAGCACGTGACAGGTGGTATCAAAGCATAATTGAAATTAAAAATATCTACGGTTTCTAAGACCAATTGTGCTAAGTAATAATTAGCCTATTAATTGTTAAGGGATAAACTTTGGTAGAATAATGAAGTCTAGAACCAGTTCCTTGTTTTTTGAGCAATGTACACATCTACGCTAAACTCTACGAATGAGGATACTCGATCGCCTACACGATCCATCCCTTGCGGTTTTAAGATAAAGGCCGATCGATCGATTCTTCAACATGCAGACTAATTCAAAACGCCTTGAATGGATGGAAATTTTAAAAGTAGTTGAGGCCTTTATCTTTTGTCCGTCTAGAAGGAATCCACTTATGATTACTAATGGTCCTCAAATACGTAGAGACCATTATGTCTATGACAAGGTATTGAAGGTAATTCCAACCAATATGATTATAATCCAAGGATATCACAAGTATTGAGATTACTGTATCCATGGTTTTCTAGATCTGCCATTTCCACATTATAGGTTTCTAGACATAGACAACAATTGGCCCACTTTTTTCTACATGAATGTAACTTATATCCATCCTTGAAAAAGAAAGATATAATGATATCATGTTTTAGAAATTGTACATAGCATCTAGCCTATCCTATTGATGCTGATGTATCTCTACTTATAAAACATCTACCATTTGTAAATATCCCTTGTAAAAATTGTAGCGTATGGCTACTGATAATAAAGATAAAAGCGATTAAATTTTGTAAAAATATTGTGCTCTTTGGCCATCATTGTTTTACAAATCTAGTAAGATATTTTAAAGTGGAAAGGAAGCTGAAAAGTTTAAAGTGCTAAACTAATTCGTGAAACTTATGATAACCCATGGTAATAAAGCTATCGCTAGTCCAACTGAAATTCAGGAGAAGAAGTATATCCTTAAGCAAGTTAAGCCACTGGAATTTGATGGCAAGGGCAAAGACATTGAAACCAAGGCAAAGATTTGGATTGAGACCATGGAGGACTACTTTACTACTGCAGGAACTACCCTTGCTAATCAAGCTATGATCGCCAAGTTGAAATTGACCAGTGAGGCATGCCTGTGGTGGAAACAGTGGTATAAAGACCATGGACTTGCTGAGACAACTATTACCTAGGAAAAGCTGAAAGAAGCTTTGGGTAGTCAATATTTGCCACTAGCTTATCACACACAAAAAATGAATGATTTCTTTAACTTAAGACAGCTAGGATTGAGCCTAGAGGCATATTACTCAAAGTTTATCTCATTGCTTAAATATGTGCCTTCCATGACTATTACTCAGCAGGTGTCTAAGTTTTGTCATGGATTGAATGCTCCTTTAAACACATGCCTTAAATCTATGTGCCTAACAAATCTAAAAGATGCTTTGATTCACGCAACACCTCTTGTTCAAGAGATTCAGTCAAAGCCAAGGAATCATAGGCTCTAGAATCAAAACAAATAGACTTCATTGGGCTATCTTAAGAGAGTCCAAGGTCAGCATCCACTTGGTCAAGGAAAGAGGGCCAAAACAAGTGTAGTCAGAACCTCATACCTACAGGAAGTAATTCAAGAGTACCTAGGTATTTTAACTGTAATGAGCCAAGCCACTTTAAAATACAATGCTCAAAGCTTGGTCAAATTCCTCTCCAAGGATAGTACAAAGGTCAAAACCAAGCTTCAATCACAAAAGGAAAAGCATCTACTGTAATTCTTAAAGAGCTTGAAGAAGAGGGAAACCCAACTATGAAAGCTGATATAGAGAGGGCATAAGTTCACGCTAATAGTCTTCCATAGATTCTATCCATGTTTTTGCCTCAGTTGAGATGTCCCTCCCTTTATCATCAAACTCCAGTGGCTTTCTTGAGAAGAAATTTCTTCTCTTGAGCTACAGCAATATTGAGATTTGAGGTGATGTTCTGAGGAATTATGCATTTTATAATCAATTTTCTCTTCAACCATATTTTTAAAAAAATATGTTTACTCGCTTACTTTCCCTCATTAATTTAGGAAGAAAATTATGTACTACTTGTCCTTCGGATAATGATCAGGGTTTATACTTCAAAAGAGAGTCTTATTTTTAATCAAAAAATCTCATCAAATAGATAGTATCTTTT
The DNA here is from genome assembly GCF_053477565.2 of Lygodium microphyllum. Taxonomy (NCBI): domain Eukaryota; kingdom Viridiplantae; phylum Streptophyta; class Polypodiopsida; order Schizaeales; family Lygodiaceae; genus Lygodium; species Lygodium microphyllum. Next base: position 148,721,045 of record NC_141143.1, on the reverse strand, counting down.
CACTATTTCTAATTATCAAGGAGACAAATGGATGGGAAAAAATAATTCTTTACGTTAATAAGAAGAGAATACGTTATTCGAGTAGATTATGAGCTTATATTATTCTTGAAAAAGATTTTCCTACCACAATCTAGGCATGGCATTGTGATATATCCATCGTATAGTAATTAGGATTCTGAGAATAAATATTGAGAAATCTATATTTTAGAGGAAGATAAGGTAATCCATCTTTCTTGTAGTTGCAGCAACTGGAGCGTCCTACAACCATGACCCGATCAGTTGGTATAGCCCTTGTAACCTCCTCATAGATGTACTTGTTTAATTTTACCTATCGCCCTTTAGTGAACATATTTGAGTTTACTCTGGCCTGATAGAAGAGATAAATCTTGGCAACCTTAAGGGCTTGCATCCACCTTAACCTCTTTAAATTATTCAAGAGGTAAGCAAGATGGTTTGCGTCAATGTAACAATACCCTTCGCTTAACATCCATCGCCTTTTATAATACCAAGGTGAAGGATTGTATATTTGATATTATATACACATCATCTAGATTCTCTAGATGAAGCTAGAGGAGTGCATTGCATAGATAAACATAACTTGGAAAATCAAGAATCGTTTCCAAGGTTCGTCTTTCTACCAAAAATCAAGAATATATATCAACAAGAGAATATTTCTCTATTTAAGGGAAATATATTTTATGTTGTGAATATAACTACTTTTAATTACTTGCATCATGTCCTACATCAACATGTCCTATGATACCAGCTGTAACGTGCCCGTCCGAGATTTCCTTGGTGGTATGTTCTTAGTAGCCCATCAAGAGATATCTTAGGAAGCACTGTCTAGGTTTTTTGTGAAAACCCTCAAAGTTTGCTAACTAGGCTCGCTTGAGTCTACCCCGCAGTGGATGTTCCAGACGTTCCCACGAGGACCAACTTGAGTCTTTCTGATCAATTCAATTACTAATGGTTGATTAGTATCAGTGGCTCGAGATTCCATTTCCTATAGAAATTGCTAACTAAAACGGACTTCCGTTGTGCGAGGTTTAAAGTGAATGGGAGAAGTATGACACTTTAAATCCCTTCTGCCTGGGGTTCTAAAGTGATATGAGTCACTCTTTCTGGTTTCTAATGATATGCAAGTTTTATTCTTTCTTAGGAAAACTCTCGGTTTACTGAGACCACCCAACCATTGGTCTGGATTTGTTGGGGGTCCATCATCTCGCTTCCCTCGAGAGAGTAGTTTTAGTTACCTAATTACCTATCACTTTAGGTTCAACATATAAAACACTTTCTTTGAATTATCTTGTGATACAAATTCATTACACACCTTTAATTCATGACATAAAAATAGAGTAAAGTAATTCTTTCTTAATAGTTTCTTTTAGAAAAATGACTTTTACAATGTTTTTTGTTTGAAGTAGTATTCTCTCCAAGTTCTATTCCCCAACTAGTATTAGAACTTCCAAGACACAATTAGAAACCAAAGGGAAGTTGGCAGTTTATAAGAGCCCAATGAGTTTATGACCAGAGCCCCTTGGTATCCTTACCCTCTCCTACCGCGACTAGAGTTCCCTACGACAAGACTTTTTACATCATGATTGGTATATACTCACTAATGCAACCTTGGAGTAGGTTTTATTCATGCTGGCCTTGGGGAGGTCTAGCACCATTAAGAACACTACCTTAGTTGGCATTCTATGCTTACCGAAATACTGCCTCTATTGACGATCTGTACTCAGGCATCCATCTTTTAGCTTGATGATTTTAGGAAAGATTAGTACCTAGCTTGCAATCACAAATATCTTATTTTGAATGCATTAACATAAAATTTTAACAAGTTTATTTCCATGATAAATCTTTTCTTTTCAAAAATTAATAACATCAAGGCAAATTAGCATAAGTGGCAAAATTTGTGTAAGTGACAATACCTTCCAATAGTCTTCCTAGATTCCTCCTTCTCTGGACACTAGTTTGGATTGAAAATAAACAATAATTACATACTTGAGAATAACTCCCTTGGAATTTCATGGGTCCTTGCTCGCAATAAAAGAAATCTTGGTTAGCTTATTATCAAAAGATTTCTCTTGACAATTTCATCACAAGGTTCTTTATATATACTGAAAAATTACATCCGTGATTATCCATCAGAGGTTTTGTTAGATCAATACAAATAAAAAATATTAAATCTTTTAGAAACACAGTACCTTCATTGTACTTGCTTCGGTTCATCTTGTATAGATACAAGTTACCCCTTGGAATTCGCGGTTAAGAATTCTTTAAAGAGATTATATGCAGGGATCAAATAAAAATCTTGCATATTCATGGGATGAAGGCTCGCTAACTATTTTTATTTTTAAAAAAATTAGTACCTAAGGATCCATGATGAGTGTTTGGTTGATGGTATTCACAGCTTCATTTGTAATCCTTGTACTCACTATTCCATTTGAGGTAATTGTATCCGTAACGTTATTGAAAGCTCTTGCTTCCCCAACCTTCGTAACTTTATTCCTCGGGGCCATGGTCTTTAATCGCAAGATCGCAAAAAAGGGATTTTGAAAAAGGATCTTGGGGGTAATTAAATTGACTTAATTTTGATTGATGGGGGGGAAGGCAATCACCAAGAATTTAGAAAAATCAAGAAGATTTTTAATTCCATAGAGAAATATGATAGAAGGGATGGAAGATTTGAATTCAAGAGCTCGTGTATCCTCCTTGTCTTCTTAACAAGAAATTCCCATGCTCATGCTTCTCTTGCCGCACTTCCTCTTGCTCTATACTCCTGAGAAGGGCCTCTCTCCTCTTGCCCAGAGTACCCTCAATGACTCCCGAGTCCCCATGCCTGATATTTATAGCTAAATTGAAGAAGAAGGGTTGTGGCTAAGAAGAAGAGCTCTTTATGGAAGGGATATTGGCAATATCAGCAATTTAAATCTTTCAAGATGCAATCTGATACTAGTGATTTGATATTTGAGGTCCAAAGAGGCTGCCAGAGACGCTATGACTGGTTCTCCTAGATCTTGAATGATCTTGATTCAACCCAAGCCTCTCGTCGAGCTAAGAAGTGAAAGGTGAGAAGGATCATCTATCTCAGACTGCATAGCCCTCTCCTAGGAGTGATTGTCACCCCTGCGCATAGCCTGATCATAAGTGAAAGGCTCTCCTGCATCTGTAACCAAGACATAATGCATCAAGGGCTAAAATCTATTAGGTGGACGTCTGTCTCTAGTAGACTGTCTCACGGCAGGCTTTCCTGCCTGCCCAGCTGCCTGTCCAAAACCTTGACCGTGAGCATCTGCTGCAGCTGTAGGCTATCCAACTGGCTGTGTGGGAGCTCTCGGCTCCTCCTAAAATATGACCCTATGGATCTTAACAACTCTCTCAGGCTCCCTATGCAACTTGTCTTCATGGAAGACTACATCATGACTGCGGATGACTTTCCATGCCTGCAGATCCCAGAGACGGTAACCCATCTCGTCTGCATCCCCATAACCAAGGAAAATGCATTTGACACTCTTAGGATCCAGCTTACTTCTCTTGTCCTTGGGCACATGGAGATGCACATAAGAGGAAGGTTTTCCAATCCATACCTCCTTTGCAACCTAGAAATCCAAACGACTAGAAGGTGATCTATATATGGCATGCACAGATGTACTAACTTCCTCAGCCCAAAAGCTCGATGGTAGGCCTACATGGTTAAGCATACTGCGTACACGCTCCTAGATGGTTCTATTCATCCGCTCAGCCAAACCATTCTGGGGAGGGGTGTAGGGGGCAGTCAACTGACGCTTAATACCCCTCTCATAACATAGCTACTCAAAAGCACGTGAGACATACTCACCCCCATTATTTATTCTTAGACATTTTAGCCTATATCCAGACTAGTTTTCAACTAATGCAAGCCATCTCTGAAACACAGCCAAGACATCGGATTTCAGCTTAATGGGATAAGCCCAAACTTTTCGTGAAAAATCATCTATGAACATAACAAAATACTTCGCACCACCCATAGACTGACAAGGCATGGGCCCACAGACATCCGAATGTACCAATGCCAAGGGCTCACTCATGCGTGTCCTACTAGACTTCTTGTGCGTAGACCTAGCCTACCATAAAGACAATGCTCAAATGAAGTAAAACATGCATAAACAAGGGTGGTAAGTACTGCAAACCAGAAAGCATTTTCATTATCTTCAAAGACATATGGCCCAAATGGGCATGCCAAAGAGATACATGTGGGATAGAACCCATAAACAAAAAATGATCAAGGGAAGAAGCTGATACAATAAAGGGATAGAGGCTGCTTGCCTTGGCACCTCTCACAATCACAAGTCTACCATGAGTAATCTTCCATGCAGAGTCTCCAAAAGATACATGATAACCTGTGTCATCAAGCTATCCAGCTGACATGAGAGTGTGTATCAAAGTAGGTACATGACGTACATCATTCTGCATAACAAAACTGTTGCCAGAAGGAAACTACAGCCTAACATCACCAATGCTCACAATATCAAGAGAGCTGTCATCACCCAAGTGCACAGAACCCAAAACAGTATGGTATGAATTAAACCACTCTCGGCAAGGTGTTACATGAAAGGACGCACCTGAGTCCAAGAGCCAACACTCTGCATACATAGAGTGTATCTTTGTCATCTGCGAAGCACTAGAAGAAGTTGCAAGGATATAATCATCATCAACATCCTCAGGCTTCCTTATCCTGCACTTTGTCTTTCCCCTTATCTTTGCACCTTTCATTGCGCAGTTCATGGAATTGTGGCCTAATATGGCCCTTTTTCCCACAATGGTAACATCTGCATTCCTGCCATGGGATTTGCTACGTGACTTCCCACGAGAGTTGGATCGAGATTTCTGAGAATCCCGTCCACGGCCACTACCATTGCCACTGCCATGCTTTCCATATCCATCATTCCTGCCTCTAATTGTCATAGCATGCGACACTTGAGAGGCATCCAAATTCTTACAATTAACCTCTTCCTACAGAAGAGCACTCTCAACATTAGATAATTTCAAGGTAGCAGTAGAGGCACATAATGCAGTGCGGAATATATCCCATGACTCATTAAGAGTACCAAGCAAGAAAAGAGAAGTGACATCCTCTGCAAAAGTGATGTCCTGTGAATTCAAGTTCTTGAGTATAGCATGGAATTGGCTTAAGTGAGCAGACATGGTCACATTCTCCTTCATGCGTAGATCCATAAGTTGCTTCAGCCAATACATCTGACTCACTAGACAACTACCATGCACTCTGTTCTTCCTCAAATACATTGTAATAAACCTGTTCTATGAGAGATAATACAATAGTGGACTTGCATAACTCATCAAGCTCAAGCCATTCCTTATCTGGCATAGCTGCAGGCAGATGCCCGCTCAACCTCAAAGGTTTGATCTGCGATTTCTACACCAACACTTGCCAAATCTGGCTCTTCCAATAAGAGTAATTTGTACCATCAAGCTTAGTGATGCTAAAAATAGCATGATCAGTGGACGAACTCACCATAATGCAGGCTGGAAGACTGCAGATAGTTTAAAACTGCTTGCAGTTTACTGCAGAAAATGACAAAAAAATCACCAAAATCAAGAGAAAAATGGTGAGAAAAGTTATCCAAAGCTACTGCCCACCAAGTACTAGTGAAAGTACATCATTTTAAAATATTTGAGTATGAAAAATCCATGTCAGTCCGGAGTTATATGCTTGCTGTAATAAATGACAAGCAGGGTACTGTGAGAGTCAATTGTTGACCAAATCACTGCACCAAGTCAATAAATGACAGCCAAGACATGACCAGCCATAAATGAGCATAAATCAGCACCAAACAGTCATCAAGACCTTGAGCAAACACCCAAACATGTCAACAAAGCATCCATCAGTGAGGCATACCCCCTGAATAGTAGGGCAAAGTATACATAACACTAGTAAGACTTGACGCCAATAAGTGTATGCTCACTAGAGTGCAAAGCCCAAGCATAGGTCAAAAGCGATTCCAAGATATCAGTGCATGAACCATGCAACATGTAAGTGTAAGAGATCCCAAAGTCTCAAGTATTTGCAAAATGCTCAAACAGCAAAAACCTCCTGCTCAATGTTGGTCAAGCATACAAGATGCTCCCACTGGCTCAAAAGGCGGATAAATGAGCTCAACAGCTCAAGCAAACCAAGTCAAAGTACCAAAGACAGGTAACCAAGACAATGCCTCAATAGCATCCAAGGTCGTAATGAAAAAGCCAAGTCGTAACGGAAAAAATCCAAGTCAATGTTCAACTGCTCAAGGGAATACTCAAATGAATGTCAAGACGAGCTCAAACAACTACCATCCACAGCTAAAGCATAAAGCATTCACCAAGACATCATAACCCGTACTGGGTAACCTAGCCATAAACCATGTCATAGATGAAATGCCAGCTACAAAGAAGTGACAGTCAAACCCAAATCGAGCTCTAATCTCAACTCAAAAGCATTCTGGAGCATAAACAAGACATGTGGCATAGTCCAAATATATCATGACATCATACCGAGTAGTCGGGAGCACCCTGTGACCAATAGGTATAACCCAACTATAGCATAAATAGCTCTAGCCCTGAAGTTTCCAGCAGCATATAACCTCTGTAAACTGAGCAAATCAGTGCTCAATCCAAGCTCGAATCCATAGGCAAACCATAGGCATACATTCTCGTATGTATAGGCACCAACCGAGCATAATTGGGCATCAAATGCCAAGACCTATAGGCATAAAATTGAAGTAACTGGTGGCTGCCCTGTTTTGGATAGATCTGGGATTTTTCAGAATAGTCAATGGCTGAGCTAAATCAGCTCCAAATGCATCTCACATAAGAGGTATAACATCCACAAGTGATCCGGTATCAATAGACATCAGTAGAAGCATCACATAAGCCATAGGCATACAAATACATCCCATCTCAGACCTGAAATCTGTTGCAAAATATTTTGTCATCAGAATTTGGCAAATCCTATATCACCATCGCATCCGGAGCATGCCAAAATCCCAAGTTAGACTCTTATCTTGCCTAAATCAGGTTTTGAATGCTCGAGATATGATAAAAAAGAGTGATTTTTGGGCCAAATTTTGAAACAGGCGCAAAAAAAAGTGAGCTGTCTGGGGGGGTTTGCTGTCCTATGTGTCAACAATGGGGCCCAAAGGGGGCACAAATAGGGGCCAAAGAAGGCCTACATCAAGCCTCAGCAAGCCTTGATAGGCTGGAAGCAAGATCCAGGTGAAGGAAGCTCCAAGAGGTGTGAGCTATGGCTACCCACAACTTGTGAATACCCTATTTACCTAGACCTGTGGACTGAGATAAATCTTTTAAATAATGAAGCAATACCTCAATGTCAATGCCTTGATGGTGCCTCAATAGGTCGGGAAGAAGTTCGGGAAGCCGGGGAGTGACGGGAGCTCAAGAGAATGAGCTATGGCTGTCGGGAAGGAGACCCAATGTGAGTGGGGGACTAATGGGAAGCTAAGAATGCCACGAGCCAAGCTCAAGAGTCGGGAAGTCATGCTCTAATACCAGTTGAAAGGTGAGAATGATCGAATCTTGCACTCGAGAGCTATGGCGGGAGAGTAAGAGCAAGGAAGAGAGAGACAAGAAATGGGAACTCCAACAGTCACAATGTGTGACCGGGCCTTCCTTTATTCAAACTATCACTAAAAGAATAAAGAATAAAGTGACAGTGATGGGCGCCCACCACCTGCAGTGTGCAGTGGCGGTTACTGTCAATATACTAATACACGAGCGGCTAGGTGGAGGCGCCTTTACCCCCAACAAGAAGAGGGGGAGATTGCTGGATAACATTGTTGAGTTACTAAAGGTGAATTTAAGCTTTTTGGTTTAGAATCAGAGATGCTGAATTGGGGAAGATAGTGTGCCATTTTTTTTCATAAAAAAAGAGGGAGGCCTGTTCGTTGTCATCTCCCTCTCAATCTTCTTCATTTTTATAAAGCATTAAGCTTTAAATCTTAAAGCTTTTGTGACTTACCTTTCTTGCCAAGTTTTAAACATGTTTGGTTATGGCTCACAACTCTTGTTCATGTGGTAACTCCCATGACAGATGGCTATAGTCCTTGTAATCCGAAAAAATGTTGGGTTATGATCCTTGGGTCATTTTGCTTAAGATCTTCTCTATTTAATGATTTAGAGTTCTTAGAGTCGATTTTTGCAAGAAGTCGGAAAGATTTCAAATTAAAGTTAGGATATCATAGTTTCTTAAGCCAATATAGTTGTGTTGCATGACTCTGCTTACTATAGAGATTATAAATCTTCTTTCATAATTCATAAGAACACATCTCAATCTCAATGACATTAAATTATACCTACTTTTACAATGACAAAATAATGGTAAATGTACATAGCTCATCAAGCTCTTCCCAATCCTCTACACCATAAAGTTTGGGCTTTACAAGAAAATCTATCTTGTAGTATTAACAATGAACTTTTCATCTCTTCAAAGCACTAAGTAAAGAAAACAATAAGAAATTATCTATACAACATCATAAACACATTCTCCCACAAGTTTAACTTCAATAGATCTTCACAATGTCTCCATTATCACAATTTAGCAATGAAATAAACACAAAGGAACACTCAATACAGAATGGAAATGATTACGTAGTCTTCATTAATCACATGCTTCTCTCAATCACTCATACATCATAGTAACTTAGAATGTGATAGAATGAATGATCAATATCCTCTCTTGGTTATGGAGTCCCTTCAAAGAGTATGTCAAATATCAAGAGTCACCACAACCACTATAGTAACCCTTCATAGCTTATCAGTACAGTGTCAGTCCTAGTCTTCAATTGCTACTCCTTTTGCTTCAAATGAGATATTTTGAGCTTCCATTCTTCTCTTTCCAAAGGAATAAATCATCCCCAAGCTCCAAACTCATCCATCACAACACATACAAATGCATATTGATGGTTATGACATATAGAATCTCAATAGAATGCCACAAAGGGTCTACAAAATACAATAAATCCATTCAACTTTAAGAGAAACCATTTAAATCTATTAAAAAACATTAAATAATACTTAGACCTAATAATTCACAATCTTAAAACTCTCAATAGAACCAAATAGACATAAACAAGGCACAACAAAACCAGTCAGACCATCAATAGAACATCTCAATTCATCACAAATCAATCAAAAGCCATCATTAACTAACCAAATATACTCAACCAAGCTAGATTGTGATAGTATATAGTTGGCTTGGAGAGTCAATTTATGCAAGTGCCTCATGAGCCTAATTTGGATAGTGTGAGATGTACCTTGCAATACCTTAAGGCTACATTGAATTATAGTATTTTTGATGAGGCTGACTCAATGGTACAATTATTTGGTTATACTCATGTAGATTGGGCAGGTAGTATACCTAGTACGAAGTCCACCAATGGCTATGTATTTTCCTTTGTGAATGGGATTGTGACTTGAATCATTTAGAAATAGATTGGAAAAGTAGTGTATTTGATAGATAGTCCACTAGTGACTATGCATTTTTCTCTAGAAGTGGGACTATGACTTGAAGTAGTAAGAAACATCCCACTATTGCATTATCGAGTACAAAGGTTGAGTACATGGATGTTCCTATGACAACATGTCAAGTTGCATGGATAGGAAAGCTTCTTGATGATTTTGGGGATACAGATAGACAAGAAAGTAGCCATTTATTATGATAACATAAGTTGCACAAACTTGTCAAGGAACCCAATGTTTCTTGCATGCACAAAACACATTGAGGCTCATTAGAGAGTAAGTCTTAGCATGTGATATTAATATCATATAATGAGAATAGATGAGCATGTTGCAGATATTTTTACCAAGGACCTAGGAGTATAAAAGCTTTAACAATTTTAAAGCTTACTTGGACTACAATTCATGGAGTTGAGCTTGAGGGGAATTAGTATTGAGATGTCGAGCTCAACATGAGGTGACACTCATGTAACTAGATGACCAATTCTAGATTCATATCACTAATACATTTGATACCTAACTATAACTAAAGATCTTGTTGTAGTTCGTGCTCCCTCCCCCTCTTTGAGGTCTCATCCATAGGGGCCACTAGTACTAATGAGGAGCAGGGATCCTTCCTTCCAAGAGTACCCCAGCTCTACTCCACAACTCAAGACCAGGTGGATGAGAGCAAGGCTGTGGATGCAAAAATGTCCAACCTAGTTGAGATATTTTTTGACCTAATAAAGTTCATCTTTCTTCACGATGTGGAGAAGATGTTTAGTGTTTGAGAGGATGAGGTGCAATTCATGCTAGCAATGGCATTTATTTTCTTTTCTTTGGTGGACACCATGACAACATTGTTGCCTCTTGCCTCATTCCCCAAGCTCAATGAGATTGAGGGTGCAATTGATACCCTAGTGGATGCAATTGACACTTGTGAGTGAGTTGATATTGGGGTAGAGGAATTCAAGGCAACTTACACTAGGGTGGATGTAATAACACATGCCACTACTGCAGAGCTGAGGTACTAGTCCCCCCACATTATAGATGAATCAAAATCGAGTTATGGAAGCAACCCAAGAGGCTGAGATTGAGGGTAATGAAGTGTAAGAGGAGGTAAATTCAATTTATCATATGTATTCTTATTTATCTCAATGGAATTTTACTAATGTTTTTTCTTATGATCACACATCATGTTGGGTATACATGAGTCTGCTAGTAGACAAGGGAATTGAAGGGCTTTTGGAAGAGATGCTATCCTTTCCCAATACATAGGGCACATCCCCCCTTGATACATTACTATGGTCCACACAATCTCAATCTTGGCCACCCATTCCTAGCTCATGATTCTCAAAGCACTTTCAAAGGTGCTATGTGTCTCTAGTATCACCCTAAATGTGAATAAGATCATCCATTTGAGGAGTTGGTGAGATACGTTTTTGGCATATGCTTACGTGGAAGGATAATCGACATAGTGGCTTTAGGGAGTGCTTTAAGGCTTCAAAATCAGAGACCATGGCTAGCATGGCACAAGAGTGATTACTAATGATGAAGGGACACCACAAATGAGTAGCATGATGCCATAAAGAAGTTACCTTTACGGAGCAACCAAATGCCCTTTTATGATTATCTTTATGTTGATGTCTGGTATGGAAATTGATTGAAGTATAATAGATTATAATATTATTATATTTTTCTCTTTCTATGGGACTTCTATTTTCAAAAATGGTCTCTTGCTATAGTTTCTATTTGTTTCATGTATATAACTATGAATACTTGAGGTTATCTAGTAAATTGTAGTTGTGAATTTTGTAATATTTAACCCATATTGGAACTTAGGCCAAGTGGTGGTGACTATCAGTGTAGTAATACACGAGCGGCTAGGCAGAGATGCCTTTACCCCTAACAACATCCCACTTAAAGGGGAATCTGCCCTAGTGAGGAGTGAAAAGAAAAAGAAAAAGACAGTACAACATATACAAATGTACAACAGGATGAGGAAAGACGTCATCTCATCCCACACCCATCAACCTCCTGAGGAAGGCAAAGTGCTCTGTAGAGAGGCTTTTCGTGAGTAGATTTGCAGGATTCTGGTCAGTCAAGATCTTGACAAGATCAATAAACTTGTCCTCAACAACCCTACGTATGAAGTGATACCTCACCTCAATGTGTTTCGCCTTCGCATGGAAGACCGGATTCTTGGCTCAGATTCTTGGCTAACTGAATAGCACTCATAGAATCCGAATGCAGTGTAGGCATTAGGGGAGTTTTGAGGTCTCAAAAATGCCTTTCTTTTAGGATGTGGAGAGAGAGTGCTCTAGACCAATAAGAGCAAAGCCTCCGTAACGAAACTTCTATTTTTAAAAAAATAAAAAATTATTTTACAAAAATATATAAATATGATAATATTACGAATTTGTATTTTTATTATGTATTTTTAGTCTCTTATATTCATGATTATGACATCTTTTGCATTAATGGCATAGAGTCTCGGCTAATTTTATTTAATGATGTTTCTAGATTAATGATAATGACTGATGTAATCGAAATTCAAATTGGTGAAAAGCATGGCGCTCAGTTTTTTTCCTCCTTTCTTTTATTCCTCTATTGTTTTTTCCTCCGTTATGATAGCCTAGTCCTCTGTGTGTGTGTGTGTGTGTGTGTGTGTGTGTGTGTGTGTGTGTGTGTGTGTGTGTGTGTCTCTCTCTCTCTCTCTCTCTCTCTCTCTCTCTCTCTCTCTCTCTCTCTCTCTCTCTCTTCTACCAAGGATATAGAAATTCAACCTTCAACAAGGCGTCCAAGCTCCCAAATCACATCCATATCAGTGTTTAACTCATTCCAAACTGATGGAAGATGGATTCCTACTATCATTAGCAAAGGTAGTTGGATCACCATGCAACAAACAAAACGTGGAAAAAGGCAAAGACATGAGAGCTCGTTTATCTCTGCTTGGAAGGGCAGAATCTGAGACTTTAAGCTTGGAGCAAATAAGAATAGTATCAAAGAGGTACTAGTGCAACATGTGTTCATGCATAGAGAGCTGTGTTTGAAACCTGGATCTTCAAAGCTTCCAATGCATAGACCAAATTGTAAGAATTTGATTCTTAAAGTTTTTCCTTTCTTAAACATGGTTTAGATTTTTCCATTATAATATTTGTTTGTCTTGTAGATGTCTATCCCTCTAATATTGAGGAATGGCAACCAGTGGAATCTATTATTGATGTTATTGATGTTATACATGGTTCAATTGGAGAAGAAATGTATAGAGGTAGAAAGAAGACAGAGCTTGCAGAGAATGGAATATTCTTTTATGACCATTCTTATGTTATTCCTATGCGGCGTTGCCAATGGGGATCAATAAAACTCCTTCCTTTGCCAGATTTTTCAAGCTTTGAGTGGCCTTTGCCAAGTCCAGCTACTAGTGAGGGCTATAGATGTAAGATATTTTCTGAGATCCAGAAAGCACTAAAATCTAATATCTCAAGTAGGCTAAGCAAAGTTACTTTATTTATACCTATTAATATATTTATTGATTTCTTCTCTAATATGGAGATAAGAATAACAAAAACCATGCTTTCAGTGAAGAGACTAACATATGATCATATCATACAATTTGTTGATGAAGGATGGGATACAAGGACAGAAGGAAAAATTATATGTAAGATAGATCAAGACTCTATAGCTTGTAAATATATGATTGCTACTCAAAATTTTATCCTTAGCTTTTACTATAGTCGATGGCATTTTGTTGGTAGTAGTCTAGTTGCTTTAGACCAGAATCATAATGATTTCAGCAAGGATCCTATTGTGGATCTTGATATTTGGTTCAACGAGGATATTATTGCAATCTTAAATATCAGAAAATCATGTACGCTACATCAAGTGAGGATGGATTTACAAAATGAAGACATTGAACTACCATGCTCCTTTGTATTTCAACTTGACAAGAAACGAGTAAGTTTTCACATCATATTATATCTACTTAGATGTATATCAAGATCTCACTTTCTAACTAACAAACATTTGTAATTTATTTTTTGCAGATATCGAAAAGGAGAGAAAATAAAATACACTGCAATGACATTCAAGAAAAGATATCTTTACTATCAATATAAAATACATGTACAAATTTTGTAGCAGATGCCTATCTGCCATCTCTATGAGATATACAAGGGCTGAAGGGCAAATTTCTATATATGAAGGCCTACAAGGCAATATGGCAAAGCTATTTCTTTTTTGGAGAACTATCCTTTCTAGGAGTCCTTTTGCCTTTCTTTGATGTCTTGGGTATAGAAGGTGTTGAAGCTGTGGATTTGCCTTCCGTGGTTATAGGCACCGCATCTCCTTCATGGTGCAAATCCCCACCAATCTCTGTTGTTGGTTGTATACAATTGACCATTATATACTTCAAGAGCTTTGCTTTGATGTACCAAACATGCTCAGATGTATAGCAATCCTTCGAAAACTGTCACACATTTATAGAAAAAAGAGTTTTAGTTCATTATTTTTCTTACAATAGACTATATTTTTATCATCAATGGACTATTTGCAATTAATATCTATCTTAAAGTGTACCATCTTTCATATTACCTTTACATGTTTATCATCATTAAGATAAACAAAGTTAACCATTCTTCTAGCATTTGCAATCACCCTCCAGCCACAAGAATGGCTATCATCCTGATGGGGACACTGCAACCACCAACACAAAGTAAAACTATAAAGAGGATGAATGGTAGTTCATAGAATAAACTCATGTTTCAATTATTTTAATGAATAACTTACCGCAACTTGTCTATATTGCATTGTTGCAAGCAAATCAGATGGCATAGGGGGTCTTTTCTCTAGCTTTTCAATTAATCTTTTGGCACCTCTGTATATAAAATATGTTAAAATTTAGAGTACTTACAAAAAAAAGAATTGAAATATCAAGGAGCCCTTGGATAATATAACTTACAATTTAGCATTTCCATGGCTTCCTTACATAGAGTTGATTAAAAAGCATTGCTTATCCACAAGGTCTATTGCAATCAAGCTCCAATGAGAACTAAAAGCAATCATATCTCAACAAATTAGTAGGATAAAATCTCAAAAACTCTAATAGAATATTGAATCACTTACTTTTCATTATATGGAATTATAAGCAGCTCCAAAGTATCGAAGTCAATCAAATTGAGCCAGTGCTCAATAAAACTTGCATCAACTTCATTCCTCATAAAGAATGAGATAGATGGATCAAAAACCTCAATTTTTTGTTGTATATCCAAAGGAAACTCATGCATTATACACCTAGAAAAGGAATAGAAATAGTGAGTACAAACAAGAAAAATCTTATTGCTAAAAAAATATCAAAAAGTATAAGTAATTATGGATGGACATACCTTAGGCCAGCAAGAATAAGACTGTCATTTACTTCTCTTCTTTTATCCTTAAGAATCTGAACACATGCATCATCAAAGGAGATAACCTCAGTTCTTTTGCCTAAGTCACCAGGTAAGAAACAAAACACACTAAATCCTTTTGGATTAGCTGCTTCAAGAAGGGTGGCTAGCTCATTTTCAAAGGACTCTAGTTGCTCTATTTCCCTTTCTTCAACTCTTTGCCTCCTATACTCTCTCCATTTATTTGCTTGTTCCTCTTTAGCCTTCTCCTCTTTTTCATGTTGCCTTGTATCCTTCTCATGGATGACATCCTCAACCCTGACACCAGAATCATCTTTCTTTCTTCTAGCTGGGGGCACATTAAGGATATTAAATGTCTTCATATCAGTGAGGGGAATTGGCTCAAGGACCTTTGAAAATCTATATCTTAGCCTCCTAAGAATTACCATGTCCTTGTCCATGAGTGTGAGCCTATGAGCATGAGCAGCACAAATGTAGGCATCTTGGAAAAACTCAATTAGAAAATCCTCTGTGGCTTCTTGTATACAATTAAGAGCTGTTCTTGTCCATCTGAAACTATCCAAACTATATCTGTCACAAATTTCCCTAACAAGCCTCTGAAAAGACAACTTTGGAATTGCATTGTCAAGAGCATTTACTGCCTTCCTAATCTCCCTTAGACACCTGACATTTTGAGAAAACCTTCTCCTTGGCTTTGACTTTCTAGAGAGCTTTTGAGGCTTTGAAGACTGATGAATCTTTGATGCTAAATCCCTAGGATCAATCTTCTATTTTCTTGATGTTGCCTTAGTCCTAGCCATCTGCCAAAAAAACATATGTTACTTCTTCTCCAGCATGTAAAGCAAAACGCGAGTCCCAGACAAGAGTTATCTATGCTGCATGGTGTTTTCTCGTATCAACTGAATTTTTCTCGAGCTGTCTAGTGAAACGCGAGTGTCAAGCAAGGCGCCTCCTTGCAGCTGCTTATTTTCGCGTTTCACCGGACTTGTTGTCCATTGTGTCCAGTGAAACGCGAATTTAAGCTTGCTTGAAGTACCTTATTTTCGCGTTTCACCGGACAGCTCATGAATAGCATAAAATTTGACAAAACCAAGAAAAAAGAGCCTTGATCCAAGGAAAGCTTTTAAGATTACATAAAATATCCACAGAATTAGGGAGGAAATTTGAAGATTTCCTTAAATATCCACAATATTAAGGAATGCTTTCACTGTGGAAAAAATTCTTTTGTAGTGGTCATAAGCTAATAATAACATAAAGGATTAAGGAAAAGTATCAAAACAATGCATTGAATGGAGCTTGTTATTGAAAAGCAAGATGCAGAAACCATACATTCTTTTTAGCTTGTTCTTCACAATCTCAGCCTAAAGATGACAATATGCTCAAAGGTTTGCTTTGTTGGGGAAGCAGTGAAATGCTTGGAGATTGGAAGGAAATGCTTGGAGACTGGAAGGAACACCAAAAATAAAGATGGAGTAGCGATGAAATGCGATGAAAGGTGAAGGCGGTGAATTTGCATGGACTCAATGTTCTTCGCAAAGTGTTAATAACACACGTGTGACGTACTCTCGCTTACTAAAATTTTTTATTTACTTGGAAAAGGGTTATTTAACACACGTGGGACGTATTTTTGGAAAAAGAGAATGCGCACGTCTTCTGAGGAGTTTATTACGTTGTGTTAAGTCAGACACGTGTACACGTATTTTTCCATTATTACACAAACTTTTTCGTTGGAACTATCACCACATGCTTAACGGTCGATATAAAAGCATTTCAAACCCATTTCTCCGACATTGTCTTCTTCTCTGCCAAAATTTCGTCTCAACTTCCCTTCAAGGTCCTTGCTTCCTGTGTGGAGAGCAGTTCAACAATCTTTGATAGGTAACAAATTTTTTTATTACAAGAATTTTAACAAAATAAATTTGATTAATATAGAAAGAATGTTTTATAACACTTGAACAATTAAAGATGTTATGTGCTTTCTATCTTTCAAAAGCAGCATAGCTTTTCCAAAAATGATTTTATCATCAATTTGTGTGTTTCCATAGAATTTATTTATTGTTCATGTTTCTTTTCTTCATTTGTAATTTTTGACCAGTGAAACGTGAAACAATGTCTCTGTTGATGATATTTTGCTTAGTATCACGTTTCACCGGCCACATATTAGAATAATTTTTGTCTTCAAGCTAGTGTCCGATGAAACGCGATTCCTTCACAGGCATTTGTCTTACACACTTGAATTTTCACGTTTCACCGGTCAACTAAAAAAATTCTCCTTTTTTGATTTTTTTGTCTTGGAAAATCAATGTTGGGGCCTCTTTCCATGGTTCCATCTTGTTTTATTAGATATTGGTTCTATTCTGCTTTTTTTTTTCAGGGATAAATATTTTTCTGGTCAAGATGACAAACAGGAAGCTATCTCTGGAAGGAATGGATGAGGAGGAGATAATTGATACATCTGATGATAGGCTCTTTGATTGTTTACACACCACTGGAAATTCTTCCAAGTTTTGCTATATCAGGGAAATTTTCAATGTTCCTTTTGATTTGAAGGAGTTATTGGAGGATCTTGATGATAAACTTAAGGAGTACATATGTTTTTATATGATAGACATGTGCAAGGTTTGGAAGTCAATGGATTTGTTCATTATAGTGATGTCATGGGAGCCACCAATACATCCAGGTCAACTTTGCTAGGTAGGTTCAACCTCATTGATGAGGAATTCAGAAAGAAAGAAACATGTTGCCCTTTCCACAGGTACCAACACCAATGCCTTCTGATCCACAAGGACTTTGGATTTATTGTGTATCTTCAGTACATGGAAAATTCTTCTCCAGATATAGACCAACAGAGAAAGCTAGAGGATATTGCAAGTATGGATAAGGAGGTCGAAGAGAAGGAGGAGATGTTCCAAGAAGATATGGAGAATCAACTTGTCCAAGGTTTTGATGTAGGTTTATTCAAGAGTGACAATATCACAATGGTGGAAGAAAAGGAGATTGAGCCAAGTGCACAGGTTGATGAAGAAGGTCCTCTTGCCTGTGTTCCAACATTTCCCACTTATCTTATCAACAAGAAGAGATATGTGTTGCTAAATGATATTCAGCATCTTTTTGATCTTAGAGAAGATTATTGCTTAGAAATCCTTGCAGGTTGGGGCAAAAATGACATGAATTTTATAGGTTATGAACAAGAACCACTAGCAAGTCTTGATGTTCAGGGAGAGAATTTTCAAGATAGCTCTATAGCCTTACATACATGTATTAATCAGATCATAGAATACGAAAAGGGGGGGCTACCCTACAGAAGAAGAGTTCTTGCAAGTCCAGAAGAAACTTCATATTGATGATGTAGGGTATGAAGAGAGATTGAAGTCTCCATCAGATGAGAAGCCCAAGAGTTCAATAAATCTTTATAATGATAGTCTTCTTGAAGAAGATGAACACCCTAAGGTATGAAATATAATTCGAAGTTACCCATTGAGTTTATGTTAGACTTTATTATGCATTATAGATAAATATCTTATATCTTGTACTGTTGTGGTTTGTTCTATAGATTGAGATTGAAGATCTGGACAACTTTCTTGGAAGGGCCAACGGCTCTAGGCCAATGAAGCTTGGAAAAAATCAAAGCCTTGGCCATTATATTGGAAACTTAAACAATCAAACAATTGTAATATATCATAGTAGATTGTCAAGCTCTCCAAGTCTACCAATGATGGCTTTGAGAGCTATCTCAAAGGTAATTGGATCTCAAGTTTTCAGCAGAGGTTTGGACAAGATCATTTTGGTGGAGAAGGAAGAAGCCATAAGAGTTTTTGGCTTTTTGCCTGGATACAGTGGATCTAGAGCTGGATATTTTGGAGTTCTTGGCTCCTATTTGCTCTCTTATGTAGGAGATAGTAAGAATTTGAAGCTTCTTCCAGGCTATCGAAAACAAGAGTCTTTGAAATACAGAGGTCTTATTGAGTGGGATGAAACAAAAGATTCCTCTAGAGGCCCTGTGGAGCTACCTGAAACCAAGGACTCCTCTGAAGGCCCTGTTGAGGTGCCTAAAACTAAGGACTCTTCTGCAACACAATCAGACTAGAAGATGCCAAAGATTAAGGGTTTCTTGAAACCCATCTTTTCCCAACTCTTTGTTTGGTTTGTAACCATTCTGTAAATCTTTGCTTTGCGCAAGAATTTAAATATCTATCTTTTCTTCTTTGGGTAACAATTTGTATAGTCCTTGCTAAAGATGATGTATTGCTGGATGTGGTTGTATCTTTAAGCTTGAATTTATGCCAAATTTGTTGATAGAACCATTGAAAGACCTCTAATAAACTGTTGGCTTTGTGTCTTCCACCTCCATGTCTTGTATGTCTGAAATATTTTGTTCTTGCTTGATAATGTGATTTTTTCATACCTTCAGTTGACCAGATAGATAGAGATCCATATTGTTTAATAAAGTATGGAGCATGGTTGTATAGAATATGCTGCATAGTCAACAAATAAGGAAAGTTATTAAAAAACATTATATGAGTTCGACAATGAAGAAGCAAACATATACAAACTCCTTACCATATAGTGAGTAAAGTGTTGATCACCCCAAGCTTCTGTCATCGCCTTTTTGAAAAGGTTCAATTGGTTTTTAAAGTCTTTGAGATCATCATCATTCCATTCAGTCTTATCACAATAAAAAAACACTTTGTCTAGTGTTTCCCAAACTTTAGCTTTTCTATTTCGAGCTTGTCCATTATTAGTGTGATCCTTAACTGCATTATGTAGGGATTTCCACTGATTAAATTTAATAGTTGAGCCACCATTTCTCGAGTTTATCTTGCCAAGTCTCCCATGAAAGCCTAGAAACCTTCTAGCCTTCACTCCACCAATAGATGGTTTTTTTGGGACACAATTACCATCCTTAGACTTTTGAAGATCTGGTTCAATAACAACATTGCCACCATGCAAACCAATTGCAGAGAGAACTTTTTCAACCTTTGTTATAGCATCTGCTCTAGTTGATAATGGCTTCAACTTCCATGCAAATCCTATATAGAGATAAACAAGCTTTTCGATTATCCTGCAAAGTGCATGAAGTGTACAAATATGGGCATTCGCTAAAGGAATGTCCAAGACTGGTTTAAACTGTGGATCCTTATTGTGCCTAGAGGGAGCTCTATTCCAATTGCTTGAGTTTAACTCTAGAGCTGGTGACATGCAGTATAAGCAAGGAGATCTCGAGTTAGCTCCCTTTGATACATTATACATACATTTGAGTGTCTTTAGGTCACCAGCTATGTGCCACTCAATCCTGTAGTTCCCTAATCCTTCAACAAATAGCTCTTCTCCTACTTGTTGCCTTTGAATAACATTAGGTATTGATGTTTGATGAAAAACCCAATATAGTATATCAAAATTCTCAGTATCTACCTCAAATGCTCCTAGCCACTAGATGTTATATTCAGATTGAACACTAAATGATGTTGAGTGATTGCAATGACTTGATGAAAGTGCTCTATTCATCAAGGTGATCGAGATTCTCTCCAATTTTTTACATTTCAGAATCTCACTTTCATCAAGTTTAATCACAAATCTAGCCACTCCCTGTGCCTCTGCTACTACTGACAAGTCATAAAATTTGATCATTAAGCATTGTAGGGTGGGCAAGTCAAGGAAAATATTGTTAAATTCATTGCATGTAACCTCCTTTTTCTTGCCCTTGAAGCTAGCCTTGATATGAAAAGGCTCACCTAGAATCTCCATCACTTTGTTATTAACTCTCTGTCTGATAGTCCTAACCACAAATGGTTTCGGAAGTATGCAATTGTGTACCTGTCCTTGCTTCATATTTGATTGTAAAAGTTGGAAAAGTTGCATATAAGCATCTCGACTGATACCAATACTATCCAGTGTCTTCTGTACTAACTCAGAATCCAAAGAATGATCCTTCACAAATGACTCCAAGCATTGTTTCTTTGCCTTTTTAAATTTCTTCTTCTCCAAAATATCCTTTGAAACCACTGAAGGAAAAAGATGATAATAAAACTGAGCTGCTTTTAAAGAATCTCTTTCACTTGCATTTGGTTGTAGAAGAGATCTAAGCAAAATTAACATCACAAATCAATGCAAGTAGTTTAAATAAAGCCATATTTAAGATTTTTCAAGTGAAAAAAAATATACATTGCTGCTTGGATTCTTTTACCACAGCCTCCTCCTCCTCATTTGAGATTCTCAATATTTTTAAGAGCTCTTTGTCGATTTCGAAGGCCTAATAAAGTTTGCTTTTGTTGATAAGCTTTGATACGCTTTTCCAATGACTGAATTTTTTGTTGACAATCCTCTAGCTTCTGCAACAACTCTATATTGTGTTTCATCAAAAGATGATTCTCTAGTCCAAGGATATCCTTTTCTGCAACAAGATTAAGTGTATAACCTAAAAATCCATTGTAGCCATCGCCAATAAACCTCATTAATGACGAGCTATTATAGAAAGGAGGAGTGCTATTTCTGCTAGGATCTTTGGGATATAGCTTTCCATCTAACCAAAGATCAATATTCTTCTTTCCTTCAAACCTCAGTATATGTTTCATAGACTCTGTAACCGTGATAGATTTTGTTCTCTTTCTTATTGGTTCATACTCACTGTCCAACTCAATATGAAGATAATAGAGAGGTCTTTTATGAGAGCTACAGAGATCATTAGATGATTGATCCATAGTTGAGTTATAGAGATCATTGGGTGATTGATCCATAGCTAAGGATATGATTAGAAGCAAGAACGAAAACAAAGAAGAGACTCATAAGGAGGAGAAAAAAAGAAGAGAGAAACGATGGAGAAACGATGGAGGGAGGCAATCGAGTATCCACCAAAATTCAAATTGAATATTACTTTTTACTTTAATGAGGAGAGGAAATATCTTCATTATGACAACCTTGCCAACTTTATGGCGACCTAGATTTCTAGGTTTGATGTGACCACGAGAATATCACGACAATGACTTATTAACAAATTTTGATATTTTAACTTACCAAAATATAAACATTTTAAAAATTCTATAAAATGATTTTATTTCGTAAATTGTTTTCTCTCTCTAGGATCTCTTATAGGGCATTTTCGAGACCTCAAAACTCCCCTAATGGAGAGCATCAATTCCAAGGCCAGCAACCAAACGACCCAACCAAATGGCCTCCTTGCAAGCCTCAGTGGCTGCAACATACTCAGCCTCTGTAGTAGAAAGGGTCGTGCATTTTTGCACCCTGCACATCCAAGAAACAACACCTCCACCATATGTGAATACATAGCCGGAAGTGGACTTCCTACTATCTGCATGTCCTGCATAATCAGAGTTAGTGTACCCCACGACTCCTGTATCCTGGTTGCCATAGCATATGCACATAACTGCAGTGCCCTTCAGGTACCTCATGATACCCTTCACGACATCCCGATGCTTCTTGCCAAGTGTAGCCATATAGCGTGCCACAACACCAACTGCAAAGGCAATATCTGGACGAGTGGCTATCATGGCATACATAAGACTGCCCACTGCGGATGCATAGGGAATCTTGGCCATCTCGGCCCTCTGCTCATCTGTCTGCGGACAATCAGCCTGTGATACCTTCACATAAGAAGGCAATGGACAACCAATAGGCTTTACGTCCTACATGCGGAAGTGCTCAAGGACTTTATGAATGTACTCCCTCTGTGACAAGTAGAGGAGTCCTTGATGCCTGTCGCATCTAATGCGTATACCAAGTATGTGAGCAGCCTGTCCCAGATCTTTCATCTCAAAGCTCTTCTTGAGCTGAGCCTTAAGAGCATCTAGCTCATCATGAGCTTTCCCTGTGCTCAGCATATCATCCACATAGAGGACCAAAATCAATAAAGAACCATCATGGGCTTTCTTCGTGTAAAGACACAGATCCATAGCACTCCTGCTATAGCCCTGTGATTCCATCAATGCATCAAACTTATGATACCACTCCCTAGGTGCCTGTTTCAAGCCATAAAGACTTTTCTTCAATTTCCACACTAAGTGCTCCTTGCCAGGTTCTGCAAAGCCCTTAGGCTGCTCCATATAAATCTCATCATGCAAGTCCCCATGTAAGAAAGCCGTCTTGACATCCATCTGGTATAAATCCAAGTCAAGCTGAGCAACTAAAGCCAAGACTAAGCGCAGGGTGGTCATCTTAACCACAAGAGAAAATACCTCATCAAAGTCCACACCATGCTCCTGCTTAAAACCCTTTGCTACCAATCTAGCCTTGTATACCGGCTTGGGGTGTCCAGGGGTACTTTTCAGCTTGTACACCCACTCGCATGGCAAAGCCTTCTTGCCCGTAGGCAAGGAAACCAAATCCCAAGTGTCATTCTTATGCAAGGAGTCTATCTTAGACTGCATAGCCCTCTCTCAGGAGTGATTGTCACCCCTCCGCATAGCCTCATCATAAGTGAAAGGCTCTCCTGCATCTATAACCAAGACATAATGCATCGAGGGCTGAAATCTATCAGGTGGATATATGTCTCTAATGGACTGTCTCACGGCAGGCTTTGCTACCTGCCCAGCTGTCTATCCAAAGTCGTGACCATGAGCATCTGCTACAGCTATAGGCTGTCCAACTGGTTGTGCAGCAGCTCTCGGCTCCTCCTGAAATATGATCCTGTGGATCTCAACAACTCTCTCAAGTTGCCTATGCATCTTGTCTTAATGGAAGACTACATCATGACTGTGGATGACTTTCCGCGCCTGCGGATCTCAGAGACAGTAACCCATCTCGCGTGCATCCCCATAACCAAGGAAAATGCATATGACACTCTTAGGATCCAGCTTACTTCTCTTGTCCCTGGGCACATGGCAAAATGCCTCACATCCAAAGACACGGAGATGCGCATAAGAGGGAGGTTTTTCAGTCCATACCTCCTCAGCAACCTGGAAATCCAAACCACTAGAAGGTGATATTTTAATGATATGCAGAGCTGTATTAACTGCCTCAATCCAAAAGCTCTATGGTAGGCCTACATGGATAAGCATCCTACATACACGCTCCTGGATGATTCTATTCATTCGCTCAGCCAAACCATTCTGGGGGGGTGTAGGGGGCAGTCAACTAATGCTTAATACCCCTCTCATCACATAACTGCTCAAAAGCACGTGAGACATACTCACCCCCATTATCTGTCCTTAGGCATTTTAGCCTATATCCAGACTAGTTCTCAACCAATGCAAGCCATCTCTAAAACACAGCCAAGACATCAGATTTCAGCTTAATGGGATAAACCCAAACTTTTCGTGAAAAATCATCTATGAAAGTAACAAAATACTTGGCACCACCCATAGACTGACAAGGCGTGGGCCCACAAACATCCAAATGTACCAATGCCAAGGGCTCACTCATGCGTGGCCTACCAGACTTCTTATGCGTAGACCTAGTCTGCCTGCCATAAAGACAATGCTCACATGAATCAAAACATGCATAATCAAGGGGCGGTAAGTACTACAAAACAAAAAGCATTTTCATTCCCTTCAAAGACATATGGCCCAAACGGGCATGCCAAAGAGATACCTGTGGGATAGAATCCACAGACAAAACATGATCAAGGGAAGAAGCTGATACAATCAAGGGATAGAGGTTGCCAGCCTTGGCACCTCTTGCAATCACAAGTCTACCACAAGTGATCTTCCATGTAGAGTCTCCAAAAGATACATGATAACCTGTGTCATCAAGTTGTCCAGCTGACATGAGATTGCGTGTCAAAGCAGGTACATGACGTGCATCCTGCATAACAAAACTGCTGCCAGAAGGAAACTGTAGCCTAACAGCACCAATGCCCACAATATCAAGAGAGCTATCATCACCCAAGTGCACAGAGTCCAAAACATTACGATATGAATGAAACCACTCTCGACAAGGTGTCACATGAAAGGACACACCTGAGTCCAAAAGCCAACACTATGTATACATAGAGTGTATCTCTGTCATCTGCAAAGCACTAGAAGAAGCTGCAAGGATATAATCATCATCATTAACATCCTCAGGCTGCATAACATTGATCTCTTCAATTTTAACACTGGACTTTGCAGGCACTATGCTGCGATCAGAAGACTTATCCTGGACTTTGTCTTTCCCCTTATCTTTGCGCCTTTCATTGCGCAGTTCATGGCATTGTGGCCTAATATGGCTCTTTTTCCCACAATGGTGACAAGTGACATCTGCATTACTGCCACGGGATTTGCTATGTGACTTCCCACGAGACTTGGACAGAGATTTTTGAGAATCCCGTCCATGGTCACTACCACTGCCACTGCCATGCTTTCCATATCCATCATTCCTACCTCTAACTGTCATAGCATGTGACATACGAGAGGCATCCAAATTCTAACGGTTAACCTCTTCCTGCAGAAGCGCACTCTCAACATCAGATAATTTCAAGGTAGCAGTAGAGGCACATAATGCAGTGTGGAATACATCCCATGACTCATTAAGAGTACCAAGTAGGAAAAGAGGAGTGACATCCTCTACAAAAGTGATGTCCAGCGAAGTCAAGTTCTTGACTATAGCATGGAACTGGCTCAAGTGAGCAGACATAGTCACATTCTCCTTCATGCACATATCCATAAGCTGCTTCAGTCAATACATCTGACTCTCTGGACTTTTCTTGTCATAGAGATTCTTGATTTTATCCCACAACTCCCATGCACTCTGTTCTTCCTCAAATACATTGTAATGAACATGTTCTGTGAGAGATAATACAATAGTGGACTTGCATAACTCATCAAGCTCAAGCCATTCCTCATCTGGCATAGTTGCAGGCGGATGCCCACTCAACCTCAAAGATTTGATCTACGATTTTTGCACCAACACCTGCCAAATCTGGCTCTTCCAATAAGAGTTATTCGTACCATCAAGCTTAGTGATGTTGAAAATAGCATGTTCAATGGGGACGAACTCGCCATAATGCAGGTTGGAAGACTGTAGATTGTTCAAAATTGCTTGCTGTTTATTGTAGAAAATGACCAAAAAATCACCAAAATCGAGAGAAAATGGCAAGAAAAGCGTAATCAAAACTACTGTCCACCAAGTACTAGTGAAAGTACATCATTTGAAAATAGTTCAGCATGAAAAATCCATGCCAATTCATACATATATGCTTGATGTAATAAATTACAGATTTTAGTAAATGAGAGCTAATAGTGCCAAAATCGGATCCCAGGTCAATCAAATATTGCCAAGACCAAAGCTGGCATCATGCAGGTATAACATAGACATATGACAGTCGTTAAGCATGAATCCAACACCCAAACATGTCATACAAACATTTGCCAGTGATGAGTAGGCACACCCCCCAGTCAACGGGGCAAAGTGTTCCTGCCACTACCAAGACTTGACACAAGTAGGTGTCAGCTCACAAAGAGAGGGACCCAAAGCAAAGAGTCAGCTCATAAGCATCAGGGAAACCAAGACATATGAACCATGCATCATCCTGAAGGGTAAAAGATCCCAAATAGTCTCAAAAGCTCAAAGAGCATAGACCGCCTGCTCAATGGCCGTCAAGCATCCAAAGACACTCCCACTGGCACAAAATTTTTAAATATCAAGTAACAAAGCTCGAACAAATCATGTACAAGCACCAGTGATAAGTGTCCAAGATCAAGCCATCAATGATACATCCCGGACATGTAGGCGGTAGAGCATTCGTATGTAGCATCCATAAGCATGTAAGACATCAAGTACATCCTAAGATACAACTCTGGCAAGCCAATAAATAGCTCAAGTAAGCTCCGGAAATCCAAGGTCAAGCCAAGACCGAGCTCCAGTAGCAATAGGCTCCAAACAATGTAACTAGCATGTAGTAATGGCATAGGCTAAGCATGTCAAGACTGGTCAGACATAAGCAACATGCATGCCATAAGTATATCCAAGAAGGAGCATCCAAATGCTTTGCAAAGTGAGCTCAAGCTCAACCAATGATCCCAAATCAAAACCAAGTTCTATGTCGAGCCCCAAGTGTCAATACATCACCATATATGCCCAAAACATAGCCCAAAAAGCATAGGTATAAGTATACATGAGTAAAATGACTTCAACTCAACTGTGTATAGCAGTGATTTATGTTCAAAACTGAGAATTTCAGTACCAAAATCAGCTCCAAATGGTTGCCAAAAAATAGGCATACATTACCCTAATATCCGGAAATCAAATGGGACCAACCAGGCATCAAATGACAATGCCAAACAAGCTGTAGCATCAAATGTCAGTGTAACACTGCTGTGTAATGTCTATGAGCTACTCTAAACAGTCTTGGGACTATGCAAATCAGACCCAAAACATCACCCAAGTCAAATGCAAGTGTCAATGCTCAATGCCAAGTGCCCGAGGGCTCCAAATAAGCCAAAATCAAATGCCAAAGGAGGGGGAGAGCATACTATTTCGAGGAGAATACGAGACTATGGAGACATGTCCAAAGTGTGGTGCTCACACGTATCAACAGGACTTGCAACACTAAACCATCCCTCAAAAAGTTCTTAGACACTTTCTACTTATCCCCCGCATAAACCACATGTTACATCCGGCATGGCGAGCTTGACAACGTGGCATGTGCAGAATAGGTCCACAGATGGAGTTCAACGAATATCAACAGATTCACGCACATGGAGCCACATTGACTCTACCTTCCTAGGCTTTGCCTAAGAGCCAAGGAATCTTTGGCTGGGTCTTGCAATGGATGGCATGAACCCATTTAGTCTGCGCTCAACTTCTTATAGTGTATGGCCTATAGTCCTTGTCAATTACAATATCCCTCCATGGCTTTCTACCAAGAAAGGACATCTCATCCTTAGCTTACTCATCCCCGGCCGCTACAAAGTCAAAAATATGGACGTGTATCTTTGTCCATTAGTCGATGAGCTTAAGATTTTGTGGGAGGAGGGGGTCACTGTGCAAGATATGAGCAAGCGCGATGGTGGACGCTCTGCTAATATTCGAGCCATTCTCATGTGGACGATGCATGACTTTCCGGGATTTGGAGAGTGCTCACGTAAATAGGCTTCCGTTCTCATTGGTAATATCTATCATAGCTCATTCAAGTTTGTATTCACTGGATAGAGGTGTTGGAACACGTCTAGTTACCTCAGGTTATCATGCATATCCATTGTGTGGGCCACGATTAGACTCTCGAAGGTCATGAACCATGAAGAAGATGGTATATCAAGGACACGCCGCTTTCTTGCTAGAGGGTCATGAACTCAGGGAAGGTTTTCTTGAACAACCTTCAACACGTATGAATGCTGCAAGCTGGTACGCTGAAAATGGTCCACGCGGAGTCACATCCAGGCGAAATGCGACGGTTCTCAGTTTTCTACGAGTTGCCATGTTGGACCCACTTATAGATCAACCACTTGTTGGACCCCATGTATATTTTCAAGAACATGGGCAGCTTGCTATGGGACCACATCACAGGAAAGAGAGACACTATAGGGGCACGAATGGATTTGAAGGAGGTAGGCAAGATGGAGCCGCTTTGGTTGCAATCGAGTGTTGATGGTCGTGTGCAGCTATGGGACCACATCACAGGAAGGAGAGACACTATAGGGGCACGAATGGATTTGAAGGAGGTAGGCAAGATGGAGGCGCTTTGGTTGCAATCGAGTGTTGATGGTCGCGTGCAGCGATGGGACCACATCATAGGAAAGAGAGACACTATAGGGGAACGAATGGATTTGAAGGAGGTAGGCAAGATGGAGACGCTTTGGTCGCAGTCGAGTGCTAATGGTCGCGTGCAGCTATCTCACGATCCTTGGGTTTTGTCCACTAAAGAAGAGCGTATTGTGAAGCAAATAGTCAAGTCTATCCGCACTTTGACGGGTATGATGCGTTCTCTCAGGTCTGCGTTTTCTAAAGGCGACCAATTATCAAGGCTAAAATCCCATGATTGGCATAAGATATGTCATGTTTGTACTACGAATGGATTGTAATTGGTGTGCGCATTTTGCTATTTGGAGTGTAGCCATTGTTCATAATGCTTTCTCATTTGTGGCAGTTTGTACTACTGATCGCGATCGTAGGATACCTTACTCCAGAAATATGCGGGGCCATTTACAGGTTGTCGAATTTAGTGCAATGGATCTCATAGAAGGAGATAAAGATGTCGAATCCGTGAGGTGGGAAGCAGTGGAGACGGTTTGTCTCTTTGAGAAATACCTACCTACCAGCATGCTCATGATACAAATCCACCTTCTTGTGCATCTTGTAGATGAAGTGGAGATTGTTGGACCTGTCCATACGCGATGGATGTTCTTCTTGGAGCGCTTCATGAAAACCCTAAAAGGCTTTGTGCGACAACGAGCTTGGCCAAAAGATAGCATCGCTGAAGGTTGGTTGGTGTCAGAGGCGCTAGTGCATATTTCACAATGGCTACCAATAGTGGATCCAGACAACAATATGCTATGGTCGCTGAAGAACGATGATAGACTGACCGGAGATGTGGTGGTTGGAAATGGGATAGAAAAAAGAATGGATGCTGCAGTGGAGGAGAATGTGAATCGCTTTTGTATGTTACACCATGCCTCTATGGAGACGTGGCTCGCTAGGTACTAGCAAGCTAGGTAAGATCGAGAGGAAGCACGATTTGAATTTTGGCATAGTACGTGCCATCGACCGATTCGATATCCCGAGGGCATGGAGGAGATGCCACGGTTCATGTAAACACAATGGTTGCATGGATCTTTGATCGTAGCATCTTGCAAAGGGGCAGAGGTCTCAATCGAGGAGTGGAAATTCTCGAGGGAATGTAGTCCAAAGGTGATGACGTGTTTAGGATTTGTCGTATCTATATTTTATATGCAACAACTAATTTGAGTGTTTCAATGTACAGTACAAAATATATAGTGCAGCGTGGTCACGTGGACGGCATTTTCGCGTGGAGCGTATTGACAAAATGCGCTCCACAATAGACTGTGGTATCATGGCAAGGTTCGAGCAAGAGAGCCGACAATGAGCAAAGGATCCAAACACGGTTAGAGATGAGATGGAGTATTTTGGGAACTTGCAAAGTATTGTTACTATGGATTATTGTAGCTTCTCCATGATACTATTCGATATGTGCAGTGGTTCAAAGTGGTACTTGAAGGAGCTGGAGCAACAGTTCAACGAGGTCCATCTGGATTTCTCAAAATAGATTCCGAAAAAAAATGGATGGATTTATGCGACACCTTTGTGTTGTCGGCCCATTGTGAATAGGTGCATGAACTCATTTGTTTGTTAATTGTATTACGACATGGTACATGTCACAATAGTTTAATGTCTCTTGTATATGTTTACAAACATGTAATCTTCTATCCAAACCCCCGACAACCTCGATGGTGGTATGCTATACCTTCAGCTCCCCAAAGTGCAAGAGTATATGATCAAAGCGATGTTCTGAGCATAGATGAGAACAATATGCAAATAGAGGGGTCGATATTGCAAGGGGTGGAGGCCACTGAAAGCTTGGAGCATGTAGAGGAGCCAGCATCAGGTAATAATGATGGAAATATAAGAGTCCTTGAGAACGAGGTGGACTCATCCTTTTGTGGTGACATGTCTATTGACCTTCCAGTGTATGCGGAGTTGTGTCAGGAGATTGACATGGGACCATAGGATACTTCATACTTGGAGCATCCACTTACTCAATTTATTGACTAATCGCTTATAAGGGTACATAAGATATGCATTTTAAGTGAGATCATTTTTTTAGGATTTATATTACCTGCTTTGTATGATTTAAATTGATTATGCTAACATCATTTTTTGTCTGTGTAGATGACCTTTGTGGATACTTAGATCATCAGGATGAGTCGAGGGATGAGCGATGAGGAGTTGCAGGATATCTTCACATGCATGTATCCAAATCAGATGGTGAGATTTAGAGACATGGCGGACTAGAAGCTATCTCGGACATCGTCAGGCTACTCTATTAGATCTACTTTGGCGCGATCAGATGCTTCAACTTTGAGCAGACGAGGTCGACGCTCCAGACTTGGGCCAGAGGGAGGGAGTGCTTCAGGGTCAAGGGGATGCTATAGAGATACGGAGGCTGTGAGCCCACGGTTGGCACGGGATATAAGTGCTACTCCTTGCTCTCATGGCGGTTCTAGAGAGTGTGGCTCAAGTGGTTGTTGTGGAGGCACGAACATGGTGTCTCCGTCTTGTCGTTTTGCTAGAGTTGCATTACCTCCAAGATTTTTCACACCTGTGGGGATGTCTACTCTAGTTACTCTGGCTTTTGCTCAGCCATTCACAGGTGGCACCCCTATGGGTACTACACCAATAGATACTACCCCGGTCAGTACCACGAGATGTACAGGGGTCTCCTGGATATGCCCATGAGCGTGGTCCCAGGTGGGAGAGGACCCATCTTAGGCATATCCCATAGGGGTATGCCTATCTTGTCGATGATAGGTCAGGAGCCATCATCATGAATGATGAGGGGAGGAGGGTGATGGCTTGCATGAGAGAGTTATACCAATAAGTTTTTCGGCACAACGTCTTAGATCATTGGAAAAACATACCGGAGGGGAGCAAGGACTACATAGTAGCATCCTTGCATGAGGAGTTTCCGGTTCCAACCACAGCAGATTGGTTTTCAATGGGCTGGGTGATGGAGTGCATGCGTGCATATATGTCACACAGATGATCGGATGCACGCAAGGCACTCAGGAGTGGGGCTGCAAAGCCCGAGTGGCTAGACATGGACGATTGGCGCCGACAAAGGGAGGAGGCTACAGATTCTCCAAGACGTTGAAGTCAGTAGCGCAAGGCAACGAGGGCATGACTAGAGGCCGAAATGGTTCATCATCTTGGGAGTGGCAGCCACAGGACATATCTGGAGGACTTTGTAAGTTTTTCTTTTATTTTGCTTGCTTATTTTTTTGCAATATCCTTTGTACTGACAATCATGTTTTTAACAGCTAGTATTTTGTTTTCTTTGCAGCACTCCACTATAAATCGCGATCTGACCAGCCCTGAGACTCAATATGTAGAGAGACACAGTCTCACTACATTGATCAACTGATTGTATAGATGTGGCAGCCTTGTAAGCCACTCATCTTTCTTGTTCGTAGTTACCATGTTTAATTAGAATGTATTATTGTATGGTGGACTGATGTGTAATTGTTTCTTTTTTTGCAGAGTCCATTCGATGCTCCTTTGCAGCGGGATGAGCTTTTGGATGGCGAGGATGTATAGCTCGCCCTCGAATCCTTGGAGCTCACACACCCTTCTTTTTTGGTTACCTGATCTGTGTAGACATTTTCTATGTAGTAGTGATATCTTGTCATGATTGTACCAGTCGCTTTCATTATGCGATTATGTATTTATTTCATGTATTAGTGTTATGATTCAAGTACACTTTGTCCTTATTTACACGAGCATTATACACAGTGCAAAAACTATTTTGTATGGCCCAAATAAAGCACATAGTGCTATATGTGGCAAGGCAACTTACTGCCCTACCACAAAAAAAAATTTTCCTTGTTACCATCACTATTAGCGTCGCAAATTTACCTACACACATCGTTATTGGCATTCTTATTCACGTCGCATAGCGTCGTTATCAGCGTTGCTATTTACGACGGTATCAACATCGCAAATGCGACACTGATACCGACGCAAATAGCAACGCTGATAACGATGATAATACCGATTGTTCTATGGCATCGCCAATAACGACGCTTTTTGCGAAGATGGGGGAAATTTTCTTTATTTACATTTTCGTTGTTTTTAATGTCGGTATAAGGCCTATATCTTGTAGTGATAGATCATATTGATAAGAGTTGTGTGTGTGTGTGTATGTGTGTGTTCCCATCTTATATAGTTAAAACTTTACTCTTAAATTTTGAGCTTAAGAAAGATACTAATGTGGATTATCAAGTTCTTGCTTTGAAACAAGTATATGAATAATTATGTAGTGCTAAGAAGCACAAATATAAAATGTACTAGCATTTTTTAACATTACTTATAAATTTCCACACTAGATATGATATCCGTTAATGCCAAAATCATAAAGACATGGGACATAGATACCATATTTAGTGCAAGTCATCACTAGCTTTCCTTCCTAAACTCCATAAATTGATCAACCTCATGCTTTATCAATAATCTTTATATTTCTTTAGTAATATTCTCTATTGGATCTTACATTAGACTCTTATTAGATTATGAGTAGTTTATGTATAGTTACTACATTGGGTAACACGTTGCATAGTAAGATTATGTTAAC
Source organism: Lygodium microphyllum (assembly GCF_053477565.2). Taxonomy (NCBI): domain Eukaryota; kingdom Viridiplantae; phylum Streptophyta; class Polypodiopsida; order Schizaeales; family Lygodiaceae; genus Lygodium; species Lygodium microphyllum. Next base: position 148,687,916 of record NC_141143.1, on the reverse strand, counting down.
TTTATGTCTATTTAAATGTGAAAATAATGACACTAAATATAGTATCTTGTAGTGCCAAGCTAAATGGACTTGGGACATGGATACCATGTTTAGTGTAATTCATTTGCAAAAGCCATAGTGTAAAGTACTCCATAGCCATAGTGTAAAGGATATATTCTCTCCTGAATGAATGACATTTGAAAGTTCCAAAAAGGTTTTGAACTATATACAAGGTCACATCATATGTTAGACCTTGATACTCCAATCAAAGATCATGTATGATTTAGATTATCATGATGGGTTATGTATTGGTTTAATTAACATTCAATGGTTTTATATACAATATTTTCAAAATTTAAACACCACCTTCAAAAGATAATTGAAGAGAAAGAATCTCACTAATGAGTCGAAAGAGAGAGAGAGAGAGAGAGAGTTCTTCTAATGCTTGAAACACTCACCTAATTGTGAATGAATCTACAAGTACACATACAAACCAAGTATACTAGACAATAACTAATGTTTAGATACATGAAAAATGTGAGCTTAGTATGGGGGATGGAAAAGTAGTCCTAAATAGTATAATGACCCACATTAAATGTTTTTAAGGTGTGCATGTGATCACTTGTGCATCAAAATGACGTTAACAATGGCATGCACAAACCAAGTACACTAGGTGAGAAATATGGCCTCTTAACTTGTGCTAAGTGCGATCATATAAATATGTATTGATCATATGAAAATAGTAGATTTACACATGTAATAAATCCTACAATGAAAGTATTAACCCTAAAAAGTATACTGATCAAACAATTTATTTAACATTAACTAAGCAAACTCTTGTAAAAGATATTATACCCTTGTATAATTTCCCTACTATCCAATACTGCAAGGCTTTTAATTTTTTCCCCTTTACTTTCACTCAACCATTTCACTTTGTAGGGTAGAGGGGCCAATCATATTACATGTAACTCTTTGTGGCTTGATGTTTGCACTTCAAGGAAAAGGTTGAGAACTTCATAATGTTGTTGATGGTGGGTGGTGCTGATAAAGGAGGTGAATGATTGAGAAAATGATCTAGTATACACTACAACATATAGACCCAATAGCGATGTTTAAAGCGGCAGAATTATTCATGGAAAAAATTACCCCCATCATCGCTATTCGTGCCGCTTGCTTAGGCCCGAGAAGAAAAAGAGCTTGTGATTGCAAAAGCTAGATATAATCAATTCAAAAAAGTATTACTCAAGGAGCTTTTTTATCACTTGTTAGGCCCAAGAAGAAGAGCTTCACTTCAAGCTTTCATTACAGTCAGGACTGTGAGGTATGAATAAGTCATATTGATCTTCTCCTCACTCTAGCTTATTCCAAACTTGTTCAAGTCTTTTTGGGGGAGCATTTGGACATCTGTAAGAGTTATACCATGGTGTTGGACCCAGAAACACTTATATAGGGAGTGGTAGTGTCTCTAAACTCTACTTCTTCCTTCTTGTTTTTACCTACATCTAAGTCATCTTCTATCTCTTCTTTCTTGTCTTCACCCTCAATCTCAATGGATGGAGGCATTTTAAGATCAAAGGAATCAAGCTCATCCTCCCCCTTCTCAAACTCCATTTCTTGAGCTCGGACTAGTTGTTGTACTCCAAGTAGATCCGTGAAACGAACAAACTTCTCTTTACCAAGTGATTTGATAAAGATATTGGCTACCCGGTCTTATGTCTTCACATGAAGTAGATCAATCTATCCTGCAAGTACCATTTCTCTGATGAAATTGTAATGAACTCTATGTGTTTGGATCTAGCATGATAGACGGGGTTGCCAGCCAGCATCCATATACATCTCAGGTTGTGTACATAACCCTCACGCTACTCCATATACCTCTTCAAGCAAGTCACCATTCAGGAATTTCATTTTTGACATCCATTTTTCATCATTTTCAGCCCTTAGAAGCCGCTAATGCAATGACTATTCCCACCATTTCCATCTTGGCAACTGAGCTAAAAGTCTCGTCATAATCTAGGCCGTATTGCTGTGCATATCCCTTTGCAACGAGTCGGGCTTTATACATTTCCAATGAACCATCTGACTTGCATTTCTCTTTATAAACCCATTTGCTTAAAGACATCGAGTACCTCATCCTTGTACTTTCGAATGTACAAACATGTGTATTAGTTGAAATCATCTATCCAATTGACAGTAGATTCTTGCAAATTTTGTTCTGCCATATGTCCAATCGACAATAGATTCTTGCAAATTTAAGGTACATGTACATCATGTAGGCTCTTCTTTCTGTCGTCATAAGCTGCAGCAGTCTACCTTCCTACTGGTGGGCCGTCCCGCACTCGTGCCCAAAATCTTTCCATCCCTTTTAGCTCCAAGTCTTGCATGACTTCCCAAACAACGTCCTTATCAAAAGATCTTTTCGGGATGAGAAGCTCGTATCCGCACTACATTCTCCTTATCTCCCGAAGGGCGATAGTGACCGGTTTTCAACTTTCTTCTTTGGTGGTTGTTGTGCTCTATGGGGAGCACCTGTTACTGCACTAGAGGAGGCTCCACCTTGTGCTCCAGGTGGCGAGCTTTGGCATGAGGCCATCCCATGGCCGAGAAACGGGGATATGCTTGCTTAGTGCCTGCCATGCAAGTTCAAGGAGGGCAAGATGGAGAAGAGACAGAGGCTGGGGGTTCCCTCCTTCTCCTTTGTAGTTGTCCCCTCTCTTTTAGTGGATGCGGTGGCAATGGTAGTGGCAGTGGCAGCCTCTCTCTCTCTCTCTCTCTCTCTCTCTCTCTCTCTCTCTCTCTCTCTCTCTCAATCTCCCTCGTGTTGATATGTCTCCCTTCTTCTCTCTATACATCTCTCCATCAACAAAAAGAAAGAGAAAAGTAAAGAAAAGAGAAAAAAAAATAGAGAAGAGATAATGCATTTACCTCAAAGCTTGAAGAAGAATCCTTTCGCGCTTCTCTCCTTCTTCTTCTTCTCCTTCACGAGTTCCCTCCTTCTTCTTTGCAGTTGTCCCCTCTCTTTTTGTGGTGGATTGGCGGTGGCAGCGACCTCTCTCTCTCTCTCTCTCTCTCTCTCTCTCTCTCAATCTCCCTCGTACACATTGATCTCTCTCACTTCTTCTCTCTATACACTCTTCATCAACAAAAATAAAGAGAGAAGTAAAGAAAAGAAAAAAACAAAGAGAGAAGATATAATATACTTACCTCAAAGCTTGAAGAAGAATCCTTTTGCGCTTCTCTCCTTCTTCTTCTTCTCTTTCACGGGTTCCCTCTTTTTTCTTTGCAGTTGTCCCATCTCTTTTTGTGGTGGATTGGCGGTGGCAGCGACCTCTCTCTCTCTCTCTCTCTCTCTCTCTCTCTCTCTCTCTCTCTCTCTCTCTCTCTCTCTCTCTCTCTCTCTCTCTCTCTCTCTCTCTCTCTCTCTCTCTCTCCCTTGCGCATGTTGATCTCTCTCACTTCTTCTCTCTATACACTCTTCATCAACAAAAAGAAAGAGAGAAGTAAAGAAAAGAGAAAAACAAAGAGAGAAGAGATAATACACTTATCTCAAAGCTTGAAGAAGAATCCTTTCGCGCTTCTCTCATTCTTCTTCTTCTCTTTCACGGGTTCCCTCCTTCTTCCTTGTAGTTGTCCCCTCTCTTTTTGTGGTGGATTGGTGGTGGCCGCAACCTCTCTCTCTCTCTCTCTCTCTCTCTCTCTCTCCTTTGTACACGTTGATCTCTCTCATTTCTTCTCTCTATACACTCTTCATCAACAAAAAGAAAGAGAGAAGTAAAGAAAAGAGAAAAAAAAAGAGAGAAGAGATATCTCAAAGCTTGAAGAAGAAACCTTTCGTGCTTCTCTCCTTCTTCTTCTTCTCCTTCATGGGTTCCCTCCTTCTTTGCAGTTGTCCCCTCTCTTTTTGTGGTGGATTGGCGGTGGCAGCGATCTCTCTCTCTCTTTCAATCTCCCTTGCGGACGTTGATCTCTCTCACTTCTTCTCTCTATACACTCTTCATCAACAAAAAGAAAGAGAGAAGTAAAGAAAAGAGAAAAACAAAGAGAGAAGAGATAATACACTTATCTCAAAGCTTGAAGAAGAATCCTTTCGCGCTTCTCTCATTCTTCTTCTTCTCTTTCACGGGTTCCCTCCTTCTTCCTTGCAGTTGTCCCCTCTCTTTTTGTGGTGGATTGGTGGTGGCAGTGACCTCTCTCTCTCTCTCTCTCTCTCTCTCTCTCTCTCTCTCTCTCTCTCTCTCTCTCTCTCTCTCTCTCTATCTATCTATCTATCTCCTTTGTACACGTTGATCTCTCTCATTTCTTCTCTCTATACACTCTTCATCAACAAAAAGAAAGAGAGAAGTAAAGAAAAGAGAAAAAAAAAGAGAGAAGAGATACCTCAAAGCTTGAAGAAGAAACCTTTCGTGCTTCTCTCCTTCTTCTTCTTCTCCTTCATGGGTTCCCTCCTTCTTTGCAGTTGTCCCCTCTCTTTTTGTGGTGGATTGGCGGTGGCAGCGATCTCTCTCTCTCTTTCAATCTCCCTTGCGGACGTTGATCTCTCTCACTTCTTCTCTCTATACACTCTTCATCAACAAAAAGAAAGAGAGAAGTAAAGAAAAGAGAAAAAACAAAGAGAGAAGAGATAATGCACTTACCTCAAAGCTTGAAGAAGAATCCCTTCATACTTCTCTCATTTATTTTCTCCTTCGGTAGTTCCTTCCTTCTCCTTTGCACTTGTCTCCTCCCTCTTTGTGGATGGTGGTAGTGGCAGCGGCCTCTCTCTCTCTCTCTCTCTCTCTCTCTCTCTCTCTCTCTCTCTCTCTCTCTCTCTCTCTCTCTCTCTTTTCTTGTTTACAAACCTATAAAATGCCATGCTCAAGTTTTGATACTTTTTTATGAAGCCCCTCTCTCTCCCGTTTTTTATTTCTCTCCATCTCTCTCTTCCTTCCCCTCCCTTCTTCTCTCTATTTCTCTCCCTCCTTCCCTCCCCACTCTCACTCAACTCATCTCATTGCAAAGACAATCAAAGATAGAAAATAAAAAGCTTAAGAAACAAAGATATTGAAAGAAATGTCACCCCACCTCTCTTTATCTCTCTCTCCCCCTCTCCCTTTACTTTTCTTTCTTAATCTTCTCTCTCATTCTCTCATTGTTTTCCTATTTCTCTCTCTCTCTCTCACTCTCTATTTTTTCTCTCTATCTCTCTTTCTCCCTCTCTCTCTCTCTTCTTTTCACTCTCCTTCCTCTCTTTACCTCACCCTTCTTTTCTACCTCCTCCTCTCTTCCTTCCCTCTCCCTCTCTCTATTTCTCTCCCCCTCTCTTTCTCTCTCTATTTCCCTTTCTTTGTTTCCTCTCTCTTTATTTCTCCCCCTCTCTCTCTTGTTGTTTCTCTCACTCATCCTCCTCTCTCCCTCCCTTTATCTCTCATTTCTCTCTTCCTCTTTCTCTTTGTTTCCTTTCTCTCCCTCTTTCTCTCTTCCTCTCCCTTCATTCTTCTCCCTCCCTTCCTCCCTCCCTCTCTTTCCATGTATCTCTTTGTAAAGAAAAACAAAAAAAGAAAACAAGAGAACACAAAAATAAAGCAAGAAGAGGCAATGTACCCACCTCAAAGGCTTGAAGATGAACCCCTTTGTACCTTCTCTTTGCACCTTCCCTCCCTTCTCCCTTGCACACTTCTCTTTCTTCTTCATGTGTAGTGGCGGTGGCGCTGACGATGGTGATGAGCTCCCCCCCCCCCTCTCTCTCTCTCTCTCTCTCTCTCTCTCTCTCTCTCTCTCTCTCTCTCTCTCTCTCTCTCTCTCTCTCTCTCTCTCTCTCAAAGCTTTAAGCTCTCTCGCTCTCTCTTTCATTCTTTCTCGCAAATGTTTTCTTGGAAAATGTTATGCTCGGGTTTTCGAAACTTTTTCCTCACACTGATGTCGCTATTTGTGTCGCTATTAGCGTTGCTATTTGCGTCACTATTAGCGACACTAATAGCGATGCAAATAGCCATGCAAATAGTGATGCCGCTTTTTTGCGTCGCAAATGGTGGTCGCTATTGCCCCATTCCCTTGTAGTGAAACAAATGGATTGTGTAGAGTTGTCATATGCCAACTTATGAACAACCAAAAAATATGTTAGACTTTCAAATTTTTAGGCTATACTTGTTGTCTTCTTTGAATGCACACACATTTGTTGTTAAGCCCACACCCAGATCAACTTGCAAAATCCTCACATGACAACCAATGCAAGAAAAGCTTATAACATGGATTGCCATTAGATTCACTTTCCAACCATAGTTTGTCTCACCTCTAATTAACCTCTATGCTATAAGGTTAATGCATTCAAAATTTTGACCTAAATACACAAGAATGGTAGAGACTCGAGAGGCCAGATCCTTCTATGCGTGTTGGTGGTAGTGTGGAATAGTGGATATATGATGTATCCATAGCTCATAGGTCCCTCTAGACTCCAAGCTCCTCAATAAATGCACTTGAAACTTCCCACTACTACTTCTAAAACTTGATCTACCAAGCTACCAACCTGTGTGTTGTAGCATGACAATTGCATCAACCTTCAAGTAGTGCAAAGTTTGAACTTTGAAGACCTACAAGCTACCAACCTATGTGTTGCAATGTCCAACTATGTGAGCTTGCAAGTAGTGTGGACTTTGAAGACCAATCTAGAAACTAGAGGTAATCAACAATGGCATCGCAAAAGTTGGAACTATCCTATGAAAGCAGAGAAAACTGTGAGGCTACGTTCTAACAAAAGCAGGCTTTCCACTTGAGTCGAGAGTCAAAGCCACTACATTAAGAAGAAAAAGAGCGAGTTGAGGGGATATACTTTCAGATGAACTAATTTGCAACAGAGAGACACACACACACACACACACACATAGAGTATGCTTTTACCTTGGCCACGTCCTTAGCACTGCCATTGTAGGAAGCCCGCCAAGAAGTTCAAGCACCACCGTTGATGGTAGCGCCTGCCACGAAGCTCAAGCACCGTTGTTGATGGAAGTGCTTGCCAAGAAGCCCTCCAGGAAGATCAAGCACTGCCATTGATGGCAGCTAGGAAGCTTGAGCACCATCACCATTGATGGCACCCAGGAAGCTCAAGCACTACCATTGATGGCAGCACCCATAAGGAAGCCCACCAAGAAGTTCAAGCCACATCCTTGGCAATGCCGGATGATGAGTATGACCACATCCTTGGCACTACCATTGATGGCAGCACCGGCCATGAAGCTCAAAGCTACCCACCAGTGTCTCGCATCTCAGTCCTCCTCATGAGTCAATGTGACATGGTAGCTTGCGGAGAACTAGTATTCACCACCTCCTCTTGTCAGCATCTCGTGTCTCAGTGCTCATGAGTCAATGTGACATGGTATCTTGCACAAAATTAGTACTCACCACCTCCTCTTAAACTACATCACCCTCAGTAGGAAGCCTCGAGGAAGTGTCCCTTATAAATGACAACTCCATTCTTAGTAATCTTTGCTCAATGTAGGTAATGGTGTAGGGAAGTAGCTTGCTCTCAAGAGAGTAACCACAATCAGAGGTAGTACGAAAAGGAGAGAGAGAGAGAGAGAGAGAGAGAGAAAGAGAGATCTTGATTTTTCAAATTATGTTTCTAATAGGGAGAGGCAGTGTATGGGTCCATCATTATAGATAGAGGAAGGGAGGGGGGGGAGGGTTTTTGGATTTGTCATAATGAAGGGGTGTTTTTCATAATGGGCATTATTCCCCTACCGGGGGGATTTGTCATAATGAAGGGGTGTTATTCATCACAGGCATTAATCCCCTACCAAGGCTAGCCAACATCATGCAATAGGTTGATAACCAATTTTTTAATTCTATTGATAACTCCTCTATCCCATGTGTAGCTACACTTTAAAAGAATCTTTGTTAATTACGAACTCTCGTAGTGTGATAATTTGAATGTGGAAGGCTTTATCAATATAATTGCAAGACACTTTGGTAGTCACCAATAGTTTATGAGTTAATTCCCACTTATCCAGATTAGTTAGGCTCAGTTAGATGATCCAATTCACTCAGTTGCCTCCAATAGCCAAGCTTTTACTCAACTCCAACATTCCCCTTCTTGAAAGTAGATATCCAAATTTTTAGTCAGGACAATAAAATGATGCTTTATAAAAAAAAAAAGGGTGTCATTGATTTTTTCTTGAAGCCTAAACTTGGGCATCAAATTTAAAGCCTAGAACAAATCCATTAGAACACATCACACTCATTTGCACCAATCACAATTTGCACCCAATTTCAATAGCTTAGGAACTTGTCAATAATTTAGGGTCGGCCAACGTACACAAGTAGACAACTCATGCATTGTAGCTAGGGTTGAGGTACTCATGTACTTAGTCCTAGATGATACTTGTTCATAGAACTTAGAAACTTAAGCACATTACCCCTCAAGAAGTTGCACACATTAAGCACTTGATCACATAAGGCACATAGGCGCCCTTGGCACATCTAGAAGCACCCAATCACATTGCCTTGATCCATTTAGGCACACGTAGACCAACTATCCTAGGGCACATCTAGTTAGGTGCATTTTCACTTAGAAATTAGCATATACTTGGGCACGAATTAGACACGCATCCACTCAGGAGCATTAGATACTTAAAATTAAGATAAACTTGTGCACTTGGTCTAGGGTGTACTATAGGAGTTTTTGCACTAAAGTGTACACCACCCTAGGTCATTTAGGACATATAGCTTAGGACACATAATTGATAGACACTCTTGCATACATTAGGTATGAGCACTTACTTACATGACAAAAGGTAGAACCTAAGAACATAATTTAGGGATATACCCTTCCACCACTTGTGTACATTTAGGGTGGACACTCAAGCACATGAGTATCTAGGCACACACCACTTAATCTTAGTACATATTACCCTTCCAAATATAGAACTAAAGCACATACCATCCATATATTGACCTAGGCACATTGCACATAGTCATTCTAGGGCACTCATAGCATAATAGGGCACCACACACATATTAGACCTTGCACTCTTACATAGGCCCCTCTATCATGAAAAATTCATCTAGAGCACTTAGGTGATGCAATAAGTCCTAAGTGCACAACCACCACTTCCTAGATGCAATAAGTCTTTTTTAGGACACATCCCAATTTCCTTGCCTAAGGTGCTTCTACCTTTGATTAGGGTGAGCCCCACACACACTCTCTCGTGCCCCTCCCCCCCCCCAAATCCCCCCAAACATCCCTAAAAAAATGTGCTTCTAAAAATTTTGAATAAAAAAACACCTAATGTTGAGGTTCATCATATCCTTTTATTAAAGATCCATGCCAATTTTATGATTTAATAATACCCTTTTGTAAAAACTTTACATGTTCAATATATAAAGACCCCTTTGGTGAATAGATTTATTGCTTTTAAAATATTACCTTCTGCAATGTACATATGCAAGCCTATGTATTTTTATTTTCCCTTTTTTTGAACTCACATTACACACATTTTTATACATAGTGACCCCCCCCCTCCAAAAGTATTGCTAAGGGCAAGAGATGATAATAAAATTGAGACGTCTTTAAAGCATCTCTCTAACTTACATTTGGCTAAACAAGAGACCTAACCAAGATGAACACCATAACTTAGATACTATTATAAGCAAAGTTATGCTCAACTTTTCTTAAGTAAAAATATATACCTTACTGTTGCGATTCTTTTATTGCAATCACCTCTTCCTCATTTGAGATGCTCAATATTCTTGAGAGATCTTTATCGATTTCAAAGGCCTGAAATAGTTTGTTTCCATTGGTATGCTTTGATGTGTTTCGCCAATAAATGACTCTTTTGTTGACAATCCTATAGTTTTTGTAACAAATTATCTCTATATTTTATTAGCAAGTGATTCTCCAATCTAAGAACATCCTTCTCTATATTAAGATTAAATATATAGTTAAAAATCCATTATAACCAGCTCACTATTAAATCACATTACTAAAGAGCTATAATAAAAAGGAGTACCATATTTGATTAGGATCTCTACGATATAACCTTCCATCCAACCAAACATTAAGATTTTTTTTTCTTCAAATAGAAACACATGTTTCATGGACTCTAAAATTGTGTTTTATTTTATTCTTTTTCTAATTGTTTCATACTTATATTCTAGCTCAACATAAAGAAAGATGATAGAGAGCTCTTTTACCAGTGTTACAAGGATCATTGGATGATTTATCTATAAATAAAGATGTGATTTACAACTTTGAGTAAGAATACTATGTAAATTCAAAAAAGTAGAAGAATAAGTAACTAACTAACAAAAAGAAGAAAAAGTAAAAGAGATAACGAGGATAAACGGAGGCAATAAAATGTTCAAAAAATTCAAAGGGAACATTCACTTTCAGTTCTATCAAGATAAGGTACGATCTTCATTAAATCAATCATTATTATCTTTATAATGGGCCTACATTTTTAGTTTTGATGTAAGCCACAAGAACATTATGATAATGATCTATTGGTAGTTTTAGGTATGTTTATTTATTAAAATATAAAATTTTAAATCTCTAAAATATTTTTTAAAAAATATTTTATCACTATAAAATCTCTTTCAAGGCATTTTCAAGACCTTAAATATCTCCTAATGAGTACATCTTAATATAACCATATAAGATGCCCCAATCTTAGGTATACAAATACACTTGGGACGATTGCCTAACACACAATCTAATACTATAGCTTAAAAAATCTTTCAAGATAAATGAAAATCTCTACTCTAATAGTCCAAAATCTAAGATAAGTATCTCATCAATCTATATATACATCCAAATCTTTATAATAGATGATGTGTATTAATGACAATAAGTGATATCAAGTATCAAAATCCATCAAAACCACTATTTATTCATTATATTCAAAAACCACTTCATCCTTATATGGTAGTTTTATTATAACAAGAAGAAAAAACTCCTTAGTGTCCATAAATCCACTCTAAGCTTGAGTTTTGATGATATGCAAACCTTCTCTAGTATTAGAGTGTTTCATTCCATCAATAGATACATTCAAAAGTCCATTTGTGTTGAGATGACAAGCTCAACACATGTCAATATTGATGATGGACCACTTGGCTAGTGGGTCTGTAAATCTGCACTTAGCATGTTGGTGGTCATTGTGATTCTCACATGGCCATTGACTTATCACACATTATATTTAGTTTGTTGCACCTAGCTATAGTTGGCATAGTTATAATGACATTCTATTATTTTAGTTAGTTATGTACTATTTGACTTAGTAGGCTATTTTCCTTTATGTTGTATCTTATCTATACTTTGTGTACATTGTATTGTGTGCAAAAAGAAGAAGAAGAAACTAGAAAGAAAATATTTTGTCCTCCATCTCGCTTCTTGTGCTCTTAAGTGAGGTTCCTCTTGTGTGTATGGTATGTTTGGCATAGCAGCTCACAACCAAGTTCCCCCAACCACACAATTCATGATATGATATTAGATCAATGCCACTAAGAGAGGCTAGTTTTAAAGATTAAAGTGAAGGAGAAGAAGTAAGGATTCGAGCAAGCAAGCAATGGGTAAGAAGCTCTCTCGTTTTCTTGCTCTTTCTCTTGGATAGTGCCTATGGAGGTATTGGAAGTATAATAGAGCAAAAATCTTAGATTGCTGTAAGATTTGGTATGCAAGTAGACCATTGTATATTCTACACATAAGCTCTTATAGAGAATAGTTTCAAGGTATATTGAGATTTTGATTGTGTTGATCGAAAATGGATGCACAAGAGGCTACAGATTTCAAATCTATAAGCTTTGAGGTGTTTGTTAAGAAGCAAATATAAGTTTTATCAGATAGATTGCAAATTACATGTGTTATTGAGAAATTACTAAAAAATAGTTGTTTGATATATTATTATATACTTATTTTGAAAGATTGTAGAAGACTTGCTTGTTGTTTTGTATCAATTTTGTGATAATGGTAGAGAATAGTGAAAATTTTATTATTGAGAAGTTGAGAAAGAATAATTATCCATCATGGAAGTTTTGTGTGATAAAATTTCTTATTAGAAAATGCCTTTACAAGTTTGCTTCAAGTAAAGACAAGGAGGAGCCAGAGCTAAGTAACCCTATGATGACTGTAGGTGAATTAAAGGTGTGGAAAGAATGGAATATAACAGACAAAAAGATGATGCATTGGCTATCTACAATCATCAATAATATTATGTTGGGATGTATCAGAAATGTAAAAAACTTCATATGCAAATTGGACGACTTTTGAGAATATATTTTCAATAAATTCAAAGGGATAGAAGATTCAACTCAAGCAAGAGTTAAATACTTTAAAGAAAGGGAGAATGTCTATAAATGAGTATGTTTTAAAAGTGAGAAGCATTCTAAATAACTTATTAGCTATTGATGCAATGTGTGATGATGATTATTTGGTTTCATCTACTTTGAGTGGCCTTAATAATAAGAAGACATGAAAATTATTTCTCACTTTTGTGTATGTAGTACTGAAGCCGGTTTCAGTTTTTGATTAGTTGTCTCTCTCATGATCATGGAACAAATCAAGATGTAGGGTAAATCATTTGAAAGAGGTGGTGAACAAGTCCAAGCATTTTACTCAAGTTCTTGAAGGGGACATGAAAAATCCTCTTTAAGAGGCCATGGTATGGGACATGCTAGTGATAACCAAAAAAAGATGTTAAATTAGCAGTTCACTGAAATGCAGGTTTTAGGAGGGTATGGAAACTTTAAAGGTAGTGGAAGATTTAGAGGAAGAGGTGGATGGAAGAATAGAGGTTTTGAAATTTTTGACATTTTTTATCATTATTGTGACAAAACATATCATATTGCAGCTCATTATTATGCTAAGAAAGATGATATCTGTAGTAGTAAATTACAACAAGGAAACTATGCATTGTCTTCATGACAAAATGAAGAGAACAGTGAGCATATATCTGTTATGTTACATATAATGAATGTTGTTACAAAAAAGGAGACATATAATGATGTATGACATGTTAATTCGAGTTCATCTAATCATATGACTAGTCATGCTGAATGGTTTGAAGAGATATAGGATTTATAAAATCCAAGTTATGTGCAGGGGTGAGAATTCATGCCACCTAATTTCAAACATTAAAAAGGTTTCCTTATCTTTACATGATGGCTAGACAAAGAGTCTATCAAATGTATTACATGTGCCATCAATTACGAATAATCTAGTATTTGTTGGCCAAATGGTAGAGCAAGGGTTGCAAGTTCGATTTGATGTAAAAATTTGTTTTGTACAAGATTTTAATGATAAGTGTAGGTTGCTTGTAAAAGGAAGTAGAGTTGGTCACATGCTCACTTTAAATACTAAATTTCTTGCTATGAATGCTGCTATGTATGCTGAAGAAAAAGGAGTGGTTGTAGACATTGAAATACACAAACATATTTAACATAAAAATGTGCAAAGATTGAAATTAATACAATCCAAAGGGTTGGTTATAGGTTTTCTTACTTCTAGAGTTGTAAAATTTCATAAAGTGTGTGAATATAATTATTAGGAAAATTATCTTAATTGAGACTTGGGTATAAAAGGAAAGAGTGTGGCATTGTAATCATCTCTTAGCACTTTTGTAAGCTTCTCCATTTTCTTGGAGCTTGAGGGTTCTTACCTTTCTTACCAATATTGAGGGTGAATACTCACAAGTAAGATATGGATCTGTTAGAGCAACCTCTCACCATGATTCTCATTTTGCTTTTGATTCAATCTAGCTATGGCATCATTGTGTTGTAGCCTTAATACATTTTCAACTATAGTATCTAGCTATGACCAGTTGATTCAATTGTTCTTTTTTTATTTTCTTGACATTTTAATTCAATTTAGGCTAAGTTCATTTCAATGGTATTAAAACCTTGAATTTGATTATTGGCAAGGTCACTTTCAAACCTAGATCCAATTACTAGCACCATCCAAGGTAAATGGAGTTCAAGATTTGGTTATAGGACTTCGTTTAAATTGTAATTAGTTGGGATTTCTTACATTTAGTCTTTACTAACTTTGAAGTTCTTAGAGAAAATATGAAGAATAAATGGTAAAAATTTGGTAGCTCATGCACAAGAAGAGGCCCATTTTGAGGGTTCTAAGACTAATTGGGATTAACACAGTTTAGGAAAAGCTCAAACAGTATTACTTTTTATTAATTAAGGGTTTCTCTCTTTTCTTTCAACATGTTCTAAGATTTTATGGTTGAAATCTTGATCAAATAACTTTTTTATGATAAGATATTATTTTCCTAAGTGCACATCATTCCCCTCATCCTCAAAAGCATTTGGAGCAGTAAATTGACTAGCTTGAGGAGCAAATAAACCATGTGGAAGCAGTAGCCATTATTAGTGAAAATTATGCCACAAATTTTGGGCACCAATAGAGAGTGAGCCTTGACTTCTTCCATCTCTCTGAGGTATCAAGCTTGATCCTTGGAATCTATGGAGGACTCTTCCACAAGTTGGCAACACTATTTTTTAGTTTGAAGGTTGGTTATGGATTCTTTCTCTTCCCCTTGTTGAGTATTTGGGACAATGGTGAATCTTTATCATATTTTTCAAGATTTCATGGGGATTTGACTCTTTAAGCTCCTAGAAGCATTCTTTACCTCATTCTTCAAACATTGAGCCATTGAGTCATTTTCTCATTCTTCACACATTGAGACATTTCCTTCTCTTGAAGCTGCTTCCATATCTTCAAAGCATGAACCATAGCTAAGAGCTTCTTTTTATAGATTTCATAAATTTTCTCCATATCATTTAGACAACAATTTTCAAAGGATACAACATGGCCTTCTTGATTTAACACTTCACCAATACAATCATTGTAAGCATTTGCTTCTACCACAAATAATTTTACCAAATCTAGAATGATCAAAACATGCCCAAATAGGAGGGCTAGTTTTTTATTTGTGAAGGATGCATTCTCTTCTTCCCTCCATTGGAAGGAGATTTTTTTCTTTGTAATTTCATCAAGAGGAGAAGTTGTATGTACAAAATTATTGATAAAGTGGCAATAATAAGAGCACAAACTAAGAAAAGTTCACACCTCAGGTACATTACAAGGATTAGGCCCTCCTTGAATTATATTAATCTTTACGAGAATCAAGAGTTTATTTTATCAAAGTAGTTGTTTAATAATCTCCACATATTGACGATGCTCCTCTTCATTCTTGCCTTTTTAAGGTTATTTAGTTCAACAAAAGATTTGCTTAGATTCCTTGACTTCCCTCATTCAATAGCTCTTTTTAAACCAAATTTCACTCAGGCCGTTATATCCTTGAGAGAGAGGAGCAATAGTTGGAGGTTCAACTCGATGATCTTCACATTTAGGTGCTTTCTCATCTAATGAAGACATGTTCATTGACTCCATTATGGTTGTCCTACAAAGCTATGTTCTAACTTTGTTGCCTTTCCCCCCTTGCACAATTTCATATATTGACTTGATCCACTATTGCAAGGGGTCTACTAGACAATGGAACCTTATACCCCATACTTTAGTCAATGTCTCCATCTCTTCATTATTTTTTCCAAGCTATTTATCCAACTCCAAGGAAATGAAGTTTTCATTTGCTTCAAGGTCTATTAGAAATAGTGATTGCTTGCCTTGCAATTATTCCTAAGTTTTGAATAGTTTGCACATCTTTGGAGTGTGTGATTTGTATTCACAGCTCCATCAATAATAGCATTGATTATCACTCTCATGACTTAGACTTATTGTTAAAAACTTGACATTGTTTTTTGTTTGGACATTGCTTTGCTATGTGGCATGTTTTTCTATAGCTAAGATACTTCCCTTCTTTCATGAAATGTTGCTTATCTTGTGGATAAACATTGGAAAAAATTTGAGGAGCATTTGTTGTAACCACATAGGATTTCATCTCTCTTTCATTTGATGGTTGCTTGTATTGCTATTTTTGTCCTCCATTTGGGGTTGAATACTTCTAATGATTAATTAACCACTCTCTTGTAAACATTATTTTGGAATGAGTTGTTTCCTAGTCAAAAAGTTTCATGAGACTAGAACATTGATAATGATTAAGAGCAATACAAAGTTTAAAATGCAAAGTTCCTTGAAACTTCGTAAGCGTTTTGGATCCACTAATTTTCTTGAAATGTTGGACCTTTAATAGCAGCTCTCAAAACCTCTTTGTGTAATCATTAAGTGACTCCTTTTTCCTTTTTTAGATCATTCCATTCCATATTTACAACTGCAACCCCATCCACTAAGTGTGGACTAGAGGTCAGTCAAATGTAGAGTTGCAAACTTAATGTTTTCTTTCCTTTATACTTATTGCAACCGTATACTATTTAAACTTCATGAATAAAATTAAGAAGAAGATTAGAATTTTAGGATCCATCATATATATTGGATTTGATCTTCTTTTCAAATAGAGATCGTGACTTAGTCATCTTCTTCTTATGCCTTTGTCCATGAGTAGATCTTGAGGTTTAAGATGATAAGATGGTTGATGCGAATGAATATGGAGATAAGGGTGACAAATGTCAACACCTCTATTGCTGATGAGATATTCTCCAAGAAGGGTATGAATTTTTGTTACTTGATGTGGGTCCATAAAAAAGGGTACTAAGGGACTTTAAAGAAGAGGAAGAGCTTTGATGTGATCTCTTTCTTTGTATTGAAGTAGAATGAGATATTTCTCTCATTTCACTACACCACCTTGAAGTAGTTGGGCTTTTTTATCAGCTTCTTTTATCACTGCAACTTTATCTTCTAATAAAATGAAGATTCTTTCCTTAGATTTTTTGGGCTTTCTGAGATCTTTTTATTTTGATAGGTTGCTCATGAATACGTTGATTATCCTCTTTAATTAAGGCTTTGAATGGCTTGAAGGATAGTACTTAGACCTTTTGTTGGAATTCTAGAAAAAATATACTCAAGCACTTAATTCAAGGGCTTTGAATGGCTTGAAGGATAGTACTTAGACCTTTTGTTGGAATTCTAGAAAAAATATACTCAAGCACTTAATTCAAGGGCTAAAATAAACAAATATATAATTGCAAGCACTACTAATGTTGGGGTGGGGATAAAGCCACGAATTTGATATCATTCTAAATATCTTGAATAATATAGATATACTCAACAATTATGACATTGGTTTGCTGTAGAGACTTAATATTTTTAGAAACAGAGAAATCAAACACTTAAAGATGAATATGAAACTTATTCAAAAGTTTATGACCATCAAAATGTAAAGAATAGAGATAAGATTAAGGATTGAAGATGGGAAAGTCCCCTCCTCCCCCCCAATCAAAGGAATTCATTTCTACTCAGCCTAAGTCCTTTAGGAAAGAGCTCACTTAGAATCAACCTAATCGTAAGGAGAAATAGTTCTCACTCTCACAAGATCATGTGAAGATGTATATACACACATGCAAAACTTATTATGTAATAAAAGCAAGAGATTGATTTACAAGGTGTGAGAAAAAAAGAGAAAGTAAGCCTTTCTTTGTCAAATCAGCAACACATTGATATGACTTGGTTTTCTTTCTTGAAATGAAAGAAGAGCTCAAAGAGAAAGGATTGTAATGAATTTACAATTTTTTGTCTTATAAGTAACAGCAAAAGAAGATGGAATATGGGGATATTTTATGGTGGAGGAATGGAGGATTATGATGTAGATGAATAGCTCATCTTCAACTGTTATACAAGAGATTATAACCAAGAAAAATATTGTAGAATGAGAAAAAATGAGCTCTTATTATAGGAGAAAGAGGAGAGCTAATGCAAAAAGGGAAAGTGGAGTACCATAAGACAAGTCTCTAGCCACATGTCTTGAGGTGTAACAAGTGGTGGGATACTTAGAAGCTTGTGTAATAAGTGTCCTTATGGTTGTCTCTTCTCTAGGATCTTTGTTTCTAGGCTGAATATTTTTAAGAACAAAAAAACCCAAAGTTAATAAGTATTGTTAGAGCACATAATTTACTATTTTAAAATGTCATCCCTATTTTTTGGGAACTAGCATTTGTAAGCCAATCCAAGATTCCTAAGATTTAGGGATATCTTGAAATTTAGAAAACCCCCCTAATATGGGTGTCATGAGAAAGTTCTTTGCAAGTACATTAAAAAAATAATATTGAGATCTTCATATGATTTTTTAATGCAAAGATATGCACATTTTAAGTTCTCAACCTACACATGCACAATATACAAACATTTCACAACCATGTCATCTTGTAATTGTTTACTTTAGTGGATCTAGCCTACGCTTCAATGCATTAATAATTTTTCAATGTGATCCTAATGTGCTTAAGTCTTGGTCATAGGTGTCCAATCAGGTCTAATAGGTGAAAGTGTGTATTATCTTTTGTTTAACCCACTACATGGGTCCACTATAACTTGTAGCCACTCATTACTGTGGCCAATTCTAATGCACTTTTTTCTATATCTAGTAAGTACAAAGAAAATAAATTTAATAAAAAATTAGATATAAAAATAGATAGAAAGGTTTCTAATTCTTTTTCTACTATGTTATGATACTACCCATGCCTTGACATGTATGACTATTATGTTTTCTATCCTAGACATGAATGTATCCCTTGAGCTTATTACTTTTTTAGCTCTGTGAATCACTTAAATTCAAAAACAATAGGAAGAAGTAAAGGGTGAGAAGCATAATTTTATGTTGTAGCATTTTTAAGTTAAAATGCAACACTTGTTTAGAGGGAATTCACACACATACTGCACACATGTTCCATACAAATTGGGCCTATCTTTTTAGAAAAGTGATTCTAACAATTTTTTTGTTTGCATGACATAGACATTGCTTAGTAAATGAGATTTTACCTACTACAAGATCCTCATCTTTAAAAATTATGAGACTACCTTACTCTCGTCAGTTACCATGCACTTGTCTTCCTGCTTTGCAACTACTAAATGCAGAGTCCATATCCAACCATAATATAGTCCTCTCTTTTGTCTTGTATCATCTTTCCTTCCATACTTGTGTTTCTATTGCAACCTTTGGTTGCCCACGCGCCTATTCCCTATTCTTCCTACTCTCTATCTCTCGTGAATACTCCATGTCTCTCCATCATTCCTCTCTGCTCTTGTTCTTCTTATGCACTTGGACTTAAAGGACAAGTCCTACTTGAAGGAAAAAGACAATTTGACTTAAAGGGAAAATACATCTCTTCTTCAATTTTGTTGCTTGAGCAATAGCACTGCAAAGAATATCATTGGGTTGGTTTTAACCAATCCTTTATGGTTGATACTCATTAATTGATTGTCTTCCCCTTAGAAATATTAGATATTCTGAATACCCCATCCTTGTAAGGTGCCACTAGTGGTCCATGGTGGTATATAAGTTTTAAATCCCCATTATATGGAGAAGGCGTGTGCGAGTTTGATGGTCCTAACTTGGATATCAAATAAGTTCTATGTGACTGAATGGCAAAAATATGACCTTTGTAGATCTAGCCTTTGGGTTAGATAGAGTAGTTATGCCCATAGCAACTTGAGGCATAATGTTTCAAGTTGCGAGGTATGGGTGCGATCAAGAACACCTCATGCAAGGGTTGGATGGTCTATCAACTTTCTAGATCATCATCTAAGCTTCATACTGGAAGTGCATGGATGGATGGATAGAACCATCTTTGTTTTAGTTTGTTTGGAATTAAAGAAGTTTCTATTATTTTCATATTTGTTGTATATTCTCTACTCCTTGCTCAAATTTTATTCATTACACCATATAAAATTCACATGGTATTAGAGCCCCATGGGGCTCTAAGGAGTGAAGAGTATGTAAGAGGCAAGGGCTTCAATAGCAAAGAGGAGCAATGTCATACAACACATCGGGTACTGGTGTTGGTATACGAGCAATTCAAACAGTAATGATTTTTTTACCAAAATTCAATGAAGGAAAGTTAGATTATATGAACTACACTTTGTGGAGGTTTACAATCACAACTATCCTTGATTCTTATGAGCTTTTTGAGACAATGGTGGGACTGACCTAGAACCACAACCCAATCTTGATGCATCAAATTTAAGTGATTTGATTTCTCCAAATTTACATGTTCTATAAGCTTGGAAATGAAGGAATGTAGATTCATTAAGTGCCTTAGTTATAAGTTGCTCTAATAATGCTTTGACCTTGATTTATCATATAACCAAGGTATCAGAGGTGTAGAATGTACTAAGGATATAGTATGAATAATAAAATCAAAAAAGGATTCAAAATCTAGAGAATCCACACAGTTTGCTAAAGGAGAGAAATTTGAAACATTCATCACTTGGCTCAAGAATCTAGATGATCAGCTGGCAGTCACTAGGATACAAAAGACTACTGAGGAGCAAACCTAAAGGTATCTTTGGATTTGTCCACCAAAGTTTGATAGAGTGGTAATTTCCCCAAATACTCACGTGTAGCCCTAAGCTTTGGCATTTGTGAAGTTTTATATATTACTAAGGGAGAAGGATTTGTGACTTAAAGTGTGAGAAAATAGTTGTGTTGGAGATGTTGAATTCTCCAATAATGCAAAAGGAAAAGGCGGTTCCTCAACCAATGGTGACAAAAAGAAAAAGGTTGGAAAGAAAAACCTTCAAGGAGAGTGCCTCTAGTGCAAGAAGAAAGATGAAAAGAGTGGCACACTCCTAAAAACTAAAGGGAAGGAGATCTCTAATATGACTAAAGTAGAGTTAGAGTTATTTATGGTGTCCACTAAGGAAGTATGGATATATTTCCTTTGCTACTATAAATGGTAAACTCAAAAATCTTGTAAATGTATTTCATGTTCTAGAGATTACGAGATATATGTTATCAGTTGCCACCATAATTGATCTTGGCCATGAGGTGAGGTTTACCAAGATAGGTGTAGAAATTATTTATAGTTCTTGTAAAGTTATTGGTAAAGAAGAAAGAAGGAACAACCCATATGAGGTAATTTCTCTTATAGCCATTTCTAGTGTGGGCACAAGTAAGCTTTGACATGAAAGATTTGATCAAATTGGATTTGTAGTATTAAAGTAGATGCATAAGCAACATATGATTACTCACATACTTGTAATAATTGAAATGAAGGAGCTGGGTGAAGCTTTTATGATGGGCAAGAAACAAGAAGGATATTTCAAGAAAAAAGCAAGAATAGTGTGAAGGCTCTTGTAGAGTTGGTCCATATTGATTTGTGCAGTAAAATGCCTATATAAGACTTAGGTGACCTTCTTATTTCATGATCTCATTAACAACTACAGTACAAAGGTGTGGGTGTATTTCGTTTTTGACCAGGCTCGAGCTTTTGGTAAGTTTAAGGAATGGCTAAAACTTGTTAATAATGAAACGGGGCAAAGTGTGAAGAAGTGCAGAATAGACCATGGTGGTAAGTTCAAGTCCAAGGAGTTTAAAGTCCTTTGTAAGAGCAAAGGGATTATGCATCACTTGCCAATGCCTCATACATCTCAATAGAATGGCATTGTGGAAACTAATACTAGACTATTATTGAAATGGCAAGGTGCATGCTTAAGGATAAGAAATTGCCTAACTAATTTTGGGTTGAAGCTATTGATATATAGTCCACATTCCGAATCAAAGTTACACAAATGATCTCTAGAAAAAAACTCCTCACCATACCTATATTAGTGAGAAACCATCTGTCTTGCACTTTAGACCTTTTGGATGTGAATGTTATACACATGTTCCAAAGGATAAGATAAACAAATCAAAATTGAAAACCACTAAGTGAATCTCCTTGGGTTTATGTAGTGCCCTATCGAGGCATCCTTCATGAATGCTCCCTAGCATAGATGATTTTAAGAGCCAATGTATACTTTCATGTTATAGAATATGTGGCAAAACTTGTATTTTAGACTTTTGAAAGTGTGGCAATTTGTTCTCTAAACCAAAGATATCCTATAATCGGTTGGCGAATATTTTTTATGAAAATAATAAAGTAATAAAAGGTCCAAAGTTTATTTTTGAACTCAAAATGGTAAAGTTTTCTTAATAATAACATAGAAAAAATATTGAATGAAAGATAATTCAACTAATGACCGTGTTATTGCAAAGAAAATAGTACAACTAAAGCAAGGTAAATCAAGTCAATACACATTGATTAAAGCTCAACTTTCATGTGAGCAAATACCTATAAATAATGTATTGATGAGCCACATTGCATCATTCACTTGGATTTTCTATACAAAAGCTTCACCATTCATGTTGAGTACACAAAGAGCAACTTGATTATCTTAGGCTTGCCATCCATTAGTACTAGGAACTTCATCATTTTCATGTAGTTTTGTTGATGATGATGATGATGATGATGATGATGATGGTGCTGATATCAACCCTGTGTTGATATCCAATTGATTTCTCCGAGTATTGACCAATATCCAATATTCCAAAGCTCAATCATCATAGGGAAATTTGCTTTTCAAGGAACTTGACATCTCTTCTTCATTTGTTTGTATAGGTTGACATGGAGCATTTTGTACAATTGGTGTAACTTGTGTTTCAACTACTTCAACACTAGTAGTGTCACAAATTTGTTGATCTCTTGCTATTTGATATGGTGTTTCAGCCTCATTATTTGTTTAATTTACAAGAATAGATGTATTTGGTTGATTTGTTGATGTCTGTGATGATGAGCCAACTAATTGCATACACATGTGACTCCTTGCTATAAGCAGACTGGCATAGTGGGTCGTAGATCTTAGGTGCAATCCAAGGTCTTCTTCTCCTTTCCAACTCTCCTTTCCGCCGATGCTCACCTATGAGGTGCATGGGATCATTTGAACCACCATAGTTGATTGCTGATCTTGGCATGCCAGAAATGAGCATTAGACCCCAGTCCATGATGCCAATCCTAGGGATGTTCTCATTGGTAAAGTCTAGTATCATGTTCTTAGCATGCAAGTTTGAATGGATGATGTGGCACTATGCACGACCTTCATCCCATCCACTACTAGTGCATGAATATTGTTCAGCATATTATTGATAATGCCCACAATCCTAGCTTTCTCCTCTGCATTGGGCACCTTATCAATATTAGGGTTGAATCCCATTGATGGCTTGCCCAAGTGCTCCATTGTTCTTCTATATCCACATTCCTTGAAAGGACCCCACATTAATACATCATTCAATGTACCACCATTGAATAAGGGGAAGACCATAATCCAAGGGGGCTCAAAAGTGAAGGCAATGCATCGCACAATCGATGCACTGGCCTTTTGCATCCCCCCATGCTCCACTTGAAATTGTTGTAACTTGGCATTATAAGATCCCTTGTACATTTTGGCACAAAATTTCAAATTTGAAGGAAAATAGCTAATATTATCAATTGTGGCTTCCACACTCTGCCCAAAGGATCCTTCATCGATGTCTCTGCCTGTGTTGATTGCATCAAAAGGAATGCCAATTGTTGGTGCACATTGGTGATTCCTCAATGTCCACCACAAAGTTCTTGCCCCTGATGGATCATCTTGCTCTCTTGTGGAACCGGGACTAGGACTTGCACCTATTGTAGTCTTCAAATGCTTTGGTAGAGAGAAGGCACCAGACAAGTCCTTCGTAGGACCGCT
The DNA here is from genome assembly GCF_053477565.2 of Lygodium microphyllum. NCBI lineage: Eukaryota > Viridiplantae > Streptophyta > Polypodiopsida > Schizaeales > Lygodiaceae > Lygodium > Lygodium microphyllum. Next base: position 148,664,407 of record NC_141143.1, on the reverse strand, counting down.
TTGAATGTGCCACCTCCTCTCTCTGCTTTGTGTTCCACAAGCCCAACTTCTCATTTGATACAAATGATAGTGCTACCTCCCTAAGATCTTCAATCATCTTAGGTGTGTTTCCAAGCAATGTGCAACAAAGATGCAAGTTCTTCTCAGGATCCATGACTACATTCAGTAACTAAGTGTGAAAGCCCTTGTTGCTGCAACAAGGCACACATAGCTATACATGCTCGATTGTAAAAGTTGACAAAGGCAACATCGTTGCTATTAATGAATGATATTTGCTCTTGTGTGCTAGACGATATAGCCTCTATCAAGAAAATGCGGAGTGCTTTGGCAACATTAAGAGCCATCTCGACCAAGCCAATTCCCCCCAGTCTGTGACAAAGGAAACAAAGTACATAAGCATGGCACCCAAGACCTTGCCTCCCAATCGTAAATTAGATTGCATCACTTTAATATAAAAATTTGATACACAATCCTTGATTAAAAACAAAATTACATGATATCAATCTTGGGTTATACTAGTGTTCTATATAGACTTCAATTGAGTTAAAATTGCATGATATCATTTAGACATTGAACAATGAAGATGCAACATAGATTTCATCAAGTTGTTTTCTCATGAAAGCATAAATACACAAAAAGATTGCTAGAGTTTTAGAGATCTACACACATGAGGACACTTTATGGTGGAGTGTATGACCTAAATGCCCATCCCATCAAGCAACACCAAACAACTAGCATGTCAAAACATTATGTAGCCGAAAACATGACCAAATGTCCATCACTTATTTATTCATTATAGCCCATCAGGACACTATCTAGCCGAATTTATGACCAAGTGCCCATCCCTACCCAAGGGGGAAGGGAGGGTGTCACAATCAAAATGACACATTTATGCTGAGTTCACGACACAATGCCAAGTCAATTGTGACATACTTGTCGAAAGACACTCACTTGCCAACTTCACGACTGAGTGCCTATTTGACAAGCATCTTTCAGCCCTACACACACACACCCATCACGAGACAAGTATCATGACATATATACGTCGAATACACGACACATGCCAATCCACGTATCACATAAGTGACTACAAAATACAAATGCACAAAGACTCAAAGATACAAATAATGCATGGCAAGAGACCCATCTCATGACACACATACATGCCAATCAAGGACCCCTTGCCATACACGTGCGTGTGAAGAGTATACACCTTCGCACAATGAGTGATAGGAGAGGATTGCCTTATCAGCTCTCGTGACATGCATATCCCAAATTCACGGTGCATGCTAGTCAAACCACCTCTCCTATCACACACGTGGATGTGCACACACACACACACACACACATATATGTACATGTTGTGACAAGAAAGGAATCTCTCATGACATGCGTACGCCAAATTCACGGCGCATGCCAATCAATGGGCCTCTCCTGCCACACACACCATACCACCTAATTTCTAATCTTTTTTAATGGTATTCTTTTAAAAAATTGGCATGTGGTAAGGTGTCCTATTGTCAATGGTAAACACCACCTTGCATTAGCATTAAGTCCCAATCCAATCCCTATGTGGTTTGCTTCAAAATGCTTGTGTGTACTTAAAGTTGTTTCAAGAATCCCTTACCTTTGAATAGCCTAGAATGAATTTGTGCTAATAATACTTTTTTAGATTTTTTGCTACCTTAAATAAAATTGGTTGCCAACATAAAGCAAAAAGTGTGAGCTACAATCCACCTAAGTGAGATGCATGACTGAGTCTTTGTGTTTCAGTCTTGGTCGTACTACATGTTGTGTTTCCTCAGTGCAAACCTTAACATATCTTCACAACACTTGCTTCCTTTTTCTCACTTGGTTCCTCCAAAAGGCATCAAAGAAAACTTCATGGCCATCTACCAATTTTGCACGAATGCCTTTGAGATGATACAATGTGGGTCTTCTAGGAGTGTCATGGAGCACAAACATTGACTCTCCAAACTCTCTATGTTGGTCTAGTAGGCCAATGACCTCATTGAATGGAAAACAAAGGAATCTAATCAAGATGATCCCAATGTGTTAACCTCTCCCTAAAGAAATCCAATCTTGTCAATCATTTGACACCTCACATTACCGAATCCTCGAGTGTTTGTGCACTCAATTTGATTCATCGCTATGCTCTCAAGTTTCCAATGAAAGAGGAAACAAACCAATGTCTTGCAAAGTTGGCAAATCTAGATGGAGTCGAACCCACAAAAGAGCACAAACCGTAACAAAAGATCAATCTCATCCTCATCTTTGTAGTCATCGGCTCTAGATACAATCTAGTTGATTCAGTAACCCAACCTTAAAATAGCCAACCATCAAAGTGCAGTCAATATCTTACTCATTTGACTTTATTTTGGCTAGTCAATACTTAAAATACTTCAACATGTATTTTCACACCTTAGTAGTCCAATTGCAATAGCAGTTTCACCCTTTAGGATAGCAGCTATACATGTTCAAGGATTAACTTCAAATCCAAGCAAGTTTGCACAAGATAGGACTACTGAAAATAGGCAGGCACACAAATTTGGAAAGTGTTTTATTATTCACTCCTCACTCAAAACCATGCCTTGATTATGTCATTAGTAAATAATTCAAACTTGCAAAAGTCATTTCTTGTACCTTCTGTGTTGTTTGCTGATGACAATGGAGAGGCAAGTAGCAATTCTGCAGATAGTATCTTTAAATTGCCCATACATGACATCTCTTGTGATAGTTTCAATAGTAACCACCCCAATAGTTGTATCATGAGCACCTGCTTCATTATCACCTTCTCCAGTAGCTTGAATTCCTTGTTTATTGACTGAGCTCTTTGCCCCAGAACTGGGGATGTCTACTTGCTCCGTGATACACATGAGGTAGTTGCTGCAACAACTGTCTGACTGTCATGATTGTCCTCACCTCCTAGATCTGCAGCCCAACAGCCTCAAGTGTAGGTCTGGTGTACAGAGCCAACAGGCCCCTTGCAAAGGGACCCAACTTTTTTGCTCCATGTGCCTTGATTTTTGCTATTTCTCTTTGGCACACTACACCAACCTTGTAACCCGCCTCCACTAGGCGTCTCACATGGACATGAAGATGAAAGTTGGGTACACTGGCAGTAAGGAAGTTGCGATCATTGTAAGCTAAGATGCCTAGGACCCTTGCAACAATCTTAGCATCCTCCCCAAAGATCTTGTATCTGTAGCTCACTTCTATCAGTAAGAGGACATCCTTATATTTTGCCTCGAGCTCAACCACCTGTTGTTCTAGTGGGGTATACTACTCTTTAGAAGAGGCCCTGTGCTTAGCTACCGAAGCAAGTGTGTCCTTATCATCTGAAGCTAAGAGCTTTTTGATGAACCTCTTATGCCTTGCTGGGTCAAAAGTACGAATGTTAAAGCTCTCTTTCAGTTTCCAATATGCAAAGACAGTCGAGGAAATCTTTACTATATATTAACAAGAGGTCGAGGGCTGCTGCCACGTGGCAGTCCCCAGCCTCCCCACAAAGATGGCGGGGGCGGGTGCCACGACAACACATGCCCGCCTCGAGCTGCTCGCCTCGACGTCACTGCAATCTGCGGCTCCTCGACCTTCTCGGCCTGCGGCTCCTCGACCTGCTCGCCTGCGGCCTCGATCCTCGACCTGCCCCCGTTGCCCTCCTCCTCGAGCCTCGACCCTCCTCCTCTATATAAGGAGGTCCGTCAGAGCATGCCTGACGGAGGTCCATACTACCCCTCTCTCTCTCTCTCTCTCTCTCTCTCTCTCTCTCTCTCTCTCTCTCTCTCTCTCCCCAACTGCGATGTGGGCGCAGACGGCATGGTGATGGTGGTGGGGACCGTCCTGGCGGGCGCCGCCACAAATTAGACGGGCTACTTTGAAGGGGAGGCGTCCGAGCCTCTGGAGGTGACCACCGCCTGTGCTGGCACATTTGGGGCGGGCGCCTACCCGGGGTACCCCGACCAACTCCTGGTGGACAAGAAGGCGAAGGCCAGCTTCAATGCCTATGGCGTCGACGACGTAGAAGACGGCCGACGTGCTGCAGCAGTAGCGTTGCCACATGCCGCGGTAGCGGGGCTAGCCGTTGAGGTCCCACATGTGCATGGTGAGGCGACCACAGGTGAGGTTGCGGACGTTAAGGCCGACAGTGGGGATGCGGTCCTCCAGGAAGGGCCCGTGGTCCCTGGCGATGGCGGCCACCAGCGACGTCTTGCCCGCCCCCTCCAACCCCATGCACGCCACCTCCATCTCCTTCCTGCCCTAGCCGAAGAACAGCAGTACCCTCCTCAGCCAAGCAAGAACCGCCTGCTAGAGCCGCCCGGCCATCCTAATATATATTGCAGCTGCGTTATTTGACGACGTGCACAGAATTGATATTGATGAGGAGGACGAAGAAGAAGATCTTTTGCTCGCATCGACAACCTAACTGACTCCACGTCCTGGGAATTTCGGCTGCCCGATACCAATTTGGTCGTCCCCGCCCCGGCGCGAAGCGCCACGGCGAGTCTATGTTTTTTATTGGGGTGGAATCTATGGCTGTTTGGATATCAACGGATGTGTTTGCGTCTCAAGGCATACTTTTCTCTTTCTCCTTTTATAAGTAACTCATTCAGAATGAAGGTGCTCCTTTTGATCTTGTGTCTCTTCGTCACCCAGTAGGGTCGCTCCGCTACAGATTTCAGGCCGCTCAAGGTCGACAAGATTCAGAAGCTCTGCCTCGTCATTGCCCATGTCCACGCCACCATTACCATCAAACTCAGGGCTGCCATGCGAAAAGTTGTCATGTGTGAATTCAGAGCTAGTCCGTTTCCTTGACGAGTGATGCCCAGGGGGCTAATTACAGGGGGAGTCGATGCTATAACCGTGCTGAACCCTGGTGAATGTCCTGGCAGGAAGCCATTGGACAACAGTCGAAGAGTAGGGAGGCGAGCACGCAGGGGAGGCAGTGGCTGGCGAAGGCAATGGTTTGGGGGTGAAGAAGCATGAGATGACCTGTTGTCTGTTGTTTGTGCTTCATGATGATAGGTAGCAATCACTTGCCTTACCATGAACGAGTGAGAATGATAATATGAGAGAGAGAAAGAGAGAGTGCCGTCTGCTTTCATGACATTACCTCTCGCTGCCTACTACTGTCCATGCATTTGGCGCCAAGTTTATGTCTCTCAAAAGGAATGTATGATTTACAAGGTCTTTGGGCAACTCATATCCTAGCCCATGGAGGTTTTGCAAGTATGCATGATGACAAGGTTTTTGGACTACTCATATCCTAGCCTATGGAGGTCTTACACGTGCAGCTTAACACCAGCTTTTGTCCAAACAAGGGCTTTTTTGCCCAAGATTTGCACAGTCACACACAATGCATGTTCGGGACTACAAATGAAGTTACTTTTCCTGAGGCCTTTGACACTACATATACCTATTGCTAGTTCATTGCATTTGTCAAGGTAAATGCACCAATGATAGAGCCCCACTCAGAAGCACATCGATGTATCCCCCGTTTAAGAATTGCTACTTCTCCACTACTATGTCACTTTTGTGAGTGACCACAACCAATGAGAGCACAATGTGCCTACCAATGATTGGTCCATTGGTGTGATGTTCTTTTCCCGAGGTCGATCTCCTTCTAGCACATTAGAGATCGATGCTATGTTGAATATTTTCAATTGTTGGTCCATGATAAAAATTTACTTTGAAGAGGCAAAGTAGATTATATTATAATGTAAACAAAATACTTTCATTTAAGAAGTCTTTACATAAAAAACTATAGTGTGCTTTTCTTGGTGTGGTTACCATATATGGATCTCCGACTTTTTGAAGGCCTTAGCATTCAACTCAAGTTGGGATACATATTTTCAAATCCATGGATCAACATCGAACATTAATTGAGGTGACTATGGTAGGTATAAACATAGTTTCCTCAATACTCCACACATAAAGCCAATCTTCAGCCCCTCTCTTCTTGTTGCAAATACACCAATGTAAATGAATTGGATCTCCTTTCCTAGGTCATCTAATTAGAGGATTATAAGGTTGGTCTGTTGGTTGAAGCATTTGGGATGACACTAGTGTAAATGAATTGGATCTCCTTTCCTAGGTCATCTGATTAGAGGATTATGAGGTTGGTTCATTGGTTGAAGTATTATAGACATGCAAATTAGTAACACTTTTTATTATTTATTTAATGTGTGATTTCATGCACCTGATTTCGAACTCTGCCACTTTAATTTAGTCATTCCAAAAAGTCAAGAAAAAAAAAAGAAACAACAAGTTTAGGGCGAATAGAGAGAGGGCACTAGTGAGAGAGTGAGAGAGAGAGAGAGAGACACACACACACACACACAGAATGCGTGTGTGAGCTTGTTCGAGGTGCTAAGATATGGTAGTGCTCATATCCAAAGCAAAAGTGGAGAAAACTTTCTATTTGAACCATTGCAGATCATATGCCTTTTTGAACACTTGTGATTGCATTTTTGAATTGCAATTTAAATGTTTTTTTGAATGGGTTTTTAGATACTCTATTAAATTCATCATGGAACATGCAACGAACCTTGTGAAACTTTGTTTGGGTTCATGAAATATTCTATTTAATGCATTGATGAACATTGGATTTAATAATGTATTTAATGCATGTTTAAACACGATAGAAACCATGTGCAAACATGTCTAGGGTTTGCTAATGCCTTACAAAAACCTGTGTAAAAGGGTTGTTCATGCCTAATGAAACGATCTTTTTAATGTTTTTGTAATCCCCCTTTTTCATGTTGTTTTTAATACCAATTTGAACGTTATGTTAAGCATGATTAATGAATTTGCTAAAGCTACTTAAGACCATGGTTGGCTTGCTTTCTTGATACTTTTCCAACTACTTGCTAGTCTACTATGACAACATCACCACATGCATGCTTTCCTAAGACCAAGCTTTGGAAGGCTTGCTCAAGGTCATGATTGTGTAGACTTGTTTAAGGCCTCAACTTTGTGATGTCTATCCACTACTACTACCTCACCACTTTCTTGCTTATTTAAGATCAATACAATGCTTGCGTAAGACTAAGACTGTGTATGCATAAGACCAAGACTATGTGGGGTTACTTAAGACTCACCATAGCCATGCCTACTGAAGACTACAATTACTTGTCTAAGACCACAAATTGATTAATTGATTGCCTAAGACTAAGGCTTTCCTAATAGGTGGCATGGAGAAACACAAGAATTAAATTTAACAAGTTGCCAAGAATGTTCAAAGCTATATGTGCTAGAGAGCTCAATAAAAACATTGTTGGAAAGGGAAGGATTTCATTTGGTAGTTTCTTAGGGTATCACTAATAAACAAACAATCGAGAAAATTTGATCTTGAAGCCATTCAAGATGAAGTATGAAAGTAATCAAAATATTCCAAGGGTGTTGACTTGGCCCAATTCCTTATGCTAGCTATAAAATCCCTTTCCAACCTCTTTGGCTCCCCCTGCCTTGAGATTGGCCACTACACTCCTATGAGTCATAATACTATCCATGATTTTTCCATAGCAACTAGTAGCTTGGCCTTTACCTCTACCTATGTTAGAGGAGAGTGCCTTTTCTGAATTGTTCTTGCTTCATGAAAAAATGTATTTTTTGTGGTTGGAATTGCTTGTGCTCCTCACCAAGGTCAATTAGTTGTGAAAAATTAGTGGAATCTTTTTTAGTAGTCTAACTCTTTATTTCTAATGTGCCTAAAATTCTCAATAATCCAATTTACTAGCTTACTATGAAAGTGCTATTTGAAAGGTGGAGCACGAGTGAAAGCACAACTAGAAGCAATAGCTATGTAGGTTCAAGCAAGAGAGAGTAAGATGGTGTGTGGGAACTCTAACAATCACAATGGCGGCCTGCCTTCCCTTATTCTATTGTCATAGAAAGAATAGATAACAAAATGGCAATGATGGGTGGCCACAACATACAATATACAAGTGTGCATATCGTAAGTACAAGAAAATGTAGTCAACTAGGCACAAGTAGCCTTTAGCCCCCAACAACCTCCCACTTAAAGGAGAATATGCCTAAGTATAGAGAAAACAAGAAAAATAGTGACAAAGTACAATGTATACATCGAAGTACAACAAGACAAGGAATAAATGCCATCTTATCCTACACACATGCTATGTCAAGTCTAGTAGCTGGCATAGTATACATCAAGGTGCCCACCACTACAAATGTATGCGTGAACTTTGCTATCTCGGCCTTCTCATCATTTAACTGGGGACAATTTGCGTGATTGACCTTCACACAAGAAAGTAATGGGTAGCCAATCAGCTTACCACGCTATATATGGAATGCCTCAAGGACTTTACAAATGTACTCCTTCTATAATAAGCAAAGAAGTCCCTTAGATAAATTACACATAATGCACATACCAAGGATATGAGAGGCATATCCCATGTCCTTCATCTCAAAGCTCTTCTTGAGTTGAGTCTTCAAAGAATCCAGCTCATCATGAACACTCCCAACAATTGGCATGTCATCAACATATAACATTAAAATGATAAGAGGTCTTCTTCATATAAAGAAACAGATTTGCATCACTATGAAGATAACTCTATAAAAGCATACATATGTCAGACTTATGATACCATTCCCTAGGTGGCTACTTAAGTCCATAAATACTCCTTTTCAACTTGCACACTATGTATTCCTTGTCCTTTTTCTCAAAGTCCTTAGGTTGCTTTGTATCACCATATCCAAGAACGATGCATTTGACAAACCAAATCCAACGTATTGTGTTTATCTTTGGGAATATTGCAAAAAGTCTCGCATCCAAAGACTCACCCTCGCAAGTGTGCATACAAGGGAGGTTTACTAGGCCATACCTCCCTACAACACTACCACCAAGAGCAATGCATGGGAGTTTATTAATTAGATGAACAATAGTGGTAACTATCTTAACCCAAAAGTACTCTAGTAAGTCAACATGACTAAGTATAGTGGGAACACTTTCCTAAATAGACTTATTCATATGCTTTGCAATAGAATTCTAAGGTGGGATAGAAAGGGAAATCAATTGATGCTTAATATTCCTCTCATCACAAAACTGCTCAAATGCCTTAGAGATATCACCCCCAAGTGTCAGATCTTGTGGGCATTTTAGCCTATGCCTAAACTAGTTCTCAACCATAGCAAAAAAGCATTGAAAAGTGGATAACATCTCTGGTTTTTTCTTGATATGGTAGGGCCAAACCTTATGCAAATAATTATATTGTGAGACACTACATCTCGAGGAAGAAGCTAGTCCCAAAACCTCTTGTGCTTTTGCAAGTGCACCACATTTGGCATACCTATCCACAACAACATTTTTTAACACAATCTTGCCCTCCAACATCTGCAATCTAACAATCTCATTATGATTTTTTTAACCCTTGTCAGATGCTCCTATGGTAGCATGCTTTCAAGGCATAGCTAATCGTGACAATGGCCTCTTCACCATGCCCATGGTCAACATATCCAGCCGTGAGTGCCTTCCAAGAGAATGTGTTTGCAACTAATAGCTTATCAAATACTTGTTCTTCTTTTGCAAGAGGGTCACATCTACCATACATACCAACCATCACACTGCTTGTAGATAGCTTGTTGTCAAACCCACTCTAAAAAACTTCACCATGCACATGTCATTCTTTATCTAGGCATGTGAAACGCCACAAGACTTCAAGCAAAGGACAAAAGTTACATCATACACAAACATACCTTGCTCTTGCATCTCCTCAAAACATTGTAAAGCCTTGTCATCCTCATGATTCTCACAATATGCCTTCATCATATCAATCCGTGATACAATATCTCCTTTTAGCATGTTGTTTTAAAAAATGTGACCTTTTGCAACAGAACCACACCTCCCATACATGTCTACCAACACATTTCCTATTGTATGTATTTTCTAGCCTACTCTCTTAATGCCCTCAAGGTCCCACAAGCTTTCAAATACATGACAAATGTAATAGCATCTACATGTATGCTTTGTAGCTACATCATTTTGTAACATCTCAACGCTTCTTGACAAGGCCCATGTTCTACATACCCAGCGAGCATGGCATTCCATGTGACCACATTTGGAACTGGTAAAGTCTCAAACACCAACTGTACTTCTGCAAGGGAGTAGCATTTGTAGTACATGTCCACAAATTTACTAGCCACATACAAATCCATTTCCAAGCCCCTCAAAATAATATTCTCATAGTTAGAAGCCTTTGCATGATTAAACAGTGATGGCATATAGCCTAGGTGTGCTACAACTGTCATCGTAATCAAAATGATAGAAACATGGTAGCCAATTTTCAGAGTGAGTTGCTATTTATACTACAATAGAAAAGCTTATTAGTGAAGGCATATAGTCCAAGTTTGTTGAAATCTTACCTTGCTTGGTTTAATAAGTGAAGTTGTTCAATGTTGGATGTGGGGGACACACTGTTTAATGCAGAACGTGGGGGCACGCTGGGTGGTTGGGGCATGCTGGAGGTTGACAAGGCAGGTCATCCATGTAGGCTTTATCCTAAAGAACTGGCTAAGGAAGACCACACACAAGACTACACAGCAAGGAGGGCAGCAGAAAATGACACAAAGATGACGTGTTAGTGCCTTAAGAAAATGACATGGTGAATACTGAGTCAGTGTGAAGACCACCATTGCAGCACATCAGAAGTAATGCACGACTAGGCATGTGCGGAGAGAGAGAGAGAGAGAGAGAGAGAGAGAGATTGGTTTTGAGAAAAGGGGGGGAAGACTTTATGAAAAAAGAAAAATAAAAGGAAGAAGAGAGGGGGGGTGTGTGTTTGTATATGTGTGAGAGAGGGAGATTTTAGCTCATGTTTTTTCATTTTGAGAGAGGGAGTGTATGGGTTGATTATCGTATAGAGAGAGGGGGTATTTGTTATGAATCATGATGAAGCAAGATGATATTATGGCACCCATGTAGTGGGTTGTGGATAAATACACACATGGGTCCCCCTATGCATGCCAATTGTTGCTGGTTACGGACTCATGCTGGCTTTGAGATGGAAAAAGGTAATGCCGCATCTTATCAAAGCATTTTAGAGCTTCATCACTGTGACCATTTTGCGCATTTCCTGCAATCAGTGATAGTCTCAATTCTCTCAAAGCTAAGCATCAAAGAGAGACTATCACATTTATTTAGAAAGAAAATAGATGCACCTTTACTGATGACTAGGATATGCTAATGTTTTCCACAAGCATCTCTCAGTGCTAGCCAAAGTTGAGCCCAAGAGTGTTGTTGATTGGTCCTAGTGTGTTGCTAAAATCTTCAATGGTGAAATGGAGAGAGTCCTTGGCACCTTGCTGAAATTAGCTTGCTCTTGGATAAACCATTCATTGAAGGGGAGATATTATTTGTGCTCAAGTCTATGAAGAGGGGAAGTCCCTTAGCATTTATGGGTTTTAGGTAGAGCTCTCTCTTTACTTGCAACTTTCAAGATGCATGCTTCAAAGATCTAACTAGCTTTAGTTATTGGACCATGAGTACCTCAAACCTTTTGGTTCTAAGTATTGTGTATATATGTATATGTATGTGTGAATACAAGAGTAGATGTAATGCTAAGTAATGTGTGTGTGCGGAGGGGTGTGTATGAGTCATGTGTATGAGTATGTAAAGAAGGAGCAAGGATAAGTAGTATGTGATATGTGTCTATGCATGTACTATGTGTATGAGTACATATGTACATGTGGCAAATGTTTCTATATATATCCCATAACTTATAAATACTGTGGAAAATTTAATATATTTCTTTCAATATTTGTTTCGCATGAATGGCAAAAGAGCCTTCAAAATCTTGATATACCTTAGAAATGTTGGCGAATAAAAAAATTTGGAGCTATAACTCAACCTACTCGAGTTTCGAAAAAAAAAATTTGAAAAAATAAAAGTATAGCCATTTGGCGACATATAGCCACTAAAATCATCTATGGTTTTTTCGTAGGGATAGCCTCGGGTAGTAGAAAATGTGGGTGCTAGGGGGGGCTTTGGCTGCAAATTCCACATTACTCCTAGATTCTGACGAGCCCCTTCGTGACCCAAGATGGGATCTTGGAACCCTAAATACTAGTTACAAGAGTGGAATCTTGGTGGACAGAATACCCTCCTGGAATTCTGTATATTTTTGTAGGGTTAGAGAGATGAAAATTATAATAAACTTTCAATATAATAAATAAATTTATTTTACTCAAGGGTTGTTTAAATTGTATGCATGTCCGTGAGATAAACTACATGAAGGAACCTGTGATTTAATGGACTAATTAAGGAAGCTAGTTGTATATATTTCAATAAACGTGTTGTAGGTGATTAAAAAACTAAAGATGATTCCTTCATTAAAGAAAAGTGGGTGAGCATAACCCCTGACGGGTCCATCCAACGATAGGGTGGTCCCGGTTAGCTGGGAGCCTTTTTAAATCAAGGATAGAAATATGAAGATGATAAATTGACCAACTAGTCGTTAGGTAGAACCGACTTGCATTGTTTTAGGGGGCTGAAATGGGATTTTTCCTTATGGGTAGGAGGGTTGACATACCGCACTCCCCTCCATCTCTCATTCTCTTTGAACCAAGTGTAATGGAAAGTCCGCTTCAGATCGAGTAATCCTGTAGAAGTGGAAACTCAAAATTACAAACGCTAGCTAGATGTTAGGAGACCCATCTAATTTTAGGAATCCGAAAATTTAGGTCGATCCCAGTGGGTTCAGCCGAAACACTTCCGTTGCAATGTAGACTCAGTGGGGTCTAAGTGACAAACCCCATGATATTCTAAGGGAGCGCCTGGGTGGCATCATTTGGAAAACCTACTGATGAACTATAAAAAGGTGCGCCTTGGAATGAGCTTGGCAGACACCTCACATGATATTCAAGATCTCTTTTTTTAGCAGATTAATTGATATTTAGAGCTTCAAGCTTAAAGGCTATTTTTGGCATTCCATACTCTATGAGCCATATGCTTTTTCTTTTATCTCCTACAAACATGGAAGCCATGAATTCTTGATGAAAGCTTCAAAATATTTGAAATATTCATTAGTTTATTACTCCAAGATCATCTGATAGAGAGCTTACTTGAAGACCCCACTAACATTATTCAGCTTGAAGGAATTTATTCTTCCTTCTTGAAGCTTGGCAAACCTTGGCTATGAAAGATCGTGGGAATTATTTTTATTTGGTTTAAACATAAGTGATTCAAGCTTTCACTTCATTGTAAATGCTCTTTAGAATTATCTATAACTTCCCTTGTACCCATTCAAGCTAGGATTTAGCCAATTCCTCCTCTTCTTCAGCTTTATCTCTCTCTTATCAAGCATGGAAAATAGCAATCATTGAATTTCCTTCAACAATGCTTCAAGATTGAGAGCTTTTACTTCTTCAAGGTGGGATATCTCATTTACATCAGGGTTATTTGTGAATCTTAGAAAGATTAGTCACATTGGGGAATCAATTGGTATAAAGAGCCTCCTATGAGCTTGGATTTGGGGATTTTCTAGCAACCATTCAAATTTCCAATCATCGAAGGTTAAAGAGAGCTAGATACACTTCAAATTGAATTATTCATCTATGTTTGGGAGTGATTTAATGAATCATCTTGGTCTCTCTTAATATCATCCTATTATTGACCTATCAACCACTTGCTAGAGAGATTTAAGAAATAATAATGCATTGGATTGGACCCTCATTGTGTGTATAAATCATACATCACTTTTCATTTTAGTATAATCAATCAATTTATTGTGGCATTGCATTAAATCCATTTTTCTCAAGAGTCATTTCTTGATGGATCTATTGACCTAATCTAATATCTTACTAATGGTTTGTTGTGCATGGCAAAAATATATGAAAAGTCCATTGTAAAAGGTAATCGAGCAATGAGTCACTGCATGATAAGTCCCTCTTTCCATCTATTTTATTGATTCAGTTTCCGTTCTATTGCATTGCACGGAATGAGGAACAAGTTTTTGTCAAGTCTTTGCACATCATGCTGGTTTATTAAAGTATCATTGAGATGCCATGTCTATGATCCCTGTGAGGAAAAGCAAATACTAGGTGAGATGTGAGACAAAAGAGAGGTGACCTCCCTCTCATCAATTATCTCAAAGGGGTGCACAACCTAGCTTGACGAGGAAATTTGCACACTCCTCAAGTCCTAAATCCCATGTAAGTGCATGTCCTGCCATTTTATCCCTCACAAAAGCGTTGTGCATGGAGGAATAAAGATTCAAGTGATCATGAAGGTTCATGCCTCTCTTGAAGATGAAACAACCTAAAAGAGGATATTTTACAAGACACTACGAAGGGTTACATAAGTTATTACAAGTACATCCTTTATCATTAGAGGTAAAGTACAGGTAGTACACATTGTCCATAGGTCCTAATCAACTCCCATAGGGTTTGATAGATTCAAAGAGTACTTACAAGGGTCAAACAAATGAAAGTATAAGGATAGTGATAACATACTTGATTTGGACAAAGATTCGAGTGATTATGAAGGTGTTATTTGGAAAGATTCGAGAGAGGGTGTAACCACCTCTACCTCCCACCTCAAATCACCAAACAAGCCTCCTCCTTTTCCTTTCTTGATATTATAAAAATTGGGTTTGCATACAGCTTGCCTAAGGTCTAAAGACCTTTTATTTTTGGAATGAGACAAAAGGTGTTTGACCTTTCCTTTCCTTTCACATATTTTAAGATCTGAGCCTTTTGGACTACACATTTTACATTACTTCATATTTGAACTTTTCTACTAAGAGGTACATTTTCAATGAGTCATTTTACAAAAAGTTGTTCCATGTGAGCACATTTTGGTGCCTATATTTGCATTGATTTCCCGGTCATCACAAGGCCTACCCCTACATTTGCATCATCTAGTTCCCAAGTCACAGATTTGGATGGTGTGAATGTAAGAAAAGAATTAGAGAAAATTTTGTAGAGAATGCAATAGCTTCATGTGATGGGGTAGAAGAAGAGCCTCCTATATCATAGCTATAGGCAAGCTTAGCCATATATATGGTAGCATAATTTTGTACTCCAATTGAGAACTTCTATATGAAATCAATAGATTGCCCCCGATCTATAGGTGAAATTTTGTAATCAAATTTAAAGTTTTTTTAAATCAAATCATTCGAATGCCCTTAGTTGTAAAGCCACGATAATATGCAATAGATATATCCATCTATGTGTTTATTCCTGTCAGTTTTACAAATGGTATGCATATGTCATGGGATAGACAACCAGGGCTTCAGCAGGGCCCACCACTGGCTTTTTGGTGGAAGCTCCTTTGAAGGTTGCGACGCCAGCTCCTTCATAAGTAGTGTAAAAAATGACCTCGGAGAATGAGGTGGTGCGATCTCCCAGTCTAGACTCTAGAAGGCGTAGGCGTAGAATGAGTGAATACTGACCCTGTGCACTTGGTTTTAGGTTGATGATGATGATGATGGTGATGATGATCAGCAAAATGTGGCGGACTTGAAGGAGAGGGAGTACTCGACAATGGAGGCATATTGGAAGGAGATGGAGCGGCGGAAGGGGAGGGGGCCCCCGTCGTTCACAAGGCAAGTCGCCCGGAGAGAGCATGCGGAAGAGATGGGGGTCCGCACGATGGATATCGAGGGTGGCGACGTGTGGATTAGAAGAAGCCACTGAAGAAGAAGAAGAGGAAGAGGAGGGGGCGGCGTAGTGGAGATGGAGGTTGGTGGGCAGGCAGCTGCTGAGGCTGCAGCCGGTGTTCTCGATGGTGACAATGTAGAGGGCCAAACGTTTCCCCCTACTTGGAAACCTTCCCCTGTGAAGTGCATGCTCACTCTGATTGCCTCTGCGCCTTCGCACAGCTGGCCGCCGCCGCTCCGCCTCGCCCTTGCATGGATATATGTTGACGTGCCATCCACCCCCTCCTTCTTTGTTAGTGATAATTTCTTAAGACCACATTTCAATTGGATCCAAATATCATTCATTAATAGCAACGATGTTGCCTTTGTCATTTTTTACAATCGAGCATGTATAGCTATGTGTGCCTTGTTGTAGCAACAAGGGCTTTCACACTTAGTTACTGAATGCAATCATGGATCCTGAGAAGAACTTGCATCTTTGTCGCACATTGCTTGAAAACATACCTAAGATGCTTGAAGATCTTAGGGAGGTAGCACTATCATTTGTATCAAATGAGAAGTTGGCCTTGTGGAACACAAAGCGGAGAGAGGAGGTGGCACATTCAAAGCGGTCCTACGAAGGACTTGTCTAGTGCCTCCTCTCTACCAAAGCATTTGAAGACTACAATAGGTGCAAGTCTTAGTTTCGGTTCCACAAGACAGCAAGATGATCCGTCCGGGGCAAGAACTTTGTGGTGGACATTGAGAAATCACCAATGTGCGCCAACAATTGGCATTCCTTTTGATGCAATCAACCCAGGCAAAGACATCGATGAAGGATCCTTTGGGGAGAGTGTGGAAGCCACAATAGATAATATCAACTATTTTCCTTCAAATTTGAAATTTTGTGCCAAAATATACAAGGGCTCTTATAATGCCAAGTTACAATAGTTTCAAGTGGAGCGTGGGGGGATGCAAAAGGTCAGTGCATCGATTGTGGATGCATTGCCTTCACTTTTAAGTCCCCTTGGGTTACGGTCTTCCCCTTATTCAAAGGTGGTACATTGAATGATGTATTGATGTGGGGTCCTTTCAAGGAATGTAGATATAGAAGAACAATGGAGCACTTGCACAAGCCATCAATGGGATTCAACCCTAATCTTGACAAGGTGCCCAATGCAGAGGAGAAAAGCTAGGATTGTGGGCATTATCAATAATATGCCGAATATTATTCATACACTAGTAGTGGATGGGATGAAGGTCATGCATAGTGGCGACATCATCCATTCAGACTTGCATGCTAAGAACATGGTACTAGACTTTACCAAC
The DNA here is from genome assembly GCF_053477565.2 of Lygodium microphyllum. NCBI lineage: Eukaryota > Viridiplantae > Streptophyta > Polypodiopsida > Schizaeales > Lygodiaceae > Lygodium > Lygodium microphyllum. The sequence goes on along the minus strand of NC_141143.1, from coordinate 148,647,485 downwards.
GAGAACATCCCTAGGGTTGATGTCATGGACTGGGGTCTAATGCTCATTTCTGGCATGACAAGATCATCAATCAATTGTGGTGGTTCAAATGATCCCATGCACCTCATAGGTGAGCGTCGGTAGAAAGAAGAGTTGGAAAGGAGAAGAAGACCTTGGATTGCACCTGAGATCTACGACCCACTATGCTGGTCTGCCTATAGCAAGGGGTCAGATGTGTATGCAATTAGTTGGCTCATCATCACAGACATCAACAAATCAACCAAATACATCTATTCTTGGAAATGAAACAAATAATGAGGCTGAAACACCATATCAAATAGCAAGAGATCAACAAATTTGTGCCACTACTAGTGATGCTAGGAGGCATATTTCACGGTGGATTCCGTAAACTTTGATGACTGGGGCTCATACACAAAGTGGATTCTTTGTGCGAGAAGTTGATGGGGACGCCTGTCCTTTTCAGGCGTTTCATTAATTTAGTGTGTACATGGGTAATTCCATAGCGGGTGATTCCGCAAAATGCATATTAAATTAATAAATGTTTATGAGTTTAGAGTGCACACTCGTAATAAATTAAGGTTAAGATTTATTTCTAACCAGTTGATTTATTTATGTAGTTGAAGACTGCTAGGTATTCACTTTTTTCGATTTAATTGTATTATTTTACTAACGATTGTGAATGCTTCAGTTGATGTGTAGAGATAGCAACAGTGGCGGAGGAAAGCATTGGAGAATAGCGAGTATTCGATTTATGGATTATATTTTGATGGGCGCATATCTTAGGCATGGCGCCTATATTTTGTCACGCCTATTTATTAAGGCGTCGGATATTTATTATTATTTTGTATGCCCATGGGCGCACGATTATGTTATTTCTATTTGGACATTGTATTGGGCGTGCCAGACTCTTTGGGCACCATCCATTAGCTTTATTTCTATTTTGTGTTAAAGCAAACTCAAAAGCTAAAAGCTTGCTATTTTGTAATTTGGGCTATTATTTGAGCTTGAAGATGAATAATACATAAAATACATGCTTTGTGGAGCGCTCACACAAGGCATGGGGGGAGATTGCACCCAATTGGTCTCTTGCTCTTGTCGTTCATGCTTTTTACCTTGTAATTTGTGCAAAAAGTAGAGTTCTATTGTTCTTGGGGACCTTCCGGCATTCACTACGCGAGCGTACAGCATCCGATCTACGCAACACTGGTATCAGAGCGAAGCTGAGATCAAGAGCTTCCAATCGCTACCCATCTCGTGCGAAGGTGAAGCTCCTGGAACGATCGGGCTCTACGGTCAGTCTCGTCGCGAACCGTCGATACAGGCAGATTTCTGGCGATCAAGAACCCCTATTTCCATCGTCGAATTGCGAAGGACCGGTCTGCAGAGGCGGAGGACCACTCCTACATCTCCTTCATCAAGTCGTGGTTACACAGAGATAAGCTCCATATTTTCAAAAGCTTAAAAGCTTTCATGAGTATTAAGCTTAATAATAAAGCTTATAAGCCACAAAATTTTGACGTCTGGTAACTCGATATGTTTCAGCGTGAATTTCGGCGTGGAAAAAAACTGCCCCCCCCCCCCCCCCCCCAAAAAATCGTCAACTGTTACTATCAAGCTTAGTTATCTAAGCTATAAGTCATAACTCCTCCAAATCATGCAAGTCTTCCAAGTCTCATCAACTCTGTAAGTCTTTCAAGTTTAAGTTCTACAAGTCTCTCAAGTCAAAGTTCTGCAAGTTACATAAAGCAACTAAGTTCTGCAAGTCTTCATACTCTGCAAGTCACATTAGTCTGGTACTCTACAAGTCAGACAAGTCAGCTGGAGTCAAAACTGACTTCTATCCAAAACTCATAGAAGGGCTATTCCTGCGTAGAAACTCCAAACTGCAAAGTTGTTCATTGAAAGGTACTCTACCCATACACAGGTTTGTTGAAGCATTTTCAGCATACGAAGAAGGATAAAACATAGATTTTTCGAAGATTGTGAAAGTCACACCCAAAAATACATAAGTCTTGTATTCCCGAACTTGAGCTACGCTCATCCCGCTAACTTGATTTTGAGTAAGAAAGGTCTTTTGAGTTTTGCAGGATGACGGAACCACATATGGATGATCTTATGGGCTGAAGGCGACCTACCTGAACCTACGATGGAGCAAAAGCTGGATTTAATTATGATGCAATTGGATGAAGAACGAAGGGCTAGGCAAGCATTGCAAGTTCAACTGGCAAATTTACAAAGAGCGTCTACTGACCAAGAAGAACCTCAATCTGAAGATCTTATCCGACGTACCATCGACATAACTCTCGAAGCTCAAACCATCCGCAAGGAATCAAAGATAAGTAAAAGAAGTTTCAAATTCCGTACTTTCAATGGCATACGAGAAGAAAAAACTGTTCTTGAATTCATTAGTCAGTTTGATGACTACTGTCATGAGGAAACCTATGCAGAAAAAGATAAAATCAAGTGTGTCACTAATCATTTAGTGGACAGAGCATCTCTTTGGTGGACTGTTGTACGCAAGAGTATAGATTGTCCTGCTACCTGGGAGAATTTCAAGAAGAAGTTCATGCAGAATTTCCTTCCTCCACAATTTCATGAGAAAGCCATTAAGCAATGGGATCTTCTTCAGCAACGGGATTGTGAGCCTATTCCTCAGTATACAGAGCATTTTTGGAATGCATTACTCCAGTTATGCATGCTTGAAGACGTACCCGAAGCGACACACAAGCACAAGTATATGTCTGGACTTCTTGGGCATTACTATGCTGAAGTTAACATGTTCAAGCCTGCTACTCTTGAAGACGCCATTTCACTAGCTCACGACACTGAAGACAAGCTGCGAGGTAGAGACAGATGTCCACAACAATTCCAAGCCAATGGTAACTATGGATCTAAGCAAATTCAATTCCAATTTTAGAAGATTTAATCCAGGTCGTTTCTCTTCATCATCTTTTCGTAAAAATTGGGCAAAACCACCTCCTTTACCATCCAATGTCAATCAAAACCCTAAGCCTATTCTATAGCCAAATCCTAATGTACCTAGACTTCCCGCCATTGCAAACAATGTAACCAAAGCCAAACCTATAGTATACTATAAATGCCACCAGCCTGGACATCTAGCAGTAAATTGCCATTCAAAGAAGCCACCTGCCCATATCAACTACCTTGGAGCAATGGACGATGAAGAACATGAAGATATGCCTAATTTTACAAAAGATGAGGACGATACTACTACTCCTTCGGAAACTTTACCAGGTATGCCAACTCCACATTCTTTATTGACTATGAAATGTTTGGTGCATGGAAAGGAAAAGATTATTTGGAATGATGACGGTAGCACTCATGATTTTATTTCAGCAAAATTAGTAAAGGAATTGAAGTTACAGACTGTACCTACGCATTATCGCATCAAAGCAGCATTCTTAGGCACTAGGTATAATGGTACACAGGAAGTGCATGACTTAGAAATTCAAATTGGTCAATACACTGAAAGAAGAAATTTCCTAGTTGTTCCATTACAGTCGAGTGACACTATTTTAGGTATGCCATGGCGTCACCAGCATAACCCAAATATAGATTATTCCACGCATTCAATGAATATTACTTTTCAAGGAAAACCTATTACATTGTATGGTATGCATGCATCTAATGTTTTTCCACTGCTTTCACATACTCAAGCTAAACGTGCATTACGCAAGAGTAGTAAATCTTATCTCATTTGGGTAAATGAACTGCAAGTAAAAGAAAATCATATGCATCTTAGACATAAAGAATTTCTTGCACATTTTAAGGACTGTTTTGCCGAAGACCTACCACCTGGTTTACCTCCTTCACGTCCAGAAGACCATAAGATAGATTTGATTCCTGGCACACAACCACCTTGCAAAGCACCATATAGGCATAACCAGATAGAGCAAAAAGAAATTCAGAGACAAGTTGAGGAATTACTAAATAGAGGATTGATTAGACCTAGTAGTTCTCCATTTGGTGCACATGTTCTGTTAGTCAAGAAAAAGAATAATACCTATCGTATGTGCATTGACTATCGAGCTTTAAATAAGATCACTGTAAAGAATAGGTATCCCATTCCTAGAGTTGATGACCTTATGGACAAACAACAAGGATCTGCTATATTTAGTAAAATAGACCTTAAGTCTGGTTATCATCAGGTGAGACTAGATAAGTCAGACATATTCAAGACTGCATTTAGAACACAGTTTGGTCATTATGAATTTTTAGTGATGCCATTTGGATTGACTAATGCACCTGCTACGTTTAGTAGAATGATGAACCATATATTTTTGAAATATCAGTATTGTGTAATTGTCTTCTTTGATGATATTTTGATGTTTAGTCAAAATGAGAAAGAACATTATGAGCATTTGTCATTGGTCTTCCAGTTATTAAAAGATAATCAATTGTATGCAAATCCTAAAAAGAGTGAATTCTTTAAAACAGAAATTGAGTATTTAGGTTATATTGTATCATCTGATGGAATTAAAGTTGATCCTAAGAAACTAGATGCAATATTGAATTGGCCTGTACCTAAAAATGTGCATGAGTTACGCTCATTCCTTGGTATTGCTAGTTTCTATAGGAAGTTTGTATGTAATTTTTCATTACTTGCATTACCATTAACCAAACTTCTGAAGAAAGGTATTGTCTATCATTGGTCTAAAAATCAACAGAAATCCTTTGACTTATTGAAACATGCATTAACCCATGCCCCTATCCTACAGTTTCCTGATTTTAATAGACCATTCTTTCTAGTAGTGACTGATGCTAGTGGATCAGGAATAGGAGCTGTACTTATGCAAGACAATCATCCCATAGCCTATTCTAGTTGTAAGTTGAAACCCTCTGAACTGAAATATTCCACATATGACAAAGAACTATTAGTAGTTGTACAAGCATTAAGACAGTGGAAACACTACTTAATGGGTTCAGAATTCATGATTAAGACCGATCAGCAAAGTATTAGATATTTACTTAGCCAACCCCAAATATCTGACAAACATATCAAATGGGCATCTTTTATCCAGAGTTTTTATCCTATCATTCAATACCAACCCAGAAAAGAAAATGTAGTGGGGCTGATGCATTAAGTAGAAGACCTGCCATTCATAATATTTCTGTTATATCTTTTGATTCTTTGATTGCTATGAAAGATACTTATCATCAAGATATTACTTTTCATACTGATTGGAATAAATCAGTTCAAAATAACTTGATTCCTATTGATTCATTGTTATATAATAATGGATTTATGTTTTATGAAAAGAGATTGTGTGTTACAATTCCATTCCGATCTTTTGTTTTGAATGAGATTCATTGTCCCCCATACCAAGGTCATAGAGGTATCATATCTACTTTATGTACATTAACTGAAGATTTTTATTGGCCACATATGGACACTGATGTATCTAACTTTGTTTCTGAATGTTTGATTTGTCAAAGAGTTAAGAGACATCATGGTAAACAATATGGATTACTTATGCCTTTGTCTATTCCATCTAAACCATGGGAACAAATTTCTATGGATTTTATTACTGGTTTACCTAATACTAAATCTAACCATGATATGATTTGGACAGTAGTAAATAGATTTAGTAAACAAGCATATTTCATTCCATGTAAGAAAACTTTAATAGCATCACAAGCAGCATAATTCTTTTTTAAAACTGTTTTTACTAACCATGGATTGCCAAAAGTTATTATTTCAGATCGTGATTCTAGATTTTGTAACAACTTTTGGATTACTCTGTTTGCTAACCTAGGCACCAAGATTGATTTCTCATCTGCATTTCATCCTGAAACTAATGGACAAACAGAAGCCAGTAATAGTACTATTCTAGATCTCTTACGTACATATACTATTTTTAAACCTCAGACATGGGACACACATTTGCATTTATTACAGTTTGCATATAACAATACACCACACACATCTACAAAGAAAGCACCGTTTGAAGTGATTTATGGATATAGATTATCTACACCTGTTGCATCTTTGTCAAATAGAATTCAGAGTGCTGATGATATTGCTAGTATGCATAATACTATTTTTGATGAGGTTAAAGACATGATTGCTAAAGCCCAGTAATCATATACCAAACAAGCCAATAAGAAAAGACAAGCAATGAGTTTCAAAGTTGATGACTATGTTTGGTTGAGAATAGAAAAACGTAGACTACAAAGTGTAGATAGACACCCAGTTGTGAAATTAGCCCCTAGATTCTATAGACCATTTAGGATCATTCACAAAATTAATGACAATGCATTCAAGTTAGAATTACCACCTCACTAGAAAACTCACAACACATTTCACATTAGTTTATTAAGACCATTTAGAGGCCAATTACCTGTACACCCTGTTTATGAAAACCCACCTTTGTTAGGGGAAGAGATTGAAATACTTGAACCTGAAGCTATCATAGACACTGACTTTATGACCACTAGAACTGGCCGAAGATATTCTAGATATCTAGTTAAATTTAAGAACCATCCTGTAGAGGAAGCACAATGGATGCATGCTAGAGACTTAAATGCTTTCCCCACTCTGTTAGCTCCACATTGAGCTAATAGCAATTGAGGTCAATTGCTATCCCACCCCAGGGGTATGATGCCAAGAGGCATATTTCACGGTGGATTCCGTGCCACGGTGGATTCCATGAGGTTTTACGGTGGATTCCATAAACTTTGATGATGACTGGGGCTCATACACAAAGTGGATTCTTTGTGCGAGAAGTTGATGGGGACGCCTGTCCTTTTTGGGCGTTTCATTAATTTAGTGTATACATGGGTGATTCCATAGCGGGTGATTCCGCAAAATGCATATTAAATTAATAAACGTTTATGAGTTTAGAGTGTGCACTCGTAATAAATTAAGGTTAGGATTTATTTCTAACCAGTTGATTTATTTATGTAGTTGAAGACTGCTAGGTATTCACTTTTGTCGGTTTAATTATATTATTTTACTAACGATTGTGAATGCTTTAGTTGATGTGTAGAGATAGCAGCAGTGACGGAGGAAAGCATTGGAGGATAGCGAGTATTCAATTTATGGATTATATTTTGATGGGCGCATACCTTAGGCATGGCGCCTATATTTTGTCACGCCTATTTATTAAGGCGTCGGATATTTATTATTATTTTGTATGCGCATGGGCGCACGATTATGTTATTTCTATTTAGACATTGTATTGGGCGTGCCAGACTCTTTGGACACTGTCCATTAGCTTTATTTCTATTTTGTGTTAAAGCAAACTCAAAAGCTAAAAGCTTGCTAGTTTGTAATTTGGGCTATTATTTGAGCTTGAATATGAATAATACATAAAATACATGCTTTGTGGAGTGCTCACACAAGGCATGGGGGGAGATTGCACCCAATTGGTCTCTTGCTCTTGTCATTCATGCTTTTTACCTTGTAATTTGTGCAAAAAGTAGAGTTCTATTGTTCTTGGGGACCTTTCGGCATTCACTACGTGAGCGTATAGCATCCGATCTACGCACCAACTAGTGTTGAAGTAGTTGAAACACAAGTTACACCAATTGTACAAAATCTCCATGTCAACCTATACAAACAAATGAAGAAGAGATGTCAAGTTCCTTGAAAAGCAACTTCCCCTATGATGATTGAGCTTTGGCATATTGGATATCGGTCAATACTCGGAGAAATCAATTGGATATCAACACAGGGTTGACATCAGCATCATCATCTGAGAGGCAACGTTCTTTTTGCCAAGGCATTGATAAACCTCTGATAATACCCTACTGATGATAGAAAGCCATGTACTTCCTTTGGAGTACGTGGCGGACTCATGGCGACTGTGACCTTGATCTTTTCAAGATCAGTCGCAATCCCTATGAAACTAACCACACGCTCTTTGTGTAATCAACATGAATGGTGAAGCTTTTGTATAGACAATCCAAGTGAATGTTGCACTATGGCTCATCAATACATTATTTATAAGTATTTGCTCATAGGAAAGTTGATCTTTAATCAATGTGTATTGACTTGATTTACCTTGCTTTAGTTGTACTATTTTCTTTGCAATAACACGGTCATTGGTTGAATTATCTTTCATTCAATATTTTTTCTACGTTATTATTAAGAAAAATTTGCATATTGAGCTCAAAAATAACACTTTGAACCTTTTATTACTTTATTGTTTTCATAAAAAATATTCACCAATCGGTTAAGGGATATCTTTGGTTTAGAGAACAAATTGCCACACTTTCGAAAGTCTAAAATACAAGTTTCACCACATATTCTATAACATGAAAGTATACATTGGCTCTTAAAATCATTTATGCTTTCCACCATTGTACTTAATGGATTGAGCAAGCCTGCATATCCTTAGCCCAAGTGCTCCATACAAAGGGGCTACACTGGGTGTGATCGCCTAACCTCAAGATTTGGTACATATTTTTGAGTGGTTTATGATAGTGGATACAAATAATAGAATGTTATGGACCCTAAAGGATGGTGATAGACTAGTCGGAGACATGTCAATTGGAAATGGGATAGAGAAGTGAATGGATGAAACCATGGAAGAGAAGGCAAATCATTTTTCTATATTGTATCATGAATCCATGTAGAAGTGGCTTCATAGGTATGAAGTTTCCAGAAGGCAACAAGAGGCAACATGATCAAAATTTCAACTTAGTACACATCAACGACCTGTTTGATACCTTGAGGCCTTGGAGAAGTTCTTGCATTTCATGTCTACAAGGTTGTTGCATGATGCATTGGCAGTAGCAATACATGAAGGGGAGGTAGTCACAAGAGAGGAGTGAGAGTTCTCCAAGGAATGCAATTCAAAGATAAATGTGTACCTTTTTTTATGTTATATGTGGTGGGGGTTAAATATTACATATACCTATCTACCTAGATTTACTTGTACTTAGTGCTTGTATACCTGTACACTACCGGTGGTGGTGGCCATCAATCACACTATCACTTTTGTTGGGGGGTAAAGACTACCTGCACTTAGCTATGTACATTTACTTGTATATAGTATCCATACACTTATACACTACAGATGGCGAGTGCCCATCATTATAACTTTATTTTTTATTCTTTTAGTGGCAATAGTATAAGGAAAGGCAAGTCACACACTATGGCTATTGGAGTTTCCACACACTAGTTGCTCTCTTCTTGCTTGAACCTTTATAGCTCTTGCTCTCTTCTTTGTTTTACTTGTCCTTTCACTTCTACTCTACCTTTGAATTGATATCAGAGTGGATATTGGAGGAGCTTCTTTATCACTTCCTCTAGCTTAGGAAGAAGAGCTTCATTTCAAGCTTTCATTATTGCCCAACCTTCATCCTTTTGAAGTATGGATCGAGTTTCAACTTTCTTTAGGGCTTTCAAGACTTGCTTCAAAGCTTCAAAGAGACCCACAAAGTATTGTTTATTGGTGTTTAAGTTGAGAAGAATAAGCAAAGAACATAAGAGTAGCCAATGCATTTTGTGTTGATTTTTTAGTCCATATCATTACTTCTATTGCTCCTACTTTAGCCATTGCTTTGCACTTCGCACACTCTTTGGCAATCAACTCATAATTATTTAGCTTGCTCCCAAGTGCTCTTTGAAGAGTTCTTGATCTGTAATATAGTCACAATTTGGTACATACCTATTGGACACACAGTAAATAGCAAGTAGTGAGTTCCATAATGCTTGTAAAATGCTTCGATGATACTATATTGGTGTCACTGTAAACCCCGATACAAGACATGAAAAAGAAAATTAAAAAATATGTAATAATGCAAAAAAAGATAACCTAACAAATGAATAAGAGAGGAAAGGCCAAAAGCACAAAAGGTCAAGTCGAAGGCAAAGGTGTCACTAAAATTTTGTAAAAGAACGTCATATACCCTCCTATGCAAATTGTAAAATCTAGACTGGCATAAGTGAAGGAATAAGGCAACTAGAAGGGAATAAGAAAAGAGGACCTTGGCAAGATGCCCAGTCATGTAAAAAGGGGATGGGTGCCCAAGGGATTTAGGGCTTGTCTATAAACTCAAAAAGTGAATGAGAAGCTCATTCTTTGGTGTGTGGCTAAAGCGGCTTCTTCTTCTTCTCTTCGTTTCTCCTTCTTGCTTGTGTGTACTTGTATTTGATAAAGGGAAAGTTAGAGCATGAGGGAGTGAGTAGGTAAGGGTGAGGGATAGGGATGGAGAAGCTTTCCATCTTCTCCTCTCTTTTTCTCTTCTCTTCTCTTGTTTCACGTGCGGCTATGGAGGATGGAGCTAGAAGGAGCAAGTTTGAGGTTGCTTGAGCTCACATCTAGGATCATGGAGCTACTGGAGTGCTTGAAGGAGGAGGCTACTCATTTGGGCATCAATGTAAGATCACTACACCCATAGGATGATCGGAAGCACATCAACTAGGTGAGAGATAGCCATTAGAGCTTGTTTGAAATGCTTGAAACAATAAATGGTCATAGGTCTTGGTGGTCAAAGCACGAGTTCTCACTACATTTTGATTTCATTGCCGAGACCACTATCCAAGCTTAAGCACTTGCACACTCGAAATCGAGCATCAAAGTAGGGTTTCATCTCCAAATTGGGGCTTGATATAAGTAGGAGATTTTAGATTTTAATCTTCAATGCAAGTAAGTATTTTGGGTTTTGATTATTAGGAAAGTAGAATAAATCATTTGTGTACTTGAGTTTTGATTTTTGTTGCATTTGGAGTAGGATAGGATCGAGGGATCAAAGCAAATCGCTTTAGGGTTGTTGTTGTAAGCAGGCTAAAATAGGGCAAAAACAAGGGAAAAATAGGATTGAAATCCATTGACAAGGTATGAACACTAATGAGGCAACACTCGGGCATTGAAAGGAAGGTTTAAGACCCAAGGAAGGGCATTGAAGGCTCATTTATAGCTTTAATTGTGAGAGAGAGTAGATTAGAGTAGTTTATTATCGTCCACGGAAGGCCAAATTATGATCCATGGGACCTTTCTAGATATACAATGATTCTCCTTCCCCATGGTAGGAAAGGGGTAGCTATGGTGAAAGAATGATCTATGCAGTGTGGTTCTCCTGAAAGCGTAACATGCAGGTGATGAGAGCCTCTAACTTTGACATAGGAGTAGTGGTCAAAAATTGGTGAAGTGGCCCCTGTAAAGGCATATCAAAGTCACCATGTATGTGTGCATATGTTGGGCATGTCATAATCATGTACTCCTCTGATTCTACACTCTGTAGTCCACACAGCTTGCATAACCTCGTCTCTCTTGCCTGCCCACTCCATGCGCCTGTCTCAATCAATAAAGTGTGTGATCAAGTTTGAAGTCGTGCAATGCTTATCTAAATACCATTGAGAGTAGGTTGGCTATGTATGGCTATGTGTGTACCTCTGCCTACATGTAGGATTCCCAACATGAAGGATAGATATGCATTTTGTAATAAGCAAGTTTGGCATTTACTTGTTGAAAGATGTGGGATCTAGAGCATGGCTATGGCGGATGGAAGATGAAGATTGAGATCATGATGACATAGACAAAGACTTGACCTGCTACACAAGTGAATTAGGTTCCAAGATGGAAGCTTGGACTCATAAACACAATCTTGTGTATAAGACTGACAATGATCAAGACACTAACTTAAATGATAAAGCGTCATGATATTGTATTCATCATATATGAAAAAGTGGTAGTCATGTACAATGCTTTATAGTTGCTGGATGGGTAGAAGTTTCCCTCTGTGTGCATATGGGATTCATGTAGCCTGCATGTCTCCAGCCTAAACTATCTCATACAAAGAGGCTACATTAGGTGTGATTGCAAATATCTCAATACCCCTCCTCAATCACAACCAGAAAGTACAAAGTGTGTAGAGGCTTTAGTGAAAGCAACACCTACAAAGTGTGGGCACACCAAAAACATGACAAAACATGAGAGGCTATTACGAAAAAGAAAAAGTGTGGGTACCACAAACATGATGGACATCTAGAGGTTGTAATAAGGGCCTCACAAAGTGTATAGAGGCTATAGTACAAGGCTACATGAGGATTTTGCAAGCTTATGTTAGAAGCATTAGGACTAGGCATTACAAGGCTAAAAAAGTCTAGTAAAAATTGGGTCAAGGGACCGGCAGGCCCTTGCAGTTTTTAGCATTTCCTTTGACATAGATCTTCAATTCATTGTAGGTCTTCTTGTCAGTGTAGTCCAGTTTGCTCTTTTTGATCTTGTACTTGTTCTTCACTTTGCTTGCAGCTTCAGTGTTCATCGCTTTGATCTTTTGGTCCTTTTCTTTTAGGTTCTCTTGGTCTTCTTCTTTATTAATTTTGCTTGCATTAGTTATATTAGTCTTCATGTCCATGTCCCCCTCAAGCAAAGGTATCATCTTTGAGGTAGTGAAAATGACTTCAAACTCTTGCACTTTTTCCAAGGTAGGAGACATTTCTTCAAATAGTGATAGCACTTGAATGCTCACAACTCCATCATTCCCTGCAGGTAAGACAATCACATGTTCTATGTGCTTGAAATGAGAAACAAGAGTAATGTTACTCTTTGTTGGAAGTAGCCATATAAAAATTTTCTTATTTGACATTCCCACGATAGGATATCAACTCCAAGTGACTAGCAAAGAGTTGATCTTGAATGTGCTAAAGTGCACAAGTACCAAGAAGCACTAACTCGGTATCAAGAGATACTATCTTGATGAGCTTGGTGTTGATGCTGATTCTTTTTGCTTGATGATTTGATGTGAACCCTTAAACGCTTGAGTCCCCTCCTTGCTGGTAAAATCTTGTTGGTAAATCAGTTCAGAGAGACAGAGGCAAGATCTCCAATGAGAAGAGTGGGAGGAGTGAGGTTGAAACGGAGCTTGAGATCTTGAAATCCTCAAAGACTTGTCCTCCTTATTGATTAATTAGTTGCATTGAGTAGATGAGAGTTGTAGAGGGTCCCTTGAGCCTTCCAACTAGCAAAGATAAGCAAATGAAGTGAGAAATGAAGCTTAGTCAACTTTGGCCATGGTGGAAGAATTAGGGTTTCTGAGAGGCGACTGTTCTTTTGCTCTGTGTGATCATCAAGGGAGTTATCATGAGCCATTGTAGGTGATAGAAGCCTACTATGCAGGCTATCAGTGCGCTATGGAAATGGTTGGAATCACGCCCTGTAGGAGATGCAGCAGCAGCACGAATAAAATAGACACAATTTGGAACAACGACTTGCAAAATTGACAATGCTTGGGCTTGTGGAGCACTAATCTTGTGGTTTGTTGTGCTATCTAGGGGTGCCTTGAGTTGGGGAGTAAGTTCACAGAAGGAATCTCAGAGAGATATGCTTTGTATGTAGAGATCCAGCTCCTCCAAGCTTGGTAGGTGCTGATGCCACGAACACAAGTATGACAGTGACTCTGAAAAGAGGCAATGCTGAAGCTGTACTTGCCCAATGTCAATGATTGAGGTGCCAAGGAGGAGCTCTAGAAGTAGAGAAACACTTCTTTAGAAGGAAGTTTAGAGAGATTTGACCTGTGGAGAGAGATATGAAAGCTTCAGGTTGACAGGGTGCTGCTAGCTATGGCTGACATGGAAGCTTCATTGAAGGTAGGAATGCAAATGAAGTTGGAGATGGGATTTAGTACTCAAACTGAGCTGAGTAGAGAGTAAAATGGAGCTAACATATGCTAAGCCATGCTTAGCTGCGCTCTGATACCATGTTGAAATATGTGCGATCTAGAGCATGGCTATGGTGGATGGAAGATGAAGATTGAGATCATGATGACATAGACAAAGACTTGACCTGTTACACAAGTGAATTAGGTTCCAAGATGAAAGCTTAGACTCATAAACACAATCTTGTGCATAAGATTGAAAATGATCAAGACACTAACTTAAATGGTAAAGCATCATGATATTGCATTCACCATATATGAAAAAGTGATAGTCAAGTACAATACTTTATAGTTGTTGGATGGGTAGCAGTTTCCCTCTCTCTGCATATGGGATTCCTGTAGCATGCATGTCTTCAGCCTAAACTGCCTCATACAAAGAGGCTACATTAGGTGTGATTGAAAATATCTCAACATTTCTCCCTTGCTTTGATGTTTTTCTTGATATGCTCATAAGAGGTCTGATTGAAATGTGTCCATGCATATATCTTCGGATGCTATATCTAGATATCTATCCACTCCCCACCCTTTAAACCATTTTTGCATATCCATCACCCATCCTATTGAAAGCACTTTACTTTTTCACATTTTCTGTAGGTGTATGCTAGCATCCCATGCCCATTTGGGGAGCCTACTATCATCCATTTGATATACTCAGGTGGCATATCTCAGTACTCAGATCATAGCATGTACCTCAATTGGCTGATGGGCCAATTTCCAAAAGCATAAGTACATATGGTGTGGTGCTCTTGATGCCCTGTTGAAAGCACTTTACTTTTTCACATTTTTTGTAGGTGTGTGCTAGCATCCCATGCCCATTTGGGGAGCCTACTATCATCCATTTGATATACTCAGGTGGCATATCTCAGTACTCGGATCATAGCATGTACCTCAATTGGCCGATGGCCAATTTCCAAAAGCATAAGTACATATGGTGTGGTGCTTTTGATGCCCAAATGTCTACAAATAAAATCTTTTTGCAACTTCTCAATGTCGTTCCATGCAGATGAGGAGATGCTCCCCCCTCCCACACTACCACTCCATATAATACCATTTGTAGAACATATGCATGAAAAATCATACAGTGTATTTTCCAGCAGTTAGTATTTGTACGGTTGTAGTCGTTTTCAAAGTGATAATACTTGCTTTTTCTTGCCACTAATCACCGCTCCACACATGTGTGCCATTTATGGTCTGCAGGTATCCCAAACCCCAAGTATTTGAAAGTAGATACTACCTCTAAAGACTGTCCTACATAATGTACTTTTGGTAGGGTCTTTGATTGCTTGGTGCGCGTTATGCCATTAGCTTTGTTTTTTATACATTCACCGTCAAACTACTATCTTGACAAAACTGTTCAAGAATCCCCATGAATTGTTGCATACGTTCACCAATATATGTAAAGAAGACCACATCATGTGCATAAAGCAGGATCAAGATGGCAAACATACCAATATACAAGCTTTGGGCTTCCTCTTCATTCATAGGCGAAAGAAGAGAGAGAAGAGAGATACCTAGGGCTTGCGGTGGATTGATTGGCTTTATGCGGGAGTTTTGTGGCCATTCCACGTATATACAAACCTTGTCCCTTGTTCATTCTTGTATTCTAGAAGTGTATGTGACCTTACATGCCATAAATTGTCACCACAAATCGAAATTTTGCCTTTGCTATTTTTGCACCGTCAGAATCGGACCAAGTCAACAAAGTTTGATTCCTAGAATCTAACTCGAACGTCCAATTCTAGATAATTGGATGGTCCGATTCTTGATATTCAAACGCTCAAACACTATTCAAACTATCTAATCGAATGCAAGACCAAGAATTGGATTCGAACCCCTTGTGACCCATTCGATCGGATGCATAGTTTGTCCGATTTGGACTATCGGCCATCAAACACTCATACCATCTTTCATCATACATTTAGATGCAAGGGAGAATTAGACTCACAAAAATCAAATGCTCAAATCGGACCACCCACGCTTGGACATCCGATTTTGAGAATCACACACTCAGAATCGGACCCTGTCAAATTGAACCAAAAGTTGATAGTGAAAATTGACAGATCCACCCGGGCAAAGCAGAGAACCTTCCGTAATAGGGAAACCTTTCAGTAGACCTCTGGATGCATTGAACAACTTGTGGAGCCTCTTGACTGTGCGCAATGTGACCTATAGACCTAGAAGCAATGGTATCTGACTCATTAGCTGTCCACCCTGCTTAGATCCAAAAATTGACATGTAGATCCCAATTATAATTTGATTGAGCTGAAAGATGTAGTAGAGGCCCTAGAGACTATTGAGAGCGGCTAGCGATTGAACTTGGAGCCATATTTGGACATGAACATAGAAGGGAGTGCGAGAGTTGCATCTATGATCCTCCATTTGGACCCCATACTATTTTTGACACTTAAACTGCACTTAAAAAACAAAAAGCCTGATTTTGCACAGTTCATGAAAAGAACATCACTCACACTTAGAGTGTACACAAGTTGAGGGTTGTTTGTAATAAAGAAAGGAACACATTCACATAATAAGGAGAACAAATCAACCAATAGGAGATGACCCTCAGACTTTGACGGGCTATCAAGAATCGTGATATATAGGACCATGAGAGAGACCTGACATGGAAAGCTAGATGCATAGAAGGACTGACACTATTGGGAGGCACAACACTACCCGACTTGATCAACCTTATCAACAACTTGGTGGAGCAAGAGGCCACATACATGGTAGGAACAAGTGTGAATCACGAAAGTGACGAACTTGACTTGGGAGATTTCCCAATCAAAATATAGCAAATGGTGAGTAAATATGATCTACAAACCCGGATGGACCACCATGGTAGTCCAGTAGAGGACATAATTGCAAACCTCAATCGCAGCCTACAACCAAGTAGCAAGCTAGGAAATTGCGATAGGATATAGAGATGTGAGAAGTCAAGCACGTGTTAACGCTGAAGAATAGGAATCAAACAAGACCTAATGCACAAACACACACACACAGAGAGAGAGAGAGAGAGAGAGAGAGAGAGAGAGAGAGAGAGAGAGAGAGAGAGAGAGAGAGAGAGAGAGAGAGAGAGAGAGAGAGAGAGAGAGAGAGAGAGAGAGAGAGATGTAGACTTAACATTGAGTGAGCTAGACAAATAACAGCCAAGCAATGACCTGTATAATAAAAACAGAGCAATTCAAGTAGGTCTATGAGGCTAACGACCTCACCAATCTTGCTCAGTGCTTGCAAGCTTTCTAGCCTATGCCTAGGCAATAAGGGTAGGACATGATACACAAGCTTAAATGTTGCAGAATGCAACAACTTCAACAACCTTAAGAATCTCTTCATTAAGAGATTCTCTAAGGCAAGTACTTAAACAATCTCATAGTTTGGCTAAATTAGAAGGACAAAGAGGACATTAGGGACTACATTACCTACGTGCATAGTCTCTATAAGAGAATCCCAACTAATGAACAACCCACCAAGAGAGCGGTCTCCACAGTCTTTATCAATGGAATACACATTGAGAAACTCTACAAGGCCTTGGCAAGAAACTCAAGCTTGCAGAGAGATGCACTACCTAGGGTCTTTGAAGAGGCCATGCGAGTGGATGACCAGCTCTAAGAGAGAAGCGCCAGGAGCTCTAATCGAGACAAAGCTAATTCTAGATCCTTAGAAAGGGCCACAATATCTAGCGAATGGTGAGTCCCAAGTGCCCAAGATAAAGGGCAAAGCATTGATCAGAGTCAAGAGCTAGCAATAATGAAGATAGAGCGAGCTAGACTGCAAGAAAAAAAACAAAACCTACACACCCACATGTCCAATGTATACATTGTGATAGAAACCACATCCTAGCAGAGTGTGAAGACTCTTGGTCTCGACGTTGCACCAATTGCGGTAGGTTTGGTCATGATGCCTTGCACTGTAGACTTCCAAGGAGACTTCCATACTCACAACCCTACAACCAGCCATACTTAGGGAATTGGCCACCGGATTTTTTTGTGAGGGGAGTCCCCATTAGCTCTTCTAGCACCTAATGATGTGAAACTAGTCATCCCTAGGATGGAAATTAACCTCATAGGCATACCTAGGCCACCTAGACCTTTTTTAAACCACCCACCAAACAAGCGATGCTCTAGTCCACTACATGAAGGAGCCAAATGATGAAGAGATATATGTGAACCCTTATGTCTTATATGATGAAGAGGGAAATCCAATCCGTATGGACTATTAACCAGTGATGGTGATGGCATTAGATAGAGGTAGAGGTAGAGGCCTAGGAGGACAGACCCAAGAGCTGATTGCTTGTTGGACTTGCGGTCACCCAAGGCACTTTTTCTTGCACTGCCTCGAGAGGGAGAAATCCAACCTAACCTTAAATGTGAAGAGTGTGGACTCACCGACCTATTTGCCAATTGACCTAGATGGAAACCATCCTCTAGTTTGGCAATCGTGCCATTAGTACCATTGGGATTGTTCAGAGTTGAAACACTTAATAGAGAGGCTATGCCCATCCAGTTGCATGTTATAAACCCAAGCACATACAGAGCGGGGGCCAGCATATCACTGCCAGGGCCTAGCAACCTAGACATAGCCTCAATAGGAAAGAAGAGGTGTAGACAAAGGAAAAAGAAAAGCAAAGCAAAGGTCATGCTTAAATCTGAGAGTGCCACAACGGGAGTGCTAAGGTTTGGGGAGTACCCCAATCCAAAGCACAAACTCAAAGTCATAGATAAGGTCAAGGAGTAGGTGGAAGAAGCCCAAGAACACTTAAAGGATGCTGATCCCATGAAATCAATTATCTCTCTAGTGTGAGCACACCACTTTTACATGCACGACTGAAGTCGAGAGATACCACTGCAGCTCAAGTAGCTCGAATAGACAAAGCTTGAATCAGGAGATAAGCAAGCAACTGGCAATCTTCTTACAATGCTAGTAACCACCCTAGTGACTTTGAGCTTAGGAGGCCTACTTAGGTAGCATCTGACATTGTGGCAAGAGTTGAAATAGTGGGTGGAAGGACTGCTTTAGCAAGGAAAAGTTGATTTGCATGACCACAACACAGTGACGTAGATACCGGGCTTGACACTACACTCAGTGTCCAAGTCCTTACACGTCAAAGCTTTTTGGGAAGCCATTGAGATGCATGCGGTCTTGCTAGTCCTAGCACTAGGAGACACTACAAGGAAATGAATCATAGATACAGGGGCATGAGTCAGTGTGCTTAGCCATGTAGTGCTCTAGGCCTAGGTTACAGAACACTAGGTTTAATGTCACTCTCTAGCCAATGGGATGAAGGTCAAACCATTTGGAGTGCTAAAAAATTGGCCATTGAAGATCGCACAAGTCTAGTTCTCAATAGACTTCATTGTCATGAAGGGAGTTGACTATGATATCCTGCTAGGCCATTGACCCTAGATGCAGAATAATGCATGAGTCATAGAAGACTCGGGCAACAATCTAATCTTCTTAGGAAATTGAATGAAAGTAGTGAGGGTATAAATGGACACCTCGAAGACTATGCCAGTTGATCTCCACACCATTGCAGCTATTCTAAAGGATGATACTCAGGTTAGAAATCTTATAAACTACTAACAAAGTATATCCCTTGCCTTGAGGATGAGCACGATTGGATGCACATGTAAGCCATGATTGATTGATCGTTCTCAGATAATGAGGAATACAAACAAGCTACTAACGTAATCGGTGAGCCCAAGGAGAAACCCTTAGTTCCATTATACATGATGGCCAAAATCCCTAGTAGACGGCCCACCCCTATCACATTCCATATCCTTAACAATAAGCGAGAGCTCCATGAGATCTTAGAGTACTTGACGGACAAGCTAGCTGGCAACCCAATTGCTAATCCCAAACCCCTCAAGGATCTCTTGGACAAACCCAAGTGGAGGTGGACCCATGTGCATGATTTAAACTTGATGTACAATTAGGCCTTAGTCATTGATGAGAAAGAAATGGAGTATCAAGACTAGGAGATGAGAAGTAGTTGGATGAGGACAGTTTGGACAATGAGTATAGAGATTGCTATTCTACTAACAAAGAGAATGAAGAGGAACTAACACAATAGAATATGACATGGATGGTTGGGTAATTGAGCAAACCAGAGTAGACTCAAAGCCACAGAGTGCCAATGCATTTAGAATCAAAAGAGAAGTTTTTAAAACTGAATGTGATTGCACTTGGCTAGACCATTTAGAGGTGATAGACTATGAGCAAGCAGGGAGTTTAGCTAAGTGACGTGCCTCTATTAAGAATGAAATCGCTATCAAAGCTACGACCACCAAGAGAGACTCTCTCTTCTAGTGAAGATAGAGAGTTTGATTTTGAGTTGGAAGTAAGCTTAAACAGTGACTGTGAGATACCTCGACCTCCTAATACAAAACACACCAAGGGAGACCTAGTGGTCCACCTAAGGCGCTGACGATTGAAGGAGGAAAGGAAGAGATAGTCTAGGAATTTGAAAGCTAGAGAATAGAAAAAATCACAAGACCTACCGAAACAATTCACAAAATTTAAGAAAGATGATAGAGTGGTGATCTTGCTAGGAGCCAAACAACAAGGGCAAGAAAGCGAGAATATAGAAGGACCTTGCAAAGCGAAAGAGGTTAATCTGGCTAAGGAAGGGGAGACGCCTTGACCTATCTTTATAGCTAATGACTTGAGTGAGAAAGAAGAAGAAAGTCTCATTTCTCTCCTATGAGAATACATAGACGTCTTTTCTTGGTGACAAACTAAAAGGAGTGGATCTGAGTAAAGTGATTCATAACATCCCCATAACACTTGATGTAATGTCGATCAAGAAGCGATCATATTCGATGAATCCCAAACATTCTCACATTGTCAAAGAGAAAATCGATAAGTTTTTAAGAGCAATATTCATTTATGAAAATCAGCACATGGACCGGGTTTTGCTCATTGTGATTGTATTGAAGAAGAATGGAAAGACTAGAGTGTGCATCAATTATAAGAAAGTCAACACCACTACAAATAGAGACAAATATCCATTGTTGTACACTAAGAATATGCTTGAAAGAGTAGTTGATAAAGAAGCCTACAGTTTTTGGGATAGCTTCTCAGGTTACAATCAGGTGTAAGTGCATCTTGATGATAGGCATAAGACCGCATTCACTACCGAGCCATTCCCTTTAGCCACATTCCCTTTAGCCTAGATAGTCATTCCCTTTAGCCACATTTCAACGGCTCATGTGTGTCATCTTCAAGGACATGCTTTGGCAATAGTTAGAAGTCTTTCTTGATGACCTATGTGTTCACTCAAGCTAGAAAGAACACCTAGACAAACTCCGCATAGTCTTTGAACAATGCAGATTGTATCATGAACCCCCTTAATGTTAAATATGCAAGATCTAGAGGACAGCAGATGCAGAAGCTATGGAGGTTGGAAGAGAAATAGTGAGTTCATGAAGACACCAACATGATTGATTGTTACACAAGTGAATTAGGTTCCAAGATGGAAGCTTGGACTCATAAACACAATCTTGTGTATTGACTGACAATGACAGAGAGACTTTACTGAAGGACAAAATTACTATGACATTGGATTAGAAAAGAGAGCAAGTACAATGCTTTATAGGAAACTGGATGGTAGCACTTCTCCTATTGTGCATATGGGATTCTACTCATGAGCCCTCACTACTCCTTACAAAGTGACTAAAGTAGGTGTAATTGCAAACATCTCAACACCCCTCCTCAATCACAACCAGAAGTACAAAGTGTATAGAGGCTTTAGTGAAAACAACACTTGCAAAGTTTGGGCACACCATAAACATGGAAAAAAACCAGAGGCTATCATAGAAAAGGCGAAGTGTGGGTACCATAAATATGATGGACATCCAAAGGCCGTAACAGGGTCCTCACAAAGTGTACAGAGGTTGTAGTACAAGGCTACATGAGGAGTTTACAATTTTATGTCCGAAGCATTAGGGCTAGGCAATACAAGGCTAAAAGAGTCTATCCAAATAGAAGGACTGATGAGGTTTATCCTTCTCCTGGTGGTCTTCTTCTTCTTCTTCTTCATTTGCTCCATGTTCTTCTTCTTCTTTAACAACAACTAGATAGGACTTTTGGGACCTCTTTCTAGCGTGGCAAAACTTCTCTATGTGTTTGGTCCTTTTGCAGAAGTCACAGAAGGGCTAATCCTTTTTGCCTTTGTACCTGTTGCCAACATATAATGCTTGTTCATCTCTAGACGTGCTTGGTTCTTCCTTAGTTTTTAGCTTTTTTTCCTCCTCTAATAGTGATGCTTGGATATCAACAAGCTCAGGTTTTGGTATATTGATTATAATTGTTGATACATTATTATATTCAAAAGGCAAACTTTTAAGTAGAACACCAATGCAAACATCTTCTTCCATTTTAATGTTGATTCCTGCAAGTTGGGTTAAAAGTTCTTCCATGTAATTTAGATGTGTGGCAAGTGATGTGCTAGACTTCATTTCAATTCTGAAAAATTCAATCAAGAGACCATACTTTGATGACTTAGATTGCACACCAAACAAGGTGCCAAGTCTCTTTCATGTATCATGTGAAGTATCACATTTATCCATATGGTGGATATAGTTGTTGTTGAGCTCCAGTTTGATAATGGCCTAAGCCTTATCATCATTATGTTGCCAAGTGACTACAAGGTCCACATTATGAGGCTTATTTTCTTTTCCAGTGGTGGTAATGGCCCAGAGGCTCTTCTTCATCAGGATGAGTTTGATGTGGGTTTGCCATTGTAAAACCCGACTCCTTTGAAGCAAGCTGATGGAGAGTCTTTTCCCATGTTGGATTCACAGGGTTAGTAGTAAATCAACTTCAAAATTCTCAGATTTTATTAGTGGAAGAGCAAATTACAATGTGCCAAGAGACACAAGTAATGACAGTGTGAAAACACATTATGTAAAGACTTTATGTAAAGACTATGTCTGAGTTGATGTCAAACTTGAATCTTCTTAGTTCGAGGTCCTCGATCCTTCTTCAAATTTTTTAGGCCCTTCCCCTTCTTGATTTGATGTTGGGATAGTAGATCAGAGTTGCAGTGGGTTGCTCCAGGTGGTAGGAGAGAGAAAATGATGAGATTTTTGAGCTTAAGTGAAAATGGCTATGGAGTCACAGTTAGGGTTTCTGGGGAGGCCTAGTTTTTTTGACATTGCAAGAGCTATGTTTACCGTGTTTACCGCAGCATAGAGGAGTGGGAAAATAGAGCAGAGGAGCGGGAAAATGAAAAAAAGGAAATAGCAAAAAAGGCGCAGGATAAAAGAAGGAAAAGGCACGACCCCTAGAAAGTCTCAGTGCCGCCCCGAGAAAGCAAAAGAGTAAAAATCGCACCATTAAATGTGGAAGCGCTCCCGAATCCTTGTAAAAGAGTGCCAGGCTCGCTCCTGTGCAAATTGTATGCATTAGTTGGGAATAGGATAAATTAGAATGGTGGGAAATGAGAAATGGGCTTAGGCCAATGCCCGGCCATGTAAAAAAGGGGATGACCACCCAAAGAAGGGAGGGCATGTATATAAAGTTCAAGAGTGAAT
The DNA here is from genome assembly GCF_053477565.2 of Lygodium microphyllum. Taxonomy (NCBI): domain Eukaryota; kingdom Viridiplantae; phylum Streptophyta; class Polypodiopsida; order Schizaeales; family Lygodiaceae; genus Lygodium; species Lygodium microphyllum. Next base: position 148,624,323 of record NC_141143.1, on the reverse strand, counting down.
GAGAAGCTCATTCTTGTGTGTGGCTAAAGCTTCCTCTTCTTCTTCTCTTCTTCTCTTCTTCTTGCTTGTGTGCGCTCTTGAGAGAGGGAGTGAGTGTGTGGGAGTGAGGGATCAAGAGGGTGAAGCTCTTCACCATCTCCTCTTCTCTTCTCTTCTCTTCTCTCACGCACGCGGCTATGGAGGATGGAGCTTGGAGATGGAGGAGGCTTGAGGATTCTTGAGCTAGCATCAAGAATCGTGGAGCTACTGGTGTGCAAGAGAGAGGAGGGTACTCGATCGAGCATCAAGGTAAGCTCACTACACTCGTAAGGTAGGCATGGCGCGTCGGCTATGTGAGAGGTAGCCATGGCCGCTCGGTTTGAAATGCTTGTTCAACAAGCAGTCCGTAGGTCTCGGGGTAGAGCTTGTAGCTCCCCTTCAAGCTATACTTGATGATTTTATTTTTTTTTAAAATGGAAATGTAGTTGAATTGATGCTCTATCAAATCCCCATAATGATGATCAAGATTACTTGTGGATTTAGGCATGTAGAGTGGATGACAACAGTAGGTGCAATTCTGGATAGATCTCGACGTTTTGAATAATGCTAGGGGCAGAGAGCACTAATATTAATGATTTATGAGCCAAGAGGGAGTGCCATAAGTGAAGGAAGATAAGAACTAAGCTGACCAGAGGTTAAGATGAGCTCAGAGAGAGCATAGGAGAGCTAAGCCAAGCTGAGCCATGCCTGGCTGGGCTCTAATACCATGTTAAATATGTGGGATCTAGAGCATGGTAAATGTGGAAGCTATGGAGGTTGGAAGAGAAAGAGTGAGTTCATGAAGACACTGACATGACTGACTATTACACAAGTGAATTAGGTTCCAAGATGGAAGCTTGGACTCATAAACGCAATCTTGTGTATTGACTAACAATGACATAGAGACTTTACTAAAGGACAAAAGTACTATGACATTGCATTAGAAAAGAGATCAAGTACAATGCTTTTTAGGAAACTGGATGGTAATACTTCTCCTACTGTGCATATGGGATTCTAGCATGAGCCCTCATTGCTCCTTACGAAGAGGCTAAAGTAGGTGTGATTGCAAACATCTCAACATTTAAGTGCCACATTTAGATGAAGCATGGATGCATCCTAGGGCATGTGGTGTCCAAGAATGGCACTGCCACACTGACTTCTCAAAAGTTAGGGTTATTGTCGACTTTCCACCATCAACCAAGGGAGTTCAGTGCTTCCTTCCTAGGGCATACAGGATACTATTGGTGATTGGTGTTAAACTATGTGTTAATTGCAAGGCCACTCTACAAACTATAGATAATATTCGAATGGACTGAGGAATGCCAATGTGCATCTGAAGAGTTGGAAAAGGATTTGATAACCACACCAATATTACGAGCCCCAGACTGGACCATAACCTTCCATGTTCACATTAACGCCTCAAAGTTTGTTGTGGGAGCTATGTTGTGTAAGCCTAGTGAACACAATTAAGACTATCTAGTGAGTTTTGCTAGCAAACAACTCACAGATTTTGAAATGAACTATTCTATGACTAAGAGAGAAGGTTTAGCCATGGTGTTTGTTTTATAGGATTTTTGGCATTATCTTTTGGCTATGCCTTTTACTTTTTTTATTGACCATCAATCCTTGCTCTATCTTGTTTATGAACCTTGTGCTACAGGACACATTTGTTGATAGTTACTTCTGCTTTTAGAATTCGACTTCTCTATGGTTGTGTACAAGGGGAGACAACATTACATGGCTGACCACATGTCCCGCATACCCACAGGAGAAGCCATTGGGCAAGGTATCACTAATGATTTGCCAGACGTGCATCTCTTTAACCTCTCTAGCAAGAAGGATTTGTTTAGAGGTGACTTGATGCCATATTGGGCATAGGACATAGTCCAAGTGCTTGAACACAGACTGTCTGAAAGACCCATCGAGAAGGCTCAACTTAGGTGACTCATCCTTAAAATACAACCCTATTAGTTGATAGTAGGTCAGCCTATAGACTTGCTACATAGGTGTGTGTGAGAGCATGAAATACATGACGTACTTGCAAAAGCACACAACGGAATTATTGGAGGATAATTCAATGGAGGTAGGCAACCCGCAAGGTGCTGTAGTCTTAATTATGGTGATCTATACTTTTTCGAGATGTAGCACGATCTGTAAAGCACTATGTACATCATAGCTACCACACAGACTACCTCACAAAGTGGGCAAAATCACAAGCCACTAGAAAAAACAATGCTAGAACCATTGGTAAGTTCCTTTAGGATCAAGTGATCTTGCGATTTGGTTGCCCCATTCAACTAGTTAGTGATCAAGGGATGCATTTCATCAATGAAGTGATTGCTCACCTCCTATCTATCTTTTTGATCATCCATAAAAAATCCTCACCTTACTATCCTCAAGAGAATGGCCAGACGAAATCTACAAATAAGATCTTAGTGACCAAAGTAGTCTCTGCTTCGCGCAACGATTGAGACAACAAGCTGATGGAAGCCTTATGGGCCTATCGAATAGCCTATAAAACGGTTGTAGGACAGACTCCCTTTAGGTTGACCTATGAAACTAAAGCCATTTTACCAATGGAATTCTTTTTCCCTAGCCTGAGAGTAGCCATTCAAAAGAGATGGGATGGGAAGGAGACATGGACAGAATGCCTAGTTGAGCTAGAACGCCTAATCAAAGACTTGAGTTTTAGCTACCCATTCACTGATTTGCAAAAAGACATGACATAAGAGCTAGTTTGACAAGCATGTCAAGCAGAAAAACTTTGATCAGGGTGAACTTGTGATGTTATACTCAGTGAAAGGCCATAAGTAGAAGATGAAGTTTAGGGGATTAGGGCCTTAATGAGTCTATACCATCAACTAAACTGACAATGTGGAGCTCAAGACCTAGATGGAGAGGGCACATGATTTTTCAATGGTAGTTGCATAAAGAAGTACTATCCTCCCACACATCCACTACACAAGCCTTCCACGCTAGAGTCCCCTATGAAAGTCCGAGTTGCCACAATTATGGAAATTGAAGATGCTTACCTCCCCATAATAGTCACTACCCAGCAAATACATGCTTATGATGTATTGATCGATGAGGGAGTTGATTTTAATAACGTAACTCATGATCATTGGACTCAAATCATATGATCATTGGGCTCAAATCAACTAATCACAACTACAGTCCACAAGCACTAAACTTAGCCCTTTTGGGAGCCAATTATACTCACCTTTGGGAAAGTGCAAAGTCGCAATCTCTATCGAGTCTGAGAGTATACCCATGATCTTTTATGTATTACCAAATACAAAAGATACTAATAAGGAATCGATGTTAGGAGAGGCCTTTTAAAAATAGGCTCATTACAATATTGACTACAAGTCATAGCCATTCACCTTACCATCGGCAATATCTGCATAGTGATAGCTATTAGCAAGGGGCAACATGACTCCATCAAAGCCCGCAAAGCCATCAATAGAGAAATTCACAACCAAGTCTAAGGGGGGGGGTCATGACTTGTCACAATCTGCCAAGCCTCACTGCTTGCAAACCACTGAGATAAAAGCTAAAGCCCATGAACCCAAGTTCAAATGGATACCTGAACATCAAGGACCTCCACCTAGAAGCAACCAAACACGACCTTGCAAGGCTAGGAATTCATACTCAAAACCTAGGAGATAGAGAAGAAAATATAGGTATTCACAAACAATCAAGCCATGATAGGTCCCCAAGACCTTATTGCAAGTGTAAGGCTATTACGAGAGCAATACCTTGATATGGGTGCCTAAAGCCAAGACTGCCAAGTGTACTACTCAAGCATAACCCTTGAGCTTGTCCACACAAGCCTGCATGACAGATCATAAATTGAAATTTTGAGTGACTCAAACTACGGAGCCCATAGAGCCCAAACCCACTAATCCTGCAGAGCCTCAACAAGTAACTCGCCAAAACTATAGCTTGATGTCTCCAAACTGCTTCAACAAACCTAGGATTGCTAGTGCCCCTAAGGCCTCACAAGCATATAGTTACACAATATCTATATTACAAGCCATGCCTACTATGCAAGTGATTGAACTGCTCCCTCAGGAGCAGCTAAAACCATAAACCTCACCTACAGACCTGTCTAGCCCAATCAAACCTCAACCTCTTATAGGCCTAAAACCCTCTTATGAGCGACGATCAATTTTTACCTTGGACTTGGACTTAATTGAAAATACAAGGGATGACTTGGTTACTTGCCTTCGACTTTTGGATGCTACATTTACTAAACTTGCTAAAAGTTATGGCCGATTAGACTTAGGACTTTTAGAAGAGCCTTATAGAGGTACGTACGCTACCTTGCTCTTGGTAAGAATCAAAATTCGTATTTGTTAAGGCTCTGCAGGCAGCTAAAGAGCTAATTTTCATTGAGATTTGCAGCAAAAAAGTGCACAAACAATGAGACATCACATCATATGACAAGAGCATGGTCCCTACCACAAACCAAGAAATTGAAGAGTTGAAACAACGTGTTGACAAAAACTCCTCTTTCTTGTGAAAATGGTATGGTCTTTGACTTCAATGGGAGCAAGAGGGTTGCCAAATCATGACCAATACTAAGCAGAGATTTGCAATCAAAACCTCAGAGTACCCTAACTTATGTAGCTCCAACCTCCTATAGGGTGATCACCATTCACAACCAACCCCTAGAAGAGCACATAATAAACCGCCTCTATTTATATCACATTTTGATTGAGAAGGAGTTACACATTGCCAGTTGAATAGACTCTAGTGGCTTACATCACTTACGTAGGCATCCGGCTTGCCAACATAGACCATTATGCTAACATGAAGTACAATCCGAACTTCTTTGCTTGGCTTATGCAAAAGTGAAATACCGTGAGCATGCATTGAATGGTCTTAACCCTTCAACCTCTAATCCTAGGCAAGATTATTCTCATTTCCAAAGGGGAAGGGGGTAAGGTGTGGAACTAAAACAAACCCTTAACCTCAATCAACATCCAAAAGAGGAAAAGAATGGATAAAAATCGACTTATGATTGAGGAAAAGTGTCATAAATGTTTTGGGGAGTTCATGGAATGTTTGAAGGAAATTTCTCTTTTTGTACATAAGTATTTCAGTTCTCCATAATCACACAACCATTTTCTATGTGTCTTTCTGCAATAAATTATTTGAAGAACAATAATGGTGAGCTATGGCTTCATGATAGGCACCTACAATGGCAGGACATGAGAAAAATAGAAAGTTGCCATTCTCAAAGGAAGAGCAAGTAAATTATGGCCTCTCAATGGAGATGAAGGCCTTCAAACAAATCAAGTTCAAATATGTCCTGAATTTTGAAGATGTAGCCATGGAGAGCATGCCATAAAGCAAATTCTGGATCAATGCAATCTGAAAAAGTACGTCGAGAAAGTTGGCCAAGCGGTGGAATATAGTAAGTATGCAGAGTTCCTCTGTACCTTCAAGAGGAACCATGGCACCATGACTGTATGACAAGGAGAGGCCACTTGTTGGAGCTAGTGGAGAGAGTGTTGGGCTTGGCCAAAAAAGTTGAAAGATGGCCAAAAAAGGATGTTTATAACATGATTGGAATGGATAAAGTTCTGGTCCACACTAATGATGGCAAAGCTTAGCTGATATTCATGACTCAAAAGTCTAACTACAAGCCAAGATGGTGCATGCCTTGTTTTCTAGCCAAAGGTACAACACTCTAATGAGTAGATTAATGTGTCAATGTTGGAAAGCATTGTATCCAAATCTTTAGATGAAGTGAACTTGAATAGCTTCATGCGAAAGACAATTGAGACCTCAGAAAAGGCACTGGCTATAGGTGGAAGACCCATAGGCGGTGAGTCCTCAACCTCCAAGGCAAGACAGAATTTGTCATCTAAAGTGTCAACCATAGGATTTGGTGGGGTCTTGACTTCCATCATCAAGAAGGCATTGGGGGAAGAAAAAGGTGAAGAAGAATTTGATGAGACAATAGATAGGTCACCTCCCCACCATGAGCAGGAACAATCCAGTGAGAGAACTATGAGTGATGAAGAAGGAGAATGAGAAACATAGTCTAGCCATGGAGGGGCCAAAAGTCAAAGAAGAAAACCCCCCAAGAAAAGGAAGAAGAAGAGAGAAGGAAGAAAGAGAAAGCCAACATGTAGAAGGCACAAAGAGAATCCAAGATGGTTGAGGAAGAAAGGAAAAGAAAAGAAAAAGGTGAATTGGAGAAAATAGAAGAGGAGTCCAAGAGAGCTGAGGAGGGGAGGAAGAGGAGAGCAAAAGAAGAAATAGAAGAGCTACAAAGGAAGGAAAAGAGGACATAGCTCGAGACATATGCATAGCCGAGGAGGAGAGGAAGAGGAGAGCAAAAGAAAAAAATATAAGAGCTACAGAGGAAGGAAAAAGAGGACATAGCTCGAGCCATAGAGGAAGGAAAAAGAGGACATAGCTTGAGCCACATGCATGTCAATAAAGGAGCATAGGAGAAGCTGGATGCCATGAGCCCACACAGAGAAGAAGGCCGGGGAACAAGTGTCCAAGTGCTAGAAATCATTCCATCCCCCAATAATAGAAGGCAATGGAAAGGGCCTGATTGATCCTATTCCATTTGTCCTAGTGCCTACCACCCCCATTCTCTACACCCACCCTAGGCACTTTAACCACAATAGATGCCAATAAACTTATGGCCTAGGTGCAATTCTTCGTCAATAAAGAAATAGCTTAGGATGCAAGTGGAGAAACCCTAGTGACGGGAACAAAGTGATCAACAGCTGTAGATGCTAAGTCAAGACAAGATCCCAAGAGATAGAAGATAGAAGCATCCACAACGACTATTCCTGTAGCACTGCTATCATCCACTAATTATGATGATTATGCCAGTGAAATTCTTTCATAGCTAGAGAGAGCAAAGGAGGAAAAGAGGATGACAGTTGTAGAGCTAGAAGCTTTGAAAGAGACACTAAGTGGCCTTCTGTTGAGTGCTGAAATGATATGTTTTTTAAGGCTGAATTTTTATTGTTTTTGTTGCTGAATGGTTGTTTTTGGTAATGGATTGTTTGAATTTGAATATGTTTTGAAGTGTTTGGAATGTTTTGAGTACATTTGAAGGGTTTTTGATGGTTTTTGATGAGGATATGTTGTTCTGTAGGGTTCTGTAAATTTTTATATTTGGTTCTGTAAGGTCTGATTTTCTTCTGGTTTCTTTTGTTTTGTTTCTATTTTGGTAGTTGAGATGGTTGAATGAATATTTTAAGAGATGGTTGAGGTTGTGTTAAAAGGTTTATGAAATATTGAATTGGTTTTGGTTTGGTTTTTATGGTTTTTATGGTCTCTGTTGATCTTCTATAACGTTCTGTTGTTCTATTGTCTGTTGCTCTGTGGTCTGTTCTGTTTATTTCTGTTGAGTGTTATATTGGATGTATGGATGTTTTGGGAAGTGTTTTTATTTTAGGAAATGATAAAGGGAAGCTATATTCAAGCTAATTGAAGTGCAGAAGTAGGTGATGAAGATTCACAAAATGTTACAGAAGAACAATGATAGAAGCCAAATCTCATAGGACACTATGATGTCTCTGGTCTTCACATCAGACATACCTTTTGGGAGGTGTATCCACGACCAAGAGAGGAGAATTGAGTGCCATTCTTGAGTATTTTAGTGAGGTTATGATGTATTATTGAGAGAGCAAGTTTATGTGAGAGAGAGAGAAGTGAGAGAAACTCAGTTCTATGCCTTAAAAAACAATGTATCTATCTATGAGAGATAGAGAAAGAACTATGAAGACATTGAAGATGGATGCTATGTGATTATTTCCATTTAAAAATGGTGTATTCTTTTATTTTCCTTATTCTATTGATGGATTCTATGAAGATGTTGAAGATTATGGTTGATTCTATTAAATCCGTGGGAGATATCTACTATGATGTTGCGTGAAGATTTGTTCTTTTCCTTGTTGTGGTTCTCAAAAGAATGAAATAAAAGCTTGTTGATGTTACAAAATAGATTTTCTTGCAGTAGAAACCCATTTTCCTTGGTGTTCCTCCGTGTTTTTGGTGCGCAGCCGAGGAAACTTGCAATCAACAAGCATTAGAAGAGGTTGAAAATGAAGGAAATGGCATTGTCAAGAAGAGAAGAATTCAATGGATGTTTGCAAAGTTCCTTCTTCCACTGAAGAGTTGGAGATTCTTATTGCCAAAGCCACTTTCTACAAGAATTTCATCCCACAATGGTGGAAACATATTACCATCATGATGCAAGCTCTATATGGTGGACTATTTCCTCTTCTTATTGAAGTAGTAGAAACTTGCATCTTGGTGGCAAATTGTTTGGGAACAAATTGAAGGGTAGAAACAGAGAGAATGACCATCCATGGAAGATTTGGCATTCATTGAGAAGTTTCCAGACCTCATCAAGTGGGAGATTATGAAGAGGCTTCAGGAGTCGTGGTCAGTGGAGGTTCACGAAAACAAGAAAGAAAAGAGTTTGAATTTGTTCGTGGATTCTCAACAGCAAGACACGTGGGATGCTTGGTGCAGTGACAACCTCCTGTTTGTTCAATTAACAATCCACTAGAAGCTCGTAGACAGAGTGTTTTTCACAATATACACTATTGAAACCATCAGAAACTGGCATTATTATGATGATGGCACAACAAGGATCCTAAGAAGAATGAGTTTTGATACTTTTAGAACAGAATATCTCCCCCTCTCTAGTGGTTTGAAAGCTGAATTCAGAGATGTTGAAAAGAAGGAAGTAGAAGAGATGTTGGCTAGAAAGTCCTCTAGAGACTGAAGTCCCCCTCTTATTCTATTTTCTTGAGTACAGACCAACTGGTTGGAGCCAACCCCCTAATGAATGACACAATCAAGAGGTAAGCATTAGAACGAGTCCAAAGGCATGTGAGAAGAGAGAAGGCAAGAATCAAGATTGAGAAAAAGCTTGCAGCAGAAGCCTTCTTTGACGCCCTAAAAGCACTCTTTACAGAAGTTCCCATGGCAACTCAAGGTCCCCTTCCTAGTCCTGGAAATATTAATGAAAGGCCAGCAAATATAGTCCCATTGCCAATTTTTAAGGGAGAGTACAATGAAGACCCCGATCTTCATGTAGTAGAGTTTATGGTAACATGTGTGGCTAACAATATAAGAACCCCTGAGCATTGGTTAGCGATATTCCCCGCCACTTTCAAGGGCGCATTGTTTCAATGGTATGAGAGACAAGCAGCAGGAACTTTTGGTCATGAACCTAAGTCATCCTTCTGGAGAAAGAGTAGAAGCTTATGTCTTGCGAATGGAATCTATCCTGAAGAGATGGACTAACCATCATTTGGATGAAGGCATCCAGAAAGGAGTGTTGAAGCAAGGTTGTCGATGATTCCAGGAAGAGGAGTTTTACCTCCTCCCATGCCAGGAATGGCATACCCACCAAATGCAGTCCCATGGACAGTTTCCTATCCCTATTCCCAAATGCAAATAGTGATGCAGTACAATGCACCTAATCCATAGTGGCCACAGACAACAATGCCTCAAATGATTATTCAACCCCAACAACAATGGTCTCAAACAGTTCCCCCAATGGTGAATCAACAATAGGGGAACCCTACCAACTGGAATCAACAACCCCAAGTATCAATAGGAGCTCTGAATCAAAACCAGAACAGAGGACCCTTTGGATCAACCCAACCAGTGTATGCAGTAATAACAAAAGCTTCTCAAAACCCTACTACAAGTACTCCAGGAGGTGAAAATTTGAAGAACTACTTATCCAACTCAGTTGCAAGTATCAAGAAAGAGCTTATGGATGTGATTACAGAGCAGCTACAAACGCTGAAGGTGAATATTGTCAATATATCCACTCTTGCAGAAGGTGAGAGAGATGTGATGCATTCTAATACATAGTGCGGAAAGTGCCATCAAGCGGGACATTTAGCCACTGAATGTACCCAAAAACCAACCGTTCTTGGAGCCTTCTATTTCTACTATTTGAGGAAGAACAATACAGAGGATGTCTGCTCTCTAAAAGAGATGCATGAATGAAGACAAAAAGATGAAAACATAAGATTCAACTTACTAGAATCTAAAATGACAACGTAGGACATCGGACCAAAGGCTAGGAAGTTTGGTCTTAATTTTGGTCCACGGAGGATTCCCTCTCAAAGTTATAGAGGACGATAGTTTGGCGGTGATTAGAGATCCAAGGTGAAATGTTATAGATGTGGAGAAAAGGGTCATATCTCCCCAAATTGTCCAAATCCTAGAAGATCTGTGGATTACAAGCCCTTATGCAGTCGATGCAAAGGAGAAGGCCATACTACAAAAGATTGTCCAAGTCCAGCCCCTATCAAATCTACTTCTGATACCTAACAGAAGACCCAAGAACCTACTTCCAATTTGGCGGAATTGGAAGTGTCCGCAATAACGCGAGCAAAGAAAGGAGAACCCGTAGTTCCGAAAGAGAACGTTCCTTCTGCCAAGACTGTGAAGTTCAACCTCCCTCAGAAAAAACAGAACAATGCAATCCAAAATAAGGGGGTACAGAGCACCACAGAGCCACAAAGAGCTACATAGACAGTTGCAGAGGCAAGACCAAAGGTCCAAGAAATAGAGGATGCAGAAGTCCCTCCTCATGAATACGAAGCGCACATGTTGCCGCTCCTAGAAGAAAAAGGAAAGATAAAAGTGGGTATGGCCCCATTTCCTAGTCAATTGGAAAAGCTTGTGGATCCTATCAAAGATTATGACTTGGTCAAAGACCTATACACCTTAAACCAAACCTAACATTCTGATTGATAGTTGCTGATGTTGTCTCCCAGTTGCCGAAAGAGATTTAAAGCATCTTGACAAGAAGATGCGGCCTAAGGATTGCTCCCCCAATAACAACAAAGTCCAATAGGGTCTTAGAACCTTCGAAGGAAGAAGTGGAGGTGGCTAACGCCTTCCTAGATCTTGGAACCCCAGAGACTAGTGTATGGATAGAAGGATGCTTTATTTTAGATGCATTGATTGATGGAGGCTCATCAGTAAACATAATGATGGATGTGACAATGAAGGATCTAGGTTTTCAAGGAATGCAACCTACCCAGTGGCTTATCAGATTGGCAGACCAAAGCAGAATCAAACTATTGGGCATCCTCCCATACGTAAAAACAACTCTAATAGGAAGAGACTATTGACTGACATATTTGGTGGTCAAACCAAATTCTTATGGGACCTCATACCCTCTACTATTGGGAAGACCTTGGATTTTTGAAGCAAAAACTAGGACGGACTGGTTCAACGGCACCCTAACCCTAGACAGAGGACCTAATAAAGTGGTGTTGAAATTGTATGGATCGCAAAAAGGCAATGGATCCACATCCATCGAAGCCGTAAAATAGACTCCTCCAATGAAGTAACAAATGGTACATTAGGAGACAAAGAGGTTGTTAAACAGATATTTCCCAAGAAAACAAAGGCACAGTCCCTAACAGTGGGCACTGTAAGCCAACTACCGAAGGAAGCAAAGTCTTTGTCCATGGGAGAATACCTCCTGCCTCAACTAGAATTGACTTCTGAAATCACCTCTGACAGCAAAATAGAAGCATGGATGTATTGTTCTCCCTGTTACATGGCAGTCGCAGTGATAGAAGCAGAGACAGAGCCAGAGACAGAGGTAGAAGCAGAAGCAAACACAGAGGTGTATGATCTGTTCTTCTCCTACAAAGCCTCTACAAAAGCAGAGATAGAGCCTCCAAAGGAAGAGGATGAAAATGATGAGGAAGAAAACGAAGCAGGTTATGAAAGTACAAATAAATAAGTTACTCTAATAGCGGACGATCTTGTTGATGTCCCTACAGACACATCAGAGGCCAAAGATCTTGGGGTGTTGGATGGAATGACCATGGTTCCATTTGGGTTGACTAATGAACCACAAAGTATGCAGAATCTACATAAACGACAGATTAAAGGTATAAAAAATTAAGTTCACTAGTGGCTCCTGTCACCCTGACCATTCATTCTGGAAAAAAGATGATGATGATGCCCCTTGTCAACAGAAGCCAGAGCCATCAGAGCCACGGCTTATAGAAGATATGTGCTATATGACATTCCTGGATGCATCCTCTGAATATGAATCCCTAAGTCCAAAAGAAATCAACACTCACATAGAAACAAACAAAGCTCTAATACCGTTCCAGCAATCTCACCAGACAAATGAGTCAATCATTCAGAAGGAGGACATTGGTTCTAGTGGATCATCAGACAATGACACTACTCCCTTGAAGGAGTCAGACCTCTATCCAAAAGCAATCCGTGGGACATTTATCCAAGAAATGGAAGGTGAAAGGAAAGTGGCATTCTTGGATACTGACAGTATTGAACGTCACCTGAAAGTGGGTCTCAATCTTCCAGAAGAAGAACTAGTGGTCCTGCGAGACTTACTAAAGGAGAACTTAGACGTGTTTTCTTGGTCATATAAAGATCTAAAGGGGATTGATCCCACAGTATGCCAACATCACATCAACCTAGAGTCTGATGCCAAACCTGTAAGGCAAAGACAATGGTGCATGAATCCTAATTATTCAGCTCTGGTAAAGGCTGAATTATTGAAGCTTCTTAAAGCAGAGTTCATTTATCCTGTGGCTAATAGTGAATGGGTTTCACCCATTGTGGTTGTACCCAAGAAGAATGGGAAACTTTGAATATGTATGGACTTTCGAAAGCTGAACTCAAAGACGAAGAAGGATCATTTTCCTATCCCTTTCACAGACCAACTGTTGGACACAATGGCAGGCCATGAGCTCTATTCCCTCTTGGATGGATTCACGGATAGTCCAAATTGCAGAGGAGGACCAATCCAAAACAACCTTCACTACAGAATGGGGGACCTATGCTTAGACAGTGATGCCGTTTGGGCTCTGTAATGCTCCTGCCACCTTCCAATGAGTAATGATGGTGGCTGCCTTCCAAAATCATCTACATGATTTCATTGAGGTGTATCTCGATGACTTCTATGTCTATAGCTTAATCCATGAGCATTGAGGACACCTAGAGCAATGTTTTGACAGATGCCGAGAGTATGGAATTTCTCTCAACCCTGACAAATATGTCTTTGGCGTCTCATCAAGAATTCTTCTAGGCCATATTGTCTCTGCACAAGGGATTGCAATAGACCCGACGAAGATTGAGAAGATTTTCCCCTTGATAGCACCAACAAACCTCAAGCAATTGAGAGGATTTCTTACCATGTGGGCTACTACATAAGATTTGTTACACATTTTGCAACCAAGGTAGCCCCTCTGCACTCTGCACAAGCTCCTAAGGAAAGATGTGGATTTCCCTTGAACTGATGATTGTGAAGAAGCCTTCAATACCCTAAAATAGTGCCTCGTCCAAGCACCTATCTTACAGCCTCTTGACTGAACAAAGGAGTTCCATGTGCACATAGAGGCATCAGTTGAAGGGCTAGGTGTTGTCATATGCCAAAAGGGCCCCTCTAAATTAGATCAACCAATCTATTATACAATTCAAAAAGTAATTGACCAAGAGCAGAACTACACAGTGATGACAGAGCTTGAGTGCTTAGCAATGGTGTTTGCATTGGAGAAGTTTCAACACTATCTACTGTCAACGCATTTCAAGTTTTACGTGGATCATGAAGCCATGTCCTTCTTGATTAAAAAAATAGATGTCAAAGGACGATTGATGAGATGGTTGCTCCTATTCCAAGAGTTCAATTTTGAAGTGATCACTAAACCTGGCCATTTCCATGTTCTAGCTGATCATCTATCATGGATCCCTTAAACTACAGAAGAGGAATAGGATGATCCAGACCTTCCTGATGCTTCCTTGTTTCTAGTCAAAACAGTTACTCCTTAGTATGCTGACATAGCCAACCTTCTGGCAACTCAACAATATCCTCCTAGCATCTCAAGCCATGAGAAGAAGAAGCTTCTGTCAGAATCAACCCCCTACACCTTGCTAGGTGGTACACTGTACAAGAGAGGTAAAGATGAAGTGTTGCGAAGATGTGTTGCAGGAGACAAAATCGGCATAGTATTAAAAGCATGCCCTGACGAACCATGTGGTGGACACTTTGCAAGAGAAGCAACATCCAAGAAGGCTATGTTAGCGGGATACTAGTGGCCGACCCTCCACAAGGATGGTTATGACTACTACAAGAGATGCGACGCTTGTCAACGAATGGGGAAACCCACCAAAACAAGTGCCATGCCACTGCAACCTATTCTTCCCCTAAAGTTGTTCGAGAAGTGGGAGATTGATTTCGTGGGTCCCATTAATTCGCCTACCAAACGGAAGTATAACAGATACATCCTAGTATGTACGGATTATGACACAAAGTGGTGTAAAGCTAAAGCTCTAAAGCGAGACGACAGTAATAGCATAGCCTTGTTCATATACAAGAATATTATCACCTGTTTTAGCAGTTCCCTCAAGTTGGTAAGTGATAGAGGTACTCATTTCCTTAACAAGATCATGGAAGAGTTGACGGAACTATATAAGATCTGCCATCGCAAGTCCACTCCTTACTACCCCAGAGCTAACGGCCACGTTGAAGTCACCAACCACATCCTTTGCTCGATCTTGACAAGAACGATTGCCGTACATCGTCGCGACTAGGATGATCAACTTATAGAGGCCCTCTGGGCATACAAAACCTCCCATAAGGCTGTTATAGGACAAACCCCTTTCCAGTTGGTGTATGGCACAGAAGCTGTCTTCCCTATTGAGTTGGAGTTGCCCTCTTTGCGAGTGGCAGTTAAAGAACACTTGGGAGATGATGAATCACTGCAATGCCGCCTCCTACACTTGGAATGTTTAGAGGAGACTCGCAGGATGGCTCTATGATACATGAAAACTACTCAAGCGCGACGTAAATCCTATCATGACAGCTTCATCAAACACAAGGAGTTCAATGAAGGTGATCTGGTTCTGGCCTATGATTCAAGATTTGGCAAGTTTCCTGGCAAGCTTCAACAATGGTGGATGGGCCCGTACAAGGTACTTGCTATCAACCCTAATGGCTCTATTCAAGTGCAGATCGTTGATGCCTCTGATGATCCCTTCCTGATTAATGGCTATCGCCTGAAGAAGTACTTCTCTCCTTGGGGATCTTGACAATCACAGTCACCCCCTCCTTTCTCCCATTGGTATGGCACTATGATTCTTCTAATGCTACTTTTGATAGCCGTTCTTCTGCCACTCGTGAAGAGGTGCATGCAACCCTCTGTCCCCTCCGCCCCCCACCTTCTACCTCTGATCTCTTATCCTCTATTTTCAATCAACCGCGATGGAGAGGATGGTTTTGACAAATGGCATTTCTACCATTTCCCTTCTGAAAGCAAAAAAAAACCAAAAGAGAAAAAGTATATATATAACGGTTATGGGAGAAAAGGATTGTGGTCCTTGCTATGCCGGTCTATTTCTTTGAGAAAAGGTGGAGACACCCTCAAGAATAGGTTACGACAAAAAAAAGAAAAAGAAAAAGAAAAGATTAAAAAAACTGTTATAGGAGAAAAGGAAGAAATTCCCTGTCATAGCAAGCCTCATTCCAAGAAAAGGTGGAAACACCCTTGGGTGGGAAGCTAACTATGGAAAAGGTGGTAACACCTCCCAGTTCAGGATAGCTGATTCATCAGCATAACCTTTCCCGAAGCAATTTGAAGCCACCTCCCTTGGTGCGCTATCTCTGCATTATTAGTCAGTTTTCCCTCCTTAATAGATGATCTTTCATATAAATCATTGAAGTACCAGACATATTAGCTACCTCCCTAGGTACGCATCATCTTCAACACTCTGGTGACAACAACAACCGATGCGATCTTCATCACCAACCCCTGAGTGATGCAAGCTTTCATCCTAACCGGATGGGGATGTGAGTATGGTCTACCCTTTGTATCTATTAGTGAGCGTGAGACAGAGGGTGGGGTGAGTGACCAATCCTTTCCCTTAAATTCAAATGAGAGGTGAGATATGTGAATGGAGTGTTGCATGCACGAGTTGGGCCTCTCAATGCACAACGCATGATTTGTTCCTGTGCACTACACCATAAGGCTCCCTGTCCTTCCTTCTTGCACTGTATGCTAGCACAGGGTGGGATGCACTGTTGCACCATGAAATGCGCACAAGGCATACAACCTCTCCACAAGTAAATGTGAGGATTACATTAATGGGTTTCAAGATTGGGCTGCCCTCTATATCTTTCAACAGAGTGTGAGAGAGAGGGTGGGATAAGTATGACTGGTGTTTCTCCTCAATCAATTCCAAGAGGTGAGATTGAGAGACGTTACGACACCTGGATTTAGGTACATTCCCGTTTCTCTATGCACACACGGGATGGGTCTCTGCCGCCATCACAAGACACGTCACCCTATTCTGTACACTGCACTACTACACGGTTCCCTGGCCTTCCTGCTTGCATCCATACCAAACAAGGTTGGACGCACTAATGCACCATCAACTGTGTACCTTTGCATACTCCCTCTACACCATTCTCCTTGTCGATTTCTAAACCGGGTGTGAGATCTGGGTTACCATCAATACTATCTTGAGTGATGTTAGTAATGGGGCGAGTAATTGTTCGAGTAATTGTTCGTTCATTCCCATCTAAGTGTTGTGAGCTGAGAGACTATCCTTCGTCCACGATACCTACCAGAAGGGCTTTATCAATCAGCTACCTCCCTGGGTGCTATTGTGTGGTCCCTGCCGCATTGGATGTATGCTGTGAAGACACCTTAGCACCTCCTATAGAGCCATCTGTGACACAGGACGTGACATCAACCATCAACTACAATGCTCGGCAAAATGGGCCAAGTTTTTCTAACCCTATCTTTATGATTGCAAGTTTATGTAATGTTTTAAGTGTGGGGATGTTAGAGTCCAGTCAGTGGACAAGTCTTAGGTTATCTTGATGCATTTTACTCTATCCGTTAAGTGTGGGGACATGTCCCTGCGCGTCTATGATGTATGCTCCTCTACATATGCCTCAAGTTGATCATGCATGTATGCCATGACCTATTTTTACCCTCATGTGGTCCCTTTCCCACCCATCTATCTAACTTTACCCCTCACCGGAATCCAAATCCCATCTTACAACCTTGTTTGTCCCTTTGCATTGCCCATTTTTTCTTTTTACCAACCCCTGTTTTGACACACGGTTCTTGAGATATTAATTTTTAACGCATTTTACGTAAGTTAGACAGTTTCCCATGTGAATGTATCTTTATTGCTTCGGAACCATGATTTAACATGGCAGCCCTGACAACCACCTTTCCCTTGACATTTTTTGTTTTTAGTCCATGTCATTCTGATGCACTATTGGTCTGATATTAATTTTTGGGGGTATTTGGAACCTTTTCGTACATACTTTCCACATTTTTTTCATGTGCACATGCCCTGTTTGCACTTCCTGTTTAATTTGACAGTCGTGTCCAACCAACCATTTTTTCTTTTTTTCTCCCCCCTCTTCCGACCACTGGATTTTTAGTTATTAATTTTTCCATGTGTTTTTGGGTGTCTTTTTTTTAGGTTTTTTTCATGTGAACCCCTCCTTATTCCCTTGGAACCGTGTGTTGATGTGATAATCCTGTGAATCCCCTTCTTCCGAACTTTTTTTCTTTTTATTGCCCTCTGTTTCGATGACCATATCTTTTTATATTAATTTTTACCTTCCGTTTTAGGGTTTCTTTTGGGTTTTTTCCATGTGAACGGGTCTTATCTCTGTCGAAACTGTGTTCTGATATGATAGGCCTGTCTAATATGACTCTTCTCACAATTTTCTTTTTTTTTGTGTTTCATTTTAGCAAATAGATTTTTTGATATTAATTGTCGTATGGGTTTTCAGGCCTACTTTTTGCCTTTTCTCCATGGGACCGCCCTGACTTGATCCCGAACACCCCATTGTACTTTTCCATAGTCTCTCGCTCACCTTCCAGCCCAATTTTCCCTTTTATCACATTGCGTTCTGATGAACGGTTTGTGAGTTATTAATTTTTCTTTGTTTTGCCATGTTCCCACGTGCCTCGCCTTGCGCGTGAACGTGCATGTTTTTGAATTTACGCGCCTGAAGCCTTCGCGCCCTTTTGTACTACCGACGTCCCGGCCGTGTTCAATCCCGTCGTTGCAAAAAAAAATTCGCCCTTCCCCCCTCCCCCGCGTGCATACACACGGGACGGGGGCACACTCCCCTTTTTCAAGCTTTTCTTTTATTTCATTTCCCTTTTTTTCTAAAAAACAATTCTCCACCCAAAGACACAAATAATCAAAACAAACAAAACCAAATTTTAAAAAAAAAACAAATATATTAAAAACCGTAAATTATTATTTTTTAAAACACACACAAACAAACAAACTTAAAAACCACAAATTATTTCTAAAAAAACAAAAAACAATACACACACAAAACAAAACAAAAAATAGAAAAACAAAAAAAAAAACACAAACAAACGAAATTCCAAACCACAACTTATTTTTTTAAGAAAATAAAAAGATAACACAAAAAAGTAAATAAATAAAATTAAAAACATTAAAAAAACACACACAAACAACACCAAAATTAATATCCAATTAATTTTTTTTAAAAACCACAAACAAAAAAAATGAAAACAAAAAACAAAAATAAAACAGTTTAAAAAACACACAAAAAAACCAACACATTAATTTAAAAAAACAAAAATTTAAAAAAAATCTTTAATAAAAAGTAACATTCATTTAAAAAAACAAAAAAACGAAATTTATTTTTAAAAATTCTTAAAACAAAAAAAACAAAAAAAAAAAACGATTGTCACCCCTGCGGCTGGCCATTTTCCCTCGCCCCCTCCTCCTCTCCTTCTTCTTCCTTCTTTTCTTGTTCTTCTTATTCTTATTCTTCTCATTCTTCTTCCTTCTTTTCCCCCTCCCCTCTCTCCTGCTCCAATCGTCGTCGCGTCGTGGAGTCGTCGCTGCTGCCCTGTGGACTCGCCGCCGCTGTTGGACTCCCGCCACCGCCCTGTGGACTCGTCGCCGCCCTATGGACTCTCGTCGCCGCCTTGTGGAGTTACCACCCACCACCGTCCGATCGTCGCGCCGCTGCCCTGTCCGCTTCGGTCGCCCTTCTCCCCCCTTCGTCTACGCCTCGCCTCCTCTCCCCTTTGTTTTCCCTCGCTGCACCTCCTTGCGCGCCTCCTCTTCGACCGCCCCCTCTTTCCCTCTTCCACCTCCCCCACCTCCCTCTTCCTCCACCACCGCCAACTCTCTCGACTCCCTCCTCCTCCACCACCGCCAGCTTTCCCTCCTCCTCCACCACCTTCTCCTTCTTCGCCGATGTTGGACTCCCGGTGCTGCCCTGTGGAGTCGCCACCCACCGTCGTCGGGTCGTTGCACCACTGCCCCGTCCACTTCGGCCGCCCTCCTCCCCCCTTCGTCTGCGCCTCCCTCCTCTCCCCTTTGTTTTCCCTCGCTACACCTCCCTCGCTACACCTCCCTGCGCCCCTTCTCTCTGACAGCCCCCTCTTTCGTCCCCCTTTTCCATCTCCCCCACCTCCCTCTTCCTCCACCACCACCACCACCACCTCCCCCGCCTCCCTCCTCCTCCACCACCGCCAGCTTTCTCTCCTCCTCCACCACCTTCTCCTTCTCCTCCTCCACCACCTCCATCTTCTCCTCCCTTTTCCTACACCCCTACCCAAGCCCCCTTCCCCCACCCCCTGTTAAGCCCCCCTACTCCTACCCCCTATTAAGCCCCCTTTCTTCACCCCCAATTAAGCCCCTCTTCACGCGTCGCTGCAGAGTTTTTTTTTTGTGCGGGTTGTGGGTCTTCGTCGCGACTGTTCACACGCAGTTGTGCGTGGTCGTGGAGTTTCTGGGGCGTTCACATGCTAGGACATACGTCAGACTCGTTTGTGGACGTGCATAGTTGTTGTTCACATGCGACTGTTCACCTGTGCGTCCGGGTATTCATTTTTGAAATTCTGCAAATAATTCCACAAAAAATAAAATATAATTAAACATAATAAAACATACAACATATTAAAAAAAATTCAAAAATTTACAAAAATCATTGAAACTTTTTTCCATGGTTTAAATTTTTTTCTTCATAGAAAATGCCATTAATTAATTATTGAAATTTCCAAATTGCCTAAAATTATCCACAAAATTATGAAAATTGATAAAAATTCTAGAAAAATACTTAAAACCAGAAAAAAATTTCCAAAAAAGTAAAGAAAATCACATTCACTTTCTTTTCCATTTTGGATATTGTTTTAGAATGAAAATTTATTAAAATATTTTTTAGAAAATACTTCTTTTTGGAAAAATCTTATGACAATGTGATTATCATAAACACATCCTTTGAAACTCCCAAACATGATAAGAACATTTCCATCACATTGAAACAAAATGGTTTTCAGCCCTCATAGTGGGACATATTGGTTTCTTGGTTATTCTTTAAAAAATAAAAACAAAATACACATTTATAAAACAAAATACAAAAAACAACACAAACCAAACCAACGAAACAAACAGAAAGAAACCCTCCTTTTCATTTACTGTTAAAGAAAAAAAAAACACACAACATGAAAACAAGAAAACCACACCAATCAAAATATCCCACTGAAATTTCAATCCACATCTTCTCCTTTATTTTGGTCATGTGTATCATTATTTTTGTTTAGTTAAGGTGTTAGTTAGTTTCTATTTTTTGACGACTATTGTCAGTCAACATTTTGTTCGTTTTTGGGGATTTGCGTGGATTGCGCATTCCATTTTGGAGGACATGGTTTCAGACCTTGCGAGTGTCCACCCACACATTTCTAAGTTCCTTTCTTTTTTCCTTCTCTCACTTGCACCATAACACACCATTAATTGTAAATAAAATCCATTGATTGTTGCACACACCCAATTAACAGAATGCACATCATAAAATTATAATTAAAATAAACCAGTCATTAATTATCAAAGGAACCCCGCCATTGCACGTGCACCTTTGCAACCTAACTCATTGTGTTTTTATGGATTATCTAATAAAACATGAGTCGTTAGTTTCACCCACCCACTTCACCGCACTTTAGGACGCTGAACGTTACGTGGGATTTGGGATTATTAATTTGACCTTGGTTCATATGGTGTTTATTCTATTTTTAGTCAGAATATTTGGTTAATCATGATTTTTTGAGTCTGTCTCTGGGCTACGGTATGTGTGCCATTTTTGTTTTATTTTGCATGCTTGATATGGGGTCTCGGGTGCATCTTTGTTGCATAGCATGAAGCTTTCGGTCACATATGTGTGTAGGTCATGTCAAATTTTCCGTAAGATGTGGTTTGTTTGGGTTGGTTTGGTCTTGTTAGTCTGGTTCTTAGTCTATTTCCTATTGATGGTCTTAGTGGAGGTTTTGTTTGTGGGTTCTGTAGGTTTTCTCTTGGTCTTTCTAGTTTTGTATGTGTGGGTTTTTTGCTACAGTCTGAATGGCACCTACTTCTACCCCTCTGATTGTGGTATAGTGATTGCATCCGATGTGCAGGCCTTTGCTCATTTGTTGCCCTCACATTGCCGAGAAACTTTGTTACTCCTTCTCAGCTTCTTACAAAAACCAATCTGGTCTGGTTTATAACTACACCTTCTGTTTATTTGTAGCTAATATTAGTGAAGCACTATGCTTGCCCATTTCTGCTTCATTTGTGCCCAGCGGTAACCAGTTACTCACTGCTAAAGAGATTTTTACGCTGATTAAGAAGGAAACTTCTACCCCCTTGCTCCTTAACCAGCTCATTAATAGTTCAGGGGTATCTGTTGCCCATATCTCTTCTCCCATATGGAAGCAGCTATGTCAGTTTCTCTAGGACCGGTTTATGTTGAGCAAGTCTATATCCAAGTATCTATCCAAAGAACTGTTCACAGCTTTTGTGAAGATTCTAGAGGGTACTAAGTTCAATTGGGCAGGCTTCCTATTATCCAAGATGGATCAACATTTCTAGCGAGTACGGAAGGGTCAAAACAGTAATGTCTCCTATGGTGCCTTATTATAGAGAATCCTCGCTTTTGCACCTCCTCCTGGTGGTGTTCTAATGCATGATCCTGCTCCTTTACCAATGCAGCCTAAATCTTCAGTTCCTTCTCCTTGGCCTATGCAACCTAATTCAGAAGATGAAGAGTCCCCTGTTGTGTTTTCTCGCAAGAAATGCCTTCACGCACGAAGGGTCCTTCCAATCCTCCTGTACTAGATTCCATGGTACACACATCCACTCATGTTGTTTCTGGCAGTGCCCTTCCTTCATTCCTCTCCTGTACCAATCTATTTGCAGCCCAAAAGGAAGAACACTTAGATTTGCAGATTCCTTCATCTTTACAAACCATATTATCTAGACCCATGCTTCCCCAGATCTTTTCAAATGTCCAGTCTACTCTGGAAACCTCCCTCACTTCTTGTCTTCAGACATTATACATAAGTATTTACACTTCCATGCAAAACAAGGTGGATTCCTTAACCAATCAATTGAATAAGGCACTGGAGGCTCTGTCTTCCGAAAGGGCTACACTCAGTGATATCCATAACCAAATGACTACTGCCACAACCTTAATGGATTCATAGAAGGTTACTATTCAAGAGCTGGAATCTAAGATTGCTAAATTGGAGGAGGAGAATGCATCTCTGATGATTGAGAAAAATTATGCCCTTGAGGAAATGGTCACTTTGGCTAGTAAACTTGCTACTAGTGAGGAAGAATTGCAGCACTCTCAGGAGATTGTAGAGTCCCAAAAGAAAGTTATTGAAGAACTTAACCAAAGAGTGGTTGTTCTTTCTGTTTCTCCTCCCGCTTCTGTATCTTCTGCTTTGTCTTCCAAAGAGGAGCTTGATCTATTGCAATAAAAAGCTAAACTATGTGATGGGTTCTCAGTTAAGGATGAACGCCTTCAGCAGCGTATGGATTGCATGCAAAATGATTTTGTTCGTTATACTAAATTGGTGTCACCTCCTCCTTCCTTTTGGGTGAAGTATAACCAGCAGAGATTTGCTTTATATATATCCTTAAGCAATGTGGATTTGGAGCCTCCAGAGGATGGATGGTCAAATCTCTGGCCTGCAGATCTCTTGAGAGATGTTTTTGATTGCTTTGTGGATGAGCTGATTTCCCATGAGGTCCAGTTACTATCTTTCATGTATCTTACAGGCCATTTGCAGATCTCTGATAGAGAAGATTTGAATGTTCATGTGGGAGATTTCATCTTACAGGCAGTGATATATGTGCACTCAGTTGAGCTTCTGCTAGCAGAGAGCTTATGAACCTATCATGAGCAGACATTTTGGTGTAAGGGACATGCTTGGCATCCACCTTTGGAGGATGTTGCTTTGGAGTCTCGTCGACTCAGAAATGTTTTTCATAAATCTAATATCCAGTCTCTACAATCTCAGTTATTGAGCTTTATTGTTGATCACTCGTTATTTATTAAGTTTTTTTTTCAAGACCCTAAATTTTGTTATTCTATTTATCCCTTAGATCTTGCAAATCTTCTTTCTTATTCCCCCATGTTTTATCATTTTCCTCTTTATGTTTCTCTTCTTTCATCTAGTCCTCACACCATTCCTCTCTTATCCTTTACCCCTTCAGGATTTCCTCATATTCCTATTTTTACTACATGTCCTTTCATTGCTGATCCTACATTATCTCCTACTCCTCCCCCACCTCCACCTACCGTTTCTCTTATTCCTTCTGTTTTTCCAAAAGAATCCCTTCATACCTTTTTTATGTATTCTCCATCTTTTCCACCTTCTTTATCCCTTCATTTACCTTCCTTTTATGATCTATCATATCCTCCATTACAATGTTCCCATTTTATTCCATTGCACTCTCCATCCAATTGCATTAACCTTCCTCCTCAAATAGTGCTGGATACACCAGGGTATGATAGTGACATACTTCGTCAATGACAATGGATACTACATGATTCTGTGACAGGACTGGTGTTTAACTGCCTTTTATTCGAGGGTCTTGGGATACCTTTGCAACATGTTCGAACTCTTACCTCCATTTTGCTAGAGTACATGTTACTTATAGGGATACCACTATTCGCATTGCAGCTCATTTTTGTTGGTATCTTGCTTTCATGCATCAGCAATTCACCCTGAACACTCAAAAGAGTATCCCATAGTTACTGATTAATCCAAATGAGGATGTAGCTGTTGCTCACATGGATGTTATGTATTACTTTGCACATGCCTTCCCTTCCAGGTTCATAATTTTACTGGAAAGGATGTGTTGTCTACAGTTCCTCCAATATGTAGGGTGATCTTTTAGGAGGAGTCTCATGTTAGTTTAGCCAACCTTAGTAAGACAACAATAGTTTTTGAGTATGTAGTGGCCCAAGATGTGCTTCTTATGCAAGATCATGATGTTGGAAAGAAGGGACAAACCGTACAAATCCTAGGACTAGTTTTGGGATGCTTCACTAGACTTCATGACCTCCTAATTTCTATGAGCTCTCTAGTTTTGGGATGCTTCACTAGACTTCATGTCCTCCTAATTTCTATGAGCTCTCTATAGAATATGTCATGGTGAGAGATCCTATTGACCCATTTACCTATAATGAGGCTATGTGCAGAGATGATTCTCATTCTTGGGAGAGGGCTATCTAGTCTAAGTTTGATTTGTTGCAGCAGAACCATACATGGGACTTAGTTTCCTTTCCTGATGGAAATCATGGATTGCCATGCAAATGGATGTATAGGTTGACGAGTACCTCAAGTTATTCTAAGAGAGTATGTAAGGACAATTTTGTTGCTAAGGATTTTGGGCAAGAAAATAGAGTCAATTTTGATGAGATCTTCTCTCATGTGGGCAAGATAACTATCCTACAGTTGGGCCTAGCTTTAGTTGCTTTGTTGGATTTGGATCTTCATTGAATGGATACTAAAACTGGTTTTTTACATCAGGACCTATAGGAGGAATATTTATATAGATCATCCTAAGAGCTTTGTGAAAAAAGGCAAGGAGGAACACCTAGTGTGCAAATTAAAGAAGAGTCTTTATGGGCTTAAGTAAGGACCTAGGGAATTGTACAATAAGTTTGATGCTTTCATGCATTGAGAGGGATATTCCCACATTGATATAAATCCATGTTTATTCACCAAGAAGATGATGATGGTAGCCTTATTAAGTTGGTGCTTTATATTGATGATATGCTTATTGTTGTGAGTACTCATGAAAAATTAGATACTTTAAAGACTGAGCTCAAGAAGAGCTTTGAGATGAAGGACATGGTACAAGCCTCACACATACTTGATATGTGCATTGCGTGCAATTACTCTAACTGACTTATGTAGTTGTCCCAAAGGGAGTCAATACATAGAGTACTTGAGAGATTCCATATGTAGGATGGTAAGCCTATTGCAATCCTTTACCTTATTATATGAAGGTTAGTGAGGAAGATTGTCCTCGATCAAGTATAAGAGGGCTAATATGGCCAAGGTTTTGTATGCATCTGTAGTGGATAATTTGATATATGTCATGATAGCCACTCATCCTAACATAGCACAAGATATGTGCATTGCGTGCAATTACTCTAACGGACTTATGTAGTTGTCCCAAAGTGAGTCAATACATAGAGTACTTGAGAGATTCCATATGTAGGATGGTAAGACTATTGCAATCCTTTACCTTATTATGTGAAGGTTAGTGAGGAAGATTTTCCCTGATCAAGTATAAGAGGGCTAATATGGCCAAGGTTTTGTATGCATCTGTAGTGGATAATTTGATATATGTCATGATAGCCACTCATCCTAACATAGCATTTGTAGTGGGACTTGTGGTATGTTTTATGGCTATATCTAGCAACAACATTGAGATGTCATGAAGGGTATCACAAGATACCTTAAAGGCATAGTAGATATATGCATTTTTTATGGTAGCTAGCATATAAGAGTTATAGATTATACTGACTCAAATTATACAAGACATGTAGATTGTAGGAAGTCCACCTTTGGGCATGTCTTTACCTATGCTAGAGGTCTATCTCTTGGATTTCTAGCATGCAAAAATGTAGAATATTACCTACTACTAATATTGATGATATTGCATGTTAATGGTATTTTGAGAAGGCTATAAAAGTGCAAGTGCCAGCTATAATTTTCTAGTGGATTGTTATTTTATGAAACTTTGTTATATTATTTTGGGCACTTATGTATTATTGTTGTACTTCATGGACATCAGATTATCATGGATGTATTATTTTGTGAGAGCAGACTCACTTTTGTGTACATTGTATTAATCTCCCATATTATATTTATCACACCCATAAGTATTGTGTGGGTTGCACACATGTATTTGTGATTAGATTAGCATAGGCTTGATTTTTTTTAGACTAAGATACAAGCACACTATGAGGATTGATTGGCCTAGAACCCACAAAGGGATAAGATGCCCAAAAGAGGTCACAAACCCTAATTTACATTAATGGAAACCCTAAAATACAAAATGAGTGCAGACCCTAAAATACAAAGTAGGCGTGAGTCCAAACCCTAAAATGGTGTACCATCCTAGAAAGATAACCTAACCCTTACCCTAATTTATTTCTATATATGAGTGGGAGGTCTCAGTTGTATTGACCTTTTGGTGCATCAATGCTGTGGAAGCTCTACAATGCAACTATTGAGTCTTTCTATTCTCTTCTTATATTCTATTATCTTGTCTCCATTGTTGAGAGTAAATGTGTGTGTGTGTGTGTGTGTTGAGCGAGGGACTGAGGGAATGCGAAGCTCTTCATTGTCTTTTTTCTTTTTTTTCTTTTCTAGTAGCTTCTCAACTCGTTGGTGTGTTTGGTGGTGGATCTGAAGGAGCGATGGCATTGAATCATATTCCTTGGATCATGGAACCATCTTTGAGCCTTTAAGCTTTTGGAATACAATGAAGGAAGGTAAGTTGGTGAGTTTAGTATATCTCAAAGCTAGCCTTGTGTCCTTGCTTTCTTGGAATAGAGAGGAGGATTCTTGGTTAGTGTAGAGTGGAGTATTGATAGACAAGATAAAAGATTGTCACCAAAGTGAGTTGCAACTTCTGAAAACTTGCATCGTTAGTGCATAGAGATCCAACCACAGCAGTAAGCCCCTTTGATGCTGCCCAAGTTATCAATAGATATTTTCCCCTAATGTATGGATAATTTCTAGTACAACTTTTCCATGATGATAAAGTTGGAGCATCCTCTCCCAAGCTCAAAGTTATGTTGGTTTTTGTGGGTGACAATCTCTTGGTGTGGTGGTACTAATGACCTTTTTCCTTAAAACACTCACTACTGAGATTAAAAAAGATGTTCTCAAACTCCATTGCAACCAAGGTGATTATGATTTATTCAAATAAAGGACCAAATTAGATTTGTGCAATAAGTAAATGATGCCTGAGCAACCTGTGAAGCATTAAAATTGAGAGGGCTCATCCTTGGTGCAGATGTACCTCAAACACTTATGCAACATGATTGGCAAAATTATTTACTGCCACTACCATGACTTGCTACACAATGAATCAAATGTATCAGACTTTGTCTTCATAGATTTTGGGTGTTTTGATCACCCTAGTCTTGCCAAATGCTCCTAATGTCTCTAGTACTCATGTCAATAACTATTTGAATATATCTGCTACTATAATGGCCATAAAAAGCTATCTACACAATAAATTTCCTTTGGGAGCTACAGACTTCTTGTCCCAGTAACTTGTTTAGAGTAGAATATATAGTTAATATGATAGAATGGTCACTGCATGAATACTTGCATTTAGGTGCTCCTAATGAGGGTCTTCTTGATTCCATCATGTGGGAGTCTAATATAGATGCAAGTTAAAAGATCACATAACAAGAGTTTATTAAAGGGATGAGAAAATGGTGCACAAAGTTAAAGCTATAAACTCAACATTCTTTAACGCATCATAGAGGAGCTAAAAGAACCCCTCTTGGACCAAGCTAGAACTTGATGTTTGAGATTTTAATGCTTCTTCAACCCATGCCAAATCCAAGAGATCTTGATGAGATTGGCATGTTTTAGGTTGCATACTCCTAGAAGTAGTGCCCAAAGACTTTGGCTCATCATGATGGTCTCCATTTGTCATGCCTTGTGGTAGTAGAAAACACTGAATGTAATAGAGGAATGCAGTTATGGATGAGGTGAATGCAATGGTGATTCCATGTGTAAACTATGAAGGCAATTGTGAGGCTTGATTACACTACATTTTATTATAAAAAAACCCTTGATGCAATTGGTAATGAATAAAATAGTAAACAATACATGCAATAGTGAATACGAAGTGGATGTTACTATGATTTCAACACTACATAGTGAAGGCACTTGCATTATTATACCAAGTGAAGGAAATTGTTTGTGGAAGATTACCAAGCTTACAACATTGACAATTGCAAGCATTGCAGCAAGCTATCATGTAGTATCTAAGGGGTTAATTTAGTAGGCTTTCATGTATCAAAGGTAAGAATAAGAACCATGAACACGTACACATTGAAGCATGTTGTTATGAGTATCTGAGAGGTCCATGGGATGGTGATTAATAGTAAGCATGTGCTAGATAAATTTATCCATGGCTTCTAGTTCCAATTCCTTTTCTCACTCTTGGCATCCTTAAATGAATGGATTTATTGCTACTCTATGGCAACAAGAAGCTCTCAAAGATGTGAGCCACAATCAACTAATTGACCAACACAGTTAGTTCATGTCTAAAATGGACCGAGTGGTCTCAACCCTCTCAGTCATCAACACACAAGCCAAGGCAATTAATGACAAACTTGCAGCACTTATAACTCAAGTTGCTCAAATGGCTACTATTAAAAGGATGGATCAACATGATTATGAGTTACCTGACCACTGGCATGGTTTGGACATGCAAAGGTAGCATCCGTGCCTACTTATGGTTAGCATGCATATGCTGATTGTGCATACTTTGAGTAACACCATGCATCTAATGACCATGTATGCTCTTATGAGCTACATTTTGGTCAGATGCATGGACAACCATCTAGATAGCCTTTTGTACATGGGTAGCATCATGCAAATGTATATGAGTATGACATGGGGAGCAACATCATTATTAGCACCAACAAAGTGCTCAATATCATCTACCACTTAATCATTACTATGAGCACCATGCACGTTCTTATGAGAAACATGATGCTTCTCATGAACGCTGCCATGATGAGAGCATCTCACTACAACTTCATGAGTAGATGCCCCATCAGCCCAAGGCCCTCAACTTTGAATGTCTAGTAGCAGCCATGCATGTGGGGCTCATGGACATGCAATGCCTAGGGGTTGATGTAATGAATGTTGTAGTGATTGTTGCAGCCTCATTTGCTCTAGCTATACATGGCACAGTGGTTCCCAATGAGTTTATGGACAAGTTAGTGCATGCTACCATATGGGTGAGTGAGGATCTTATGCCACCATTAGTGCTTGAAGATCACACCATGAATCACTTTTATGATATACCAAATGCATTGGATCACAATTATCCTTTTGACCCTAGTGGTAGTACGATGACCCATGCTTGTATGGATGACCCTAATGCTCTTAATGCTTATCATGTAGGTTATCCATTTGATCCTCTCATATTCTTCCACTTTCTCCATTTGCTAGTATTTCTCTCATATTCTTCATCTTTCTCTCTCCACTCTATAGTCTCTCCCTTCTCCCCTTCTCTCTCTTAGGTCTCCTTCATTATAGAGTGTACATGAGAGAGAAAGATAGTCATTTTAGAGGTTGAAACAATGTATCTATGAGTGAGATTATGAGAGATTGAGAGAATTAGAGTATGAATCATGATTAGCAAAGAATACGTGATCATTTCCATTCCATAGTGAGTATTCCTTTGTGTTAATTTCATTGTCAATTCATGATAATGAAGACATTGTGAAGATCTATTGAAGATAAATGCATGAGAGAATGTGTTTATGATTCTATGTAGAGAATTTCTTGTTGTTCTTATGTTTTCTTTGTTTACTACTTTGAATATATAAAAAGGTTTCTTTTTTATAACACAAGATAGATTTTATTGTATTTATTTCCTTATATTTTTTGTGTTCTCTAGAGAGCTCCATGTCTTGGTGTGTAGTAGTGAGAACTACCATCAATAAGCATCCACAAGAGGTTGAAAATGAAAGGAATGACATTGTTGAAGAGAAAGAGAAGCAAGGAAGTTCATAAAATTCCAAGAACTACAAAATAATTGAATGAAATCATAGGCCCACTTTCTTCAAAATATTCATTTGTCAATGGTGAAAGCACAATACTATCTTGATGTAAGCCTTGCATGACAAACTGTTTCCTCTATCTATAGAACCAATAAAATACTTGCCTTTTGACATCCATTTGTTTGGGAGAAAATTGAAGAATCAAAAGCATAGAGCAAGTGTAAAATAGTAAAGAATCATCAAGGGTGGAAGTCCACCACAACAAGAGGAATAAAAGCTATCATTTGTTCATAGATGCATAACAACATGATACATGGATGCTTTATGCACTAAGAATCTTCTTTATGTCTAGCAACCCATTGGAAGTTAGTAGATTGTGTCTTATTCACCACATACACTATAGAAACCCTCCAAAGTTAGTATTATTAGAATGATGGTACCATGTCTATCCTTAGATGGATGAATTTTGACACCTTTAAAATTAAATACTTCTCCTTTGTAGTGGCATGAAGGCTAAATTCAAAGACTATGAGAAATAAAGGTGAAAGAAATGCTAGCCAAAGAGTCTTCCAAAGTCTAAAGCAAACAAAAGACCCTATCTTCTCCTTTGTGGAGCATTGAAAGTTGAGTGAAGCCAACTCTGTAATGGATGAGTCAATAAAGAGATAAGCCAGTTTGGAGCATGTCCATAGGTATGTGCCAAGGTAGAAAGTGTAGGCTAGAATAGAGAATGACAAAGTAGGAGAAGAATCTTTTGATACCCTTGTAGCACTCTTTATAGGAGTCCTAATGGAACAATCAAATCAATGTCCCCTTCATAGTTAGATCATCTTGGAAATATTGATGAGAAACTAGCAAATGTAATCTCATTGCCCATCTTAAATGGAGAATACAATGAAGACCTGAATCTTCATGTAGCAAAGTTAATGGTAGTATATGTGGCTAATAATGCTAGAATCCTAGATCATTGACTGGTGATATTCCCTGCCACTTTGAAGGGCACAATGTTTCAATATTACAAAGGTAGCCAAGAGTAAGTTTTGGCACATGGATGAACTGAAGCTAGATATTGTAATGGAGGGAAATACCTAGTGTCACACTGACCTAGGTATTAAAGGTGTGAAGGACACTGGCATGGGACCATTTTGATGAATACACATTTGTCCTTTCACCTTCTTCACCTTCTTCCCTGTCCTTCCATGGCTGCCAACCATTTCTCTCTCCTCTTCTTGCCTTTCTCTCTCTGCTTCTAGTATTTCTCTCTCCTCGTCACCCTCTTTCTCTCTCTTTCTCTCTCCTCTCTGCAGTCTCTCCCTTCTCCTTCTCTATCCTAGGTCCCCTTCATTACAGTTGGTATCAGAGCTTAGTTTTTAGATCCTTCCTTTTTCTCTCCTTCTTTACATTTAGTTTCTTGTCAGTTTCAGGAAACCTTACTGTGCACAGGTACAGTATTGAAGAACCACAGCAATCAAGAAGTACTAGACATGGTAGCTTTCTTGGACTCCACACAAGCTATGTGAGGAGGTTTGATCAAATTTGAAGGCATGAAGACAAAATGGTAGCTCGTTTTTCAACGTTGAGGTAAAAATTCTAGGGTTTTAGTGGAGAACACTGCAGTACTTAGAGGGAGCACTGGAGTGACCAGTGGGCATTCCCAAGAACAAGACAGGGAGCATAGATCCTTCCGTTCTCTCTCCTCCTTCCTCAACCCTTGCATTAGTTTTGTTGGGACCGAGTCAAAGTAATGGCTCACATATGTGAGTGATATATTTAAAGAGTCGAGATTCTGAAATGTAGCCATAGATTGTTGTCGTAGCCCTGTCTCTATCTCTCTCTCTCTTCCTCTTGAGTTCTGTGCAGGCGCGATGGTGGCTGCATCTCCTCCTGATCTTGCAGATAATTCTCTCCCCCGAAGGCACGCCATACCTTGACTGTCAGAACTAGTGCCACTTTGATTGCCCCATGGTGGGCTTCTTTTTGTTTGAATTCTATGAGGAAGATCAGGGTGAGGTGCATGGGCATGCCGTCATGACTCAGGATATTATAGAGAGAGAGAGAGAGAGAGAGAGAGAGGTAGGGAGGGAGGGAGAACAGTCTCCCGAGTGCTGAGAGCTTAGAACAGTTTCCTTGAGTCCTGCAGCAGACAAGTAGTTCGTCGCTCTCGTGTCCTCTCTTCACCGAGCATCATGAGCGGCTATAGCTTTTGGCCGTCGTTTCCGCAACCCCCTGCGCATCTTGTCTCTGTGGTTCAAGCGCCAGCCGGTGAAGGTCAAGTCCTTCCTCGCAGTGCTCGCGGTAAGTTTGAGAATAGAAGAGGACGAAGCATGAGATCCAAATTTTGCATCTGACGAGCAGAAGAGTACCTGGTTCCTCCTGTTGTCCAGCTGCTTGTTTACCATCACAACAGCAACCACAACGAAGATTTGCAAATGAAGGCCGGGTAACTGCTGTGTCTTCCATCTCCCTGCGCTGGCCGCAAATTAGCACCCTTCCACTGGGGGGGGTATGAATCCTGAGACCTGACACTTCTTTCATGAGGTACACCATCAAGAGTACCTGCTGAAATTACAGCACCCCCCTCAAGGTTGCGCTTCCGTGCAATGTGCACCCTGACGCGCTTGGGAACATCCCTAATACCTCTGCTCCAAAGCCATGGAGGTGCTTGTGCAAATTGATGGTGTACTCGCGAGTGATGACCTTGTCCTTGTGGAAGGCACTCCATAGTCGACTTAGTTGCTGGGGGAGCTCCCCTCCGAGAGTTGCGCCGCTGGAGAGTCCGACGGAGAAAATTTCTGGCACGGGACCCATTGTTCTCCGAGCTGAACCTTCATCCATCCATCCAACTGCCCTTCATTCCTTCCTTCCTTCCTTCATCTTTTCCATCTCCCTACCCAGCTTCTTAGTCCTTGCAGCAGGGGCTGACATTCCCGATCTTATCCCCTCATCTTTCATTGCCGTTTCAAGTTCCTGTTGCTCCCTCTCATCGACGTTCTCAGGTTCAGCTCTCAGCTCTTGCCTTAGGCGTCGAGGTCTGTGTCACTCCCATGAGCACAAAGTTCATCATCCGTGCCACCAGGACTCGAATTTGCAGATCGTAATCCCTGAAATTGTTTGTCACTCCTGCCATGCACAAGGCTGCCCCAGCTTGAACTCCTCTATTTTGCATTAAATAAGGGTTTGAGGATCAGCCTGCATTGAAGAGGACAAGCTCTGTGTTGATGGCCACAATCCCTCCTCCTGTTCTCGTGGATGATGGACTGAAGGTATATGCAGTCACAGATCAGAGACAAATTGCTGGTTTAAATCAGATTTGAAGGCTCCACTCTCCTCCTGCACCTCAGCCTCCTCAACAACTCCCTTCAAGGTCCTCTACCCCCCGAGCTATGGTGCCTGTTGCGTTTGCAGTATCTCTCCCTATCGCATAACCTCTTCTCAGGATGTGTTGCTTCTGGTGTCAGAGACAAATTTGGGCCTGCAGCATTTGAAGGTTTATGTGGACCATTTCCAGTAGAGGGGCTTAAGAACGGGACTGCTCCTGGAACAAGATCTGAATCCCATGTGACTGTGATTCTTGGGCCCTTAGCTAGGGGTATGTTGCCTGGTTGTCACAGGCTTTCTGTGCCGGTGAACTCCGAAGAGATGCCAAAAAAGCGGGATTCTGGACTTGTTTGTATCCCTTTGTCATTTGGATCACCGGGCCATTTTTCGGCCGTATGCAACCATTCTCCAGCAGCCCCTTGAGAGAACTGTTGTCCAGAAGATATCCTAGCCTTGATGGTGGGAAGCCATCTGTGCAGGCGATGGAGATAATTTCCCAATAGAACTAGTATCAATTGCCTCCACATATGATGTGCGCCTCTTTGGGCCATCCACAGCTTGTGCAGGCGAGCCCAATAAAGCTGACAATCGTTTCTGAAAGGAGTCTCCTTGAACAGCAGCTTTTCCTAGGTC
Organism: Lygodium microphyllum; assembly: GCF_053477565.2. Lineage (NCBI taxonomy): Eukaryota > Viridiplantae > Streptophyta > Polypodiopsida > Schizaeales > Lygodiaceae > Lygodium > Lygodium microphyllum. Next base: position 148,590,230 of record NC_141143.1, on the reverse strand, counting down.
CCAATCATCAAAATACTTGGTGAAGAAGAAAGGCTCATTTCCTTCACTGATCCTGTACAATGGGACATCCAAAGGATTTCCTTCAAGGGTAGCTGCACGCTTCAGAGCCCCAAGCCTTTTCTTCGGATGATCAGGAGGCTCTGGTTTCTCTGATAACTAGAACTCTCTGGTTTGCAAGTCTCACAGTTTCAGCAGTTACCAAGTTCAGATAATGTATTCTTTGGTGGGCAGCAAGTTGATCAATGGAGAGTCCATGGCTCTGGGAAAGGCTCTCCTTTAAGAGCTAAAGTTTTCAATGAAGTTCACAGGGAGAACATAGAACAGCAAGCACCGGGCCTGGATTGGGTTAGTGATCTCGTCAAGTGAGTTCGGAAGGTCTCTACCCAATTCTGCAGTGTTGCATTTGTCCTGTTCGGACTACTATTGAAATGGGTAGTATGTCTTCTATTCCCCTCACAGCGTGCTTCCTCAGGAGCCATGCAACTGCGGACTCATATATTGGGACAACTGGCCAAATATAAGCAAGTGCTGACTTTCAATCGGCTCATAGCAGAATTCACACATTGAAATAAAAAAGGAAGAAGTTCCAACCACGGGGCATCCTCTGCAACATTTGCTGCTACTTCTGCTATAGTGTCACATAGCCTTTTGAGGACACTCTGGCTTTCTTCTCGCTGAACACAGTAAAGAAGCTGTTCTTTGATAGTCGCCTGTGATTGCAGATTAAGTTGTGACCATGATCCAAGCTGCTTGGAGACTAGAAAAGGGTAAGTGGTTCATGCATATTTTCCAAGAGTAGACATAACGTGTTCAGCATAGCCAGGCATAGTCTATGTTGTAGCGGCAAGTGGAAAATTAGCACTTGAGGCTGCCTTTCCACGGTTGGAGGCCTCTTGCATGTGTATGTGGGTTGGGTAAAGAACTGTCGTCACAAAAGAACATCAAGATGTAGATTGTTCATCACAGCTACAGTAAACGCATGTGCTTGGGGTTGTATGGTCACTACTGAAGCAGAAGAGGTAAATGCATTGATCTGCTGTTGACTTGCTGTGGTTGCAGCTCATTTGTGATTGTGGTTGCAGCTGTGAATGCATTGTGATGATGGTACAGCAACAGGAGCTGTAATAGACGATGTATTAACATTGTGCTGAGCTGAGCAATAGTAACAATTGGACCGGAAGCAATCCCACAACTGATAATCATTTTTAGGAAGCATTGTTTGGAAAACAGTCCATAGTTGACAATAGCAATGCATTTTTAGGATCTTAGCAATGGCCAAGGACCATTTGAGGACGATCGGATGCTTGGAGAGCTCAGCCAACTCTACAACACCTTGCACGAGCATGAGACACGGTTCTCTAGCAGACCCAAGCAATTGAAGGTGGAAGCCAAGCAAATGCTCATTAAATTGATACCCATGGTCAATGTAGAGGCTCAAGGAGATCTCATGGACTCTTTGAGAACCTTGTGCAACAATGGTATTAATCTTTGGCAATCTCTTCGAGGGAGGAAGGGAGTTTGGCTGCTCACATCATTATTAGGACAGCTATCTAAGCAACGACAACAGCAAGATGAATTCATTGCAAGACTACTCTCCATTCTTAATGCAGAGGTTAATGCTAGCAAATGGGCATGGATAATTGCAAATGCAGGTGGCCTCCCTCCATTGGTCAATATACTTGAAACAGGTTCTACTAAGGCCAAGGAAGATGTTGCTATTATACTTGTTAATCTTTGTACTCATAGTAAAGAGGTTCGAGATTGTGTGGAGTTTGCTAAAACTCATCTACTAAAGAACGCTAGATTAAAAAGGCAAATGCTAGCATTAAATGCGATTTGGTGCAGTCATAAGGGGGCAACTTCAGCCATCTTTACAAGATGCGAGCGTTTCATTGGAGCATCACGAGGTGGAGACCCTTCATTCCAAATGCGACAAGGCAGCTAATGCAGAGAATGAAAAAGATATTGTTGAAGGTAATCTTTATGAGAGTCAAATGAAAGGATTGCAGCTCAAGGAAGAAGATTGTGGGCAAATTGTTGATCAAATTGAGCAAATTACTAATCATACTGCCCCAACCACAGTAAATACAAAGGATGATGCAATGAATGTTTTAGCATATGCAGCCTTGTTTGCTTTTGAGTGCATCACAGGAGAATCAAAGACTCACTTTATGCTGATGGTTGAGGATTACATCCATAAGACACCGATTGACTTAGCCCTGTTTGCTTATGGTGTTGGGGATGATGACCCAATGGATGCCAGTGATGTCACTTTTCCCTTTGATCCGGGTGGACAAAAGGGGTGTTAAAAACTCTATGTAGGTCAGTAGCATCTTGGCTAATCCTCATATCTTCATGATGATCTTTGGATGCAAAGGATGCAAGTTAAGTGCCCTGTCTCACTGCAGTCTGCTTCAAGCCAGCTCTTTGTTTTGAGCTCTTTAAAATTCTGAATTGCTTACAGATATGTACCACTTACATCAGCTCATAGTACACTAAAAGAGCTTTCTACAGAGCCATTAAACGCTTGGTTTGGTTTAGCCTACCCAAACTTATGGCAGTTTTTCTACAGCAGGGTCTGTAGGACAACATGGCTATTCGATCAGGTTGAAATTCATGATTGCAGAAGAATGCATCAAGTCATCATCCTATGGTACCACAATTGATGTACGCATCTGATAGTATGCTTGTAGATATATACATAACCTACCATATGAAGATTTGGAGATTGTAATATCTTTATACACCTGCATAGAGTCCCATATCCTCTCCACTACAATTTCCTTACCCATGTAATAAGTTCCTCCTTTCTTTGTTTTTGGGACAAAAACATCCAAGCAGAGATGGATTGTAATGGAGGGAAATACCTAGTGTCACAGTAACCTAGGTATAAAGGTGTGGACACTGGCATGGGATCATTTTGATGTATACACATTTGTCCTTTCACCTTCTTCACCTTCTTCCTTGTCCTTCCATGGCTGCCAGCCATTTCTCTCTCCTCTTCTTGCCTTTCTCTCTCTGCTTCTAGTATTTCTCTCTCCTCGTCACCCTCTTTCTCTCTTTCTCTCTCCTCTCTGCAGTCTCTCCCTTCTCCTTCTCTCTCCTAGGTCCCCTTCATTACAGATATTCTCATCAAATTTTGACATGAAGTCTTTGAAGAGTGAATACAAGAGTTTATGAATTTGAGCTAGTCCCTTGGAGAACAATTTGAAGTATATCTTTCAAGAATGAAATCCATATTCAAAATATGAACCAACTATAATTTGGATGAAGGAATTCATAAGGGAGTCTTTCCCAGAGGGTTACAACTAGAAAGTCATAAGTTTATGGAACTAGGAGGACTAGCTAGTTTCCAAGCTATAATGGAAGGTGCCATACTATATAATGATGTGGAAGCTAGATTGTTAAACAAGGAGAGGAGTCCTACCTCCCTTAATGCCAAGAATAACGTACCTATTGAATGTAGTTCGAGGAATTGCAACTTATCCCCATCCAGAGATGTCTACAATACATCAGCACCATAGTGACCACAAATATTACCTCCGGTCCAACCACAATAAGAATGGCCTCAAATAGTTTCCCCAACTGCCAAATCAGTTGCGCCAATGGAACCCTATCAACTTGAATCAACAACCAATAGCCCAAACAAGAGCTTTGATATGAATCAAGATAGAGGCCCCTCTAGCTAATATGTGCTATGATCACAAAAATTTCCTAGAATACCACTATGAGTGTATCAAGAGAAGAAAGTTTCAAGGACTACCTGTCCAATTCAATTGCAAAAATTAAGAAGGAATTAATGGATCTGATAAGAGAGTAGTTGTAGAATCTAAAGGTGAACACTACAAGTATTTCCAATCCTATAAGAGTGGCCCAAGAATATTTGGTTTGGAAAGTGTCACTAAGCAAGACATTTAGTCATTGAATGTACCCAAAAACCCACCATTTTGGAAGCTTTCTAGTCATACTATTTGAGGAAGAATCATGCAAGAGACATTTTCTTTCTAAAGGAGATGCATAAAAGAATTAAGAAAGATAAAGAAATAATATTTGATCTATTGGAGTCCAAGATAACAACTCAAGACATGGGGCCTAAATTGAGGGACTTCAAGACTTCAATCCAAGAAGGTTTCCCTCACAGAACTACAGAGGGAGATAGTTAGAAGGTGGTCATAGATCCAAAGTGAATGCTATAGATGTGGAGAAAAGGGTCATATTTCCCCAAATTGTCCAAACCTAGAAGGTTTATGGATTACAAGCCCATGTGCAATAGATGCAAAGGCAAAGGCCACACTACCAAAGACTATCTCAGTCTCTACCTCATGTAAAGGCAAATTCCCTTTATACTCAATTGAAGGTTCAAGAAACCACATCCAATTTGGTAGAATTGGATGTTGTTGTGATTACACATGCTAAAAAGAAATAAACAATAACTCCATAAGAAAATACTCCCCCTACCATAACTATGAAATTTAAGCTTCAAATAAAGCCCTAGAGTAGTACAATATAGGATAGTATATTATAGAGCACTCCAGTGCCACAGAAGGATATAGAGACAATCCAAAAAGCAAAATCAAAGTTCCAAGAGACATGAGAGATGGATTTACCTCATGTAGGAGAAATGGAAATGCAATGTCTACTTGAAAAAAGAGGCAAGATCAAAGTGGATGTTGTCCCATTTCCTAGTGGATTCGCTAGTGGACCCCATAAAAAATTATGATTTGGTCAAAAACTTAAATACCTTCCATTCTAATTTAACATTTTAACAATTGCTTATGCTATCTCCCAATTGTTACAAAAGCTTAAAAAGAATACTGACACAAGATGTGGTCTAAGGATTTCCAACCTAGCCTTTGTACCAAAGGTAAATAAAGTTCCAGTGCTTGTGAAAGAAGTAGACATGGCCAATGCATTCCTAGATCCTTGCACTTCGAGATTGGCATATGGATAGAAGGTTACTTTTTGGCAAGTGCATTGATAGATGGAGGTTCTTTAGTGAACATAATGATTGATGCAATGATGGAGGGCTTGGGACTACAAAGCATGCAGTCTACTCAATGGCTCATTAGGCTTGCAGATCAAAGTAGAATAAAGCCTCTAGGCATTCTCCCCTATGTCAAGACTACCATGGATGGAAGAGATTACTGGTTGACTTATCTCCTAGTGAACCCAAACTCTTATGGGACCTCTTACCCCCTAGTATTGGGCAAAATCTAGTTTTGTGAAGCACGAGCAAGGACTAATTGATTCAAAGAAACTCTAACCCTAGGCACAGGATCCAAAAAATTGGCATTGAAGTTGTATGGTTTGTAGAAAGAGCATGGATCCACTTTCACTAAAGCCTCATTTAACTCTTCCAATGAATTTATAAATGAAACATTAGCCAATGAAGAGGCCATCACTAATAATTGGCATTGCAACCCAACTCCTTGAGGAACCAAAGCCATTATCAATAGGAAAATACCTTCTTCTTAAGTCCAAAGTTACTTTTGAAATCAATTCTAACACTAAGATAGATGCATGTATATACATCTCCTTTTACTATATGACCATAGTAAAGCTAGAGACAAAAGTAGAAGCATAGGCAAAGAGCCTATTCTTCTCATACTCTCCTATTAGAAGAGAATACCAATGATAATACATCCACAAATGATTTAGAGGATGAGTATCCCTTGTTGCTAGATGAAATGACAATGGTCCAATGATTCACAAAGGATGTAAAAGATGTACCAAAAATGGATTAGGCAAACGAAGATTTCATTTATTAGTGGCTCTTGTTGCCTTGATCCACCTTTTCTAAGAAAGGATGATGATGATGCACCATGCTAACAAGTGCTACTATCACAACATAAAAGCAATCAAATGAGTCCTTCTTATGTGAGATTCCTAGATTCCTCCTCAAGTCAAGAAGAGAGTATCCTTCCTAAAATTGAAATAGAAATAACCCTTGAACCATTTCAGCCTCCAACAATATCAGATGCATCACAACACGAAGCTCATTCCAAGGGAGTATCAAAAGAGGAGGCAACTCCCTTGAAGGACTTTGACTGTATCTAGAATCTATTTGCGAGACTTTCATTAGAGAAGTGGAATGTGAGAAGAAGTTGACATTTGTTGATGTAGATTGTAAAAAACATCAACAATGGGTAGTAGTCTTCCCACTTTGAGGATAGTTGACCTTTGTTGATATAGGTATTAGAGAACATCATCTCAAAGTGGGTAGCACTTGACCCTTGTTGATGTAGGTGGCACATAACTTAGTCTCAAAAGTGGGTAGTAGTCTTCCCATTGTGGAAGTGCCCAAGAAGAACATGAACCTTTGTGTCAATGTGGACTTCTAGAAATTGAAACTCCAAGACAAAGAAATTTAATTTCCCTATCCCTTTTGCAAACTAATTATTAGACTTAGTGGTAGGACATGAGATCTATTCTCTCTTAGATGGCTTCAATGGATATAACCAAGTGCATATCGTAGAAGAACATTAGCCAAAGACTACCTTTATATCAGAATGGGGTACCTACACCTATAGAGCAATGGAAGCAATAGCAAGCAACACCCATAGGAGAAGAACAAGCCACTGTGATTGAGGAAAATATATCTTCAAGTGATAGCCATCGATCATGAGTGGATCATTAGAGGCATTGATGGCATGTACTTGAATAGAGCTATTAGGATTAGCAGCAAGTGCCTTATAAGGTTCCATCCGACAATGTTGAAGCTTGTTTGGAAACTTTTTGATGCATGAACTATATTCGAGAACAAGATCACCTTGTTGAAAATCTTTGTGATTGATGAGGTTTTCATGATAAGATTTGTGATGGGCCTACATAGCTTCCATGCACTATAGAGCTAACCATTGCATCTCATTTGGGCATTTTAAGTGCAAGTTGTGGCATTGTAGTGAGTCATCAACACTCCTTAATAGCCACTCATAGAGAGGGTAGTTTGAGATCAATATGAAAGATAACTTCTATACCATATACCAATTGGGAATGGATTTGTCATGTTGTGGCCTTATGGCAGGTTTTGTATACCTAGAGAGACTTTGTAAGTTTATCATTCCAATCGCGATTATGGATAGCAATTATCCTTGCTAGGATCAAACACATGATGTAATTGGTAACTTTAACTTTTCCATTGGCTCTAAGGTAGTAGAGGGTGGACTTTTGGTGGTAAAACTTAAAGATCTATCTGAACTCTTCCATGATCTTATTTAGGAAGTGGCTGCCTCGATCACTTACTAGCTCTAAGGAATTGCCAAAGTGAGTGATAGCATTCTTGTATAGAAATAAGGCCACATTGTTTCCATCATCTTTCTTGAGGGCTTTGTCTTTGCACCACTTCGTCACATAGTTTGTACAAACTAGAATATAGCAATTCTATTTTCTTCTAGTTGGAGGGTTGATAGGTCTGACGAATCGATACCCCATTTCTTGAATGGGTTTGAGGGGAAGGATAGGTTGCAACATCATGGCACTAGATTTGAATGAATTTTCCATTTATTGATAGGTGTCACAATGATTGCAATAGTTGTAGCCATCTTATGTAAGGTTGGCCACTAGTACCCAGCAAGCACAGTCTTCTTGGTGTTTCCTTCTCCTATAAAGTGTCCATCACATGACTTGTCATGCCATGCTTTATTGAGGCCTCAATCTCATATTGTTAGATACATATTCATAGTACTTTATCTTTTTCTTTCATGTATAGTGCACCACCTAATAGGGTATAGCAAACCGATTCTAACAAAAGCTTCTTCCTTTCATGACTCTAGATGCCAAGAGGATATTATTGTGTAGCAAGAGGTTAGTAATGTGCCCATACCATCACGTTATAATCTCTACCAAAAAAGAAGAAGAATCAAGGTGGTTTGAGTAATCTTACTCCTTCTCTTTGCCTTGAAGGATTTGCGACAGATGATTGGCCAATACGTGGGAGCAATCGGGCTTTGCCAACACTTCATAGTCAAACTCTTAGAATAGGAATAGCCATCTCATCATTCTTTCTCTCAAATTAGCTTTGTTCATCAAATAGGATAGAGGCCTCATGGTCCACATAAAACTTAGAATGCATTGACAAAAGAAAATACCATCACCATGCACTCCAATTCTATTACTATATAGAGTGACTTTGCAGCTTGCATAGTAAGTAAGTTGATCAAGTTTGGAGGAACATTTTCAACAAAGTACTACACCTAATCCTTCAAACAAGGCATTAGTGCATAGATGGGATTCCTTCATCCAATCAAGATGCTATAGCATAGATGCTTTAATCAAGCATTACTTTAGAATATTGAAAGCTTCTTCACAATCATTTGTTCAAATGAACTCTGCTCTTTTCTCAAGATTTTATACAAGGGGGCTGCCTTTGTTGTGAAATGCTCAAGGAACATCTTGTAATAGCCCCCATATTGCTAAGAAAACATCTTAACTACTTGAATTTGGGTGGTGCGATTAGAGCCATAATCTTCTTGATCTTTGTTGGGTTGGTAAATAATCCCTTTGTGTGGAGACAATCTAGGCCAACAGAACACCAAAAACACACCAAAAAATGCATTTTTTGGGATTGAAGGAAATCATATACTCTCAACATCAATCAAAGTGCTATTATAGGCATCCCTAGTGCTTGTAGAGTGGACTAAAAATACAATATATCTCAATTAAATCATGCAAATGATTTTGAAATGTAGTCACCATGACATATTGGAAGGTAACTAGGGTATTACACATTCGAAATGGCCCTTGCTGTTGATGATAGCTTCCCTTCTTATTCTGACAAGGTGGCTTAACTCTCTTATTGCCTCTATTCTAGCTCCTGTCTTTATTTTGTTACCTTCCCTTTCAATCTAGCATAGATGTCATGGATGGTTATGATAAATGGTGTTTCAAGAATTAAAAAAAAAGATTTAAAAATGAAAAAAAAATCTTATGAAAGAAAATGACTTCGGTTTGCCATATCAACTTACTCTTCAAGAAAAGGTGGAGACACCCTTGGGAGCAAGGAAAGAAAAGTAAACCAAAAAAGAAGAAGGAAAAAAAAGCACAAACTTTTATGGGAGAAAAGGGGAAAAAATTCCATGTCATAACAAGTCGTGCTCCAAGAAAAGGTGGCAACATCCTTGGGTGGGAAGATGGTTGTGGAAAAGATAGTGACACCTTATAGTCCAAACTAGTTGAATCATATGTTGATCCTTCCAAGATGTAGTTTCAAAGTCATCTCCCTTGGTGCATGCACTATACCATGTGACTCCAAAGAATGTCTCACTTCTATAGTAGATGGAAGATCTTATGCCAATAAATGTTCTTGATTTATTGGCTATCTCCTTGTGTATGTTTCTTCATCACCAAATATTGTTTGATGTCATCAACAAGCCTCTCTTTATCAATAATCATTCAATGATGTGAGCTTTTATCCTAATATGATGGGGATTTGAGTACATATTGCCCTCTATATCTATCAACAAAGCATGAGATAGAGGGTGGAGTGAATGACCGGCCTTTTCCCTTTCAATCAATAAGAGGTGAGATGTGTGAATGAAGTGTTACATGCATGGGTTGGGATTTTCAATGCACCACATGCAAATGTTCTATGCATGGAACTATGAGGCTCTATGGCCTTCTATTTCTTGCACTGTATGCCAGCATGCACTGATGCATCATCAACTACGCACAAGTCATACAAACTTTGCACAAGTGACAATGAGGATTACATCAATGGGTTTCAAGAATCGGGTGGCCCTTCTATATTTCTCCATCGAGCATGAGATGATGAGGGGGTTGAGCATGAGCAACCTTCCCTTCAATCAACTAAAAGATGAGAATTGAGAGACATTATGACAAATGGAGATAGGTACATTCTTATTTTCATGTGCATATACAGGATGGGCCTCTCCAACCACCACACGATATATCATGTTATTTTGTGCAATGCCATTACCCTTATTCTGAAACTACATTATGACTAGCTACCTTGTTTGATTCTTCACCCCACTATTTTTCTCTACTTCATTCCATTCAAACTCATAGGTTTGTTGTTATTAAAATTTCACTACTTTTTGCATGTTTTTTTAGTGTGTTTTTTGTTTTTTTTTCCATGTGCATTTGCCTCTTTGGCACATGAAGTGAAACTATAAGTGCTCACCCTATTTGTTCATTGATCTACTCCCATTTTCTTCTTTCCACACTACCATTTGACTTATAATTTTTTGTAACTATGTTTTGACTCATTTTTGTAGGTTTTCATTTTGAGGTGGTTCCATGTGAAGGTTAGTATTTCTCCTTTTTTCATGACAAGATGTATTCCATTGTGCGTCTAATGTGCCTTTTCAACCCATGTCCCTAGCATCATTTTTACCTTTGCCATCACAAACTTTTTTTACCTCCACTTGCAAGCTATCCTTTTGCAGACCTACATGTGGGGAGAGGCATTTTTCCCTTTTTCTTTTCTTTTTTCATTGAAAATAAAAAATAATATAAATGATATAAAAATAATAAAAATAAAAATGATTAATTAATTCATTTATTTTTTTAAATCACAAAGAAAAATCAAGTGATTGCTCCATTCCTTTTCTTAAAACCATAAAAACTAATAACCCAAATCACTTTATTTATTTTTATTTTTATAAACCACCTTATCTACCTATTGCATGCCCACTCGTTCCCCTTCTTCCTCTCCTTCTTTGACTTATACTTCTTGCCTCCTTCCTTGCAACTTGCCCTTCCTCCCCCCTCCAACTCCTTCTCACCCTAGAACCTCCAACGGCCCTCCGACCCTCCCATGGCCCTTTGCCCTCTTCCCTTCCCTCTTCTATGTCATCGCTTGCCACCCCTACGCACTACCCATTTAGATGCTATCCTAGACCTTTGCTATGGCCACCCATACCCCCTTAGCCCCACCACTTCTTCTTTCTTCCACCTCCACCTCCACCTCCACCACTAGAACCCCATCCCCCTCCCCCCCCCCTTGGACCCACCCCACACTACCTACCCCTCATCGCCCCCCTTCCATCCTTGCCCACCACCTCCTCCCCTTCCTCTCCTCGTATTTTATCTCCTTCTACCTTGCTCCACTCTCCACCACCTACATCTCCCCCTTCCTCTCCTCATATTTTATCTCCTTCTACCTTGCTCCACCCTCCACCACCTACATCTCCCCCTTCCTCTCCTCATATTTTATCTCCTTCTACCTTGCTCCACTCTCCACCACCTACATCTCCCCTTCCCCCTCCTAGCTTGCCCCCTTTCTCACCCTCCACCTACACCCGCCATCTAAACCACCTTCCATCCCACAACCACCAACCCACCTCACAAAACCACCTCCCCCCTCCCTCAAACCACCCTCTATTTAAGCCCCCATCCCCCCCAAGGCACATCACACATCGACCCCCATGCTCCAACAACCCTAACAAATTTTTAACCTGCAACCCCTTCACTAGTCCCCCTTCTCTTGTAGACCACCCTAGAAACATCAAACCCCATCAACCCACCCCAATGGTCCATGCATGTAGTTGTGGTTCATGTGTGTGTGTGTGTGTGTGTGTGTGTGTGTGTGTGTGTGTGTGTGTGTGTGTGTGTGTTGTTGGGCATTTGTGTGCATCACAGGTTAGTACACCTTTTTTTATGATTGTGCATGTGGACCTTTATTGTGTTGATCACACACGAGATGTGCATGGGACTTGATTGTGCCATGATGTTGATGTGCTACACACATCTATTTGAAAGGGGAAAAAAATCCAAAAATCACTTATGAGCACTAACACACACACACACACACACACACACAAAATTAAAAAAAAAAAAATCAATGTGCTATTCTTTTTTCCATTATGCTACATTTGTGTAGATTTTCTAGTTGCTATTGTTAAACCTTTTTTGTTTTTGTGGCTTCCCATTAGTCATTTCCACTATCCCATCTAGACTAGGGTGTATCCACATATCCTCCAAGTTTTTACTATTTTCCTTTTTTCTTGCACATCAACACACAACACCAATAATTATTAGATTGATCACATTTTTCACATGCATTCATACTAAATACACACCATTTAAATAAAATAAAATGAACCACCATTCACAATTGCATACACTTCATGTGCTAAATACACCATTTTAATTTTTAATTAAATAATTAAAAATAAAATGAACCACCATTCACAATTGATCACATTTTTCACATGCATTCATGCTAAATGCACACCATTTAAATAAAATAAAATGAACCACCATTCACAATTGCATGCACTTCATGTGCTAAATACACCATTTTAATTAAATCAAACATCCATCATTCTTACATGTGCTCATAAAAAGTGTTCTACATAGAATAACTTGTAACAATGAATTTCCATTTAGAGACCATCAAAGTGGGATTAGTAGTCTCAGCTACATTAATGCATTATAACTACTTAATAAAGGCTTAATGGGTACTAAAATGAATAGCCATTTTCTTTTTAAGGTTTATAACCTAATAACATTCTCAACTATTGTAATAATAAATGATTAAAATGAGCACATAATTAAACCTTAATCAACCCACATTGCATACTCATCATAAAATCAATAAATCTGATACAAGGATTGTTGGGCTATGTTTTCCATTGTTTAATCTCCATGGTGGTCTATGTTTCAGTGTTAGTCTATATAAATGTCGATTGGTTGTTTTGGTCTACGGTGTATGCATTGCTAGGTGGCACCTAAGCAAAGGGATGAGCGCCTTAAATGGTTCTCCTTTGTGTGTACATTGGCGGGATGAGTGCCTTAAATGGTTCTCCGTCAATGCGGGGCACATTCCTAAGAATTGTCTTAGGCGGAAGGTTGATGGGGACACCTATCCTTTGCGTCGATGCAAGTGTGAACATGGGTGGTACCATTTTATCCACACGAGTATTAACATCTTCGTGAACTAATTATTGTATGGAATTCCAAATTAATTGATTTATGTGGCTAGCTGCAATTATTCAGTTGGTTATTATTATTCTAACATAAGTTTTTGAATTTTTGGTAGTTGATATGTAGAGCAGGAGAATTGGAAAGGGGTGCCATGCGCAAGCATTTTAAATATTATTTTCTCAAGAATTTATTAGGTAATTATTGGATTATTGTATTAGACGCACCACTATTTCTTATAAAGCGTGTGCATAGCCTCTATGCAAATATTTATTAGCAAAATAGATTTTTAGAAGATATGTCCAATAAAATATTAATGGTTCTAGAGAGTTGTGGGATGCACAACTGCTAGCATCCATTAATTCAGATTACTCTATCTCTTTTTCAGTTCACTCAAATTTTTTATGCAAAGAGTGATTGTAAAGGGCCTAAATCTTGGGCAAAGAAAATTTCATAATATTATTATAAATACAGCATGAAGGGAGCTACCCACTTCATGTCGGGGGGAGATTGAACCCAATCTTGAGTCGTTTCATCTTACTCTACCTTCTCTTTTAGTCTATTTTCAATTTCTCATGAATCGTATGCAATTTTATGAGTAAAAGAGAGAAAGAGAGAGCTTCTTCTATTCGCTACGCGCAAACTATGCATCTGTTGCTCGCAACAGTATGTCACGGTTACAATTTTATAGTTTGGAAAATGATATGTATTCGTTGATTTTCTTTTGATGACTAATGGATGAAGGTGCATGTTTTTCTACATATCACCAAGCTATTGGTTGCATTTGTGCATAGGTCATGTCCAATTTTCTATATATTGTTCTTCAAGGTGGTCTATTATTTCTTATTTTGTAGGCATCCTCTCTATTTGTTTGGTCGTATGTGAGTGTGATTGTTTATCATTTGAAAGGCACCCCAAACACCTTACTCAATCTAATATGTTCACGTGGCATCTAAGAAGAACTGCTCAAGATTGGTGGAGTCAGAACTTGTTCTCATAAGGCTAGATTATCTCATTTTGTGGCTTGATCATTGCCATTAGTTCTAATAGATCCTACCCTTTGTGATATTTTCATGTGCTCTTATAGCAAATGTGTAGGTCATGTCATGAATTCTCTCATCACATTAACCTCCAAATGTCTTAGGAGGGCTCTATGTCTTCCCTGTCTTGGCGATGCTTTCCCAGCTACCCATCACGTCCTATCTTTTAAAGACATTCTCAAGTTGTTGCAAAGGCAAACCCTCGACCCCTTGGTTTCTAAATGATTCATCACTACTCACTACCTCCAATGTATTTGTTATGATGATTTTTATCCCTTCTTGAAGATCACTTCTTGAAGCAGCTTTGCCAATTTCTTCAAGATCACTTCATGCTAGTGAAAATTCCTACCAATTGCCTCTCTAAGGAGTTATTTAACACTTCCAAACTAGTGCTTAAGGGCACTACCATTGATCCCTTCTTGAAGCAGCTTCTTCAAGGTCACTTCATGCCAGCAAAAACTCCTTCCAATTGGTTCTCGAAGGAGTTATTTACCACTTCTAGAATGGTGCTTAAGGGCACTACCATTGAGTCGAGTTATTATTATTTTAATTAAATCAACCATTTGACAATCATGCATGTGCTCACAAAAAAGCTCTCCACATACAATAACTTGTAACAATGAATTTGTAGTTAGAGATGGTTAGAGTTGGGTTCATAGTAGTCTAGGATACATTAATGCATTGCAATTACTTAATAAAGACTTAATGGGTACCAAAATGAATAGCCATATTCTTTTTAAGATTTATCACCTAATAACATTCTCACCTATTTTAATAATAAATGATTAAAATGAGCACATCATTAAACCTTAATCAACCCACATTGCATATTCATCATAAAATCAATGAATGTGATACAAGGATTGTTGGGGTATGTTGTCCATTGTTTAATCCCCATGGTGGTTTGTGTTTTAGTGTCATTTAGTCTTGTGTCTAGACAAATGTTAAATACTCCTTTTGGTGTGTCGATATTGTCATAGTTACAATTTTGTATTTTGAAAAATGGTATGTATTTTTTGCTTTTCTTTTGCTTTGATTGATGGGATCATGGTACATATTTGTCTACATATCACCAAGCTATTGGTTGCATTTGTGCATAGGACATATCCAATTTTTTGTATATGGTTTGATCGAGGTAGTTTGTGGTCTCATGTATGAGTTGTTTCTTTGTGGAAATCTTATACATGGTTTGTTCCTGTTTTGTAAGAATCCTCTCTCTATTTTTCTAGTTGTGTGTGTGTGATTGTTTATCATCTTAAGAAAGGCACCCTAAATAGCTTAGCCAATCTCATATGTTTACATGGCATCTAGGCACTACTCAAGATTGTGATGTTAGACCTTATTCTTATAAGGTTGGCTTATCTGATTTTGTGGGCCGATCATTGCCACTGGTTACAATAGATCGTGCCCTTTGTGAAGTTTTCATGTCCTCTTATAGCAAATGTGTGGGTCCTCTCGGGAATTTTCTCATCACATTAAACTCCAAACGTCTTAGGAAGGCTCTATCTCTTCCCTATTGTGGCAATTCTTTCCCAGTACCCTTGTTAGCTCCTATCTTTTAAAGATATTCTCAAGTTGTTGCAAAGGTAAACTCCTGACCCCTTGGTTTCTAATTGAGTCACCACTACTTTGGTTGTATTTGTTATGATGATTTTTTATCCCTTTTGGAAGTAGCATTGTTAATTTCTTCAAGACTATCTCATGCCGATGAAAACTCCTACCAATTGCCTCTCTAAGGAGTTATTTACCACTTCTAGACTAGTGCTTAAGGTCACTACCATTGAGTGGAGTTGTTATTTGTGTACAAAGATGGATTAGTTTAAGGGCACTACCACTTCTAGACTAGCGCTTAAGGAAAACTAAGTTATAGTCTATGAACTCCACTATTGCTAATCAAACTACAAATATTAAGGAGTTATAAGTTCAGCTTAGCACAATCCTATTCTATTCCATCGAGTCCTATTGTTTTTACTATGCATTGTTTGTCAACTATGAACTTGGCTACTCTTTAGTGTACTAAAATACTATGCCCACTTTCTCAATCTAAATTGGAGAAAATGCAGTCTAGGATGGAACTTCTATGGACATCTTTTGAGTAGTTTGTTGAATATGTTCCCTCAAGAACATTTCTTTTTTGTCAATTTTCAATAGGAGAAGTTGGTGTTCTATATTAAATTGTCCACTATGGATTTATCTCCTCTCCAAGATGGAGGGTCTAGTGCTTGGTCATTTGATATTTTTGCAAAAGCAGTCAAGATGTTACTTGAAGATTTTGTGACACTTAACACTATGCTACTAATATATATGTATGTTTGTGGTGACTTTCTTATTCCTAATGAGGATGATTTTTCATGGTATATGGGTCCATTATCTAGAATTAAATATAAATGAAGTTCTGTCAAGATTATTCTTCCAAAGTGGCTACTTTTCCTCAAATGTATTGGCATCATGCGATGGTGGATTCTGTAAAATGGTACTAAGATTGGCATACAATCATCTATACTATACTTTTTCAACATATCCAAGATATGAGCAAGATATATTGCCTTTGGGAGAACCATAGCCCCTAAGATGTTGATGCCTTTGTGAGAGCCACATCCCCTTAGATATAGTACCTTTATGAGAGTCATATCTTTTGGCATGTTCTCATCACCTCAATGCTAAGAAAGTACTTTAGATCTCCCAAATCTTTCATGTCAAATCTTTACTCAAGAAGACTCTTCGCATGCCCCACGTTTGCACATTATCACCCCAACAATCAAAGCATTCACATACAAGAAAATCACAACAATACCCCTATCACTCTAACACCCATAAAGCAAGTGATCTCATTTCCAACATGGAAAATAGTAGAGATAAGTTACTATGATATCTTATCAGACCATGCTCTTTGTGCCTGCCCATTCAAGGCTTTGTGTAGCATACACACATAATCTAGGTGAGCCACACTCTCATAACTAGGTGGTTTCTCTATGTACACCTCTTCTTGCAACTCACTGTGCAAGAATGCATTCTTTATATGCATTTGATGCAAGGCCCAACCTTTTAATGTAGCCATAACAATGTCAACTCTTAATTAGTCTTGCTCGATACTTACTCACATTTCCATCTCCATTATGCTCTAATTTGTAAATCCAGTTTTAGCCTATATATTTTTTCTCTCAAGAAAGGGCACCAAATTCAAAGTTTGATTTATATCCAATACAAACGTTTCTTCATCCATGGCTTTCTTCCAATGCACATGACCTATAGCTTTCTCCTCAAAACAAGTGGGCACAATTGATTTTATAACACTTTCCATATACACACAATAGCAAGCAAGATACCATCATATACCAATCTATTTACCAAATACCTTACTCTCATTGATCGATGTACTTGTAGAGTACTCAGTGATCCCTTTAAATCAGCCTTGCTTTTTCTTATACTCGATGTACAAACAACCAAAATATTAAACTCCTCATCATTACTCTAATTTGAACCATTAAACTCACCATCTACATATGAATAGCTTGAAGAACTATCTAGTACACTAAGTGTCTCAATCACTTTTTCTTTTTTCTTTTGTGATACATTTTTTGCTCTTATAAGAGTGATATTTTCACACAACCTATCAGTCCATGGACTCTTAGTAGACCTACTAGAAGAGGACTCTTCCAGCCCAATCAATGTATGTGATTATGGACCTTGGGTAAGTTACTCACAAATATATGTGTGCATCACATGGGTTCAAAATAAGGTATTTTCAAAATACCAATTTATACATTTTTTACATACAAATGGGTATAACATAAAGGGGTTATTTATAGATTGAATAGAAAAGGGTTATGTTTTATTTTTTTTAAAATCACAGATAATGATATTTATAAATAGTTCTTGAATGCACATGATGTACAGGATATACATATAGTAACTTCCCCAAGTTGTGGACCCATATTTTTTTGCAACCATCTTTTCTTGTATATCATCTCCAACAATATGTTCTTTGGTAGTATACAAACTTATCATCTCACCAATTATAATATGTCTACTCACCCTATCTTGCATGTAATTGGATTATAACACATATCATCCTTGTTCTCAAGGGAATAGCCAACAAATAAATCATTTTTAGCTTTTGGATCCAACTTCTTTCTTAGCTCATCAAAAACATGCACATATGCAATGCATCCAAATACTTTAATGTGTTACAAATCTAGTTTCTTGATAGTAAACTTCTACTCCGATGTCACATTATGCACTACAATAATGGGAGTCTTGTTGATAATATATTCATCTATAGAAATAGATTCAATCCAAGAATAATGAGGCATGTCCTTTTTAGTCCATCAAGGCTAGGCAATTTTTGTAATGTGCTTATTCTTCCCTTCAGCAACACCATTCTATCATAGAGTATACTTGCATGTAAACTACTTTTGAATTCAATCTCTAAATGGCTTATTGCAAAAATTACTTAAGAGACATGATAGAGTCCTGAAAAAGAAGATTTTCCCAATTACAATGTACACTAGTAGATGATTCTCCATCTGCATATTTATTAACTAAACTAATTCAAACAATAGCCCTAAATTCTCTCTCTCTCTCTCTCTCTCTCTATCTATCTCTCTCTCTCTCTCTCTCTCTCTCTCTCTCTCTCTCTCTCTCTCTCTCTCTCTCTCTCTCTCTCTCTCTCTCTCTCTCTCTCTCTCTCTCTCTCATGCCAGGAGGCATATTCTGCGGTGGATTCTGTGAGGTTTTGCGGTGGATTCCATAAAATTATATTTATTTCCGGGGCTCATACACAAGGTGGATTCCTTGTGCGAAAAGTCTATGGGGACGCCTGTCCTTTTTGGGCATCTCATTAATTTAATGTGCAAGTGGGTGATTCCATAGCGTGTGATTCCGCAAAATACATATTTAAATTAATGGACGTTTATGAGTTTAGAGTGCACACTCATAATAAATTAAGGTTAGAACTGAGTTCTAGCCAATTTATTTATTTTGTAGCTGAAGACTGCTAAGTATTCACTTTTGTTGGTTTAATTTTATGATTTTCTAACAATTGTGAATGCGGGTGATTCCGTAAAATACATATTTAAATTAATGGACGTTTATGAGTTTAGAGTGCGCACTCGTAATAAATTAAGGTTAGGATTAAGTTCTAGATAAATTATTTATTTTGTAGCTGAAGACTGCTAGATATTCACTTTTGTCGGTTTAATTTTATTATTTTCTAATAATTGTGAATGCTTCAGTTGATGTGTAGAGCAGGTAGTGGTGGTGTTGGGAAGCATTGGGCAATAGCATGTATTCAAGTTATTTAGAAAAAATTATCATTTTTGATGGGTGTGCATCTTAGGCGTGGTGCCAATATTTATTTTGATGCACTTATTTATTGAAGCACTTGATATTTATTTATTATTTTGTATGCGCATTGACGCATGATTTAAATATTTGTTATTGGACATTGTATTTGGGCACAGCCTGAGTCTTTGGACTCCCAACCACTTTATTCTTTATTTGGACAAAAGAAAACACAAAAGCTAAAGCGTGCTAATTGTAAAATTGGGCTATTTTTGAGCTTGGAGATGAATAATATATTAAATACATGCTTTGTGGAGTGCTCACACAAAAGCATGGGGGGAGATTGTACCCAATTAGTCTTTTTGCTTTATGCCATACAAGTCTTCTCTCTTGCTTTTTGTGCAAAAGTAGAGTTCTTTTGTTCTTGGGGACCTTCTGGCGCTCGCTACGTATGCATACATCATCCGATCTGCACACCAGTGGTATCAGAGCGAAGCTAAGATGGAGGGCCTCCAATCGCTTACCATCTCGTGCGAAGGAAAAGCTTCTAGAACAATCGAGCTCTACAGGAACTCTCACGAAAATACGTCAATATCAGTGTGTTCTTGGTAGTGAAAAACCCCCTACTATACCCTCTGATCGCAAAGAACCAGTCGCAGGAGACAGAGGACCAGCAGACAAGCTCCAACATCAAGTCACTTGTTTACAGATAAGCAAGAAGAAGAATTTTATTATTCATTGCTTAACTATAATATAAGCTTTAAAAGCTTATAAGAGCTTTAAGCTCTTTGAAATCTCGTCTTGCTATGGCAGGAGTACGTCGTCTCAGACGGCGGTGCCAACAAACGGCCCCCCTTACATGTCGTCAGTAAAAAAAATGGCCTATAAATTTTATTAAGCTTAATAAGCTTAATCATAATAGTCACCAATTAATTCCTCTATCATGGGTGTTCACAATACCTAAACTCTTGAACCAGTTTGAAGCTTCCAGTTGCCTGCGTTCACACTGGTTAATCCTGAACCGGGATTTTGACTTCTCTACAAGTCCTTGTTTGCACCTGTGTGCTGGCAAAGCCAAAATCCTAGCACACCGATTGCTATAAGCAGTCTATACGGACAAAGTACACACTTGGAAGAAGACCGTGACATCAACTTCAACATCCGCAAAGAAGAAATATTGCAAAAAGCCATTTAAAAAAAGAGAGAAATAAGCCTTGTAAACCCGACTTTGAGCTACGCTCATCCCGCTAACAAGATTTTGAGTGTGTGAGGTTGTTTGAAATTTTGCAGGATGTCTGATCAAACCATGGAAGATTTTATGGCCGAAGGTGAATACCGGAACCAACGATGGAGCAAAAATTGGACCTAATTATGATGCAGCTTCAAGAGGAACGAAGAGCACATCAAACTTTACAATCTCAATTGGCCAATCTGCAATGATCTACTACTGACCAAGATGGACCGCAATCTAAAGATATTATACGACATATGATCGATGCAACACTTGAAGTACAATCTATTCGGAAAGAAACAAAGATAAGTAAAAGAAATTTCAAAATTCGTACTTTCAATGGTTCACGTGATGGAAAGACTGTACTTGCTTTTATCAGTCAATTTGATGATTATTTCCATGAAGAACAGTATGCTGAGAAAGACAAAATTAAGTGTGTCACTAATCATTTAGTGGACAGAGCATCCCTATGGTGGACTGTTGTCCACAAAAGCATTGATTGTCCTACTACTTGAGAGACTTTTCAAAAGGCTTTTTTGTAGAATTTTCTTCCACCCCAATTCCACGAAAAAGCAATCAAACAGTGGGATCTTTTGCAACAGAGGGATCATGAGCCTATTTCACAATATACCGAGCATTTTTGGAATGCTTTATTGCAACTTCGAATGCTCGAAGATGTACCTGAGGCAACCCATAAACGCAAGTTTATGTCTAGCTTACTTGGACATTTTTATGCGGAGGTGAACATGTTTAAGCCAACGACTCTCGAAGATGCAATTTCCTTGGTCCATGGTGTTGAAGACAAAATTCGAGGACAAGAGAAGCGACCACAACAATTCCTAACTAATGATAACTTTGGTACAAAACAATTCAATTCAAATTTTTGAAGATTCAATCAAAATCCTTTCCTTCCATTTTCATTCCGTAAATCTTGGACACGGCCCCCTGCTTTACCATCAAACACAAATCCAATCTTTCCAGCCAAATCCCAACATTCCTAAACTTCCCGCTATCAAATCCATAGTCTATTGCAAATGCCATCAACCTGGACATCTAGCGGCAAATTGTCAATCCAAAAAGCCAACTGTTCACATCAACTATTTGGGAGCCATAGAAGATGAAGACCATGAAGAAATGCCAGATTTCACAGAAGATGATGACAATAACGGTACTACTTTAGATACTTTACCAAGTATACAAAATTCCCATTCTTTATTAACGATGAAATGTCTTGTGCATGGTATTTTACATGATGATGGGAGCACACACGATTTTATTTTTGCAAAATTGGTCAAAGAATTGAATTTACATACTGTTTCTACTCATTATCGCATCAAGACCGCATTCTTAGGCACTAGATACAATGGAACACAAGAAGTGCATGACTTATAAATTAAAATTGGTGATTATGCTGAACGTAGAAATTTCTTAGTTGTGCCTTTGCAATCTAGTGAAATTATCTTAGGAATGCCTTGGCGTCGTTAGTATAATCCCAATATAGATTATTCCACTCATTCAATGAAGATTCATTCTAATGGAAAACAAATCACATTGCATGGTATGCACACTTTCGACAATTTTCCATTGCTTAGTCATACACAAGCTAAACGAACATTACGAAAATATGGATGAATGAAATTGAAATTAAAGAAAATCAGATGCATCCTAAGCATGCACAATTTCTTTCACAATTTCAAGATTGTTTTGCTACTGACTTACCACCTGGCTTACCACCTATATGTCCCGAAGATCACAAAATAGACCTAATTCTTGGATCACAACCACTACGTAAAGTACCTTATAGACATAACCAAATTGAACAGAAAGAAATTCAAGTCCAAGTTGAAGAATTGTTAACCTGAGGACTCATTAGACCCAATAGTTCTACATTTGGTGCACCTATCCTATTAGTGAAGAAAAATAATACCTATAGGATAGGCATTGATTATCATGCCCTAAATAAGATCACTGTCAAGAATAGATATCCGATCCCTAGGGTAGACGATCTTATGGACAAACTACAAGGTACTGCAATATTTAGCAAGATAGATCTTAAATCTGGATACCATCAAGTACGATTGGACATCTATGATATTTTCAAAACTGCATTTAGAACACAATTTGGACACTATGAATTCCTTGTTATGCATTTTGGTTTAACTAATGCATCAGCCACATTCAGTCATATGATGAATCACATATTTTTGAAGCATTAGCATTGTGTCATTGTTTTCTTTGATGATATATTGATTTTCAGTAAGAATGAAAATGAGCATTATGAACATTTATCTTTGGTTTTCAAATTATTGAAAGAGAATCAATTATATGCTAATCTTGAAAATAGTGACTTTTTCCAAACACAAATTAAATACTTAGGACATATTGTTTCATCTGGATGTATTAAAGTTGACCCTTAAAAGGTAGAAGCAATTTTGAATTGGTCGATACCTAAAAATGTGCATGAACTACGTTCTTTCTTAGGTCTTGCTAGCTTTTATAAAAAATTTGTGAGAAAATTTTCATTGCTTGCATTACATTTGACAAAATTATTAAAGAAAGGTATTGTGTATCATTGGTCCAATAATCAACAAAAGTCCTTTGATTTACTAAAACATGCTTTAACTCATGCTTCTGTATTGCAATTACCTGACTTCAATAGACCATTTTTCCTAGTAGTCATTGATGCTAGTGGATCTGGAATAAGAGTAGTCCTTATGTAAGATTCCCATCCCATAGCCTACTCTAGCTGCAAAGTTAAACCCTCTGAACTTAAGTATTCTATCTATGATAAGGAATTGCTAGTTGTAGTACGAGCTTTATGCCAATGGAAACACTATTTAATGGGATCTGAATTCATGATCAAAACTGACCAACAAAGTATTAAACATCTTCTTAGTCAGTCACAAATATCTGATAGACACATTAAATGGGGTGCTTTTATTCGAAGTTTTCATCCACTTATCCAATATCAACCTGGAAAAGAATATGTTATTGCCGATGCTTTAAGTAGAAGACCGACTATTCATAATATCTCTGTGATATCTCTTGATTATCTTCTCCCTATGAAAGATACATATGACCAAGACACTAGTTTTCGAGCTGATTGGAATAAATTAGTTGCAAATAACTCGATTCCAATTGATTCATTGTCTTACGTTGATGGATTTATGTTTTATGAAAAAAAGATTATGTATAACTATTTCATTTCAATCATTTGTCTTGCACGAAATTCATTGTTCCCCATATAAAGGCCATAGAGGAATTATTTCTACTTTGCGTACATTGATTGAAGATTTTTATTGGCCACAAATCGAATATGATGTTTCTAACTTTGTATCTGAATGTTTAATTTGTCAAAGAGTTAAATGACACCATGGTAAACAATATAGTTTATTAATGCCTTTACCAATTCCAGAACGACCATGGAAATAGATTTCAATGGATTTTATCACTGGTTTGCCTAGAACTAAAGCTAATCATGATATGATTTGGACTATTGTCGATAGGTTTAGCAAACAAGCATATTTCATTCCATGCAAGAAAATGATAACTGCATCTCAAGCTGCTCAATTGTTTTTGAAAATTGTTTTCACTAACCATGGTTTGCCAAAAGTTATTATTTCTGACCGTGATTCTAGATTCTATAATAATTTTTGGACCACTTTGTTTGCTAATTTAGGAACAAAGATTGATTTTTCATCTGCATTTCATCCTTAAAAAATGGGCAAACAGAAGCTACTAATAGTACAATTTTAGATCTTTTGCGTGCATATACAATTTCAAAACCACAAACATGGGATATACATTTACATTTACTTCAGTTTGCATACAATAACACACCACATACAGCTACACACAAAGCACCATTTGAAATTATTTATGGATATAGATTGCCTACACCTGTTACATCATTGTCAAACAAAGTTCAAGCTACTGATGATATTGCTAACATGCATGCTACTATTTTTGACGAAGTTAAAGATATGATTATGAAAGCCCAGTAATCATATACAAAACAAGATAACAAGAAAAGAAAAGCTATGAGTTTCAAAGTTGATGATTATGTTTGGTTACGCATTGAAAAGAGAAGATTACAAAGTGTTGACAAACGCCCTGTTGTAAAGTTAGCTCTTAGATTTTATGGACCTTTCAAGATCAATCACAGAATCAATGACAATGCATTTAAACTAGAATTACCCCAACACTGGAAAATCCACAATACTTTTCATATCAGTTTGTTACGACCTTTTAGAGGCCAATTACCTGTACACCCTGTCTATGAAAATCCTCCTTTGTTAGAAGAAGAAACTGAAATCCTTGAACCTAAAACTATTTTAGATACTGACTTCATGACCACTAGAACTGGCCATAGATATTCTAGATATTTGGTTAAGTTTAAAAATCATCCTGTTGAAGAGGCCCAATGGATACACGCTCGAGACCTTAAGTGCTTACCCCTCACTGTTGGCTCCACATTGAGCTAATAGCAATTGAGGACAACTGCTATCCCACCCCGGGGGTATGATGCCAGGAGGCATATTCCACGGTGGATTCTGTGAGGTTTTGCAGTGGATTCCGTAAAATTATATTTATTGCCGGGGCTCATACACAAGGTGGATTCCTTGTGCGAAAAGTGGATTTTGTAGCTGAAGACTACTAGGTATTCACTTTTGTCAGTTTAATTTTATTATTTTCTAACAATTGTGAATGCTTCAATTGATGTGTAGAGCAGGCATCGATGGCATTGGGAAGCACTGGGTGATAGCGTGTATTTAAGTTATTTAGAAGAAATTATCATTTTTGATGGGCGTGCATCTTAGGCGTGGCGCCAATATTTATTTTGATGTGCTTATTTATTGAAGCGCTTGACATTTATTTATTATTTTGTATGCATATGGGTGCACGATTTAAATATTTGTTATTAGACATTGTATTTGGGCACAGCCCGACTCTTTGGGCACCCAACTGCTTTATTCTTTATTTGGACAAAAGCAAACACAAAATCTAAAGCGTACTAGTTGTAAATTTGGGCCATTTTTTAGCTTGGAGAAGAATAATATATTAAATACATGCTTTGTGGAGAGCTCACACAAGGCATGGGGGGAGATTTTACCCCATTAGTCTTTTTGCTTCATGTCGTGCAAGTCTTCTCTCTTGTTTTTTGTGCAAAAGTAGAGTTATTTTGTTCTTGGGGACCTTTCGACGCTCTCTACGTACGCATACAACATCTGATCTGCGCACCTCTCTCTCTCTCTCTCTCTCTCTCTCTCTCTCGTACTCTTTCTTTTTCACCTTTGAATAGTATTTAACCCTACAAGACAAAGCTAGGCTATGTTAGGAGTAAGCTTGGTTAGTCTTTTCAAAGCCTAGGCTAAGCATTGGTATAGGCTAAATGTAATCTAAGATGAATCTCCGTTGAACCACCTACCATATGAGGATCTTAGGCACTGTAAGACGAACTAAGAAGAATCATATCTACTTTAAATAGGAAAAATAGGCAACCTTTATTAGGTGTTTGAACTCCTCCATATAATCTATACCATCTAGGTCCCATGGAACATGCTAACTTATCTAGAATCATAAGTCTACTTTTTAACATTACACAACAATGTTACTAAAAAAAGGGTCATCTTGAGGCTCCTATGACTTTAAGTCTCCTATAATCTAATGTCCATCCAAGAAACATCACTTCATAACCAATCACGAATGAGAGTTGGCTAATGTCTCAATGAGTTAAGAGAGAGTGTGAAATGAGGAGAAGCTAAATATCAATTTATATACTATAACATAGTCATATATCCAGTCCCTTAAAATGGTATTAGTTAGGGTTCTATAACTCTCTAACTAGTTAGTCCATTTTGCTCTATCCTATCATCCTGTTATAAAGTCACCAAACTAATTAGGTCAAACCATCTATAGAATACATCCATTGGGGATAGCATTCAGTATTTTCCACATAGGCATCAAAGATATTTATTATTATTTTGGTTAATCGGCTTCCTTAATTATCCCCTAAATATTAGGTTCCTTCATATAACTTATTACATGGGTACAAAAGTAATGACAAATATTTATTTGAATAGTAATATTTTCTTTCAATCAAGTAGGTACAAAAGTATATTCTATCTTCAAGGCACGAGCACCCTTCTCAAGTTCCACCTTACCCTTATCTAAGAGAGGGAACTTTCAATGTGCACATCAAGCTCATAGGGTCTTATGCTCCATCCTACACTCTATGATAGAATTACCATAATAACCAAAGTAGCACTACTTCTAGTCTTACCATAGGATCAAAGCTTCCTTCTATGGATGAGCACTCATGTGAGACCTCAATTAGCACATTGGGTGGATGTGGCTTCCCATAAGGGATCCCCAATAAGGACCTAAGATAAGTTAGTATCTCTAAGCTCAATAACCTTCAATCATAGGGATATTGGAATCAATACTCATGTCCAAGAATCCAACACAAGGCAACTACATAAGAGCTACATAACTAGAACTTAAGAAAGATAGACCCTTTCTTAAGGAACACTCTCTTTGAAGACAATCTAATAGTTATATGCCATTCAAGGTGTATTAACTTTCAACACATTCCCAAATGAAATTCTAACTAGCAAAAGCATCCATTTCCATTGAATGAGTTAGCTTAAACTTGGTACATAAAGGAGATGAAATGAAAGACATAGTTTTAGGCTAGGTAATGATTTTGGGTTTCATGTTTTATATAAGTGACCATTTAGTGATATCACTTGAGGAATAAATTTTTAGGTTTATGGTTGAGATTTTTGAGTCTCTAAATTGTTCATTTGTGGTTTAACAAAAGTCTATAATTTATAGTTCAATCCCAAAATCTTGAGATATTAATAAAATAAATCCTATCCATAATTAATGTTACTCGTGCTTTTGTGATGTTTTTATTGATTAGGTTTAAGGATTTCTCTTGTGTTTATTATCAAGGGACTTTACATGATTGACAAAATATTATCATCTATACAAATTTTGCTAATGTTTTTTTAACATTTATATTTCCATCTCATTTTTTGACTTTCAAAGAGTTAATTAAGTAATATAAGATTATTTAATCGTTCCATCGTCTAATTTTCTTTTTGATCAATTTGACCTTAATGATATTAATACCTAATTTTATACACTTAATAGAAATTTCTTAAAGAGAAACTTATATTGTTCTTGTGCCTAGAGATTCTTGTTTCACTAACATGGTCTATTGAATTTATTTTATTATGACCAAATATTTTTATAGTCTCATCTAAGTTTCTTCACAAGGCATATATTCATAGTGAATCATGGGCTAGGGGAGAGAAAAAGTTTAGGTGCGCCTAATTCTTCTTTTTTTTGAAAGGACATGATGGTGTGTTGTTAATGATTGTGGATAGGTTAGATATATTGAGGTTGAATCATGGTTCCATTTTAAGCTAAGCTTCAATATTTCTTCCATGGATACAATCCTTGTGACATAAGCACCACCGAGGCAAAACTTACACTACAATAGAATTGAAGCAAAGATATGAGTATCGATCTGCATTTATGGGCATGTCTAACAATTTGTAGAAACCCTTGTTTACATTGTCAACTAGTGTGGAGCTCTTCAAGCCCAAGAAAATGTGAACACAACCATGATAATATTAGGTGCATTTAAATTTATATTAAATTGATATTGTCCACATGCAATACAAATGGGGATGGATTTTAACATGAATACCCATGTGTTTATTAATGATTGGTTGAGTGCCATGATCAATAGGAAGAACAATACTTAGTCCTTGAATATTGAAACATTTAGATCCATGAATATTAATCACATTAAACTTACAAGCACATTGAAATATAAAGTCATAAATAAACATCACATTTATTATTAGGATTACATAATGCATGTGAATCCGTATAGAAACACACAAAATATCTAAGATTATGGAGTTCCAAAATACAAAAGTACATTGTTAATTAGGATGGATTTTCAATCTTATTCACAATGAGATCAATTCTCACCAAAGTATATAATTTAATGTCCATATCAATATCTAAAGCTACATTAAACAAATTAATCCAACTACTAGTATTTGAGCTACTCATTGTCATTATCATCAACAAGTTTAGTGCTGATCTTTGCTTTCATTAGCCACACAAACATCATCAACTAATTTAATGACTAACTCAATGACAAAACTCAATAACATCACCACTATCACCATGCAACACTCTATCAGCATCAGAAATACCATCACCAAACTAAAAAGAGCTATCTAAACTCTCTTCAAAAGACAACAAACTCAAATCAACATCATCATTATCAAGGGAAACACTTGAAAATCCTATGATACTACAAGATAAAGAGGACTTAGGAGAGCCCTCCCCCTCATCTTCATCATTGTAAAGATAAAACCCATTTTTCTCCTCTTTGAGAGAAGTGTTTGATGATATACATTCATCTGTCTCTTGTGCAAGCATGCATGTCTTCTCTTTCACATATGGAACACTATGGAATCTTGGAGATACATAAGAAGCCAAATCTTGTATCCTTTTCCACAATGAATACAAGACATAGCTATAATCCACATAAGTGCAACCTAGCTCCCTTATCACATTAAGATGCACCAAGTATAAACCTTGAAAATTTTTTCATACTTGATTAGTCATAGTAGAACCTAGAGGATGAATAAAGAAGAAATTCTTTAGAGACTCTAACATGTTTTCACCAATTGCTAACAATATCATCTAGTATGTAACTCGTAACTTCCTCCCCGTAGCCTTTGAATCCTTGGATAGCAAAATCTGCATTTACCTCATCATTTACTAAACCACATTGTTGCATGCATTGTTCAGCATAAGAAATCCATGCATCTATATCATCATCTATGTTCCCATATGTCATGTGAGAAGTGTAAGGAGAAAACCCCAGAGACAACCTACCAAGAAAACGCTAAACACCAATGAGGATATGTGCCTTGGTAATAACCTCAAAATAACTCAAATTATGTCCATCAAAATCCTTGAAGCAACCTGGGATAAGGCACAGATGCAAAGCAACTAGAAAAGTTCACCCTAAAACCACAATCCAACCACTCAAGCAAGGCTTCATAATTTGAAGTTTAAAAGATATCTCATGTATCATTTAATCAATGTAAGCAAGCACATCTAAGTTGTGAACCACTTCCTCATGAGATTTAATCATAAAAGGGGAACTGTACTTGCAAGTACTCTTTCTTGACTACACTAAAGAAGATGTCACAGTATGATTTCGTTAATAAAATTCACCATCTCCCAATTCTTAATAAAGAAACATGAGCTTCTCAATCCCTCAAGATAATTTAAATAAACTTAGCCTAGACTAAATTAAAATAACATGATAATCAAGAAATGACTATTGAATCGAATGGCCATAGCCATGCCATAAATGAAAATGTATTAAATCTACATAACAATGAAGCCATATCTAGATGATATCAAAGGTACAATGAGAATCATGGATGAGAGGCTACTACAAGAAATCCACCTTTTGTTATGGTGGGCATTGAGTGCTATGATGGGCATTGAGTATTCACCCTCAATATTAATGGGGAAGGCAAGAACCCTCGAGCTCTAAGAAATGGAGAAATTTATAAAATGTGCTAAGAGATGTTTTCAATGAAACACTCTTGCATTTTATACTTACGAGGACCAATTAAGATAATTGTCTCTAAGCTAAAGGGTACAAAAATTATTTTATTGTAATTCATCCCTACCCTAAAATTTTGTCCTCAAAACATGAAAATGAAAAAGATAAATGAATGGTAGAAATGAATAGATAAGGCCCTACAATGCTCACGTAGCCTTGTAGAAGCCTCATCAAGATCAAACATTGAGTTTTTGAAATTTTTTCTTGAACAAGATAGCTGTAGAAAATGACCCATAACTTTTTATAGACATGTCAAATTGGTGCACATGAGGTATAGAAATGAAGTATACTTTAGTAGGTATCCATCCATGCCTTCAAAATACAATTTTGACATGAGTAGACCAATTATTTTGAGTGCAAAATTTTTATATATCAAGATGTCCACCATTCAACAAGCTAGTATTCTCATGAAGAAGCCATGGAAATTGTTCCAAATACAAAGCATGCTACGTGAAAGATTCTTTCATAGGCAATCCCTTCCATGATGATATGGTTCCTTAGAACCTTCTTCCACTTGTTGCTAATAATCCTCTCGAGTTCATAGATGATTAATCTATCCTCAACAAGGGAAGGTAGTTCTTCAAGAACTTGTATATCATGACCCATATAGCTTTTAAGTTGAAAGACATGAAAAACATTATGAATATGGATGGTTGAAGGAAAATCAAGTTGTTAGGCAAGATCTCCAACTTTTATTGAAATTTGATATGGATGATGATAGCGATGAGCAAGCTTATTATGTCCACCTTAAAGAGAAGCATAATGGGACTTATATACTTTCAAGAAGACTCATTCTCCCTCTTCAAAGTCTACATGCCTTTGCTTATCATCAGTGTAAGATTTCATAGTCTCTTGGGATTTTTGTATATTTTCCTTATATTGCTTCATTAGGAACTCCATCTTTTCTGGTCTTCCTTGGCAAGGGGATTCACTTCATCATGAAACAATACTAAAGGTACTTGAACCTTGTAGCCATATAAAGTCTCAAAGGGTGACATGCCTATCCTCATGTGGTATGTGTTGTTGTAAACAAAACTCTGCAAGATGAATCCACTAATCCCATGTATTTTGTGTGTTATGGTAAAAGTATCATAAGTAGACTTTCAACAACTTATTGACTCTTTTAGTTTGACCATCGATTTGTGGGCAATGAGCTATACTTAGAGTTAATTTTGTTTCCATGAAAGTAAAAATACTTTTCCAAAAATTTCCATGAATTTTGTATGTCTATCAAAAACAATCTTCATAGGTAAATGATTAAATTTGAAAACTCCTTCCATGAATTGATCTATCACTTGTTTGATTGAATACTAGACTTTTGGTGGGTATAAAATGGGCTGATTTGGTAAGATGGACAACCATAGAAAAATACTATTCTAACCTTGCTTAGTCGTAGGTAATCCTATAATAAAGTCCATGCTAATATTAGTCCATTTACCATGTGAAATGGGTAATGGCTAAAGTAGACCATTAGGCAACAAATTGGAATCTTTATTATGTTGGCATGATAAGCATTGCATCACAAATTTTTTGACATATTTCCAATAAAAGCATTTATGGATATTATCAAAGGTTTTAAACAAACCGGTATGCCCTTGCCAAAGGAGAAGAATACATCTCTTGTAAGATCCCTTGGTTAAAAGATGTCTGAGGTGTCAAATATACTTTGCCTTTGAACCAAAGAAGTGGATTTTTTGCTTGTAGATGTGGATTTCCATTTCTTTGTCATCCAACTTTCTACTTTCATAGGCAATAATACCATGTTCTTGGCATATAACAGTCCCAATACATACTAGCATCAACATAGATAGTGAATTCTATAGAAAAGTCTCACCACACAAAAATAGGTGTTGAAATAAGGAGACTTTTTAGCTCATCAAATCTCTTCATGGTTGTATTATCCCAATAGAAAGTATCTTTCTTTAATCTATCAATGAGAGGAGTTGATAGATGTGCATGATTCTTAATGAATCTCTGATAGAGAGAGGATAGTCCTAGAAATCCTCTCAATGAAGTAAAATTTTATGGTATGAGCCCATCTTTAATGCATTTTACCTTCTTTGGATCCACCCCAATCGCTTATTATCCACAATATGATGCAAATATTCTATCTCACTAGCCATAAAAGTATACTTGCTTTCCTTTGTAGAAAGCTTGTGTTGTCTCAATGTAAGAAGGATTGCATGGTCATGTTGTAAATGATCCTCTCTATTTCTATTGTATATGAGGATATAATCATTTACCAAGACAAATCTATATAAGATTAACTATAAAACATTGTTCACAAGAACCTAGAAAGTAGTAGGTGCATTG
This sequence comes from Lygodium microphyllum, assembly GCF_053477565.2. Classification (NCBI taxonomy): domain Eukaryota; kingdom Viridiplantae; phylum Streptophyta; class Polypodiopsida; order Schizaeales; family Lygodiaceae; genus Lygodium; species Lygodium microphyllum. The sequence goes on along the minus strand of NC_141143.1, from coordinate 148,557,805 downwards.
GAAAGTCCAAATGGCATAACCAAAGAATGGTAGAGACCCCTTTTTATTCTAAAAGCCATCTTGTACTCATCACCCTCCTTTATCCTAATTTGGTGGTAGCTTGACCTCAAGTCAATCATGGTAAACACATTTTCATCCTTGAGCTCATCCAACAAATAATCAATGTGGGGAATTGGGTACCTATTTTTTATAGTGCTCTTGTTGAGGCTCCTATAATCAATGCACATCCTATAGAATTCACCTTTCTTCTTAACAAGGAGCACAAGAGAAGAAAAGGGTGACTAACTAGGTTGAATAAACCCCATTTCTAACAAGTCCTTAACTTGTTTCTCCAATTCTTCTCTTTCATACTTTGACAACCTAAAAGGGGATTAGTTAGGTTTAGTGCCAAGTGTGAAAGCAATATGATGTTCCACTTCTCTCTTAGGTGGTAATGATGTAGGAGGTTGAAATATGTCTTTAAACTCTTCTGAAAGTTTACAAAGACATGGATCACACTCTCTTTAGGTGCTAAAGATTGCTGATTTTCATCCACCTTTGAGAGAAAAAGTGCAAAAATGCAAGATATTGCATTGATCTCTCTCTTCATATTCTTTTTGTTGATTACTTCTGCTTATTTTCTCTCTATGCCATTAAGTGTTACTTGTTGCCCCTTCTAATTAAACTCCATAATCATGCAATTAAGATCCAAGAAAAACTTTCCAATCCCTTTAAGCTAATCAGAGTCGATAATAATGTCTATAGGACTGACCCATACCTAGCCTACAATCAAGTATGTCATAACGGTGCAAGACTATGATAGCCCAATAGGTGTCTGTAGGCATATATCATTGCTTAACTCTTGAGCTCCATTTGTTACATGCACCTTTAGTGGGGTGTCCATCTCTTGAGGTAATAACTTCAACTCAAATAATGATTTTGCATTGACAAAGCTATGTGCATTGCCAATATGAATAAGAATATGAGCAACCTTAGAATTAATCATGCCTTTGAGGCAAACTGTATTCTCTCCTTTATAATCCATCCAAGTATGTTGGGATATGGAACATAGCATGGGTGACCGTGCAAAAGCTGAAGAATTATCCAATGGTAATCCACCTAGATCAAATGGACCACCTCAATCGAATGGAAACCTGTTGACATCCTCTTGTACAAATTGATCATCATGGTCATGCACCTCATCACAACAGTTGCCTCATCTTGCATGTGACCTTCTTCATGGACTTTATCTTCATCTGAATCTTCTATGATCACCATATTAAAATTTGCACTTTTGTTTATGATCAGATTACCATTTTCTCCACATTTTCAGCTTGTCATTAGAGAAGAGTTTACTACTAATGGTATTGGGTGACTCTTTAGTTCCACTTTCATCTCTCTTTAAACTTTCTTTTGGATCAACACTATAGCTGAAGTTGTTCCCTTGCTTGGAAGTATATGATGTAGGGTATAAATATTTCTAAAAGTGTTTGAAGCCATGTTCTCATGTTTATAAGACTTTCTTTGCTAATTGAATGGATGTTCCAACCTTATTGGCGGAATTGAATGATAAATGGCTCTTATCTTGGGCTAAAAAGAGCTCACTTCCCTTCTATATTTTTTGCTATAGTGTTCAGCATACTATATTGTTGCATGTACATTTGCACACTTTACTACCCCCACCTCTACTGAAGGGTTTGGATCTAATCTAAAAGTATACTTATTCTTCTTGGTTGAATAAAAAATGCTCTCAACATATATGGAGAGGTTTAGAAACTAGCTAGAATATTCCCTAATTGTAGAACCTTGTTGTCTAAGATCATACCACTTCCTTTCCAACCTTTCTTTTTCCATTGGAGATACAAAAACCTGTGTTATGAGTAATTTAAAGTTCTCCCATGTAAAAAACTTTTCTAATTTTCATAATGTATCTCCACCATATATGTGTGTATCCCTCTAAGTGTAAAGTTGCAGAGCAAATCTTTGCCTCACCATGGCATGGATAGAGGATAATAAATTTTCAATTTATTAATCTATTCTTCAAGCTCTATTGGTAAGGGATTGTCCCTTGTGCACTGTGGTATGCTGATTTTCTCTTTATATCCTCTATCATAGTGGTAACGATGATCATTGTTATTGGGTAAAACACTTGATAATCGCCTTGGAGAGAGATTATCCAATATTATTTGTCCATGGTTATTGTTAAAGGGTTGCTAACCATTCTTCTTGTTGCCAAAAGAGTAATGACTAAGTGAGTTAGTTCCATGTGGTTGATGATTATGAGGGGGTTGAATAGGTGAAATGATTTCCTCAAGATCATCATCATGTTGAAATTTATTCTCTTTTCTTGAATCTTCATGAAGGTGTTAACCTTGTATACTCCTTGCATTAATAATTTTTGAGTGTTGTGGATAAAACTGCTTATAGAATAAGTTATACCATGAATGTCTTCTTCTTTTTCAACATGCTGAGCTTTTTCAGGCTGTCTATGATCCTTTGAAGATTCAAAGTTTGGCATTTCCTTACTCCAAGAGTTAGAAGGAGGTCGAAATGTTCCCTAACTCTTGATGGTCCACCTTGCTCATAGGTTGAGTGTATAAACTGATGGGCTGCCCTTGATTCACATTGTCATGTGGAATTGATATCCCATCATCATTGAAAGGTAGAGTGCTTTACCACTTATTACTCAATTTGCTAAGAATGGAGATCATCTTATCAAACTTACTGTCCATTATGCTATCCAAACTTCTCAAAGTGATTGATCATTTGTCCAAACTTGTCATCAATTGTTTTTTTCAATTGAATGATACCCTCATTCATGCATTGAATCCTCCAAGAAATTTTTTGGAATTCATATGAGTCATGTGATCCATTCACTTAAGACATATGTGCCTCATCAATAGGATCTCTTAGCCATTAAGTTTATTCATGCACATTGCCATCATTCCCATCATTTTGTCCATGATTTGTGGCCTTAATGAATGAGTTCATCTCTACTTAATAATCAACAAGTCTTCATTTATACTCTCCAATATTTTCTCTCTTATTCTTATTCTTGGCCATTTGAATGGGTGTAGTAAGAGAAGATTGTTTGTCAATAAGTGGGCTATAATAAGAGTTGTACCCCTTTAATCCTTGTGTTTATTTGCTCAAAATGCATATTAGTATGTGTAGGTAAATAAAATTTCTGAAATCTCAAGTTGTAATTGGATAAGGAGTAGTCCCAAATCAAAACAATGTACCATGCTTGTCTAGGAGTTGTTTTTAATGACCACCTATTAGAAAAATGGGCATAACTTTTTCTCTACAACTCCAATTGTCAAACTTTTTAATTAGAATCAAAGCTTGATTGTCCTGTAATGAGTATAAGAGTTCTATATCAGAATCAAAACGTCTTGTTCTAAATTTCACTTTTATATGATTGTCACAATTGTAACAATAGCATGTTTGACCCTATAATTGTATTGTTTGTCACTCTTGAACATTGGCATGCATCATACACCTATGTCCACTAAATTATAGCATGTGTACACTTCAAATATGTCAGAATCAAGCTAAAGGGATGAATTATTCATCATTTCATGATAGAGTCTCAATCAACAATGAGCAAGCATTCAATTTTCAGCATAAGTGGACTAGATTTATCAATCAAGTAAAGAGGATATACCCAGTTCAACCCCTCCTTCAGCAATTAGCTAAGCCTAAATAACTGGAATTGGAGAGATTAAAAATGAGTAGATCATACCTTGTTGATACTTGAAATTGATGCAGATTGCTCAGATAGATCAAATGCCTTCAAGATAGTTGATGGGAGCTCCATATAAGTCTGCCATTGATTAAGAAGTCACTTGAAGTCTTTAAGAAGCTTCAAGAATACCAATCTTGATCCATAGTTGCTTACATTGACTAGAAAATGACCAAATATCTATGAATATGATCCAATGCCTTCAAGTGGAGCTGAAGATTAATTCAAAGCTTCAAGAGATGTTTTAATTCTTGATAAAGATTAGTCCAAAGCTTCAAAAGATACCTCAATCCTTGTTTAGATCAAGAATCCACGTGATTTGAGTATTCCATAGCTGTTCCAAGTATTCAAGTAAAAAGAAATGCTATGAATCAATGTTTATTGTTCCAATATTGGATCAATCTTGATGTAAATACCTTCAAGTACTTGATGCTCATAGGTAAAACTCATCATAATCCCCATGAATTAGCCACAAATTGATCAAAATTTTGAACACTTTTTGGTTTGCCCTATTTTTTTTTGAATTAGAAACCACACAAATCCCTTGAATCTTCTCCAAATGCAGGAAATAGTTCAATCTCTAAAGGATAAAGCAAGGGAATGCTTCTAGGAGCTTGAAGAAGTGAAAGCCCTATGAAATCTTGAAGAATTAAAGAGAAGGAAATACCTCAATCTTGAATGATAAAGCAAGAGAATTTTTCTAAGAGCTTAAAGAAGTGAAAGCCCATGAAATCTTGAAGAAATTTATTAAACATTTGTTGATGTCCTAAATACAAAACAAGAGGAGGAGAAAGAATCCATGGCTCACCTTGAATCATGTTGCAATCCCTAAAGAATGTTATCAGCTTGTTGTAGAAGCTTCAAGAAGTGCCACATGTCAATCATCAACCATTAAAGATGAGATTTTAGCTAGAGAAGAAGACCAAAATATAGCTCAAAAAATGCGGCACAAATCATGCTAAGTTTACATCTCTTTTCTCATGGTTAAGTTGCTCCATCTCTAGTCAATAAGCTATTCCAAGTGCTCCAAATGAAGTGAAGAATGAAGTGGTGCACTAAGTGGAAGAAGATCTTGATAGGGGAGAAAGATCTCAATAAGATTTCAACTATGGAAGCTTGGGATAAGCTGAGAGAGGAGATAAATCCTTGATTAGTAAAGAGTAATCCAATTGAAGCTTTTTGGAGACTCTATTAGCGTTGGTTAGTCCTGGAACCTTCAAAATGGACCTCTTGTCCATGAGCTACTAAAATATCCAAGATCTCTCCATTTCTTCTTTAGATCTTCTTCAAGAGATTGAGAAATAGTGAATATTAAGTGTAGGAAAGCCCAACTAGTCAGAGTTTAAACTGTACTAAGTCCTCTAACCAAATCTTGAACTCTAGTTACCCTTGGTGGTGTTGGAAACCAAATCTAGGCTTGAAATGACCTTGCCAAGAGTTAAATTCAGGAACCTAATACCATTGAAATGAACTTAGCTAAGATTGAATTAAAATAACAAGAAATTCAAGAAACAACTATTGAATCAAATGGCCATAGCCATGCCATGGATAAAAATGTATTAAATCTATAGCACAATGAATCCATAGCTATATAATATTAAAGGTACAATGAGAATCATGGATGGGAGGTTGATGCAAGAAATTCACCTCTTGCTATGGTGGGCATTGAGTATTCTCCCTCAATGTTGGTGGGGAAGGCAAAAGCCCTCAAGCTCCAAGAAATGAAGAAGTTTACAAATGTGCTAAAAGATGTTCATACAAAATTACTTTATTACAATAACAATACTCCTACATAGTGAAGATCATTGCATGAACTCATTGGCCAACCATAAGCATTAACACTAATTTTATTGGTTGTAAACTCTTGCATAGCAAAGCTAAAGATAGCCTAAACTTGGCCCCATTCATCTGCATCATCATCCTCCGCTTCTCCATCATTGAATACTCCCATATTTTCTCTTCTTTCAATGCTCTTTTATAGGACAGTAAATCTACAAATTGATTATAGGAAAAAAAATCTATAAATTTATTATATGGATTTCTAATTGAACTCTTATTCCATTTTAATAATAAGAACCAATACATATTGATATATTAGTGATCAATGATAAATAAATATTGATTTTTTCTCTTTCTACTCACATCTTGTAAAGAAATATCTTTATTTTATTACATTGTAAGTGATGCATGTGTGTTTGTATATTTTTACATATCTTGTGAGTGCAAGAACTATTTATTCTCACTCTCAAATTATAACTAAGCTCTTCCCTAAGGAACTTGGGTTGAGCACAAATACATTCCTCCACAAGTACCCAATGGAGAGGAAGGTGTTGTCCATTTTTTACCCCCAATCTTATCTCTATTACTTTTACATTTTTGTGGCCATGATGTTTTGATTAATTGCCATATTCAACTTTAAGTGTTTGCTTTCTCCATTTTGTGAAATATCAAGTCTTGAAAATAAATAAACTTTATAAGTGTTGTGCATACTACCTTATTCAAGGTGTTTACAAAAGTAGCTTCTATGTAGATCCAAATCATAGCCATAAAGCTAATGGCCATCTAACCTTGGTTATAAGAAAGTTAATGCTAAGCCATGCCAAAGTCATGAATGTGTGATGCTTACAGTGTAGCTTTCAATAAAGTAGAGAAACAATGTGATTCAAGCCAATATAGCTCCATGCATCCTCAATGAGCCCAAATTTAGCATATAGCTAGCCTCCTTGGATCTAAAAAATAATAATTGAAAATACTTTTACATGTTCATGTGGTGGGCCTAGCAAGACAATGCTTTATTGATAGACAACACAATATTACACATGGAAAAGATAGATGCATTGAAAAGAATCATGCCTAACTAGAGTGCATGTGTATCATGCAATAATATAAGCACAAATTTTTTATTAGATTAGGTCTTTTATACTTGTTTGCACCTCTCAATCAAGATAGAAGACAATACTCCATTACACTCACCCAAAAAGTACAGTTTCTCAAGAGAAGAATAGTCAATTGATGTAGAACAAAAAACACCACCCATAATCATGTGATCTCTATCATCATGCCCATACAATCGAAAGATTTTAGTACATATACTTATAGTGGGCCTCATGTCCTATAGTGCTTAAATATGGTGGTTTGTGCATCACTCCATCCCGTGGCATGGAAGTAAATTCAAAAAATTGGAAGTTGACCCTCAAGTGTAGTGGATCAACAAATCTACAACATGAGGTGCTTATGGACTTGATATCCCCTGAATATGCAAATAAATTGGCAAGAAATATTATGTGATCCATGACATCCAGCAAATCCAATCAAATTCTAGCATCAACCTATCAAAACCAGACCAATCTTAACCAAAATATCAAGTGGGTAAAGCCTAAACAGATCTTAAGCATAAAAAAATCCTAGACTTCCTGCATGTTTAAAAAATCTATGCTACAAAAACATCAAGTGGTATATTTCTTAAAAATTATCTCAAATCTAATTTTTTGTAATTTATACTCACCTTGTAGACCTTGTTGGAGCTTAATTATATTCGACATCACAATAAAGAGAGATTATCTGGCCAACTCATCATATGGATATCATGATAATGTGAAGAAATAAGTTCCTTAAGACCATGAGAGGGAGGGGGGAGAAAGAGAGAGAGGTACTAACATTATCTTCCTTTATCAAAATAGATTCATTAAGAAACTTATCAAATACTTTGAGGCCATCATCCAAGATAATGAAATGATAGAGAATATACACATAGTCAATTGTGTAGAGTGCCAAAGCAAGGTGACAGCCATAACTGCAAATGGAGGTTTGTTATACTACCAAACTGCTCCTACAATGTTACAAATAATCATTGGTGTACACAAAAAAAATTTAGACAAATTTGGCTTAAATTACGTCTATAACCTAATATGATGTGTCTCATGCATTGCCAACCTCTTCTCAAGTGTACTACTCTTAATTCTACTTCCCTTGTTAGAACCATTCGACTCACTTGTTCTTACTTCATTTTTTCCCTCTTCATTATCTTTTGCCTATACAAATGTGGCATTTGAAATATCAAAGAAAGAAAAATATTACCATGCTTAACACACAATGCTTAACATTTGACATTTGAAATATTAGAGAAAGAAAAAGATTACCATTCTTAATATTAAAACACATTGTGAATTAAATCTTGAATATGTGCAGACTTAGCTTCAAATAATGTTCATCCTATTGATTATTATTTGTGATGCTCCTTGCTATTCTATCTACATTTGTCATGTTCCAATGTATTGTTGACTACAAAACTCATTTTGTTGTAGGTTTCTTTGCTTTATTCTATATAGTGTGGTGCTTTGGAATGGGTTTTTCTGGTAGAGCAATGTATAGAACTAAAAACATATACGTTTGTATCACTGGATATGCATTGTATGGCATAGTTGATTGCCATAGAAGAATTGTAAGCTCAGTTATAGATGCACCCATAATTTCAACTATATAGGGAAGATAGAAGGATAAATCTTTGGACAATGATCATTGCTACTTCCTTCAATGCTAGAATTAAAAGAGACCCCTTTCTTGACTAAAAGAATCTTATTCTCTTGAATAAAATATTGAGATAGTAAGTTCAACACATGTAGACATTGATGATGGATCACTTGGCTAGATAGGTATGCACATCTACACTTAGTACATTGTTGGTCATTATAATTTTCACATGGCTACTACCTTATCACATATTATATTTAGTTTGTCACACCTATATACAGCTAGCATAGCTATAGTGCCAGTCAACTAGTATAGTCAGTTATGCACTATTTGACTTCGTAGCCCACTTTCCTTTATGTTGTATCTTATCTATACTTTTACATAGTGTTATGTGAAGATGAAGAAGAAGAAACTAACAAGAAAACATTTTGGCCTCCATCTCTCGTCTTGTGTTGTTGAGTGAGCTTTCTCTTGTGTGTGCGGTGTGTATTTGGCACAAAAGCTCAAGCAAGTCCTCCCACCACGTGATTCTTGACGTTATTAGAGTGACGCCACCAAGAGAGGCTAGTTTTGAAGGCTGAAGTAAAGGACAAGAGGCAAGATTCAAGCATGCAAGCAACGGGTAAGAAGCTCTTCCATTTTTCTTAGATAGTGCTTGTGGAGGTATCGAAAGCAGGGCAAAGTGAAAATCTTAGAGTGTTGTGAGGTTTTTTGGCCATCTGAGGCCATTTTGGGCCACGTTTTAGACACACAAGGCTGCGGATAATAGTTTCAAGGCAAACTATAATTTTGGCTATGTTGATCGAAAGTGGGTGCACAAGTTACAAATTTCAAATATGTAATTTTTGAGGTTTTTGCTTAGAAGTAAGTGTAAGTTTCATTTGCAAATAGGTTGTAGAGTATATGCACTATTTAGCAATCATTGAAAAATTCTAATTGGTGTAGTGCTATGCACTGGTTGCGAAAGGTTACAAAAGACTTGCTTGTTGTTTTGTGTCATTTTTATGATTATGGTAGAGAACAATGGAAACCCCATCATTGAGAATCTAGACAAGAAAACTATCCATTATGAAAGTTCCGTGTGACGAACTTTCTTATTGAAAATGCATTTATAACTTTATTTCAAGTGAAGAAAAGGAGCTAGAGTTGAGTAACCTTGTGGTTGTGGATGAATTAAAGACATGGGAAGAATTGAATGCGAAGGAAAAAAGGGTGATGTATTGGCCATCTATAATCATTGATAATACTATGCTATGATATATCATGAATGCACAAACTTCACATGTAGCTTGGATAAATTTTGAGTATAAATTTTCAGTAAATACAAAATGCACAAAATATTCAACTCAAGCAAGAGTTGAGTACTTTGAAGAAAGGAAAAATGTATGTCAATGAGTATGTTTTGAAGGTAAGGAGCATTGTAGATTCTTTGGTAGTGATTGATGCAATGCTTGATGATGATAATTTCTTTTCGTCTACTTTAGGGGGCCTTAATAACGAGAATGCATTAAAATCATTTATTACTTTTGTATATGTATAAAAGCCATTTTTAGATTTTGATGAGTTTGTCTTCTCATGATTAGTGAAAAGATCAATATTATGCAAGGTGACTCATTTGAAAAAAACAATGAATAGATCCGCATTTTACTTAAGTTCAAGAAGGGACATGCTAGATTCTCTTTGAGAGGCCATGGTATAGAACATGTTGGTAATAACCAACAAAACATGTTAAATTAGCAATTCGATGAAATGTGTGTTTTAGAAGGCTATGGAGACTTTAGAGAAAAGGGGAGCTCTAGAGGAAGAGGTAGATGGTAAAACAAAGGTTTTGATAATTTTGGCATTGTTTGTCACTATTGTGGCAAAATAGATCATAATGTAGCTCATTGTTATACTAAGAAGAAGGATATCTGCAATGGATATGATGAATATTATTACAAGAGAGGAGACACATGATGATGTATGGTACATCGATTCAGGTGCATCTAATCATATGACCAATCATGTCGAAGGATTTAGAGAGATGCAGAACTTACAAAATCCAAGTTATGTGTAGATGGGTGATGATTCATGCCACCCAATTTCACACATTGGAAAGGTTTGCTTGTCCTAGTCTATTAGATGTATTATATATGCCATCAATCACAAAGAATTTAGTATCTGTTTGCCAAATGGTAGAGCAAGGGTTGCATGTTCAATTTAATACAAAAGGTTGTTTTGTAGAATACTTTAATGATAAGTGTAGGTTGGTCGTAAAAGGAAGTAGAGTTGGCCGCATGTTCACTTTAGATATTGAAATTCTTGCAATGAATGCTACTATGTATGCTAAAGGAAAACGAGCAATCGTAAATATTGAAATATAGTATAAATATATTGGACATGCAAATATAAAAAGATTCTAATGCTATTCCTATCCAAAGGATTCATTACAAGGTTGCTTGCTTTTAGAGTTGCAAAATTTCACAAAGTATGTGAAGCATATCAATTTGTTAAGCATGCAAGACAACCTTTTTTGCATGACACAGTTGCGAGAAAAAATATACTTGATATTGTGCATACAAGTGTTTGGGGGCCTACATAGAACATAACTTTTAGTGGTAGCAAATATTTTGTCACATTTATTGATGATTGTTCAAGAAAGTTATGGGTATATTTCATGAAGAAAAATAGTGATGTATTTAAGCGCTTCAAAACTTTCAAGAGTGCTAACTATTGAAATAGAAATATGCCTAAAATCTAAGTGCTTGAGATCATATGGAGGGAAAGAGTACATCTCTAATGAGTTTATGGATTTCTAAGGTCTTATGGGATAAAGAGACAATATACTTGTGGGTATATTCCATAGAAAAATGGGGTCACAAAAAGAAAAAATAAGCACATTGTAGAAGTTGCACAAGCATTGATGGCTAAAAAGAATATGCCAAAATATTTTTGGTCTGAAGGTAATGAATAGAACTTTCACAGTTGTAGTTTATGAGGTGACCCCCAAAGAATGCTTTACACACAAGAATCCCAATGTGTCACACTTGACAATGTTTAGCTATATCACATATGTTTATATGCCAGATGAGTTGCAAAAGAAGCTTGATCCATAGGCTAAAAAATGCATTTTTATTGGATATCTTTAATGAATAGAACTTCCACAGTTGTAGTTTATGAGATGATCCCCAAAGAATACTTTACAAGCAAGAATCCCAATGTGTCACACTTGACAATGTTTAGCTATATCACATATGTTCATATGCCAGATGAGTTGCAAAAGAAGCTTGATCCAAAGGTTGAAAAATGCATTTTTATTGGATACTCTTTAAAACAGAAAGGGTATTGTTGCGATAACCTTGTCTTACATGTGAGTTTAGAGTAGTGAGGAAGGATGCTATTTTTGATAAGATAAGCATTTGATATGCATCTAGTGGTGATGTATTAGATGGTAATTATGGTTGTGATGGTTATGTACAGAAAGAAAAGTAAGAATCACGAAGCCTTAGTGGACCACAAATATCATCTAGTACTACATCTACAATTAGCCCTTGGTTTGGGAGACTAAGTAGCCCCACATTGTTAGGTGAATCTACAAGTGTTGCATATAAAAATAAAGAAAAAAAGAAAGTGTTAGATGGTAATGATGCATCTACTAGTCATTTGGGATTTAATGGAGATTCTAGTAGTTCAAAGAGTTTGGATGATGAGCTTGGTATTCCTTTAATCAAACACTAGGTGTATAGAGAGTACATGATAATGTAAAGGATTCATTAACTGATCCACTACTACATAGGTCTAGCAGGGTCAAATGCCCTATTAAAAGATTTGGTTTTAAAGGTTATGTAGCTCATCATTATGCTTGTATGGTAAATGTAGTTGAGGATGTTGAGTCCACTTGTTTTAAGATGTTTTTGGTCATGCTCATTGATATGCAGCAATGGATGAGAAGATGGTTGTAGTATTAGAAGTCAATAAGACTTGGGATTTGATACCCTTGCTTAAGGGAAAGAAAGATATTGAATTTAAGTGGTTTGCAAAATCAAGCATTTTGCAAATGGTTTGGTTAGCATGTATAAGGCTAGGCTGGTTGCAAAAGGCTATGCTCAAACATATGGCATATATTATAAAGAGACATTCGGTCTAGTTACTAATATGGAAACTGTTAGATGTGTGATTGCTTTGGTAGTAGCCAAAGGTTGGAATTTGCAACAAATGGATGCCAAGAATGCCTTCTTGTATGGTGAATTTCAAGAAGAGATATGTATGAAGAAGCCAACAAGTTATGAGGATTTAGAGTATCCCACATATGTGTGGATGTTAAACAAAGCCCTCTATTGGCTAAAGCAACCACACCTAGAGCATGGTCTGATAAGATTGGAGAGTATCTTGTCAACATTGGCTTTATGTTTCTGATGCTGACCACTCACTTTATGTGAGAAAGAGAGATGCAAGCTTGGTTATCATAGTCATCTATGTGGATGACTTGATTATTATACGCGACAATGGTAGTGGGATTGTTGAAGTTAACGACTTTTTGAAGAATAAGTTTTAGATGAAGAATTTGGGTAAGTTGAGGTATTTTCTTAATATTGAGGTGATCATATGTGATAATGGTATATGGCTATCCCAAAGATAGTATGGCTTGGATATCTTATTTAAGTATGGTATGGCATCATATAAATCTCTTTTAGTACCATTGGAGCAAAATGTGAAGTTGAGTGCTAATGTTGGAGATAAGATAGAATATCCTACTATTTTTATGAAGAAAGTAGGGAGTTTGATTTACATGACTATCACAAGGCTAGACGTGAGCTATGTTGTTGGCCATGTGTGTCAATTTATGTAGATGTCTAGAAAGCCTCATTGGATGCAATTATATGCATATTGAGGTATGTGAAGTTCACTTTACATTATGTGAGGTATGTGAAGTTCACTTTACATTATGTGAAGTTCACTTTACATTGTTGGCCGTGTGTGTCAGTTTATGTAGATGTCTAGAAAGCCTCATTGGATGCAATTATATGCATATTGAGATATGTGAAGTTCTCTTTACATTATGGAATTTTTAATGAGACATGTAAGGATGTACAGGTGTTTGGATACATAGATGTAGATTGGGTTAGTAGTATGTTAGACAGAAGATCTACCAGTAGATTTATGTTTTCCCTTGGTAGTAGTGTAGTAGTTATATGGAGTAGCAAAAATTAACCTACAGCTACTCTATTGATACAGAGGCTAAGTATAGAGGTGTTACTATAGTAGCATGTAAGATGGTATGGCTATAAAAGTTATTGGGTGATTTGGATGTGTAGAGAAATGGTCAAATTGTCATTCAGTGTGACAACAAGAGCAACATATAGCTAGTCACGAACCTAGTGTTCCATGCTATGACAAAACATATTGAGGTGCACTATCACTTTGTGAGAGAGAAGATGCTTGCAAGAGAGATTGACTTAGTATATGTTAGTATATAAGATCACATAGGTGACATTTTCACAAAGGAATTTGATGCAAAGATGCTTTGAAAGTTTTGAAGCTTACTTAGAGTCGTAAAGATACAATTGACCTTGAGGGGGAGTGTTGAGATGACAAGCTCAACATGTGTAAATATTGATGATGGATCGCTTGGCTAGATGGGTCTACACGTCTACACTTAGCACATCAATGGTCATTATGATCCTCAAATGGCCACTAACTTATCACTTATTATATTTAGTTTGTTGCACCTATGTACAACTAGTATAGTTATAGTGCCAATCAATCAATAAAGTCAATTATACATTATTTGATTTAGTAGGTCACTTTTCTTTATGTTTTCTTTTATCTATACTTTGTGTACATTGTGTTATGTGAAGAAGAAGAAGAAACCAACAAGAAAATGTTTTGGCCTCCATCTCTCTTCTTGTGTTCTTGAGTGAGCTTTCTCTTGTGTCTATGGTGTGTGTTTGGCGCAATAGCTCAAGCAAGTCCTCCCCACCATGCAATTCTTAATATAAAATGGAAATAGATTCTTTCTTAGCTATATTCCCCCCCCAACACACACCTTTAGACCCTCTAAAACAAAAATAAAAACAAAAAACCATGTAAGGGGCACTATATCACCTCCCTTTGGATACAAAACTTTAGTATTCATGTAAGAGAGTATAAAAGCAAGAGGAGGCACTTGACTTTTGTTAAGAAGTAGAGAACATACTGATGAGAGGAGAGGGATCCACTCACAAGCAAGCAAGGATATTTTATTAAAGACATGAGTCAAGGAGCTGCCAACTCTTATTATATGACTCAAGCCAAATAAATGCTCCATACCTCTTCTTTTGGTCTTTGTGAAGGCCCTCCTTAAACTTTGCATGCTACCCATGGGGGTACAAAAATTTATTATGGCTTGTTTTACAAGCATTTCCTCATTCTTTGTTAATATCCATGGTATACATAGTTGAAATTTCCATTATCGCCTCTCATGACCAATCTCCCCTTCGCCTACCAATACTACATAGGTCCTATCTATCATGCTTACAATCTTGAACCTCAATCAAGTGCCCTCATGTGCTGAATCCCATTTCTTGAATATATGTATAGGATCTAGAAGGTGGTTTATCATTACATGGATTCAACAAGATAGTCAAAAAATTATATAGTTGCCATTTTAAAATATATAATGCGCATTCAAAAGGCCATACATTAAATTTTGTTCATATATAGTGATCTAAAAATATGTCATGCTCATTCAAGAACTTTATTCATATATAATGAATGGTTTTAGGTCTTACTAACTCATGCCATGTGGAGGTGGATGTTCCATGCAACTCCATAAATCCTTGGTCTCAAATATACCAGAATTGTGGTGGACTCCCCACTCAAAGTTCTCTCATACTTAGGATGATCAAGAGGGGGAAATCTATAATGATCCTTGTAACTGACATTCTTCAGACTAGCCGACCATGAAGAAACTAGTGATGGACCATAAATGGGACACACATGGTAGCGTGTGATAGAGAGACCTATATCATATATATGTAAAAATAGACCCCAATTGAAAAATCCTAGTAATTGTAACCTAGCAGGCCTATCACAAGGAAACTCTGCTAGAGGTCCAAATAGACCAATTTTCATATGAGCACCCCTAGACATACAAATGCATTGAAATTCATATAGAAGCAAAAAATAAGAAAGATAAATGAATTATCAATTAGATCACTGGCCAAGTTAGAGTCAAGTTAGTGCCCTAGGTTAGGGGGTTAGTATAGGTTTATCAAGATCTATTAGTTAATTAAAAGAATATATTAATATTAATAGTTATTAAGAAGGGAAGATATGTTGAGATGTCAAGTTGAACACGAGATGACACTCACATACATGGAGGACCATTTCTACATTATATATCATAGACATGGTTAGTACCTACATTAGCACATACTTTTAGTGATACTTTACGATTGGTAGTCCACCTACCTACGTTATATGATATCTATCTAGTTATCTTTCTAATTAGAATATTCACACTATGGACCACTTGTATATTATGTATATTATGATTTCTCTTTATTCTTGGTAGATTATCAATATAGTAGAAAAGAAGAAGAAGAAAGATTATGTTTTAAACTTCATATATTGTGTGCATTCTCTATATCTTATGTTTCCTGCAAGAGCTCAAGCACACACACACTCTCTCCCTCTATCTTTTCATGGTACTAGAACAATGTCTAGGTGAGGAGATATGAGTCGCAAACGCAAGAGTCTTGCAATGAAGCATTGTTGTGAAGTACACCCATTGAGATCTCTCTTATAAAATCTCCAATTGATGAGCCCTCCTCACAACCTTGAGTACTAGAGGGAGTGTAAAATTCATTTGGTCTGAGCTTGTTGATCAAATTTACATTCTAGGTGTGTTTCCATCTCCATTCAAAAGTTAGAGGCTCTTCATATTGTCATGTATTTTCTTGCTATAGGATATCAATCTAAATAAGAATAGCACTCTCCCTTAAAGAAAGTAATTATATCATATCTAGACATGCACATAAATATCTTCATCAAACTTTCTAATCTCTTGTAGAGGTACATCAGTTAGACCTACTTCATGCAATATGTGTTTGGTGTGGAGGCAAATCATCATAATGGGAGAAGTGCTAAGAGGCTATTTGGATTTCCATGAGAAAGGGTATGTTAATAGGTATTGAATAAAGGGATGCATTACGAAAAAGAAATGATAAGTAATAGGTTAGTGAATGGGAGATGAGGTGGTAGTTAATTAAAAAATATATCTCATACTCTTTAATTTGTGGATGAGTAGTTGCATGGTTTGACTCCAGTGGTGGTTTGACTCCAGTGGCTTAGAGAAGAGCCAACATGCCTTACTACAAAAAGAAAGGGTAGCTACCATTAGGAGAGATTTGGACTCAAGTTTGGGCCTTAGTTTCAAGTACAGAAAGCCCCTCCACCAATAGGGCAGGAGCTACCATTATGGTAAAATGGGATTTTTTAAAATTTGAAGTCTTTTATCTCATATTTAAATATTTTTAAAATAAAATATTTTGAGGTATTTTTGGCACAAAATTTTTTGGAGACACAAAATATAAGAGATATTGGTATAATTGAAGGTGTTCTTGTTAGTCATGTATAACCTTTGCAATATCCCAATCATTTTCTCAAAATTCTTAAATAACACATCCAAACATATTTTCTCCATTTTATTATTCCTCTGTTTTCCTAAAACTTTCAAAAAAGTTCAAAAAATTACATGTCCTCCCTTCAATTCTGCACACAATTTGCTATTCTCTCTTTTAACTCGATGTGCTCTTCTACTTCATCTTTCATTTCAATGGAAGCTTCACATCCTTGGCATGCTTTGTCTTCTATTAGAGTAATCACAATATACAACAACTTTGACCTTGAAAATAATAGTTGGATTTTTATTGCCGTCTCTATTGGTTCTTGGATTATGTTATAGACAAATAAGAGGAGAAAAGGTGGAAATGAATTCATTGACACTTACAAATGGCGAGTTAAGGATTTCAAGATCAAAGGACTAAGAAAAAAATTTAAGCCAGATGTGTATGCAACATGCATAATTTGCACTTAGAATTATTACGCTTATAGAATTGGTCCATTGACATGCCACATCATTGGTCGAATTGTAAGTTTATTGGAATATTTCAATAGGCCTCAAACTCAGTTTTATGTTTCAGTAATTTGTTGAAGTTTATGTTTGTTGATATATATCCATCAAACCTCGAAGATTGGCAACCTATTGAAGGCATAGTTGAAATCTTTGATGCATTTCATGGCTCTATTGTTGACCATTTGTACAATGCAATCTCAAATAGGTCATTGGTCAAGGAAGGTGTTTTCTTTTATGATAAATTTTACAATGCACCATCAAGTATGATAGGATATGGATCTCTCATGCTTTTTTTACTCCAAGGTCTAGATAGCACAGAGTGGCCAATTTCGGACCTAGAATCATGTGAATCTTTTAGGTTGAAGATATACATAAATATTCAAAGATATTTGCAACCTAACGTAGGAGTTGCTGCTGAGACAACCTGTTCAAAGAAGGGGGTTCCGTAAAAGCAACGGGAAAAATTGCGCAAAACCCAAATACCTCGCTTTATGTTTTGACTTCCATCCTCGAAGATCACAATCTTCATATCATTACATATTTTCATGGACTTTTTTATGATGAGAAGGTTCGAAAAACATAATCAATGTTCATATGCAAATTGGAGAAATACATGAACTTCTTAGTTAGATTTCCTTAGGAAAGGATCTAATTTTCTTGAGAGTTGGTTGGATGGTTGCCTTATCTTGGATTCATGGATATAAATATTGATTTAGAAATCGGTGCAGGTGCAACTAAAATTTGTTAAGCTTAGTGATGTGATGTTGTTGTGTGGTTTGTGGAAGAGAGTATGACAACTCTATGTACAACATATTCATATAATCTTGCAGGACTTAGGAGTGCTTGAAATATGTACATTTCCTCATAAATGTGGAAAAAAAGGATTCTTGAAAGGCTAAGCGTGAACTTATATACACGAGTATGAGGGAAGGGAAAAAATTAGAAACATAAGAAGGTATGCTTTGTATGTAGTTTTTGGGGGCTGACTGAGTCATCGAAAGAAAAGGGTATACTAGGTGCAACTTAGTATAAAAATTGGGACTATTTGAATTGTTATGAGGTAGACAAAATGTTTTTTTGAAGGGGCTAAAAGACATAACTAAAAGACAAGAAAAAAGCATGGCATACATGGAATGCTTCAAGGCTAAATATGGAGATCTACTTTAGGCTGAATAGGGTTCTTTTGTGGACTATTGTATGTTGAAATATATTACTCTAAACTGATCCAAAAGTAGGAGAATCTAGGGACTATTTTGAAGAAATATTAGATCACAGTTTCTTTGAATTGAAAGTTTGATGTATTGGCATGATCAAGAGGCTTCATATCGATCCATTTTAGGGTATTACATGAGTAAATGATTTGAATAGGTCTGAGCTTATCTAATACCTATAGAAGATAGATTTTTCTCCATAAAACCATTTTTTGCTATCCATATTCATACATGGTTGGTTATCTATATTCAAGGCTAACATAGGCAAGTTTATGCTATTCAAAAAGTAAAACTAACATATATGTAGATATATACATTGAATACGCATTGGTTGCATGCTTTTATAAAATACAATGATGCTACAATGAAGCTTTGAACCCCTATATCCAACCTTTGAACTCTTCTTTTCTCTCCTCTTCTTTCTACCCTAAAGACTAATGTTTTCCTACATTGGACTCTCTATATAAGACATGATGTCTTCTATTAATATGTAATAGGCAACATTAGATAATGTAATAGGCAACATTAGATAAAGAAGTTTTTGGACATGTACTTGAATCAAGTATGTTTAAACTAAAGTGATTTGAAGGATGGAATGTATCTAAGTGCTTGAGGCTTTGTGCAAAGAAATTGGAATTTATTGGGGTTCCTATGAACCAAATGAATCGATACTTTGCCTAGGTTGTAGTCTTGAAGATTGGATCACATGTAAGATCTCTTTTTCTAGATGATGGCTCTAACTGGAATGATTTTTCAAAAGTGTTCAAGGATAAATATTTCGTGGAGGATGTAATACAAGTGATTATGAAAATAAATTTCTTAGAGTGGATTGTTGAACCTAATAGGGGTTCTAGGAGCAATAGAATTGCTATGAGGACTTGTGCATAGATATGAATAGTTAGATAAAACTAAGAAATTAACTATGGGAATGGAGAAATTACAATTGTTTCTTTAAGTTGTAGATTCTTCATTGCACTCAAGTCTTGAATTTTTTTTGAAAGGATGACAAGGCAAAACAAGAGTCACAATAGTTTGTATAAGACAAAACAAGCTATCAAATAGCCAATTTGTAAATGTGCCTCCTACTCTAAACAAAGATTATATGATGGAATGATTAGTGAGATAGATATAGGATTTGCAACATGTGAAGTTTTCAAAGTTAGAGGAGAAAATTATTTGGGATCTTGAGGATCTAAACCTTCAAAATGTGAAGGGTTTGTACATCAGATCTTCAGGATCTAAATCCAAACTCTGAAAGGTTTGTATATAGATGTATTTGGTGTGACATCGTAGAGCATGCTTGAAAAGACTATGATAATTACAAGGATGCCTTAAGCAAAGATTTTATTTTCTTCAAATGTGGTAATATCCATTTGTGTGAGGTACAGTTACCATTTGGTACCAATTTCAGAAAGGAAATGTGAGGTAGTATAAGATATGTCTTACATGAATGCTTTTTTTGTTGTTAAACTTGCTACATATGGTTTGTAGTTTGAAAATGAAGAGGGATGCTACAATAGCAGGTTTGGTTGATAAGAAGAACGAGCTTTGGTTTTATATAATTTAGACTATTGAAAGAGGGAAGATTACCAGGGATGAATTGAATAATGCAAAATATTATTTTCAAAAAATAATTAGCTAGAGGGTTCTTATAGGTACTTTTTCTCTATATGCATACATTGCTAAAAGTCGGAATACATAACGTTTTTGAAAAGAAGTGCAAATGGGTTCATGGAAATGAAGGAACTTTTAAAAAAGACAACTAAGGGAAGTGAAAAGCTTGATTTTGAACAATGTATATGTCACGAAAATCCTCCACTTGATCTATCCTTGGAAAACTTATCAAAGGGAAAGATGAATAAAGCAAATGCAAGGCTATGTTTAAACATCAAGCATATAAATTATAGTGTGACATTGAAGCAACCCCAAATTTGAAGAAAGTATTGGCAAAAAGAATATTAAACAACAAGTTAAAAATTACTTTGGGAGAAAGTCTTGGGGTTGTTAAGTGGGAGTTTCATGAAAAAAAATCATAGATTAATACTATCAAGAGAAAATGTCACATTGTGAGAGAATTAGTTAACGCCACTCTATGACAAGGAGCAACCATGTATACTAAACTATCACTATTCAAGAAATCATTGGGCCAGAACTACTGCAAAGACTCTAATCAATATGGTTAGCTATGAGAAGCCATGTATTGCACTAGTTGAATATAGGTCAGAGATAAATGTAGTGATAAGGAGTCTTTATCAAAAGGATAGATGGCCGATTGATATGGATCATGGTTTAGAATGTGAGATGCAAATAATGCATCATGTGAATGATATGATGCATGTCCAATCGTAAAGGTCACCACAGAAGATGTTAAGGATGAGTGGGATTTCTTTGTGCAGGATTCATCTACTTATCCTATGACTCTTGTTTAGCCATATATCACTATAATTTGTATGGAAACCAAAGTGTTAGATGATGATTTTGCATATGCCAAGATTGGAACCCGTGATGGGAAGAGTGCTATTTAATTTTGATGCCAGGAGGCATATTCCACGGTGGATTCCATGATTATATTTATTTGTTGGGGCTCATACACAAGGTGGATTCCTTTGTGCGAGAAGCTTACGGGGACACCTGTCCTTTTCGGGTGTCAAATTAATTTAATGTGCACATGGGTGATTCCATAGCGGGTGATTTCGTAAAATACATATTAAATTAATTGACGCTTACAAGTTTAGAGTGTGTACTTGAATTAAATTAAGGTCAAGACAAAGTTTCAACCTATTTAATTATTTTGTAGCTGAAGACTACTAAGTATTCACTTTTGTTGGGTTTTATTTAATTATTTTCTAACAATTGTGCATGCTTCAGTTGATGTGTAGAGCAGGCAGCGGTGGCTTGGATAGCACCTGGCGATGGCATGAATCCAAATGCTTAGAATACTTACTATTTTTGATAGGCGTGTGTCTTATCACTAAAGGCGTGGTGCCATTATTTATTTAAGCGCGCTTATTTATTAAAGCGCTTGACAAAACATTTATTATCTTGTATGTGCATAGGCGCTCGATTGAATATTTCATCATTTGATATTTGTATTTGGGCACAACCCGACTTTTGGATACCCAAACACCTTACTTTATATTTGGGCAAAGGCAAACGTAAAAGAAAAAGCATTCTATCTATAAAGTGGGCTATTTTTAGGATTGAAGATAAATAAGTTTATAAATGCATGCCTTGTGAAGCACTCACACAAGGCATGGGGGGCGATTGCACCCAATTGGTCTTTTTGTCTCATGTCGTGCGAATTCCCTTTTGCTTTTTACTTGAAATTATGAAGGTTTGTAGAGTTTTTTGTTCTTGGGGATCTTCCAGCATTCACTACACACGCATATAGCATCCGATCTGTGCACCAAGTTTCTCATTGTATGTATCAATCATGAAAAATCATGATAGTCTTTATGAGTACCCTTTACCCTAGAATTTTACAGAATCCAAAGAACCTTGAGATATGATGGGATTTTAGCATGTACTATTATAAAGTGAGACTATGATGGTATTGAAAAGAAAAGAACCTCACCTCCTTTAGTAAATATAAATATTTTTTCATAGGATTTACAATATTTTTAGTAAATGATTCACTTTCTTTTAGAAGCTTGAAGATATTCATAGAAATGAAAGCTAATATGCTTGCAAGGCTCAAGAGGTTTTGAAGCAAAATGGCTTTTCTGAATGCAATGAATGTATCATAGGTGTTTTTGATGATGTCTTATATTGAAACGATGGGAGATCATATAGCATTGACTTGCTCTAGGCTAAAATGTAGGATTGAAAGTATTAAAGTATGCTCCATTGACATATCTAGGGTGATTGAAGATTTTGAAAGATTGGGATATATATGTATAGATGAAAGAGTAGAGGCTTGGGTTGAAACTAAGTACAAAACTATGGGAAAGGAAGCTTATTGCTTTGCCACCATTACCCTCTACTAGCATTGAAAAAATAGAGCAAGCTTCTTATGACAACCAAAATCTGAGGAATCCAAAGAAAATTGGGCATAAATTTATTGTAGAAACTTTAAAAGAGCTAAAAATTGGTTGTGGGAATTTTCTTACTTATGTGGAGAGATACTATCTTATGGAAATGCTATCAAATCATGGTAGGGCATTTGCTTTTCAACTATAGGAGATTGGCTATGTGAATGTAGAGTTGTTGATCTACCCTATAGAATTTGTGACTTATTCTAGTGCCCAAATCTCATTTTCTATAATAGATTGAGATGTTGAATGAAATGATAAGGATGGGTATCTTGAAGTCATCATCTACTCTATATTTAAACAGGTGATTCGAAAGGGTCTCTAGAATTTGATATGCATCAAGTGACCTTTTGTGCAAATGTTTTTTGCAAACTCATCCACAATCAGACCAGATCCAAATTTTTTGTTAGTCACCTTTATTCAACTCCTTTTATAATCTTTATTGTGGATATGATTGATTGCAATTGGCTAACAATCAACAGTTACGAAAACACCTTTGGGATTTGTGAAAATGTGTACCTTACCATATGGGAAAGTAATTCATTTATACATGTGATGAATGCTATGAATATAATCTTAGAGGACTTAATACCAAAACTCACCATACCTTTTCTTGATGATGTGCCAACAAAGTAAGGATGAAACATTGGATTCAAAAGGGTGCAAAAAGTTTGTTGTAGATCATGTAGTTGACTGTGAAAAGATCATAACCAAGCTTGAGGAGGTAAATCCAACTCTTTCAAGGAAAAAATTAGTCTTTGTAGTTAGGGAAGCCTTGATTATGGGCCATATGTATCAACCATATGGGAGACATTCATGTCTAGCGAAGGTGGATGTGATTGGGAAGATGAAAGAGGAATATATTAGTGTTTTAGAAGTACACATGTTCTTGGATACTTGTGCATTCTAGCTTACTTGAATTCTATACTTTTCTCATGTTGTTGTTGCCACTCTATTGGTTATTGAAGAACAGTTAAATTTAGGTTTACAAAATCAATAAAAAAGTTGTTTGTTTCCTTTTGCAAATAGCACCAACACTAGGAAAGGTTGATTATGAAAGTGGAAGGTTGTTGACCCTCAAATGAACAAGGTGGAAAAGCTAGAAAATCTAAAGCAGAAGACAAGGCCAAGGTAAAAGTGAAACAGAAGACGAAGACACACCAAGAAGAATCTAGAAACACAAGAAGTGCAGAAAAGTCCTAAATCAAGGAAAAAGGCGCAGAAAAAAAAGCGTGAGTCTATACTGTTGTAAAAAACCGCAAGGCGCACCATGATTTATTTTAAGAGTGCCGGGCTCTCACCCGTGCAATTTGTAAAGGTAGATGGGCGGTGGAAAGAAAGCTAGGAAGATAGGAGCACAATGGGAAAAAGGGCCTAGGCCACAGTTGGGCATGTAAAAAAGGGGATAAGGGGATGATCACCCAAAAGGGATTTAGGGTTTTGTATATAAAGTTGAAAAGTGAATGAGAAGCTCATTCTTGTGTGTGGCCAAAAGTGGCTCTCCTCTTCTTCTTCTTCTTCTTCTTCTTACTTGCTTGAGCTTGTGCTTGAGAGAGGGAGTGTGAGAGTATGAGGGAGTGAGTGTGTGAGGGTGAGGGACCGGAGAGGAGAAGCTCTCCATCTTCTCCTCTCTTCTTCTCTTCTATTCTCTTCTCTTGTCTTGCTCACGGCAATGGAGCTTGGAGCGTGGAGCTTGAGGATGGAGCTTGCTTGAAGCTTGCACTTGGATCGTGGAGCTATTGGAGTGCTTGGGAGAGGAGGTAACTCGATCGGGCATGGAGGTAAGCTCACTACACCCATAAAGATGGATGGCACACCGGTTATGTGAGAGGTAGCCATTAGTGCTCGGCTTGGAATGCTTGAAGCAATAAGTGGTCCGTGTGTCTTGGAGGTTGAGCGAGAGCTCCCACATTTTGGTTCTGTTGCTAGGACAAATGGTTCAAGCCTTGAGCGCTTGGGCACTTCAAATTGAGCATCGAAGTAGGGTTTTCCACGAACCGGTGCTTGAGGTAGATAGGTAGGAAGCGAGGGAGTTTGAAGAGGTATTTGATCTCCTTAGCAAGTAGGTTTTGGGTTTTTTGGACTTGGAAAAGCATGTTGGAGTAGTGTAGGTATTTTCCTTATGATTTTTTCTTGCATTTAAAAAGTATAGGAGCAAAACATTGGAGCACACAGTGTGGTTTTCTGTTGCTGTGTATAACAGGTTGAAACAAGAAAAAGAAGGGCAAAAAATGAATATTTGGATTAAATCTTGGTGAGGAGAGCAATACTAAGGTGAGTACAGGCTTGGGTAGGGTGATAAGGGGCCAGGAGTAGCAAGGAAGACCACATTTTGCATTGCAGGGTTTCAGGAGAGCTGGAGAGAGGAAGAGAAACCTTCATTGCATGGACTTGCTTTGATCTTGCCATCAAAGAGTTCTTTGCCCATCGCAGGTAATTCCACACCTTTCCCTCATGAGTAGCTTGGATCTGGGGAGGTGTTCGACCAGTAGGAAGGCCGCGATCGCTCGGCGTGATGAATTCTCTGGAGTCCGGTGAAAAACGTGTCACACTCAGCCATGGCGATTCTGGGTCGAATCCCAGAATCGACCATTGGTCCCGTATTGTATTCGGCCCTCGACCCACTCGACTCGGACACCCATTGCTCGGCCCATCCAAATCGACCAGTCGGATAAACTTAATATTCGACCCAACTTGGCACTCAACCCTTGGCCCTTGGACCACTCAACCCTCAACCCACTCAGCTCTCGAACCATTCGGCCCACTCAACCCTCGGACCGACTGAATTCACCCATCAGAGCGCTTGCATTCGGCCCACCTGACTCGGCCCTTGGCCCTCGGACAGGTTGAATTGGGCATTCGGCCCTTGCAATTTGGACCTGTTGGGCCGAATTTGGATTTTTTTTTTCAAAAATTTAACCTGTAGATTTTGAAACCGACCAGAGACCACATAGAGCCAAAAGCACATCATAGATCTATTACTAGACTAAAATCTAGAGCAAGTAGTTCAAAACTTGGCTACGAATGGTCCTTCAAATCACGCATGGCATTTACAGTAATGGCCCTGTGGACCAGGGGGACTGCCCCCCCTCTCGAACCCCCCCGCAGAGGGGGCTTTGCCTCCTCTACGCCTCCCCTAAGTAGGTTGGAGAGAAAACGTGTGTCATGATAGGTCCTCCAAGTTAGATCCTAGTGTATTCATGGCTCTATACAAGCATGGATTCTCACTTGCAAAAGAGCAACCAAAAGCCCATGCCCGAACAAAGACAAACAAAGACCCTAAAACCTCAATGGGCCAATCTAGCCAACAAGGGCAAAAGGGCCACACCACAGAAACATGTATCAGATGCATTCGAACTGCATCTAGTCAAAGCGGAAGGCAACAACATCAAGCTACAACTGCAAGGATGACTAGACATGACAGTCCTGATGATAGATGCTCCTTGAACAACACTGCACAAAAACGACCCAAGACATCAATGGAGAATCCACATCTAGTTGTGCAGTTAGGGACTCAAGGGCATTTCTTAGAAGGCTTAAAATTATAAGTCAAGACTCGGAAGATGAAGACATAGTACCACCTACTTATCTTAGGGTCAAACTCACCGTGAAGCGAGAGCACATTGTTGATGCTCTCATTGATGAAGGAGCTGATTTTAATATCTTGGCTTATGACACATGGACCCTACTAGGCCAACCAGAGCTCACACCGACTAATGCAACTCTTAGTCCTTATGGGGGACACTCACAAGCACTTATTAGAAAGTGCAAAATCCTTGTAACTATTGAAACGGAAAGCTTGCCTATCCTCTTTCATGTTCCTCCACGTAGTGCTAAGTGTGGGAAAGAAACCCTCCTAGGAAGACCTTTCAAAAGGGCGACAAAGTGTGAGGCTGATTATGTAGCACAGTTGATACACTTGACACTACTGGGTGTGAGGATAGTCACAACCTTTAGCAAGGGTGACCTCATCGAACCTTGAGGGAAAGGCAAGGAAGATGCTGATATAACGTGCAATCCTACTAATAAGAGCTAGGACTTGTTGAAAGAGTTGATACAAGCACATGTTGAACAGAGAGAACCAGTGAGTGAGGCCATGCTTGAAACAAGAAGGTTAGGAGACAATGCCAAGGATAGGCTTTGGACTTACAAATATAGTAGAAGACCACAAAAGAAGCCCAAGCCTTACAGACGAAGGTATTGATGGAAAGCCAGCACAACGCCGCGATGGATATCCAAAGCGTTGCTATGTGCTTAAGGGTATTATGTAGGTAACCAATGGATTTGGATACCAAAACTCCCTGCTAAACCACCTCTATCAGCTCTGAAGGCCAAATTGCATCAAAAGTAAGGAAGCATAGGAGGAAATCTAAGAGAAACTCCAGGTCTTAGGGCAAGAAACCAAACATGAGTATTCGAAGGGAAGAGCCTCAGCCTAGCATGCTTAATAAGCAGATGTCAGATGTAATCATTGAGCGTGCACAAAGACCACTAGTGCTCAAGGAGCTTTTGACTTTCCAAGAGGATATTGAGCACAACAGGCACAACATTGCTCATAAGAAGGCTCGTTGCTCAACAAAGCAAATGGCACAATAATCTTATAGCCACGAGAAATATTTCAGACAGTGCCAAGTCTACCTAAGAGTCTAAGATCTCCTACACCCTCTTTTCGTAAACGGACATAAGAAGCACAACAGTAGTCGTTAAGTGCAACTGCTCAATCCCAATCTCTATCTTCATATAAGCTTCCCAATGTCCAAGAGGTGGGACATGACACCACCCATAGTTCTCCGCCTAAGGATATGCTTATTCAATACATCGTGACTAGCTCAACTGATGCTCGATCCACACAAGTGAATGCACAAAGGGCAGAAAAAGACACAGCCACTTCCAATCCACGTAAGGACTCGACATCGTAGTCGACTAATAGTAGCATGACCATTGAATGAGCAGCTACTACTTCCAATCAGGAATCACGGTAGTCCCAGCCTCGGGCCATGACGACACCTCTGGTGGAAGACGTCCTTGGCTATTCACCTATGAAAGAGGTGTCGCAGCCAACATCTTTGACACCCATGGCACTGCCAAAGCACCTGAAGCCTAGGCTTGAGTAGAGATCTCTCAAAGAGGTGGCCAAGGAGAGGATGCATCTGACCAATCAACCTAGAAAGGCTATTTAGCAAGCCGCAGCCATGCCCCATAAGGAAACACTAGAGATAGAGAATGTTGAGGCCCAACCAAACACATCAGCGATTGACCTGGTTCAGGGTCCTGAGTCCTTAAAGGATAAACTGCAATTGCCCAAGAAAAAGAGGAGAAAACAACGGCAATTGCTAGTGGCTATAGACACTAAGAAGATTGAGACCAAGAGTGCTAATGAGCTAAGGAATAAAGCGTCAAGTCCATCTACCAATGAGCCCGTTGACATCTCTCCTAACAGTGGTGAAACCTCAGACACATCCGTGTGCTCTAAAAAATCAAAGCAACCATTACCATCAACGGTTGCTTGCAACACTCAATCCACTGACAACAGAACTCGCATTGACCAATCAAGAGTGGATACAACATTGTCACAACAGGGTGACAAGACCATACCGGTCACATCCAAGGAGAACCATGACACAATAGCAGCAAGGCCTCAGGAGAAACATGCAAACCCCAAGAGCATATATAATCCTAGCATTGACCAATCTTGCTCATCTAGGTATGAGTCCCCCAACTATGTTAAAGCCTAGGGAAACTCCTAGAGCCTTGCATAAGATAGCAACTAAGCAAGCCCTCATCAAACATAGAAGTGTCATAGAATGCTTAACTAAGTTGGATGCTAAGCTCAAAGTGTTCGCACGTATCTACGTCCTTGCAAACATGGGCGCATTCCCTAGGGAGCAGCTTGAAGAATACTTGGCATTTCCCCTATCTTGGGAAGAGTAAGAACATCTTGATGAGCACTATGGTAGGCTCTTGATGAACGCATGTGACTCATCTCTGACGAGGAAGCCGATGAACTATGCTTAACTGTGACATTCAATTATGTGCTTTGCTAATCAAATCCCTTAGAGATAGAGAAACTAAAGTGACAATCAGAGGGTCAAGTCAATTTAAAAAATGTTGGTTTAAAAACCGCGTTACAATGGCTGAACTGGGAGCCTAGATTTTGACAGTCTCAGAGGAGCGATTGGCCAAATGGTGGTCTCAAAGAGACCCAACCTATGTGATGTCGACTTCCTTTCGAGTATTGACTGCCATTTGGGGTATGGACTTAGTCGGAACTAGCGAAGAGAACCCTCTGGTTGATAAAGTTCTCATTGAGGAGGAGCTACATGTTGCTAGTAGACTCGAACAAGGTACCATGCTACTCGATGTTGCAAAATATCTATTGTTATTGAGTAAGCTGCCACTTGTACTGGATGCGTGTGCCACACTCCAGTACAATCCTAAGTTCTACAATTGGTTTTTATCCTCACAAAGTGACATGGATTCATAAATATGTACATAAATAAACAATGAGTTTTGTGACCATGTATAGATAATACCAACACACACAAGATTTTGGGTTTGACAAGCTGAGCTCCTCAGGTCCTCCTCTCACCACACATTCAAAAGTCATGTGACCATTCCCGCCTCTAGGTGGAGGGCATGCAACCCTCATTACCACCATAGGAAGCCCTGAGACCAACACCTCTGAGGGTATAGATGGGGCGATGTCCCCTTCTATACGCCTTTTCCCTTTTCGGTCTATCCTTCCAAGGACGAGCCCTATTCCACTCCATCACAACTAGTCCCCGTAACTTAGCTTAAGCCAAGATCTACTAATGGCTGGAATATGCCCCGCAGTCGAAGCAGGACTAATATCATCACGGGGCTTGTCCCTCTACAACAAACATTGCATGCCTCACCTCACTGCACCCCTTGTCATATGCACTTGATGATCCATTGTTTAATCCCTTTCATGTGAATAATTCTATCCTCCCTCAGGGCCTAACCCTTGGTTCACATTTGGCAAGTTTTCCCATAGTAGCCGTCATGGAGCACCTAGTGCAGCTTGCTTGCAAGGAAGCTATTCACCGTCGGAGGGAGCATACATCACAACCTCCTCTGCCAGAGCGCTATGTGCCTACCCTTAAGAGGTACACATTGAAAAGAGGCTCTAAGAGACACCACCTCAGACATAGGCCAAAACTTCCCAGGCCAGGAAAACGAAGGCTCAAGGGAATGCTCGGAGGGTGGCAACCTCGGCTGTGCAGGCCTCCACCAGATGCTCGGGCACCAAGTGCTCGAAAGAGAAGAAGGCAACTAGAAACAAGAGGGAATGTGATGAATTATTTAAAAGCATTCTTGAAATAGCTACGCCAGGGACTACACCATTCGGGTCCCGACCGATTTCTTCCTTGCCCAGCCTGATGGGAGCCCCTCACCAGCACAACTCCAGTCGCTCGACCACCCGAACTCACCCTGCCTCATACAAATAGAATAGACCCTATGTTGTATAAGGTGCTTAACAAAGGCCATCTTGCCATAACTGTTTGTCCTTAAGTTGTTAAAGGGGTGGGCTCTCCAACTATACAAACCTCCCTTTCCTACTACTAATATATGTCATGTCTTTAACAAGCACCGATGATATGCATCGCAGTCAATACCATAGGATTTTGATAAAGTAATATCTTTTTGTATTGCATCTGTTCATTATAATTGTGCATGTGGCTTGCATATGCTCCCATGAAGTGTCAAGTGGATGTGTAGGACGATACATGTCTTTGTACGAAAGTGTTCAATGCGCAAATCACCGCAAGACCACCAACCTCACAAAGAGCCATGACGAAGCCACACCGTTGAAAGAGAAAATCACCCTTGCCGATCGCCCACATTGCATGGCCCAAAGCATTATCAATAGCCACTCTCTCTTTCTAGGTCAAACTCTACACCTGGTACTCACGGCAGTTGTTACCTTAATTACACCAACATTGCACGTTTCAAAGAGATTTTGCAAAATCTCCAATGTATCTTTCCATCTCAACAACTGTTTCTCTAGCAACGAGGCTATGACACAATCATTGCTGTAATATCTAGTTTCACAACCTTTGAATCTCGACATTTCCCAATCCAATTGAAAGACTGATAACCTCAAAGTATTGCTATGGTTGTACTCATGTTATTCTTTATAATTTTTAAAAAAAGAGAAAAGAAAAGGAAAGAATAAAAAGAGAAAGGAAAAAAAAGAAAACAAACAAATAGAAATAAATAAATAAATAATTAAATAAAAAAAAAGAAGCATCCACAATCACAGCACAGCACCTAGGGGTCCTCAAACTAGGTACGCTCAGTGACCTTGGTCGGTTGGCTCCGTCCCTAGTCCTCTAGCCCTTTAACATCACCCACAATTGTTCAGGGCACATCAAGGGCATGACATACCTAGGGAGCTCGTCTCGCCCATGGTTAGACCTGTCACCCTGAACCATATTTGCACAATTCTTTTTTGCACTCTATCTCAATGCCATTGCAATCAATAGTGGTAAGTAAGCCATGGAAGACCATGGAAAGTACATTGTACTCTTCAACCACTATAAGTAGTCACCAGCTACCAAAGCTAAGGCCCCAATGAGCTCAATTATACTACATCGTGTTGCCAAAATCACAAATGATGTCTCAAGAAGCCTTCAAGTGTACTTCTCCTCAGCATCGACAATTCTTTCCACTCCATCGAACCCTTGCTTCATCCACTCATTGCTACGAGGAACTAGACCAGCGGCCTTCTAACTACGTAATATCTAAATATACACGAGCACTCACATAATATCTGTACCCAAATGTATACACAATCTGGGTCCTCAAGTGCCGGACAATACCCTCAGCTTGCTCAGCGTTCGACATGTCTTCCAAACTAATCAAACTACGTCTTGTGCACGATAAGAAGACTAGCACTACCCCCAGGGAGAGACCATATATGCGAGGTTTTCAATCGCAGGTATTGAAGACTCCATCAAATGCATCATCAACTCTTCATCATCACTCAATTCTGACCTCTTGACCATTCCTATCATGCAAGCCCACCAAAAAATTGGCCTGTGCAAAATCCTCACAAACCACTACCTGTGCTAGCCCCCAGCGCAATTCCCAGCAAGAAACATACCTACCCCCAGCTCCAACCACCCTACCACCAGCCACCCACACCAACAACATGGCCCCAACGACCTTCATCTATCCACCACCAGAAATCCTCCAAGGCAACCACTGATGTCCTTGCCACCCACGTCTTCGGTGCATGCTAAAGCATGCTACCTACGACGGTGAGTGCCATGGGACTGGCACTCGTTTAGAAGGGGGGTAATGTTAACCCTCAAACAAACAAGGTGAAAAAGATAGAAAATCTAAAGTAAAAGACAAGGCCAAGGAAAAAGTAAAACAGAAGATGAAGGAGCGCCAAGAAGGATCTGGAAACATAAGAAATGTAGAAAAGTCCTAAATCAAGGAAGAAGGCGTAGAAAAAAAAGTGTGAGTCTATACTATTGTAATAAACCACAAAAGGTGCACCATGATTTATTTTAAGAGTGTCGAGCTCTCACCCGTGCAATTTGTAAAGGTAGACGGGCGGTGGAAAGGAAGCTAGGAAGATAGGAGGACAATGGGAAAAAGGGCCTAGGCCACGGTTGGCCACGTAAAAAAGGAGATAAGGGGATGAGCGCCCGAAAGGGTTTTAGGGTTTTGTATATAAAGTTGAAAAGTGAATGAGAAGCTCATTCTTGTGTGTGGCCAAAAGTGGCTCTCCTCTTCTTCTTCTTCTTCTTGCTTGCTTGAGCTTGTGCTTGAGAGAGGGAGTGTGAGAGTGTGAGGGAGTGAGTGTGTGAGGGTGAGGGACCGGGAAGGAGAAGCTCTCCATCTTCTCCTCTCTTCTTCTCTTCTATTCTCTTCTCTTGTCTTGCTCGTGGCAATGGAGCTTGCAGCATGGAGCTTGAGGATGGAGCTTGCTTGAAGCTTGCAGTTGGATCATGGAGCTATTGGAGTGCTTGGGAGAGGAGGTAACTCAATCGGGCATGGAGGTAAGCTCACTACACCCATAGAGATGGATGGCGCATTGGCTATGTGAGAGGTAGCCATTATGCTCGGCTTGGAACACTTGAAGCAATAAGCATTCCGTGGGTCTTGGCAGTTGAGCGAGATCTCCCACAAAGGCCTATCATTATTACAATTGATACTAGTCCTACAAGGATTGGATGGGCTATTGGGCAAGATGATGAACAATATAGGTATATCACGAGGCTTGGTACCAAGGTGCTGTGAAGCAATATAAAAAAAAGTATCCTTAGATAAAATGGGAGTTAAGGGGAGTGGCTATAATGTTGAATTGTGATAAAGATTATTTGATTCAAGCTTCAATTGTTGTTGAGATAAATTTCTCACATGTACTTGACAGGATTACTAGTTCTTCTACTCCAAACATTGCTACATTTGAGGGATTACTTACATCAAAACCTTGAACCCAAATTTTTCTCATATTGCATGCAAAGATAATCCAATTATAGATATATTATCCAGAGCTAGGCATGAGGATGAAGAAGATATAATTTCTTCCCTTAAGTATTTTTCAGAGGATATGTATGGTGATGAATGGCTCTACTAATTGGTCCTTACTTCAGCATATTATCAAGGTAAGAAGGATGGATTGTTCAAGACTTCAAGAGGATCTAAAGGAAGGCTGATACATATTTGTTGAAGAATTGGCATTTCATGGAAGCATAGAAAGATTTGGAAGTGGGCTAGACTATTTCTCTATGCTTTATGTGATGATTATACTACACATAGTGTGACAACTAGATATATGCCTATTGAATTAATGTATGGTCAAAAGTCTATCATATTATTGAGGATGTTGCTAGTGCTTGGAATGTGCTATCTTGGGAGGAAGATATAAATAGGAAAGACCTTGATGTTCTATATATTTGGCAATTAGAAAGAAGACATGAAGAAATTGAGCTAGCAATGATGTGATGAGGAAAGCGAGGTTTAAAAACAAAGATAGATTTGACAAGAAGTGTATGCTTCATCCTAAGCCAATGGAAGGAGTTTGGGTGTTAGTTTGTGGTAGCAATCTTTATAATCATAATAGCACTATCAAGAAGGTTTCAAATGGGTGATTTGGTCCATACAATATGAACCATGTTCATTATAATGCTAGCTACTCTTTAAGTGACCTTGATATAAAATATCAAAATCTTTATATGGCTTTCAAAGCCTTATATCATCAATTGATCTATATAATTGTCTTTTGTTAAAGTAGCATTTCTGTGAAGTCTCAAGCTATATTCTAATCTAAAAGTCAGCCCACATTTCAATTCAAAGTTATAATTATCCATATATTTGAACATTATTTTATAATATCACTTTGAAGTTTCCATGCTCTTTATTTGTTAAAGTTATTCATGATATAAGACACATGGTTTTTTCTATTAGTAAATTTCCTAGCATTTTTTATTGTATATAATCCTAAATTCCAATATCAAAATCTTTCGATGATTTTCAAGCCCTCACATTAACAATAAGTTTACATATGTATTTGTCATTAAAGTTGCATTTCAATGAAGTCTCAAGTTGAATTCTAATATGAAAGTTGATTCACATTCCACTTCTAGATCATCCACTTAATTTAACATTAATAAGTGAAAATGATTTGTATTTGTCATATGTCAAAACAAAGCTTCATTCCAGGTACTTTCAAATCATATAAGTTTCACTTTGCAGTCACATTAGTCTAGGGTAAACAATATTCTAAAATGTAGTTTTGTATATGGGTTATTTATAGTAAATAGGGACTAAATTTAACTAATCTTCAGCCAAAATAACATCTCAAAGATAAGAGAACTTCTCATGTTGTCCTATGACTTCTTCAGGAATGTACTAAATAATGTTTTCTTCATCCATACATGGTAGCTCTTCCACAGAGTTCATTTGGGACCCAATTAAATGCTTGAGTTGACTCACATGAGAAATATTATTCATCTTTGGGGAGGAAGGGAGCTCTAGGCAATAAGCCAAATCACCCATACACTTTACAATAATGTATGGCCCATAATACCTATTTGCTAACTTGTAGCTAGATCCATCTTCAAGAGTAAAAAGAGCATAACTTAGGTACCTTTAAAAGTACAAACTCTTCTTCTTGAAACTTCATAGATCGCCTCTCCTCTCATCAACATAAAGTGTTATTGATCCTATACCTATACTATCTTGAGATTCACTTTGCACTTCTCAAGTAAGGTCTACATGCAATCCAGTGCTTATTTTCCTTGAGGATCTACCTTCTCACTAAACATAACTATAGAAAGGGCACTTTGTACTTATACAAAGCCTCAAAGGGAGAGACTCCTACCTTGAAAGGAGTGGAGTTCTTGTAGGCAAACTTAGAGAGATAACTCCATGAATCTCGTGTAGGTCACACATCATGGAAAAAGTGTCTTAAGTATGTCTCAAGTCATTTATTTATTTGCTTCGTTTGGCCATTGGTTTGAGGATTGTATGTTGTAGATGGAGCTAATTTTATTCTCATTGAGCTAGAAACCACTTACCAAAAAATACTCATAAACTTAGTATCTCCATCATGAACTATGACTTGCGGTGGCCCATGTAATTTAAACGTATGCTCCACAAACAAGTTGGCTATTTGAGGCACTGTAAACAAGGTCTCTATGAAAACACAATGAGTCGCTTTGGCGAGTCTATCTACCACCACATAAAGGATATTCCACCTCTGCCTGGTTCTAGGTTAGCCAATGATGAAATCTTGGGGGTAGGGTGGGGGGTTCAAGCACAAATATGTGAGTATATCACATGGGGTTAAAAGGAAATGACTATTTAAATACCATTTTCACACATATAGAAGGGTGTCATATAAAAAATTCGTTCATGAATTGAATAGAAAATTTTAAGAAAATTCACAAATAAAGGTATGATCTTTAAATAAGCCTTGAACACACGTGATAAGAAAGGTTTAGATATATAGTAAACCTTTACAATGGAATCCATTGTTCTATGTGCCTATTTATCCCCAAGGATACATAATTACTGCACTAAACCATTGGTAATTTATTTAACGTAGTTGAATTATTATGTACACATGAAAGATTGTTCGTTACATATTTATAATATACCAAAACCATTGGCAATTTATTTAATGTATTTGAATTGTTATGTACGTACACATGAAAGATTGTTCATTACATGTTTGTAGTATAACTTTTAAATTCACGTAGAATGGCTTTTTTGCCCTATCGCGGCAGGTTGAGTAGGTACCTGGCATATTGCTGAAAAGCGTAGGACGATTAGGCGTAGATCAATCGTCCTGGTCGGAGTCGGTCTCCCTCTCAGGCAACGACCACGTACCATCAGCATTCTTGCGCAGTCCTTTGTTAAGGTCCTGCCACCAGAAAGACGGGATGTTGTATTTCTCCAGCAGGAGTGCGGTATGCTTGTTCACGAGGGCCGGGTCTCGGCCATGGGATACGAAACCCTGGTGTAACCCGGCGCCAGTATAGCCATCAATAAGGTGAAGGTAAACCTCCAAGTTATGGCGGAAGTGATGGTTGACGGTAGGTTGGAGACACGGGGACACTTCATTGTTAAGGAGGACGAGGGTACCGGCGTGGGAGTAACTCCAGGGGGCATCGTCGAAGAGGGGCAGGCAACAATTGCAAGCCGTGAGGGTGCTCTCGTTGCCAATGACCCCGGGCACCTTGGGCACAATGTCATTCTTGTTGGCGAAGCGGAGCATCTTGAGGCCGCGGAGCCGCTGCTCGCAGTCGTGCTTGAAGTGCGTGTTGCCGACGCGCGGGCTGCCGAAGGTGAAGGCCGTGATGGGAATAACCTCCGGTGAAATGCTCACGTTAAGGCCCGTGAGAGCCAGGTCGTACGCGGAGACGACCGCGAGAGCCCCCCCGAGGCTGTGGCCCACTACGGTGATGCTCATCTGCTGCCCCTCGTCCTTGTACTCCTTCAGCAGCCTCCGAATCGCCCCTCTCAGTTGATCTCTCGCGCTTGCCCGCGAGCATCTCGCAGGTGTAATATATAGGTCCAGAAATCCTCGCTCCACTTTGATTTCGTCGGTTGTAATAGCGCCCTCCTCCCCTAGCTGCCCCCTGACCGGCACCAGCAGGTCCCGGAAGTCCTCTGCCCACTCTATCGACGTCACCGTCCCCCTCCAGCAGACCACTATATCCCTCCTGCCCAACCTCTCCATCTCCTCCGGCGAATCGCACACTGCCACGTACCCCATCCAATTGCACTGTGCCACGGCGTCCGTTGACGGGAAGATCATCACACCTGGGAAGGGCGTGATCGCCGGCGTGGCATACAGGTACTTGGTCACCTTGTACCCGCAGTCGACCATGCCCACGCTTTCTAGCAGCTTGGCGCGGCTGAATTTGCAGCGTCCACAGTACTTAGACTCCGGTGTGGAGTCGAAGCTGTCGTAGCACACCTGCGTCAGCTCGCCATAGCGGATCACCTCGCTGCGGAGTGTGTCGTCCATGGCCGGATCCAGCAAGCCCTTCCAGTCGGAAGCGCCCTGGATCTCCCTCCATACTGGAGCGACCATGGGACGCCGCCGCCCACAAATGAATGTGCTAACGTTTCGCGGATCTTCGGAGCAGGCGCTACTCACCATATTGTCTACTAACTAGCAAACGGGTACGAGAGGGAGAATACAGAGAATCACGATCTAAGGAACAACTCATGGACTAAGACTGCCCTGAGTGCCCGTTCACGACAAATTGCACATATAGTACTACTATGTTAATCTTCTTTTCAGCGTGACGACGTGAATTGCAAATTTTGCGTTATTACGCTGGGCCTAATTTCAACGTGACGAGTGACACGACACAAATTTACTGTTTGCTTGAGAACGGAAATCGGTTTACAAACCTTTCCAACGCTTTTTTTAAACTGCGCTTCTCAAAAAGGTCCACACAACAAGAT
The DNA here is from genome assembly GCF_053477565.2 of Lygodium microphyllum. Classification (NCBI taxonomy): domain Eukaryota; kingdom Viridiplantae; phylum Streptophyta; class Polypodiopsida; order Schizaeales; family Lygodiaceae; genus Lygodium; species Lygodium microphyllum. Next base: position 148,520,311 of record NC_141143.1, on the reverse strand, counting down.
ACATTGCAGAATTTGGGCAATTGTACTGAATTTTGAGCCCTTTGACCTGCTCTAACTCACACGTACAGTGTAGGCTCTGATTGACACGGGTTTCCTCATTAAATTCCTAAAACATTGCTTCGGAGTCCGAACGACAGATTCAGAGAATCAGAACACTCGTGTTGACAAACAACGTGCTTCACGTTAAGTAGTAAAATTGTGCACTTTGAAGTTTGAAGCCAATGCATGTTCAACGAGTACGTTATGCCCTTTTAATCATTGATCACATGCTTTGAAGTTAGCGCATGAGGAGCAACTTGCAAGACTCAAGTATATGACTCGATTCTGTATATTATGCCCGACTGCATGAGTAGCAACTTGCAAGTATATGATTTGATTCTGTATATTATGCCGAAATGCATGTGTAACTCTATACAAAATATCTATGTCTTGTCTCTACCATGTGCTTCCGGACCTCTATCATGTGCTTCCGGACAATGCATCACTACAGTTACAGTAAGGTAAGGTATTTTTTCACCTTTCGTTGTGAAAGGACTCTTTGCTTGTCACCATCACTCTCTTCATAGCTGTTGAAACCAGCCTAGTATGCCCTCCTATGTTGAAAGGTAGATGATACAACTCCAATGAGGACAATACCTCTCTGTCCCTGTATGTTCTAAGCTTGAAACCATTATCATGTTGAAAGTTAGATGATACAAGTCCAATGAGGACACTACCTCTCTAATCCCTCATGTTCTAAGTTTGAAACCATTATTGTATGGGGGTCTTTGTGACCCTCCTTTTGCCACCAAATTAGAATGTAAGTGTGACAAGGGCTTCCAATGTGATCCAAAGGTGCAACAGTAGTTATAAATGCAACCCTTGATTAGGTGGCATAGGCAGTCCTCCCATAGTGACCCTATAACTTGGATTGATTAGGTGGGGCTAATACCCTTGATTAGGTGGCATAGGCAGTCTTAGCTCCATCCCTCTAAAATGGGATTGGTTGGGTTCTATTGATGACATGCTAGGATAGTCAGTGTTTAGCTCTTCCTAAATTTTCCTAAAACTAATGCTTAAAATTGTGATGGAAGCCTCTCAACAAATCGAAACCACCCTCCCTTTGGCAAGACCCATTAGGAATCTAGCTACCCACTTCCCTCTAGGGTTTGTTTTAGTTTGCTAATTATTCCTAGCATGATTTGGTTTGACACACCTCAATCATTTTCTTTAATTAGTCTTTCTAAGATAATGTTCCTTCACATTAATTAAGCATGAACAAGAATACAATCTCTTTAAAATAGAAATATATTTATTTATTCAATCTTATTTAATTAATTATTCGAGTCTACATCCAGACTCTGCTCGAAGGCTGAAAATAAAACTAACAAGTTCGTCCATAGCTAGCATCTGGCCTTCCAAGAGATCCACTTGTGCTTGTAGGGGGTAGGCTAGTCCCAACTCACCTAAGTAATTACAGCTACAGCCCCCCTCACTCCTTACCGCTTCCTAGCCTACAACGGTTCCTAGGAGAGACCTCTTGTATACGATGCTAGTCCTAGCAACCTAGAGTGAAAAATCCAGCTCCCTTGATCCAGAGCCCACACAACTATCTTTGGGGGAGGTATAATGCATCAATTATGGTTTTAATCTGTATTTAGATATTCCCTTTTTTAGAAAAACCACATATATTTGTTCAGATGGTTTTTTAATGCAACAAACAAATGCTCACGTGCATAAGTGGATGTATAGGTCTAGAGATTACAAACATAGGTTCCAAAATCATGGGTCATGAATTTCGAGTCTTTTTAAATCGAATTAGCCCCACCTACATACAATGGGACCTTGTTTTGGGTATTAGGGTCTATCATTTCTTTTTTTAATAAAAAGGATCAATCCTAAGCCTTTGGGCTTAACAAGAGGATGATAATATTGATTTACATATTTCCTTTTAACTAGATCTTCATAATCTAAGGCTATTAAATGAAGCAATTGAATTATTCAATCTCATGCTTCCTTGCCAAATAGAAAATAACCAACTTATTAAAGACTAGATGTGTGGATGAATGTGCTATCATGGGAGGTTAATTCCATTTAAATTTCCTCCTAAGCACCCAATGTTTGTCCCCCTTACTCTGGTCTTTGGTATCCACAAGAATCCTAGACTGCCTAGACTTAGCTAACAGTCTTTTATGAGCTTCCGTCTATCAGTTTGATATGTACATGGCTTTTCGAAATTGTGCGTGCTAGCTTTTGGGAGATCCCAGTCATGTTGATTGAGCGAGATGGTATGGTGCAGCTATCAGTCTATCGGTTCAAGTAGTTCGATGACGATTGTGATGACTAGGGTGAGGATGAAGTCAACATTGCAGCGGCTGTTTTTGCTTTTCTTTTACTTTTCGTTTGATTAATGTTAAAACATTACAAGTAAAAACTAGGTTGGATCTAGTTCTACTTGGTAGGGGAAGCAAAGAAATCTAGTTAGGTCTACCCTTCAGGCTAATTGGCACCCTTCCTATCAAACTAATCTAACACTAATTGGTTCATAGACAATGTTAAATGAGAGAGAGCAAGCTCAGTCCCTCTTCCATAGCATCTGTAGGAGATTTTGGGAGATTATTTGTAGGGCCTTCTAAGAAATTTGAAGAACTTCTATTTTCTCTCTCTAGAAAATGATTCCAAAAATAGTAGTATTCAATAAGTAGTTGGCAAAAATTGTCTAGCAATGCAAAAAGTCAACCTTACACAATCCTTAAACTTTACCATTGCAAAAATGATTAATGTTATAATGGAAAGAATTTTGAAAAGCTCTATGGTAATTTTGAAGTAGATGCAATTTCATGTAGATTTTGGGGTTTTTAACACCATCATTATGTTTGAAGCACCACAAGACCCCAAAAAAGACTAATGATCAATCACTAAATTCCAACACTTACGACTGTGGAAGTTATGATGTTGAATCAAGTAAAAGCAAAAGATTGAAATGGGCCACTCTAGGCACAACCATGGTGTAGTCAAAATTTACAAGAAAGTGCATCCATATGAAAAGCATCATGGAGCTTTTTGAAATCCTTTACATAATGATGGCGAACCCATTTGCAATGGTAAAGTTTAAGGGCCACACCAATACCATGGCATGTTCACTTTTTGCATTGTGAGACAATTGTTGTCAAGTTCAATATTAAAAGCATATCTTTCTTAAGTGCAAGTGTACCTACTTCTAATATTTGAATATTAAGTACTATTTTGATATGTAGTATTGGTATTCTCCTCATCAGTTGTGAGGCATATCCTCTCTCCATTGAAATTGCGCCTTTTCAAGGAATAGTTTACAAGTTTTCAATAACATTAGTTGTCAACTTTACTAAACTAGGAGGTGGTCCATAACAAGTAAGCACTTTCTAATTACATGAAACTATCCCTTTTTAAGAAATATTTTATTTTAGTTAACACACATTAGATACTAATCTTGTCAAACCTTGGCTATGATAATCTAATATTATGAGGTGGGAGTTAGGTCATCTGATGTATGATATCAGTGGTCTCAATCTTTGGTTTTATCTCCTTCTTAGTGGTTACAGGTCTAGTGGTAATGATGCATGGAAGGATGGTATGTGAATGGTAGTAAGAGGCAATGTGGTCTCTTTAGAAATAGTTCTTGCTTGCTTTAGTGGTGCAATGTCAAAATAGTATTCTTGCTCTTAAAAAATGTAATCTAGGCATTAAGGCAATGACATTGATGATATAAGAGTTGGTAGGTCCTTGACTCATGTCTTTAATAAAATATCATTGCTTGCCGGGCAATGGATCTCTATCCTCTCATTAGTATGTTCTCTACCTCTTGAAAAAACTCAAGTACCTCCTCTTGCTTTTATACTCTCTTCCATGGATACTAGAGTTGTGTATCCAAAGGGAGTTAATACAATGTTCCTTACATAGTTTTTTGTTTTTATTTTTGTATCAAAGGGTTTCTAGGGGGGAAGGGAGGGGATATAGCTGAGAAAGAGTCTCTTTCCATTTTATTTAAGATAATAAGATCATTTTAGTTAAGAAAGGGGTCTCTTTTAATTCTAGCACATTGAAGAAAGTAGCAATGGTCATTGTCCAAGCTTTACCCTCCTCTCTTTCATATATAGTTGAAATTATGGGTGCATCTAGAATCGAGCTTACAATTCTTCTATGGCAATCAATTATGCCATACAATGCATAGCTAGTGATACAAAGGTATATGTTTTTTAGTTCTAGACATCGATCTACAAGAAAAACCTAAACCAAATTACCACACTATATACAATGAAGTAAAGAAACCTGGCAACAAAATGAGTTTCATAGTCAAAAACACTTTGGGATATGACAAATGTGGATAGAATAGCATGGAGCATCACAAATAATAATCAATAGGATGAACATTATTTGAAGCTAAATCTACACGTATTCAAGATCTAATTCATCATGTGTTTCAATGTTAGGTATGTGAATCTTTTTCTTTCTCTAATATTCCAAATGTCAAATTGTATATGCAAAAGATAATGAAGAGGGAGAAAAGGAAGTAAGAACGAGTGAGTCTAATGGCTCTAACAAGGGAAATAGAATTAACAATTGTACACTTAAGAAGAGTTTGCCAATGCATGATACCCATCATATGAGGTTATAGTTGTTTGTAGCGTGCCCGCCTATCGGCTGTCCAAGCACGTTTTATTGGTCCATCGAGAAACGAATCTAAGCATTGCCGCCTGACACTCCCAAGAAATGTTCCAGGGTTTGTCACCTAAGGTTTCCTGAGTCCACCTCACAACGGAAACGTTCACGGCCGAACCCACTAGGATCGACATGAAATCTCGGTTCCTAGGTCCAAGGTCTCCTAACAGCATTCTAGCATCACGTTTTGGACATCCTACTTTACACAGAGATACCCAATCTGAAGCAGATCCATGCTACCCTTGGTTCAAAGAGAATGGGAAATGAGAGGGATGCACCCCTCAGCCTCTCTGCTCGTAGGGCATAGTCCCATTCCGGTCCCCTAAAATGGCACGAATCGGGTCCTAACTTAACAATATCTAAAGTCGAATGGTGATAAATCCTTGCGAGAAGCCTCCCAGTTCTTTGGGACCACCCTGCCATAGGAGGGACCCGTCAGGGATTCCGTCCACATGCTTCCCTTGATAGCTTTAGTTTTCTAATTAGGTCCTACCATATTTATGTGCGACATTAAGCCTTTTAGGGAACAGGGTTCATTTGTGTAATTTACAGCACAGACATGAAAACAAAATAAGTAGTCCCTTTGACAAACAAGTTTCTTAACTTATCTTCAAGTTAATCTTTGTCTCCTGCCCATACAAGAGAATTATGTATTCCTTTTATCCAATAGAAGTACCCAATCCAAATCACATGGCACCATAATTTCCATCCTTTATCTAGAATAGGATCTTCCAACGTCCTAGATGTTGGGCTCACGGCAATCTACAATTCTGTTCCGGTCTAGGCAAGGGGTGTCCAGGGCTCCACTGACCCCAAGTGACCTAGGAGTGAGACACAACTTCCGTGGTTGGCCTTTTCACCACTCGACCTTCGGCCCGTGAATCAAGCAATGCCCTCTTGGGGTAATCCACGGTGCGATCTTGGAGATGATCCACCCGTGCAAAATATCCTTCCTTAATTAATCCAATTAAGAATCAAGCATAATTGAGGCAATCAGCCTAATATCATCTTCTAGGAAAACATTCCTTTATTCCCATGGGAACTTGTCATTACAGACCCTTGCCATGCATTTGCCATCACCACAAGCCTTGGAATATTTATCCAAATCACAATGCAACAATTAGTTCATTGAAAGAAAAGCATTTAGGGTGTTGTTCAATCAACCAACAAAACTAATTGTATTTTTTCCAAACAATACAAGAATGGATGCGATAATAATTCCATCACATATTCGCTCTCCCCCTCGGGATCAAAGAGTGATTCTATGAAAATTTTACTTAATACTTGTATGCACAATTTCTAATGTTATTCTTTTTACGATTCTGCTATTCATAACCCCTTACCGATTGCTCTATCAATGAATAAGCCATACACAACTAAGTGCAATTAACTTCTCTTAATACATGCACTTTGCAAACTCCATCTTTCAAATATGTGAGAAGAGGCCCATCCCTTCCCATGACCTATTCTCATACATGATAGTATGGAGTCTAATGTATCTCATGCGAGAATCAAAGCAAGCATCTATCAATTTAGAAATACATTACTTACGATCGAAAACGTAGTTGGGTTGACAGTGATGCCTTTGCCCGAAGCTTCGTTGTTGGTTGTAGGATTGCCATCTGCACGTGACATTATTCGCTTGGAAACCCTCGTCCGCAAGTAGACTCAAGAGATTAAAAAGACGGAATAGATTCGAGATGTAAGAGTGTAAGAGAAGATGGCTAAGTCGAGGATCGAGATAGAGGGAATTGAGCTAACTCTCTCCCTTGCAGCCTCTCGGGGTAGCTATTCTCACACACACACACACACACACACACACACACACACACACACACACACACACACACAATCTCTTGGAGGGGTATCCTTCTCTCTACCTCTCTCTCGCAGCCTCTTGGGGTCTCCTTACGCTTTCTTGTGCCTCCCCATGCCTCATATTTATAATGAATTAGAGAAGAGGGGATGAGGCTGAGAACAAGAGTTGTTGGTAGAGGGGCTCTTGGAAAACTCAGTGATCTGATGCTTAACTCATAAATCTGTTGGTTCCATTGGCTCCAAAAGGGGGGTAAGACCCCAAGACACCAAGACACTTGGTTAGAAAGCTTTCAGATCACTCATTCTTTCTCTCCATGTTTGAAGTGCTATCTATTGCCTGTAGACTATGATCCCGACGAGCGTGATTTTGCCAATCACTCTCTTTATCTTTTTTCTTTTGATAAAATCTCCAAAACTAACTAAAACATCACTTGTCTTTTCTTTTAAATGGCATCCAGTTCTATCTTTTTAGGATAATATCTAAAATATCTAAAATATCTAAAATATGTTAGTTTTGCCCAAAATCTAATATTTTTGGACCGTCCATACTATACATATTAACATTAGTGATTAATATGGTTCTCATAACTCTCGTTCACGTTGTAATTTTCGTGAAGAGTGGCTATGATCCTTGTTAATTTGAGGAAAATATCACATTTACGACTCTCCATTTTTCTAAATAAAATATTTTTAATTAAATTTTATTAGCTATTAATGTTAGTTAGTTTTTACCTTAGTTACTCTTTAGTTAGTAGCCTTACTAACTTATTAATTGACTAACTAACTTTTGAAATAACCAACTAACTTTTATTACGTGGAAATATTACATTGTTTCACTAAGTAATTTAAGCCAAAGTTTTTCTATCAATTTTTTGTATACACCAATGATTATTTGTAACATTGTATATGTGTTTTCCTGAAAATTGAAAACCTCTAGTTTTGCTTTTGGTAGATAGGATTTTGTGTATTTCCTTGCATGTGTGGTTGATTGCTTGATGTTTTCATAGCATGGAGTTTTTTTACATGTACGCTAGTCTAGGGTTTTTTTATGCTTAAGATTTGTTTTGACATTACCTACTTGATATTTTGGTTAAGATTGGTCTAGTTTTAGATTGATGCTAGAATTGATTGGATTTGCTAGATGTCATGGATCACATAATGTTTCTTATCGATTTCTTTGCATATTCAAGGGATATCAGGTCCATGAGCACCTCATGTTGTAGATTTGCTGATCCACCACACTTGAGGGTTACCTTCCATTTTTTTAAATTTACTTCCATGCCATGGGATGGATTAATGCATGAAACACCATAGTTAAGAACTATAGACATGAGGCATACTACAACTATATATAGTAAAAGATTTGAATTGTATGGGCATGATGTTGACAGGGTCACACAATTATGGGCGGTGTCTTTTGGTCTACATCAATTGACCTTTCTTGTCTTGAGTGATTGTGATTTTTTGGTGAGTGTAATGGAGTGGTGTTGTCTCGTATCTTGATCAAGAGGTGAAAATGAGAATAAAAGACCTAATCTAATCAACAACTTGTGTTTATATTATTGCATGATACACATGCACTCTAGCTAGACATGATTCTTTTCATCATATCTATCTTTTTCATGTTTAACATTGTGTTGCCTATCAATTAAGCATTCTTTTGCTAGGCCCACCATATGAACATGTAAAAGTATTTTCAATGATGTTTTGGAAGATCCAAGGAATCTAACTATATGCCAAATTTGTGCTCATTGAGGATGCACAAAGCTATATTGGCTTGAATTCCATTTTTTTCCTACTTTATTGAAATCTACAATGTGTTATAGGAGCATTAGACTGTGCTCCAGAGACTAGACTAGATGCAAGATTTGTTACAAGAATTTTGATTACAAGATAATCCCATGTAGAGGCACAAGGTACAATGATAACTTAGCAAGATACAGAAAATCCCACAACTTGGGAAGGACCGTAGGTAATAGGACTTGATAGGATATGAAGGATCCCACAATTCGAGATCGTAGATATGGATACAAGATATCAAAATTACAAGATCTCCCTCGATGGGGATCAACAAGATACAAGGAAATACTAGACAAGATCTTGTACTACAAGATTACAAGGTGACAAGACAACATGAGTATAATGTAAGACAAGACAAGACTAGATACCATGACTAGACAAGAACTAAAACTAGAACTCAAAGTTACTTACTTGGAGGTCTCAACTCCTTGAGCTCCCAAGACTAGCATTGGCAAGACTAAGGAGCTCTATGGCTTGCCCCTCCATCTTCTTGGGTTCCATGAAGTTTCCTCTCTGGGAGACATTGTACCCCAAGAATTCCACTTCTGTCTGGTGGAAAAATACTTCTCCAGTTTTGCATATAGCCATTTTTCTTTGAGCTTTTCCAAAACTAATTTTACATGGTGCTCATGCTCCTTTGGATCTTTTGAGAATATCAAGATATCATCCAAGTGTATAACTACAAAGTTATCTAGATTCTCTTGAAAGTTATAATTCATCATATGTTGAAACATTGCAAGAGCATTGGAGAGACCAAATGGCACACCAACATACTCGAAGTGACCATACCTTGTGCAAAAGGCTATCTTCCATTCATCCTTTCTTTGATCCATACAATACTGTAAGCCCCTCATAGATCAATCTTTTTGAGGATCTTGGCTTTTCTAAGGCATTCCAAGAGCTCTAGTATCAACGACAAAGGGTATCAATTCTTGATTGTTATCCTATTGAGTCCTTGATAATGCACACACGTTCCAAGTGACCCGTCTTTCTTCTTCACAAAAAAAATTAGGGTTCCAGCAAGAGACTTCGAGTGCCTAATGAACCCCTTGACTAAGTTCTCATTAATGTTCTTGCTTAGTTCAACTAGTTCATTAGGGGATAGCTTGTAGATGGGTCGTTGAGCCCCCTCTTGGAGTTCTATAGCACAATCATATGGTATGTGTTTGGACAAGAGATCTATACTCTTTTTTTCAAAGGCATATTGGAATCTTGATATTGACTTGGTACCTTGACCAACTCGTCCTTACTAGATCCTTGAGCTAGTATATGATATATCATGTAGATCCATTCCTACCTTGCTGTGTGCATAAAGGCTTTGGCTCCTAGATATATCAACTTTCCTTAATTTTCATGACATGTAATCATTTGCTTAACCCAATCAATTTCTGGGTTGTGTTTCTTTGGCCAAAGCATCCCAATGATGATTGGATTTGTGGGACTAGATATGACATTAAAGCATACATAAGATTTATGATTGCCAAGAGTTACCATGAGTAGTTGGGTTTCCTTAGTAATATCTCTAGATGCTAGAGGTCTTCCATCCATGATTTCAATTGGTGTAGGATTGGTCTTTTGGAGTACTGGAATCTAGTTTCTATTCACAAAGCCACCATCAATGAAACATGTGGAGGCCTTGGAGTCGACCAAGGCTTTAAGGAAAATGGTCTTTCTCAACAGGATTATCTAGACTGTGACAAGGAAAGTTTCCATGGGTGTGGTTGGGATCAACAAACCCTTTCTTATATCAAGGTCAGATTGCGTGGTCTCATTTAGAATCAGACATCCTTGTTTTCCTACTCAAAGGTGATTGTAGCAACTCCTGGGATTCTTGCCCTCTTATTTGGACAATTTAGGGTGATGTATCTAGGGTTTCCACAATATAGGCATAGTTAAGATTCTCTCGTCATCTTTGCTTTTCTTAGGGGTCAAGGGCTAGAATTTGGTATTATCTATTTGCATTAGTTAGGGCTTGGTTTCTTCTTTGATTAGGGTTGGGTTCCATTGGCGAGATCTTAATTCTTCTTGTTTTTCTTGATTCCTCTCAAACAATCTATTATCACACTAGATAGCTTACATGATATAATCATTGAGTATTTTTGCCTCAAGCATAGTGAGAATGAGGTCCTTGACGTCATCTTGAAGAGCCCATCGGAATTGTTTGATAAAATACTCCTCGTGCCAAGCGAGGTCAGATGCTAATTGTCTAAATCTAGATGTATCAGCAAAGGCAGGGCGATTACCTTATCATAGTCTCTAAAGTTTTGTTTCTGCTACTCAACCAGTGTATGCATCTCCAAATGTGGAAGTGAGCTCACAAACAAATGCGTCATAGTTATGAAGTACTAGCATATTCTGTTCCAAGATTGGGGAAAACCATGGTAAAGCTTGACTACAAAGCAAAGTCCCAATGAGTCCCACCTTGAAAGCATCATCTAGATACCTATTTGGTTGCATGAGGATATAGAGCTCTATTTGTTTTAGGAATCCCCTAAACTTCAAACAACCACCATTGAACTTCTCTAGCATGCTAATCTTGGGTTCTCTTATTGGGGGTTGATAAACACACGAAATCATCTGATCACTTTCGTTGTTGTTCTGCAAGTCTCGAATCTAGTCTGGCATCTCTTGAGTTGCAGGGCCTAGATGCATAGGGTGAACACTATTTGAAGTTGTGCTTTTCTTCCATTCAAGTCTTGAATTTGTTATTGAAGGTTTTGAAAGGAGGCCATGATTCTTCAAGGTTCATCTCCATGGTGCTCAATAGGGCTAGAAAGTAGTCTTGCCAAACTCTTATGGGAGCACTAGACTATGCTTGAGAGACTAGATTAGATGTAAGATTTATTACAAGATAACCCCATGTAGGGACACAAGGTACAATGATAACTTAGTCACATATGGAAAATCCCACAACCCAAGACCGTAGGTATAGACAACATACTCAATAGGATATGAAGAATCCCACAACCTAGGATGCAAGATCTACCTTGATGGGATGAACAAGATACAATGCAATACTAGACAAGATCTCGCACTATGATGTTACAAGGTGACAAGACAACAGTATAATGTAAAACAAGAAAAGACTAGATACCATGACTAAACAAGAACTAGAACTAGAACTCAAAGATACTTACTTGGAGGTCTTGACTCCGTGAACTCCCAAGACTGGCATTGGTAAGACTGAGGAGCTCTATGGAAAGCCCCTCCTTTTATAGGTATTGAAGGACAACTAAAGATCTTATAGAATATTCCATGATGACATAATCAATTATGCAAATGATAACATGGCATATCTTCTAGAAGGTTCCATGATGACATGGAAAGGGTGGGTTCACATGGTTGACTTGAGGATGTCCTGTTAAGGCATTCACATGGGTGTGGATTCACATGGCATGATCAAGAATTAATCCATACACTTGATCATGGCATGTCCATGACACAATGTAACCATCACATATTCATGACTTTGGCATGGCTTACATTATGTTGCTTATCAAGATGAGATGGTCATTAGCTCTATGGCTATGATTTGGATCTATATAGAGGCTACTTCTGTGAACACCTTGAATAATGTTGTATGCTTAACACTTATAAAGTTCATTTATTTTGAAGACTTAATATTTCACAAAATGGATGTCAATTAATCAAAACATCATGGCCACAAAAACGTAAAAGTAATAGAGACAAGAGTAAGGGTAAAAAATGGGCAACACCACCCTTCCCACCCCCCTCATGTGCTCACAAAGGAATGTATTTGTGCACTATCCAAGTTCCCTAGGGAAGAGCTCAGTTATAATCAACCTGAGAGTGAGAATAAGTAGTTTTTACTCTCGCAAGATCATGTAAAAATATACATACATGCATGTATCACTTACTATGCAATAAAATAAAGATATTTCTTTACAAGATGTGAGTAGAAAGAGAAAAAATCAACCTTTCTTTCTCATTAGTCACTAATATATCAATATGGCTTGGTTCTTATTATTGAAATGAAAGAAGAACTCAAGGAGGAATTGATATAATTAATTTATAGATTTGTTGTCCTGTAATGAATTTACAGATTTATTATCCTATAAAAGAGAATTGAAAGAAGTGGTAATATCAGAGTATTCAATGATGGCAAAAGTGGAGGATGATGATGCAGATGGATGGGGCCAAGTTTATTATATCTTTAGCTTTGTTGTGCAAGAGTAGCCAATAAAATTGATGTTAATACTTATGGTTGGCCAATGAGTTCATGTAGTAATCTTCACTATAGAGTAATATTCTTATCTTGAGGAATCGAAAAGCTCATGTTTCTTTGTTAAGAATTGGGAGATGGTGAATTTCATTAATGAAATTATGCTATGACATCTTCTTTAGTGTAGTCAAGAAAGAGTGCATGCAATATACGATTTCTTTTATGCTTTGATCTCATGAGCAAGTGGGTTCACAACTTAGATGTGCTTGCTTATGATACATGAGATATCTTTCAAACTTCAAACTATGAAGCCTTGCTTGAGTGGCTAGGTTGTTGGTTTTAGGGTGGACTTTACTTGTTGCTTTGCATCTGTGGCTTATTACAAGTCGTTTGAAGGATTTTGGTAGCCATAATATGAGTTATTTTGAGGCTAGTACCAAGCCACATATCCTCATTGGTGCTCTTTATTGCTATCTTAGTGGGTTTTCTTTGGGATTTTCTCCTTGCACTCCTCACACAACATATGGGAACCTAGATGATGATATAGATGCATGGATTTCTTATGTTGAACAATGCATGCAACAATGCAGTTTAGTAAATGATGAGGCAAATGCAGATTTTGGTATCCAAGGATTCAAAGGTTATGAGAAGGCTATGGGGAGGAAGTGACAAGTTACATACTAGATGATATTGCTGTAGCAATTGGTTAAAACATGTCAGAGTCTCTAAAGAATTTCTTATTTATACATCCACTAGGTTCTACTATGACTAATTAGGTATGAAAACACTTTCAAGGTTTATATTTGCTATTTTGTGGATTATAGCTATGTCTTGTACTCATTGTGGAAAAGGATACAAGATTTGGCTTCTTATGTATCTCCAATATTCCATAGTGTTTCATATATGAAGGAGAAGACATGCATGCTTGCATAAGAGATAGATGAATGTATATTAGTAGATACTTCTTTCAAAGAGAAGGAAAATGGGTTTGATCTTTACAATGATAAAGATGAGGGAGAGGGCTATTCTAGGTCCTCTTTATCTTATAATATCATAGAATTTTCAAGTGTTTTCCTTGCCAATGATGACTTTGATTTGAGTTTTTTGTCTTTTGAAGAGAGTTTAGATACATTTTGTGATTTTGGTGATGGTATTTGTGATGCTAATAGAGTGTTGCATGGTGATAGTGGTGATGTTCTTGAGTTTTGTCATCTTGAGTTAGTCATTGAATTAGTTGATGATATTTGTGTGGCTAATCAAAGCAAAGTTGGGCACTAAACTTGTGTACAAGAAGATGTGGGTACTTTGGATGATGCCTTTTGTGGTGGATGGATATGTGTTGATAACCAGCAATGCAAGGATGCGGATGCTGATGATGTGATAGGAACACGTAAGCTTGATGCATGTCAAGGAAGGCAAAGACAAGGTAATGAGAACGAAAAGGCACCTTAACTAGCCATCTTGGCTATGGAAGGTAGTTTTTTTTGGAAGAGCTGACAACTTTCAAGTGAGCCATTGAGAGCTAAAGCACAAACCATGATATCATCTTCCCATTTTTATAGATTCATGTTTTCATTAAAAGGACGCTCGTGATTATATGGAAGGCTTAACTAGGTGACTCCCTTGTGCGTTTCTTCCATCATTGTACTACTTGTTGTGTGCTTAAATATTTATTTGCTGCATATGGATCATTAGGTATTGTTGAAGGCATGTGCCATGATAGTTGTTACTCATGATACCTTGATGTGTACATGGTTCAAGAAATAAAAACCCAACTGGATTATTTGTGCTTTCTTTATGCAAGTTTGATGATGTTGATGCTTATGGTTGGCCAATGAATTCATGTGGTAATCTTTACTATGTAATTGTATTGTTATCTTAAGGAACTGAGGAGCTCATGTTTCTTTGTGAAACATTGGGAGATCATGGATCTTATTAACAAACTCATGCTATGACATCTTCTCTAGTTTTGTCAAGGAAGAATTTATGCAGTATATAGTGTCTTTTATGCTTAGATCACATGAGCAAGTGGATTCACAAGGGGAGGGCTAAATTTTCTAGCTATAAGATATAAATATAAATAAGCAAAGAACTCTACCTCAAAGAAAGCAATCATATTACATCTAGATATGCACAATGATATCTTTAGCAAACTTTCCCCCCCCCCTTGTAGAGGTACATCAATTATATGTGATTCACGTAGTATGTTTTTGTTGTGGAGGCACACGATCATAATTGGACAAGTGATAAGAGACTATTTGGATTGGCCATGAGAAAGGGTATGTTAATACATATTGTATAAAGGGATGCATCATAAGAAAGAAATGCTAAGTACTAGTTAATGAATGGGAGATGAGGCGGCATCCTTATAATCTCTTGGATGGAGAGAATAGTATTTAAATGGTGAAATTTTTGAGAGATCCGCATGGCAGTTAGTTAGGAAATATGTATGATACTCTTTGATTTGTGGATGAGTTGTTGCATGGTTTGGGGAGGTCACTCTATACTATCAGTTCAATTATTGAGGCAACAAGCTGAGGTGATTGCATGGTGACTCATATCCAATGGCTTAAAGAAGAGGCAGCATGCCTTCCTGGTTGCAAAAAGAAAGGGTGGATATATGATCAAGAAGAATCAAGTGGTTGCATGCTAAGGACAAAGGTGCAAATACATGGCCCAAAAAAATTGCACAAACAAGTGCATGATTGAAGAGAGAGAGCTCTCAGGGGATCACAACCATGAATGGCTACATATACATGTGGACATGTAGAAGCATTAGGATTGATGGGCATCGACATAATTGAGCAAGGGTATCATAATAATTGTGACTTTGAAGATTTATCTAGGAGGGTCTAGTTGCACTCTACATGCATTTTTAACAAAAGATGAGAGGCTACTGAGGATCATATGGAGCACGAAGTAGCCCTAGGAAAAATAGAATATGATGATGACCATGAAATTTTTGCAAATAAAGGCACCAAAAATTTACTCAACATAGAAACATCTTTTGTAAAAATGAAACCTTTCTTTTGTAGCTCTTGGAAAAAATCAAATATAAAGCAATGTAACAATGTGGAGCCAAGGCTCACAATTTAAAATGTGACAAGAAAAGAAAGGTTAAAATTTCTTGTCCCATTCCAAAAATGAAAGGGTCTTTAGTCATTTTGTCCCATTCCAAAAATGAAAGGGTCTTTAGAACTTAGCCAAGATGTATGCAAGTTCAATTTTATAATATCAAGAAAGGAAAAGGATGAGGCTTGTCGGGTGATTTGGGGAGGTGGGAGGTTGAGGTGGTTACAACCTCTCTCTTCCTTTATCTTCTCCTTTCACTCTTCATTTCTCTCTCTCGTTTTGGCACAACTCTTGCTCTATTTCCTTTCACGTGCTTTCTTGTTTCTTTTCATGTATGAAAAAGGGAGAGAGTGAGGATGAAGATGATGGTCATATTTCTTGTGTGTCAGATTCGGGTTTCTTGGTGAGAAGGAGAGTTTTCTTACATGTTTTTATGGCTAGCAATCCATTTGCAACCTCTCTTGTCTCGTTTGAGCTTCTTGATGTGGTAGGGTGCTCTTCAGATAACAATGGCAGACAACATTAATCTAGACAAGCATTAATATAGGAGGCAAAGAAGGTCATCACATCCAAAAACAAGGAGTCTAGTGATTGTGAGAAAGAGAGAGTCACCCAATAGTCAAGGTGACAATGGATCAAGAAATGGGAAGATAATCTATATGGTCAATGGGATTGTGATCATCTAGAGTAGATTGTCTATAGTAGACTATTTGAAAGAGCTAGGAAATTTTGCTTATTGAAGTAGGGCTAAGTAGAACTATAGTTGTCATCTATAGGAGCTAGGTTGGCAACTATTATTTCTAGGACTATTGATTGTCTTGCAATAGTGACAGAGTCTTTTATCAGCAAAAGTTCTATATTGTAGAGGAAATGTGGCTAGAAGCTTTGTGATGAACACGTTGGAGTAGGCTAGTGATATAAAAGGAGATCAACAAATAAGTTAAGCAAACCATCTTTTACAAGGATAAATCATACTCAACGATGGTACCTTGACTAGCCACCTTGGCTATGGAAGGCAATGTTTTTTAGAAGAGCAAACAACACTTGAGTGAGCCATTGGGTTGAAGCATAATTCATGATATCATCTTCCCATTTTTATATGTTCTTGATTTTCATAAGAGGACACTCATGATTTGATTGGAGGGTTAACTACATGACTCCTTTGTGTGTTGCTTCAATATTGGTACTACTAGTTGTGATGTTCAAACATTTATTTGCTGCACATGGATCATTTGATGACATGCTTGTTATTTATGATACCTTGATTTGTACATGGCTCAATAAATCAAAACCCCATTGGATTATTTATGATTTCTTTATGTAAGTTTGATGATGTTCATGCTTACGGTTGGAAAATGAGTTCATGTGGTGATCTTCACTATGTAACTATGTTATTATCTTGAGAAATTGAGGAGCTCATGTTTCTTCATGAAGCACTAGGAGATGGTTAATCTCACTAACAAGATCATGCCATGACATCTTCTCTAGTGTAGGAAAGAAAGAATATATGCAGTATAGTCTTTCCTATGCTTATATCTCTTGAGCAAGTGAGTTCACAAGGAGAGGGCTAAATATGTCACACATTTTCTAGCTACATGATATGAATCTCAATAAGCACACAACTCTCCCTTAAATAAAGTAATCATATCACATCTTGATATGCACGATAATACCTTCAATAATATTTTGTATTCCTTGTAGAGGTACATTAGTTAGATGTGATTCATGCAATATGTGTTTGGTGTGGAGGCACGTCATCATAATTAGACAAGTGATAAGAGACTATTTGGTTTGGCCATGAGAAAGGGTATGTTAAATACATATTGTATAAAGGGATGCGTCATAAGAGAGAAATGCTAAGTACTAGTTAATGAATGGGAGATGAGGTGGCATCCTTATAATCTCTTGCATGGAGAGAATAGTGTTTAAATGGTGAATTTTTTGAGAGACCCACATGGCAGTTAGTTAGAAAAGATGTCATACTCTTTGATTTGTGGATGAGTGGTTGCATGGTTTGGGGAGGTCTCTCTATCAGTACTATCACTTCAATTATTGAGGCAACAAGCTAAAGAGATTGCGGTTACTCATATCTAATGGCTTAGAGAAGAGACAACATGCCTTGTTGCAAAAAGACAGACTGGATACATGATTAGGAAGAATCAAGTGGTTACAAACTAAGGACAAAGGTGTAGATATGCAGCTCAAAAAAGATACACAAATGAGCGCATTGATTGGAAGACAGAGAGCTCTCAGACATGGCTAGGGGAGCCATAGCCGTGAATGGTTGCATATACATGTGGATATCCAGGAGCATTAGGGATGAGGGATATGAGGGGTATCAACATAGTTGAGGGATTAGGGAATCATCATAATTGTGTGTCTAAAGATTGGATATTCAAAGGAGAGAACCATTTACTAGTGCCATTAAGAAGCAAGTAGTCTATGGAGAAATCATCTAGGAGGGCTTGTTGCATCCTGCATACATTTTTTTAACAAATGAGAGGCTGGTGAGGATCGTATGGAATAGGAAGTAGCCCTAGGAAGAACAAAAGCTAAAAATGGCAAATAATTTTAATCTAGACAAGTACTGATATATAGGAGATAAAGTGAGTCATCATCCATATACGAGTGTGATGATTGTGAGAAAGAGAGTGTCACACAATAGTTGATGGAGTTATGATCATATAGAGGAGATCATCTTTAATATTCAACCATCCAAAGGAGCTAAGAGCTATTGATTATCAAAGCGTGGCTGTGGAATTGTAATTGTCAGTTTTGGGTTGGAAACTATTATTCAGAGCTGTTGATTATGTTGCAATATTGACAATGTCTTTTATCAATATCGTAGAGGAAATGTGGCTAGAAGCTTTGTGATGAACATGTTAGAGCAAGCCAATTAAATAAAAGGAGAGCAATAAATTAGTTAAGTAGTCCATCTTTTAGAAGGAAGAATCATTATTGACTAGTCATCCCAATTGGCTATGGAAGGTTGTGTTGTTTAGAAGAGAAGAAAATATCCAAGTGAGCCATTGGGCTGAAGAATAAACCATGGTATTATCTTTCCATTTTTTTAAATTCATGATTTCATTAAAAGGACACTCATGATTCAACTAAAGGGTTAACTAGGTGACTCCCTTGTGTGTTGCTCCCATATATGGTACTACTAGTCATGATGTTTAAATGTTTCTTCGCTGCATATAGATCATTAGATCTTTTTGAATGCCTATGCTATGCTTGTTACTTATGATACCTTGAGATGTAGATGGTTCAAGAGATTCTATTGGATTCAGTGTGCTTTATTTATGGTTTTTCTTCAACAGAAACTATTCTAATCTGAGGGCTTTCTTGTAAAATGGACCGATAATATTACCAAAAATTTATCGAAAGAAAAAGCTTTTCAGATTGGCTTATTGAGGCCTTGGACATACAAGGTATTCAACATCTCATCCTTGGGTTGGGCATTTGGGTCAATTCTATTGTTGAGAATACTGAATTTGGTTGTATAGGCTTGGACAAATCTATCTCCTTACTTAAAATTGCAAAGCCTTTCTAGCTTTTGTGTATTCATTCGTCGAGTTGAAACCCAATATGGAATATGGTGAGTGCATCATTCTAGTTTGGCCATCCATGCTCTACTACTATGCTAGCTTGCTCATAGGCTTTTTCCACATCAAAGATTCCAATATGGCAACTTTGTGAGGCTTGTTGACTTGAGCAAGAAAGTTGACCATGTAAGAAACATCAAACTGGTAGATGAAGACATCCATATCCTCATTGGAAAATAAAATATTGGGTGGGTAGGCCATTTGAATAGGAAGTGAAGATGTATGAGGTGGGATAGCAATCATTTGAATAGAAGCCAAGAAATGACCCGCTAGGTTTAGTGAAGTAGTGGGAACATTTGACAAAAGTGCAGATGATCCACTAGTTGTTGGAGGGAAACATGAACAAGACTTACATAACTATGGAGAGGGTTTTTTTTTTGCTTGGGACACATCATCATTGAGGATAGAAGGAGCCTTAGGAGACTGGACTATTTGACCCAGACTATCATGCTAGTTCTAGAGCAGGAATTGCATTGGACAAATCTTGTGAACACCTATGCTTGCATATAGCAATGAATCTAGGACAAAAACCTTGGCTTGTTTATCAAGTAGTAGATTTACAAGAATTAAGTCATAAAATTGAATAAATAATAAGTTTCAAGCCATCTAATACCAAGAAAAGTATGGAAAATTTTCAAGTATTTTGACTTAACAAATACACATTAGGATGACATTGATCATATGATCATTGACCTCCTTATGGAGGTCTACAAGCACTAAAATATCATATTCTTTGAAGTGGATGGTAGTGAATCCCTAGTATTGATGTAGCCTTCATAGAGGTAGATGGCTTGCCATTTGCCGTTATGCAAGTCAATTTGGCGTTTGATTGTGTATCCTTATCGCATCGGGTCTTCCCCCCAGTAATGATAAGCTTGGTGCTATATAGTGATTGCCAAATCTTTAGGTTCAAATTTGGCATAAGAACAAACCATCTATGCTTATTGATCACATTAATATCATTGGTCTCTCTGGCCTTTGTCTCATGTGTCTCCTTGCCTTTTGGGGTTGTCATTATATGAGCATGTAGCCTCATTTTGGTGGAAGTGTGAGAGTTCTCTTGTGGCATCAGTCACCTTCACCTTCCTAGTCCTTCTAAGAGGAGAGATTTTCAAAATTCTCCTCATTTTTCTACACAAAAATGCCATCCAGCCTCAACAATTTGTCATATTTGAATCTCAAAAGCATAAGGGATGTGAAGTCCCTTGCCATAACTGTAACTTTGTCCACATGAGTTGTAAGAATATATGCATCCTCGAAGAACTCAACCATAAAGTTTTTTGCTTCATGCAAGCAATCTAGTACCAAGATATGCCAACAACAGTCTAGATTTATCTTTTCACATATATCTTTAACAATCCTTTTGTAAATGGGAGCTTGGGGATAGCAGCCTTGTGGTGGTCCATGATTCTTTTTGGTTCCTTCACGACAAATCCATGTTGCTAGTATCTTTTTTTTCATAGAACAAATTAGCCCAATAATGAATCCAGACCTCAATTTAGTCAAAAGAATGACAATAAGCATGAGGAGGAGGTATGCATAGATGATGAAGAGCATGGATGTGATCCTTTCTACAAGTCATTATATCCTCATCCCCCTACTATGCCAAGACAAGTAGTGGTTAACCATGATGAGAGACAAGAGGGTACAAGAAGATCTATGCAAGATCAACTTCCAAGAGAATGATATTCATTTTAAAAGGCCCCCTATCAAGGAAATGGTCAATCGTTTCATCAAGATGTTGGTAGCGATTAACATGGACATCCCTATCAAAGGCACTAATCATGGAATAAAGATTCTTGGAGATAACAATCTTTTGGCTAGCCTAACTCAAATCAGTTCCCATACAATGATCGTGAATATAAGGTGAAGATTAGTATTACTAATATTAAGGGAGACAATTATTCACCTACAGAGAGGAAGGAATGGATCATAAAATTTGAAATGTACTTTACTCTTTACCCAAGAAGTGATGAAACAAAAATTTACTATGCATCCCTTAACCTTGAAGGTTATGCCCACACTTGGTGGAGGTACATGCATAAGATTAGAGAGGAGCTCTTTGGATGTGGATGCAATGTAGTCTAATAATATTCACAAGGCAATTCATCTTGCTAAACAGTGTAGCCAAAAATATCATAGAGACATGTCATCATTTTAGCCCAAAACTGTGGGAAATTCAATTTCAAATCAATCTTTTAGGTTGGGACAGCAAATTAGTCAGCATAGGGAGCCATTTAGACAAGAGAGTAGGTCTAAAGTTCTTACAACAAGGTTTCACCTTTTCCTCTAATGTTGATTCCAAATCAGAGTTTAAAAGGATAGATTTTGGATGGAGACCTACATCAAATAATTCTCAAGGCCTAGTGACAAATTGAAGGACATGTATACTAAAGGTTTGTGCTTTAAGTGTGGGGAGAAATGGATCCTTGATCATAAGTCAAAGTGCAAATCAAGGGGAGCAAAAATGAGCATGATCATAGAAGAGAGATTAGATAAGGACGTGAATGAGAGTGAACTTTTTCAAGTTTCATCTTTACATATAGTGAAGAACATGAAGATACAATTTGGAGATACCATTAAGGGTATATATTGTTAATGGGACTTTTAAAGCCAACCACAAAGTATACATGTGCACTCTTATTGAGCTTTCATAATCACACATTATATAGATGATTTGGTAGCCTTGGAGATGGGACCCATTGACATAGTACTTGGTTGTGATTGGCTAAAAATAGTAGGTAGATTTACCATGGATTTAAATACCATGCAATTGAAAGTTTCTTGGAATGGACAGCCAATTACCTTGCATGGAGTGGATCACAAGCATATGAATCTTGTTCTCATGAATAAATTGAAGAGAGAAATAAGTGCTAAGTATTGTGTATTCACTGTTATTCTTCCTAAAGAGAATGAAAATCAGCCTACATCTACTCACAACGATAAGAATTCAGTATTGAGTAAATTTGTAATGTGCCTGCCTATCAACTGTCCAGGCACATCTTTAGCGGTCCATCCAGAGACGAGTCTAAGCGACATCGCCCGGCACTCTCATGGAATGTCACGAGGTTTGTCGCCTAGGGTTTCCCGAGTCCGCCTCGCAACATAACACCCACGGCCAAACCCACTAGGATAGACAAGGTGTCTTGATAGCATTCTAGCATTGGGTTCTGGATATCCTACTTTATGCAGAGATACGCAAGCCAAAGCTGCCCCATACCGCACTTGGTTCAAAGAGAATGGGAAATGAGAGGGATGCAACGCTCAACCTCTCTGCCCATAGGGCATAGTCCCATTCCAAGTCCCTAAAACGACATGAATTGGGTTTTAGCCTAACCATACCTAGAGGTCAAATGACGGTAAAACCTTGTGAGAAGCCTCCTAGTTCTCTGGGACCACCCTGCCGTAGGACAGACCCGTCCGAGATTCTGCCCACTCGCTTCCCTTGATAGCTTTAGTTTTCTAATTAGGTCCTATCACATTTATGTGTGACATTCAAAATCATCTTCATTAAGTTTGTCTTTTAGGGAATAGAGTTCGTTTACATAATTTACAGCACCGACACAAAAACAAAATAAGCAATCCTTTTTACGGTGCACAATCAAGCACAATCAAGGTAGTCAGTCTGATATCATCTACCAAGAAAGCATTTCTTTATTTCCCATGGCAACTTATCATCACAGACTCCTGCCATGCATTTACCATCAAACACAAACACTTGGAATAATCATCCGGATCACATTCCAACAATTAGTTTAATGCAAAAAGCATTTAGGACGTTATTTGATCAATCAACAAAAATAATGGTATCCTTTTCTGAACATTGCAGGAATAGTCACGATAACCTTTCCATCGCGTGTTTGGTCTCCCCCTTAGGATTAGGGCAATTCCATGCAAAATTTACTTAACACTTTAGCTAAGACTCATGCCAAGGTCTCATACAACTATGCAAGAATGTAAATTCTATTGAGCACTTATATTGATCAATAACCTAACCCTCTTCTCAGCAAGTATGAAAACATCGGCCTTTCCTTTGCCTCAGGTTTCCCTAATCCCTTGAGCTCTCTACTTGCCTTTGGGGGTCGGAGTTGTGTTTGGATCTAGCCCAATCCAAATAGGATTGATAATTGTAGCAGTTATTATCAGTCGGAGCCCAACGCATTCTTAGGTTTAGCCTTTATGATTGTTATTTGTGCTAACTATGCATAACATCAAGGTTCCAATCTACCAAACATGAGCTATTAGTTCGTATTGCTAGCAAGAGTTGGGCAAAGTATAGAGCTTCAAAAATAAATTTCCTTAGGCTAAATCACTTATCAAGCCTTCCATCAAGT